>NC_080681.1:56721568-57346568 GCF_030445035.2 Dasypus novemcinctus
ACCAAAAGATCTGGGACAATCCTCACTTTTGTATGATTTTGGGTAATGATAGACTCTTCCTTGGTTTACCCCACTCCTGGGTTTTCCACCATCATTCTGGTGGGTAGAGTCAGGCCCAGGGGTGACATCGTCTGTCCATCTCCACAGGGATATATTGATAAGAAGGTCCTTCTAGGGATCATTCCTGGGTCTGGATGAGCCAAGCTCTGTTTTTCTGAAGTTATTCATGTTCCCCCAAGAAATCTCTCCCTCTTCAGACTTAGGTCAGGTTTCTTCTTGAATGATAACTGGGGAAGGAGCTTGATAACCTCGACCAGTAATATTGCCATTTATTTGAGTAGTGTTCACAGAAGTGTTACTGTCATTTCTTTGTTTCATTTATCTTGGGGATCACTGCAGGCTGAGCCCCTGCTAACAACTGTCCCATAAGATGAATAATTACATTTCTTAAAAGCATATTATCAAAAAAGAGGGCTTCCAGCCATGTGGACATGGACAAAGCTAGGTGGATTCATGCAGTCATAGGTCAAGTCTTCCATGAATTTCTCCAGCTTTCCTCTAATTGAATTCCATTTCTCTTTCAAAGAGAAACTGCTCTGTTGTGTCCATTCAGCATAAACTGTTCCAGGACAAATTGAGGAATGATTTCATCCTTGGTGTGTTTTTCAGGCTCCAGCCACACTTATGGAGCCTTTGGAGCTCTTCCCATGATTATGAATTAGTATCAATTTGAAATGAGCTGAGCACAGTAGTCTGGAAATCAGAGATCCCCTCTCCCATCTGGACATCATATCTTTGTGTATTTTCTATATTTTCTGATCCATGATCATTACTGGATGGCTCACTGTAGCAGTTTAATATAGATACAAATTCCAAAAATAGATATTAGATTTTGTTTGTAATCTGGTCTGTACCTGGGCAAGATTAAGTTATGATCAGTACTTTGATTGGGCCACATCATTAGGGCAATGAGTTCCTATCACTTGGTAAGTGGGGACTCACAGATTAAAGGCATGGCAAAGGACAGAGTTGAGGGTTTTTGATGTGGAGTTTTGATGTTGGAGTTTGATGCTGAAGTCTTAAACTAGAGCCCCAGGAGGTAAGCTCAGAGAGGAAAGAGAAGCAAGTTGTGGGAAGAGTGGACCTGAGCCAGGAGAAGAGCACAGAGGAATGGAGATGGCTCCTTAGACATGGCAGAAACCCCAGGGAGACAGAGCAATTCACCTGATAGCCTACAGCTGACCTTGTGGAGAAAACAGAGGAGCCAAACCCAGAGGAACCCAGGAAGTCTGAACCCTCACAGACTTCAGCAGCCATCTTGCTCCAACACATGGAGATAGACTTTGGTGAGGGAAGTAACTTATGCTTTCTGGCCTGGTATCTGTAAGCTCCTACCCCAAATGAATACCCTTTAGAAAAACCAACCAATTTCTGGTATTTTGCATGAGCATGCCTTTGGCTGACTAATACAGAATTTGGTACCAAGGAGTGGGGAAGTGCTTTTGCAATTACCAGAATGATGGAACGGTTTTATAAATTGGTAAGGGGTATTTTTTGGAGGAATTGTGAAATGCTTGATGGAAAAGACCTAGATTGCTTTTGTAGAGAGTGTTGATAATACTATCGATGTTAAAGAGATTTTTTATGATAGCTTAGAAGTAAATGAAACTATTACTGGAAACTGGAGGAAAGGCAACCTGTGTATCAAAGTTGCGGAGAACTTAGCAAGGGTAACCACTGGTGTTTTATGGAAGGCAAAATTTGAAAATGGTGAGCCTGGGCATTTAGTTGAAGAAATTTCCAAAGTAAACCCAAGGAATGCAGCTTGGCTTTTGTTTGCAGTTTATAGCAAAATGCTAGATGAGAGAGACATGCTGAGGACTGAACTGTTGATTACAAAGAAAACAGAAACTGATTCTGGAAATTCCAAGCTTCTGGAAATCAAGCTCCCAGATGAAAGTGCCCCATTGGAGGACTTAACTAAGCTTGGAACTGGTAAATCAAGTTTGAAGGTGCAGTTATCTAGGAAAGACTTGTGGAAATTCTTACTGTCTGATGATTTGGGCTCCTGCTTCCTGCATACTAAACAAACAAGGTTTTTGAGAGAACTGTATGAATAAAACCACTGTCAACCTGGAATAAAAAGGACTTGGAAAGGAGAGATTTAAGGAGAAACAGCTTTAAGAGGAAAACCATGGAAGCTGAGATCTGGAATTAAGACATCACCTTGAGCCAGGAGAGGAACCCCACCAATGTGTACAGAGAGGGAGAGTTTGCACCAGCAGTTGAAGAGGGTGAATGTTCCCACCTGATGTTCTGGGATAGTTTTGTAACCCCAGGGTACAGAGAGGATGGTACATATTCTGCAAACATTATGGTGGTTAAGTTTTGAGAGGGATGGCCTTGTTCCCCAAAGGTTAGGGAAGGCCATATGGTCAATTTGTGGCTCTGAGAGAGTTGAGCCTGTATGTCAAAGGTTAGGGAAAGACAGGTGGTCAACTCATTGCTCTGAGAGGGTTGAGTCTGTATGCTAAAGATTAGGGGGAATGTTGTCTTCACATCACAGTACCAGGGGGGTTAAGACTCTAGCCCAAAGATTAGGTAAGGTGTAGCAATCACACCAACACTCTTGAAGGGAGAGGTCTGGAGCTTGCTCAACCCTAGATGTTTGATGAGGGTGGAACCAAGAAAATGGACATTGGACAAGCATGTGGAAAGAGTGTGTTGCCATAAGGCACCAAGGAGAAGAAACCATCATTTTAAGAATGGCTCTCAGACTGAAATTGAATAGAGGATATACTGCATGTTTACTGAACTGTAGAGGACCATGACTCATGTTTCCCTCCCAATATCTCCTTACTGTAATGAAAATGTTTATCCTTTGTCTGACTATTAGTGGATTGGAAACAGATAAATTGTTTTATAAGCTTCAGAGGTCTATAGCAGACAGAACTTTGCCCCAAGACAAACTATGTCCTTAAATTGATTGTGCTATGATTTAATACTTTCCTTGTTACTGATTTAAGGTTTCTTCAAATATTGCAATATCTTTTTGGAATTCACACGGTGGAGTATAGCAGTTTGATATGGTTATGAATTCCCAAAATTGATATTGGATTATGTTTGTAATCTGGTCTGTACCTGGGCAAGATTAAGTTATGATTTGGGCTTTGGTTGGGCCACATCAGCAGGGCATTTAGTCCCCACCCCTTGGTGGTTGAGGACTCACAGATAAAAGGCATGGCAAAGGACAGAGTTGAGGGTTTTTGATGTGGAGTTTTGATGTTGGAGTTTGATGCTGAAGTCTTAAACTGGAGCCCAGGAAATAAGCTCAGAGAGGAAAGAGAAGCAAGCTGTGGGAAGAGTGGACCTGAGCCAGGAGAAGAGCACAGAGGAGTGGAGATGGCCCCTTAGACATGGCAGAAACCCCAGGGAGAGAGACAGAGCAATTCACCTGATTGACTACAGCTGACCTCCTGGAGGAACTAGAGGAGCTGAGCCTAGAGGAGTCCAGAAAGCCTGAACCTCACAGACTTTGACAGCCATCTTGTTCCAACATGTGAAAATAGACTTTGGTGAAGGAAGTAACTTATGCTTTATGGCCTGGTATCTGTAAGCTCCTACCCCAAATAAATATCCTTTAGAAAAACCAACCAATTTCTGGTATTTTGCATCAGCACCCCTTTGGCTGATTAATACACTCATGTTGAAAGGAGATTCTAAGCATGATCTAAAGCCATGCTTACCAAGGTTTGTCAGAGACTCAACTTTAAGGATTCAGTCACTGCTGACTTGAATGTCTTGGGATTTGTTCAATAACTATGAAAAAAGTCAGCAGCCTGGTGTATGATGATATTAAACATCCAAATCCCATCAATGAATCACACAAAAATGTACCTCCTTTTTGATTGTACCTTCAAGCTGGGTAATCCTAGGTTGAACACTGAACTGATAAGTCAATCTCTTTCTGCATTGGGATCATCTCTGTTTTTTTTATTTTTAATTTTTAAAATTCGACTATGTATAAGACCTCTGGAAAGTTAAAAGGGAGAATTTGAATACACAAGAGAAAGAGATAGTTTGTCAGGAGGACAAATTGACTATGGATGTAGGAGAAGGCAGAATCCACTCAAGGGAGAGGAGATTTTCTTCAGACAGTAGTATGAAAAATAATTCTACCAGTAGAATAGTATTTATAGATTTGCAGGGAGTTCCTAATAGGTGTTTTCTTTTTTCCCCATAAAGTAAAATATAATGCACAGGGAGATGGGAAGTTGATTCTTTCAGGATTGAGTTTTTAAAGGGACAAAAGCTCTAGGGAGGACTGGGTAATGTTAAAAATGCTGTAAAATCCAAGTTGATGATAAGAAAAGAGAATAGTAAAGACTGTTAGAAAGTGGAAGGATCAGGAAAAGGAAGGCACTGATTAGATTGCATAATAGATGTAGTAAAAGTACTTGTATAAGTACTCAAAAAAGAGAGGTGGTAATAAGAAGACTATAGTTTTAGAAACACAGACTTTTCCTAAGAGATAAAGCAATACTTTCAGAGTTCAAAGGAGGAAAAATTAATTCCTGAAAAAAAAAAAAAAAGCAGTGCAGCATTTATGCAGTGGAAGGATTGGACCTGCAGTGCTTTAAATGGTGGCAACAATGCTTGGGTTAGGGTTTAGGATGAGTTACTGGGAGGTGAGGAGGATTCCAGCAAAGTGAAGCCCAGGAATGAAGAAATAGTGACAGACTTGCATATAGAATATGATCAATTTAGTCTATTTAAAGCAAAGAATAGGATATATAAAAGGAGCAGTAAGAGAGACTGAAAAGATTGAGATGCAGATTGGGTAGGGCTTTCAAGAAACTTAGGCAGTAAATGTAAATATGTCATTCTGAAATCTTCCATAGAGAAAAGTGAAGGCAGAAGAGTTTCCAAAAAATATATTAATAGCAAGTACTTAAAAAATAAAACATATTTGGCTAGATACTTTCTGGATTTAAAATAGGCCAACTGTGGGTCCGCCAATATGAGAATGGTAAGGTACCACAATAAAAATATCAACACAGCTACATTTTGCTTCATTAAACATTGATTATCATTGACAAGTGAACCCAAATATTGGCCTTTTGTAAATGACTTGCTGTTTAAATCTCTGTAGAAAAAGCAGAAATTTGATCTTTAGTGCAAATCAGATATATAAGAGGTATCTGCTTGGTTTAATAAGTGTTGCCACAAAGCTTGGAATTGAGGGTCTACTTTTGAAATAGAAAACAGATTTTCAATGTAAGGTTAACCATGGACATTATCAAAAGCCTTGATAGAATCAATGACTTGGGAAACGTGAAAATGTTCAGAGACTGAAACAATTCCAAAGTCTTCCAGATTTTGTCTTTAATTTAGATGTAAGTTGGGAGAAATGGATGCAAGTTACAAGTCATCAGGAAATTTTGCTACTTGTGTTTTCTCTGGAAAAATGCTTCTGGGAAAAGGTATTGAAACCAATATTAAAATGAGTCCCTGATTATCCTGAATTGATGTTTTCTACTGGTTATGCAAGAGGAATTGGCAGAATAAATGTAAGCTATGTGTTTTGTTTAGTTCCTTACATATCCAGAGAATGCCATTTTACCTCAGGTTTGGGAAGACTTCCAAGGTCATTCCTCTGCTTAGATCATATGATAATGGAAAGTGAATCTATTTACAATCCTTTCCCTTTCATCTCAAATAGTTCCTCCTTGAATAGGCATTTAAACATGGTCATGCTGCAATATCTTTACAATAAAATCCATTTCCTTTTTGTGATTAATGTTTTATTAATAGCTCAGAATATCCACTAAAGTAGGGACATTTAATTTAAACAAAAATATAGAATCCATGATCAAATTTATCTTTGCATTGTATTTAATCAAAATACCTATATAGTAAATTTATAAGAAACTATTTGGAATGTCAAACCTACATAACAGAAGTAACTTCTTTCTAGCAGTTTAGAATTTTCACTTATTTATAAACAGAAAAGTACTCAGTTCAAATGATCCTTATGTAGATACTGAAGTAGGGTTGAAGTATCTTAAATTGGCAACACTTTATTAATCATTGGCTTGAGTTTCAGTAGATCAACTTAAAAAATGTTTTGTTTTACATTTAATTTAAATATCTTAAGATATTCTAGAGTTTACACATTTTATGAGTTCACAATGCTGTTTTACTCCAACTTAAATTAAGGTTCAGTTTCACTATATCGTAAAGTAAGAAGAAAAATTATTTTACTAAATTCGATTTCAAAATTCTGCTGTTCTTTTGAGATTGCATGTAAAATGACAGCTATGAAATTATCATTCCAGATGAAATATACTCAGTGATGATCATAATGTAGTAATTGTACAAACAAAGCCAATTAAAGAAATGCTTGAAATCATTTTATTACTTTGAACAACACACAAATTTAATATATCGAAAATCAAAGTTGGAGTTTAATGAAGGAAGCAATTTAGATGTAAACACTGACTTAATTCTGATGCCTAAGGATTTAAGTATTCTGTCATGCAAAGCCAAAAATGCTCTAAAAACCACATGGCTGTCAGTGGCCCTGAGGGTCTGGAACAGTACAGAAACAACGCTGCTGCCACAGAGAAAACAGAAAGTAACCTTATGATACTTTATCTACCAACCCCTTCAAGGATGTCCTCATGTTGACCAGTTATCTCTGACAAGTTTAAGGAGAAAAACTGTAAAATCTCACTAACAATCCCACAATATATAAATATTCCAAAAATGATTAATAATCTGAACTTGTTTACCCACTGGGCATGTTTACATTTGAATAGGCCAATCAAAGAATTATGTTCACATCATCAGCATATGGAAGTTTCTGTCAGAATAAAGCAATTACTACACCACAATTTTCAAAATCCTGCTTTGGGCTACAAAACTAGCATTAGTTGATGGAGAAAGAGGCATTAAAAAACAAAAATACTAAGTTTTCTTGGAAAAATTATAATTAAAACAGCAAAATGTTGAGAGAAATTATCTACTTTGCATGTCAGATTTTCTAAAAAATTTCAGACATTTAAAATGTCGTTAGTATAAGAAGTTATTGCTTTAAAATATTTGTCTGTTATTTTCTACTTTTTGTTCCTTTTCTTGGTTTCTAGACTTATCCTGCTTGTAAAACCCAATTCTAATTTGAATGCCACAGAAGACCTCTTCTAATCAGCAAAAAGGAATTGAAATCAAAGGAAACTGAGAGTGGAGAAAAGACTTGATCGAGAAAATGGTGGAAGAGTTATTTCTGACTATAACACTAAATGATTAGGATCATAAGGACATACACACATGAACAAACATATAAAATTATATCAGCCAAGTATAAACAGGCATATTATATGATGTAAATAAATGTGTATATCGTAAAATATACTCAAAATATCTTAAAACAAAAATCTATATATGCACACATATACACACATGCATTTATTATGTTGTATAATGTGGGATGCCAATAGTGTTCTCAAAATATAAATTCATTCTATTATAGGATTAGATCCTTTTTACTTTTCAACACAGGACTTTAATTGACCACTCAGAGAGTTAATACAAAAATAATAACATTTCACTAAGCTCTTGATCATTATAGAGACTGATGAAGGGCTATACAGGGGTGTTTTTGTCAGCATTGGGAATAAGAAACTATCCATGAATTATTTTGCTATGTTGTGGTCACGTCTGTAGAATGCCGCTGAGAGGTTAAATAAGATGGAAATAATGAACAGCCCTTTAAAATGGAAACATGTAGACTGTTGATACTATTTAGACAAATTAATTTGATGGGTGGTAGGGCAGAAGCCCATGTGAAGAGGTTTGTTCAGAGGTAGATAGGGGAATGGAGTTATTTTGAATTAGGAGATATTAGTATATATCTTAATTATAATGACCAAATGAGGAAGATATTAATGACATTAGATATAAAGGTTATTATTGAAGGATGAAATACTCTGTGAAAATAAGTGAGAGAGGGATAGTTATAGTTAGATATTTTTAGGAAAGTGAGTGAAGAGATGAGACACAACATCCATTATTAATAGAAGGGTAGAAAAACATGGTAGGATTAACAGTGGAAAGTTGTGGGAGATATTTTACATTTGATGGCTCCTGTTTTTAATATGACATTGGAAGAAAAAACATTAGCTTAGAATGAAAGCAGAAGGAAATGCGTGCTTGAGGAAGGAGAGTAGGTACTAGTTCTGTGCCTTTTTAATTATAAAGGGGAAAATGAACAATAGCTTATAATATTCTAGCATGCATGGTTCTTTCCTACTTCTCCAATCTCAGTTTACAACACTGTGCCAGTTTGAAATGAATTCCAAAAATAGATATTGGATTATGTTTATGAACTGAGCTTTCCCTCTGGGCATATTACACTGGATTACGTTCAGAGGCTTTACTTTCACTTCAATAAATAATGTTTAAGGCTGTTTTGGACTATATGAGTAGGACATTGAATCCCTGCCCTCTTAGTGGATGGGGACTCACAGAGAAAGCACATTGCAGAGAAGGGAGGTTGGAGTTTTTAGCTGTAACCCTGGGAAATAAACACAGAGAAGCAGATGTGGCAGAGGTCCTGGCAAGAGAGAAGGGCTGTTAGCCTTATAGTTTACAGATGGCCTTGTGGAGAGAGCAGAAAAAGCTGAGCCCTGAGAGAAATGGACCCTGGGAGAGAGACAACACTTACCTCATCCTACAGCTGATATTGGAATAAGCTGGTACCACTGAGCTTTAAGAGGAAGAGGAAGCCTGAACCTTTGCAGATGTTGGCAGCCATTTTGCTCCAACATGTGGCCATAGATTTTGGTGAGGGAAGTAATTTACACTTTATGGCCTGTTAACTCTAAGTTTCTACCCTAAATAAATACCCTTTATAAATACCAACCAATTTTTGGCATTTTGCATTGGCACCCCTTTAGTTGACTAATATAACTACCCTTTCCCAGGTCACTAAGTTCCAGGCACATATATCTTATTTCTCTACTTTCTTTCTGGGTTGGATAAGACACATTTTACCCAAACTCGGAACTTTTTAAGAAGATTCTTTCTCCATGAAGTACTCTTTCACCTGACCTCTGCAATTCAGGTCTCTGCAAAAATGTCTCCCATAGAGGTTATAGTTAATAAAGTCCCTTCCCCCAGGAATTTTTATGCTATTAACCTATTTTGTTATATTTATAATGATGTACCTGATGGATATAGGTGCTCAATATATATTTGTTCAATGAATAATTAGCATTTAATACTATCTGGTGTTTCCTGATTCCTAATTTTTACTCACTTTTTCTAGTTCTTTTCACTAGACCCTCATGAAATGCAACCACATAAAAGAAGGTTCTGATTTGAATGTCTCACTTCAAACTCTTGTTCCTAGAATAGATGCTGATACATTGATGATTCTAATGAATGTCTGTTGGAAAATGCACAAAACATGAAGAATGCCAGATAATTTACAATGTTTTTGCTAAATTTAAAGTGATACCAGTCAACTTAAAATGGTCATATTGATTTTCCTCAAAAAGATGTCATTTTTCAAGTGCATGGATCACCCAAGCTTGGGAAATTGTCAAGTGAGTAAGATAGGGTGAGTTCATGAACCTTGCAATGGAGTCATTATATTGACTTGGACACAGAAGATCAAAATAGAAAGGACTGCTAGAACATGAAAGGCAGGCATAACTAACATTTCAATGAGATCAATATAATCAAAGGGTTGTGTCATTAGGACTAATTAAACAGGTGAGACAGAAGACTAGATAAAGACAGTTGGAAAGGAAAATATTTGAAATAGAGAACTTGGAAGTGCCAGAGTTCCAGGGAATGACAAACTTTGCATCTAGCTTTTGTCAGAGGATGTGAGAAAAAAAAAACAACTCACTGGAGGCAAAGAAGTAGAGAACCAAGAGTACAAGGTCTTGGATGTTTCATTTACATAAATGTTGAAGTCATGAGAATGAATACTGGAGTAAGGATGCAAAGAAATGCTAAATATAAATTAAATTCTTCAGTTAATGAGAAGAATGACTAAGATTAGGGAATATGAAAGCAAGAAGGAGGAATACTGGGCAATTGGGGTGAATGGCATCAGCTTCGAAAGGATGATTTTACTGCCATTGTTTTTTGGCTTTATAGCTGTATACTTTTTTTCCTTTCTTTTAATTAGAGAAGTTGTGGGCTTACAAAACAGTCACGCATAATGTGTTTTCTCATACATCACTCCTCCACCAACACCTTACGTTGCTGTGGAACATTTGTTACAACGTATCTGTATACTTCTTAAAGATGAGTGAAATAATTTGGAAGTTGCAACCATGAACAAAGAGGGCAATTTATTAATCTCTTTGAGGTGAAGTATAGGACATAGGAAATTAGAACAAAAATAAAATGAGTGAGTTTCCATAGAAAGGACAGCAGTAGAAATGATATTCTCAGGAAAAAAAACAGGTGAAAAGTATATTCACGAGATAGCTGATGTAGGACTGCCCTGCTACATAACAGAGCATGAGGATTAGGTTAGTCACCACCCATTCTTCAGTGATGGTAAATTAATTTATTTGCTGAAGCAAGCATCAAGCACAAAACAGAAACTCAGTGCCCATCACTACTCATAGTTTTTTCAAATCTCGAACTCACAAGTCATCAACCAGGGGAGCAATTACCATTGCTTAAATCAAAAGTTAGTTGTCCTGTTCTCGTTTGCTACCAGTCTCTGTCCCACTAAGGCAGAAAGTATTGATGCAAGGCACATAATCATTTTCAATTAAAAAATAGTCCTCACCAAAATCTGATAATTTCTGATTACTTTTTGACACCGTGGGGGGGGGGGGGGGTGTGTGAGGAGAAGAACATTTCCTCAACTAGTCTCAAAATACGTTTGTTCAACTATTTTCATTTGCCAAAAACTTCCTGTCATTTAACAGACACTGTTTCTGCTTTGTGTTATCTGTGCCTAATTTTACTAAAATTGCTACCCATCATCATTTCCAGGAGCCCTGTGGCATTGTCTGACATTTGGAGATCAATTGCTAGCTGCTAGAGTCGATTATGAAAACCTTTGTTTTAATGGACCTCTAATTTATTGGTACTTTCTATTTTTAGAATTTACTCTTAATATCCAGATCATTAGTTTTCATCACAATACACAGAAAAATGTAGATCTACTCTTATAAAATGTTTAAATGCCTGACTTTTCAAAGAACATGATTAAGGTTTTGAAAATTGAGAATAATGGATATTCCTAAGTAGAAAGCTGGGGGGTGGGGTGGGGAGGGTTTAAATGCTATTGTGTTTCTTCTTAAGACTTTCTTGCACAAACAAAACAAAACTTATTTCTCATAGAGATAAGGTTCTAAAAATGATGGCTCACATTATTATTTAACATCTTTCTGTATGTCTCTCAAAAAATTGGCTTAATGGAGTTAGAGATTAATAGAATGATCCTCTCAATTATGACTATTGCAGAGGGCTAAATAGGCCCAAATCATTATCTTTCATAGGTCCCTTATGTCATGAAATATATTTCTCTGTTATGAGTTAAACGGCAGTTTTTAAAAATATTTAATGAGTATTCTTGTTTACTAAACACAAATTTTCTTTGTTGTGATTTAGAAGCTGTAAAGTTTAATGGAAAAACAGAAGTTTGGCTTTAGGAGTGGTGAGATTTGAATATTGGGCCCATTATTTAATTTTTAATCAACTATTTGTTGACTATCAGGCACAACCCAAAGATTGTTAGTGATGCAATTGAGCAATAATGAAGATATTATTCCTGCCATTAAGGATATAAGCAATTAATAAAGAAATTTAATTTGAAGTAATAAACCGTATGGACCCATGTTAGAGTTGTCAGATACAATACAGAGCTCCAGTTAAATTTAAATTTCAGATAAAGAATAACTACTTTTTTAGTATAAGTCTCACAAATATTGCATGAGAGATATGCTAAATGTGATAAATCTAACACTTGTGGAATAGGGATCCTAGCAATGCTTCTTATATAAGGACGCCTTCTCTGAAAAAATGACATCAACAACAACAAACACCCAGTAAGTAGAGTGGTTTAGTCAAGTGATGGGGAATAAAAGAAGAGGGAACAGTTTATGCAAAGACTGGAAAGGAAGGCAGATTAGAAGACTTTGGTAGGACTACAGTAAATTCAGTAGAAATGAAAGGAGAATCAAAGGCAGGAGTCCAGAAAGGTAAGCTGGGATCCATCATGCATGGCCTAAGAAATATGGTGAGGAAATTTTAATTTATCTACATATAACTTATTTTCAGATTTGTTTTCCAGAAAGATTATCTGGCTTAGAATTTAGAGTACAGGTTTAGTTTGAGAGGGAAGCTGTAGGGCCAGAAAAGATTTTGGACTTAGTTCATACCATATAGATGAGAAAAGATGATTGTGTAAATGAGAGAGGTGTCAGAAAGGTTGGAAAGAAATGGAATAAATCATCAGGATCTACTTAAGAGTTAATACAATAGGATTTTGTAATTGATCACATGATGGGAATAAGGTCACATAGCAGAAAAGAAAGGGATAACACCAAGATCTCTAACAGCATTTTCTAAGATGAAATATAGTATGAAAAATATGCTAAGAGCAGTGGTATTTTGAAGTGAGGAAGGTTTGTAAGTTATAAGCAGCATTTGCAACAACCAAGAGGAGATTTTAGGTCGGTAATTGTAAATATGTCAATGAAGTTCCAAAAAGTAATCTAGAGCATTGTTAATTCATCAATAAGGGTTCCTCAAAGGGTGGTTCCCAATGACCTGAATGACATCACAATGGATTCATGTCAAAATTCCTGGGCCCCAACCCCAGATATACTAAATCTAAATTTATCATAGCGATACCAGATGTTTCGTACACAAATGGAAGTTTAAAACCATTAATAGAGATGATGAATGAAGGGGAGGTACCTGGAGAATATTACTCAGGGATAGTAGAGTGTGATAAGAGGATGAGGTTAGGAATGACGTGGAATACCACTGAAAGAAACAATGTTGTGAAGGATACTTAGAAGAAGCTACTAGCCATCACAAAAAACAAGTGGGAGGGAAGAGGATATGGCTCAACCGATAGAGCATCTGCCTACCACATAGGAGGTCAAGGGTTCAAAGCCATCACCTCCTGACCCATATGGCGAGCCAGCCCATGAACAGTGCTAATGTGTGCAAGGAGTGCCATGCTACTCAGGGGTGTCCCCTGCATAGAGGAGCCCCACGTGCAAGAAGTGTGCCCCTAAAGGAGAGCCATCCCAAGTGAAAAAAGCACAGCCTGCCCAGAATTGGTGCCATACATGTGGATGCAGCAAGATGATGCAACAAAAAGAGACACAGATTCCTAGTGCCATTGAAAAGAAGGCAAGTGGACAAAGAACACATAGGAAATAGACACAGAGAGCAGACAAGGTGAGGGGCGGGGAGGCAGGGAAGAGAAATAAATAAAAATAAATCTTCTAAAAAGAGAAAAAAGAACAGATGAAATAGTGTCAGGGAAGCCAAGGTTGTAGTGATTCAGATTTAGGTGTTCTCAGATTAAAACTGATAAAATACACTGTACTGTTTGCTTAATTAATTAGGCTGTATGCTTTGAGATTCAGAGATTGCCTGTTTGATCCCTTAATGTTCAGCATCTATCATATAAGAAATACTATAATTTTTTTGTTCTGTGGATTAATGGAAATGTTTAAATCTTGATAATGACAAACTACGCTATTTGCCATAAATAACGTGCTCCCAAACAAAATCTCTACTGAAGAAAAAGATGTATTTATAAAAAAACTTTCTAAAATTTTTTGTCAAATACCTAAGATGAGCATTGTTTTCTACCTATAAATTTGTTTTCAAATGTAATCATTATCCTAGAAAAGAATGGTTAGTTTGATATATCCATATGCTGTGGTGGTTTAAACTGTATGTTCCTAGATAAACATGTTCTTAAATTTAATCCATTCCTGTGCATATGAGCCCATTGTTATAAGTAAGACCTTTTGATAAGGTTACTTCAGTTAAGACATGGCCCAAGATGAAACTTAATCCTCTTACTGGAGTCCTTTATAAGAGAATGAAATACATTTAGAGAGAGAGAAAGCCACAGAAGCAAGAAGCTGAAATCAATGAAACCCGGAAGAGAAGGGAGAGACCAGCAGATGCCGCCATGTGCCTTGTCATGTGACAGAGAACCAAGGATGGCTGGCAGCAGGCCTTTGGAAAAAAAGCATTGCCTTTAGGATGACTTGATTTTTACATTTTCCCAGCCTCATAACAGTGAATGAATAAATTCCTATTGTTAAAGCAGAACTATTTTATGGTATTTACCTAAGCAGCCTAGGAAATTGGAGCATATGTAGACAGATTCTCATAGCATTTGAGCTGGCAAAAATTTTCTTGTAGTTTTCTCACTAAAATGGAATTTATATCTTTAGCTATTATTCAATATAACAAAGAATCATTTAATAAGATGCTAATATGACTCTTTTACAATGATTTATCTCCACTCTTTGATTTTCCCTGTGTTATAAATCCTCACCTCAGGATAAGTGTAGCAGCTTTTCAAGTATACATTAGATGAGTTGGCATCCATAACCCAAGGCTTTATATTTTAAAACACTCTTATCAGGATTCAATTCTTAAAGGAAAAAAAAATGCAATAGAAGAGAGGGTTATAAAATGGCTCTCTATATTATAGTTCCATCTGTATATTAATGTACCTAGCTTTTCAGCATCTTCCATTTCTATTTTGACTTTGTCACTCGGTGCTGTTTAATTCATCATTTCTATTTTTAAATTCCAACATATCCTTCCTTTGCTCATTGAAAGTTTAATTTTTATTTATCTCCATTCTTTAGTATTTAAAATTGTAGCATACAAGGATGAATTAATTATAAGAAACTTATAAAATTATTGCAATATTTAGAGTAGCTATTACAAGGAAAGACCTCCTAGGCTGGGAAGGAATATTTATGTAAATGAAACTTCCTTATATATTAGTATTTCTGTCAAAAGAAATGATGTTTTCCCATCTCACATGGAAAGTCTGCATCTGCATTTGAATGAAAAATGTGTTCTAATTCAGCTTTCACCTACTGTGACCAACTAATGAAATCAAGTGTTAACAGAAAACTAGCCTTTAAAGTCATATTGAATTATACAAACATAAAGATTTAGATATAAAGAAATGCATCAGATTAATTTTATCAATGAAATTTCTAGTATATTGAATAATTGTCCTAATAAAAAAGTAGTTAAAATATTCATTTAGTTATTCAGTTTAATCTTCTTTTTATTTATTGATGATTCTAGAGTACAAAGAAATACAATGTATCTTTTAAAATAGCCTTAAATATGAATCTTGATTTCATGTATAATTTTTCATAACACTGATCACCAAAAAATCCTCTTCTGAAAATCTGTAAAATAATAATAAAAAGCTACATGTGAAAAGCCTCATATAATAAGATGCTATTTCTGCTCATGCTATTTATCTGCCTACTTCAAACTCAAACCAGCTGTCTGTCAATTTATAAATTATCCCCAACTCCTAAAACTTTTACAAGAATGTGTGATCCGTGAAGCCTGATGTTTTTGTCTACTAGGCTGCCAAAATGTGATATACCGGAAATGGGTTGGCTTTCACAGTGGGAATTTATCAGCCTGTAAGCTTACAGTTTCAAGACATGAGAAAAATGTCAGAATCAAGGCACCATTAGAAAATGCTTTCTCCTGGAAGACAAGCTACTGGTGATCCTGGACTCCTCTCTCATATGGCAAGGCACATGGCAATATCTGCTGGCGTCTCTCTACTCTTTCGGTTTTTGTTGCTCTCAGCTTCTGACTTCCTCTGACTTTTCTGTCAGCTTCTCCATGTTTCTTTCTCTGTGCTTCTGTGGGTTTCTCTCTGTCAGCTTCTGGGGCTCCATCTCTGTGCCTCCCTTTTATATATGATTACAGTAAGAGGGTAAAAAGCCACCATGGGTCATGTGCTACTGAAGGAACCTAATGAAAAGAAGGTCCCACCTACAATAGGCTTACATGCACAGGAATGGATTAACTCTAAAGGAATGATTTTCTGGGGTCCATAATGGCCTCAAACTACCACACCTGGGATATTGTCTCTCTTGTTTACCACCCTTTCTCTAGCCTCAATAAGAGAATTCAGCATATTGCAAGTATTCTAAATGGATAAATGTATCATGGAGTAATAACTATCTCAGAATTTTTCAAGAGTTCATAATAGTGAAATTAACATTGACCTTGGTAACTGACAACATATTAGAGATCACAGTTGATTGACTGTGTCAGTCTTCCACACAAAAATTGTAAGAACCTTTATATCAGAGCCTAAATTTTGCTAACCTCCACACTCTTAGCTTCAAGTACAAAATGCTGAGCACATGGTATAGTGCTCAATAATTCCTGAGTGTACCTCATTGAATCAGTGACTGCTTCTTCTGAGTATGCACTTTTAAAACATATTACATAACTATAATTTCACAATCTTTGAGTAAGCCCCTTCTCTGCTCTTTCCTTGGTTAATGCCTAATCATGCATTCCACATGCACTCAGGCCTCCTTTGGCAGAGAAATTCTTTAAAATGCTGTGCTCTTTTTCCATAGTATAGAGTTGTTAGAAATGGGATGTCCAGCCAGTTCCTGCATTTCCCAACCTCACTGTGACCCACTGACAACAATGGGATGTGTTCAGAATGCTACACCACTTCCTGTACAGAGTGTTTAGAAGGCAAATATATACCTTAACACTTTTTAACATTTTTTATTTTTTTAAGATACTTAGATTACACAAAATATTATGCAAAAAATTTTAAGGGATTCCCATATGCCCTGCTCCCCACACCTCTCACTCTTCCCCACATTAACAACTTCTTTCATTAGTGTGGTACATACATTGCAATTGATGAACTCATTTGGAGCATTGCCACTAAGCATGCATTATAGTTCACATTATAGTTTACACTCTCTGCCACTCAATTCTGTAGGTTATGGCAGAATATATAATGGTCTGAATCTGTAATTGCAAAGTCATTCAAGACAATTCCAAGTCCCCAAAATGCCCCCGTATTACACCATTTTTCCCTCTCCCTGCCTTCATCACCTCCAGTGGCAACTCTCTTCACATCAATGATATAATTTATTCCATTGCTAGAATACCAATAAGTCTATAGTAGAATACCAGTAAGACCACTCTAGTCCATATTTTATTCCCCAATCCTGATGATTCTGGGATGGTGATGCCCACTCTAATTGAGAGGGGACCTCAATCTAATTGAGAGGGGACCTCGATTTCATAAGGCTGATGGATGGGACTCTCTTGCTGGCAATTGTAGACTCTCTTCATTCCTTGGTATGGTGGTTGACCATCCTTACTTCTCTGTTAGTGTCCTGGATGAGTCCAATGAACTGGAGAGTAGGTGTTGCAACTCTGCTGAAGCTCAGGGCCCAGCTGGCACATGGACAGTTTAAAGATTCAAATTTCTTGGACACAAACCTACCAATTCTGCACCAATTATATGCCTGATTCAGAGGCTCTGAGCTCCCAGGAAAGTGCTGATCCAATCCAAAAGATGGAAGGAGCCTGGCGTCCAATTTGGATGAAAGCCACCCACCTAGAAATACCATTTAGACTCTATGAGGTCAAGAAACAAATGTTTAGTGTGCAAAGTAATTTTACATTTATTTCTGTGATAGCAGTTAGTATTACCTTAATTGATGTCTTTCCCATCTTAAGGAAGTCTTCTCAGTCACTCTTACCAAAGACTTACAATATGAATCAAGTGGACTCCTCACAAGCATGTGTCACTCTACAAGGGCACTGTGCATCAGTGGAATCTAACAACTGGAAAGAAATGTCCTCTCAGGAAGAATATTATATGTGAATGCACGGAATATTTTTTAAGCTGCTGTGGGAGGGCATTGAGGCCATGAACAGTGTGCACAAGTAGAAAAGCTTCTTAAAGTGGCTTGAAGGAATGAAGTTCTGATAGGTGTATTATTTTTGTTGTTTTGTTGTTGTCGGTAGGGAATACCAATTTGAGGTCAGAACTGAATTAGGCAGAGCAATGCTGGGAAAAAATACTCCTTCAAGATATTCTTCCCAAAGTACACCTGAGTGCTCAGGTTCAATGCATATTATATGTTCAATAAATATTTTAAGATCATCTGTTTGAAGGTGCAGCAAATTTTTGGTCAGCCAAAGCATTCATTTGTCTAATTCAGACCTAGTTCTCATGTACTGTGTGATTTATCTATCACAATACTATTATGCATACATTCAAGTTTATTTTCTAACTGTATGAGAAACATATCTATAGTCAGCATATAGCACATAATCTAGCACATAGTGGGTTCCAAAATATTTGATAGTTGATTAAGCAAACAATCGGGATCATCTTTTCTATTGTTTTAAAGATACATATGTATAGTCTCTTGATTATGAAATTTCCTAGCCCATATTTTGTTAATAATTCTAATAGTCATTTTACATCAATGAAAATAATTTATATTAAGATGAAAAATTTTTTCAAACTCATTAGAATCACACGTACTAATGCAACCCAGGGAGTAATTGTGGTGTTTCATTTTATCATCATGTTGATTGAAACTCTTGGTCAATCTTCTAAGAGATAATACTTTAGTGGTTACACAGTACAGATATCTACAAAAAAAGATATCTACAAAAACAAAAGTCCATGTAATATGTTACCATTATTTGCAAATTACAGAAATTTAAGTCACGTCAAATTTAATATATGCTCTAATTTAAATATAGTGATGTGAATAATCACATTAGTAAGTAGCCTCTTAATTGCCAAGCATTATGCCAGGGACTATAATATGTTATCTGGTATTAAAGTTCAGAGAAGTTCAGCAGCTTTTCCAAGGTTACATAAGCAGGGTTTAAATTGCCTTTAGGAACATGCCAACTTGACTTGAAAATTCTTGCTTTCCTCACAATGTATTGCTGTCTTTCTTTGCCAGAGTGCAATTACAGGCTTAGCCCATTTTAGTCAACAAAAGCTTGAACCTCCTTCTTCTGAGAGCCAAAAATTTTACTCCAAATTTGGTTGCCCTCAAGAAATGCATCTATCAACCACAC
Organism: Dasypus novemcinctus; assembly: GCF_030445035.2. Classification (NCBI taxonomy): domain Eukaryota; kingdom Metazoa; phylum Chordata; class Mammalia; order Cingulata; family Dasypodidae; genus Dasypus; species Dasypus novemcinctus. Next base: position 56,740,721 of record NC_080681.1, read on the forward strand.
TCAGGCAATTAAAAAAATATATGGGGGACGGTAGAAGGCTGTGCCAAAACAGCCAATGCCTAGAAATTATCTTCTTGGGATGAAGCAAATGAGGACCCAGAGTATCATGCAATCTATTGCCGAGACTTAATGGTGTCTTACATCAAACCATCTATTTCATCATCTCATTTCTATATTCCAGCTTATATGGTTTCCACGAACAATTTAAAACCCAGTATCTACATGGGATTAATTAGCATTCAGATTATCATACAGCTAATAGCCAATACCCACCTGGGGAGATAGGGGTGGAAGGATTCAGATTCTTCCTTATGTAGTTAATAGCCATGCTGGGCCTAGAGCTCATTAGCTAGTTATCTCTCTGTGAACTTTCTCTTCTCATAGTTATCTTCCGTTTGATGGAAAGTAATCGAAAGAGCTATGTGAACAGGTAATAGAATTGAATCTTCATAAACCTTAAAGAATATATTTTTAATCTTTGATATTTATTTCCATCTTGTCACTACATATGAATTAATTAATAAAAAGGAACCTCCATATACATGCTCATAAGCAACCAAAGAAAACAAAGCAAATATACAAATTGGATTTGCAGAATAAATAGATTGCCACTCTTTATTTAGCCACCAGAGTAGACTGCAGTGGGAAGCAATAGTTAAACATTTGTTCTTTCAAGCAACAGACAGACATTTTTCCATGCCCTGGCTCAACCCCTTGTTGTCTATTATTTTGAGGAAATGACATACTTCCTCAGTTTATTCACTTTAATATAATAACAGTATACTATTTGCTTCTGTAGAATTTAATGAGATTCACATGAGAAAACCTAAGCAAACTGCTCGGCATAGTGCATGCTACCTTCTAAATTATCAATACATGTTGGCAATAATTAGTATTATTTCCTGAAGATACTTTAGGAACTTCCAACTAAACTCTATGTTCAAAAGATTTCTATACGTGGAATAAATTTTCAAAAACCCTTTGTTCTTTCCCTTATGGATGTAACTATATATATATTAGCATGAAAATAATATGAGGTTTTAATATGGGTTTTTCTTTACTCTCAGAATATGTTCTCAATTCCATAAATTTGAACAGTGCCTTCAAATTTCTCTTCTACAGAAAATGAAAAATTAAGATAGTATGTCTGTTATTAAGATTTATGGAGAAAAAGACACACTGTAGACTAGATTACTAGCCCCATTTTTGCCATCAATTGGCTAATATATTTGAGAAATATATTTTCCTCTAAACAATGGCAATCAGAGCAATGATTTTCCTCACAATTTGGCTTCAGGAAAACTAATATGAATGATTTTAGAGTATTCTCTGAATAAAAAATGACATTTAATGTTCAGCTATCCAGAAAAGTCTCACATTATAAGAGCAAGTGTTTCCATTTCTAGTCACTATCTGATAGTTATTATCAGAAAAAGAAAGCCATTTGATTAGTTGATTAATTGATCAATCACCTGGCTATATTATCCTAGAACTGGAAAAAAATATGATCTGTATCTCACCTGAAAGGCCTCTGTACCCATTCCTCCCCTACTTTATAGTATAAAAGTTTGCTTATATTAAATTGTCTCATTTACAGGAAAAAAAGACCTCCCTGATGAAGAAGATCAATGTAAAATAATTACTCTTTGCTTGGAAGCTTACTATCAGTTTATTCAATGACTTTCCCAGATGTTACTGGGAAAATTTTGACATGAAAGATTTTTGTTAGAAAAAGCATCTTTCAGCTTATGTATAATATAGATGCAAAAGAAAAATATGAATGGTGGAAATAAGCTCACATTTAACAGTGACAAACTGCTCGCCACATGAATTTCTTAGAGTTCAAGACCTTGATTCTAATTTTGGTTTGTAGGTGGTAAATGATATCACTTACTTTCTAAGATCAAATCAGTAGGGTCTCTTCTACTAGATCATATAACCAGTACCCTAACCACTCAGACATACTAAACAGGGAAACAGAATGGCACCTCATTCAAGAGAGGAGCAGGAGAGACATGGAAGGATCAGGAACTGGGCATGTCTCAACTTCTTGAGTGTTTCATTTTCAGTGTAAGATGAGAGCTAGGAATCTGAAAAACAGTTTGACAGTTGTCAAAGGCAGCACCAAACCATTAATGCATCAACATGAGTTTCTAATCACATTCTTTTTGAGCATACCTAGCCAACAGAGAAGTTCATGGTTCAAACTGAGTAGGGGCAACACTACTTTACGGAGGCAAAACCAACAAGTTAACATTTTAGGTTCAGGGATCACACAGCCATAGATTTGAATCCTATTTTATGATTTTCTAATTATGTTTTTGAGAAATTAAGTTCACCACATCAAGTCTCATTCTCCTTATCTGTATACAGAAAATGATAGTACCTAATTCTTGAGTTAGGAAAATTAAATATATGATAAAATTTTCTCATGTGGATAGCATTTATTAATACTCAATACAAATACAACATATTTGTTGATAAAATTGGTAGTTGTCATGACCAATAGGCACAGGGCACAGCCTGGAACCTTAGTAGCTGCCACTATGGATAAATTATGATGAGGTTTAATGGCATATCACAAAGCTCCAGCAAGGGCTTTAAGAACTGGCAAGTGCAAAAAAAATTTTTGCCTTGTAAATATAGAGACTTGAGTTTGAGTGAATGTTGAAGAAGGACAGTTATCAGAAAGGGAGTCATGTTTAGAGCACAAGTGATTGCAAAGCTGATTTAGGAACATGGGATTGCAGGGACATAAAGGGTGTCAAACTTTATTCCCTAACTTTCATTTTATAGAAGAAGAAATAGTACACAACAAAAATGGTAACTAACCTGTCCAAAATTATACAAGAGTGTTGTTACCAGGTTTTTAACCTAGTCCAAAAAATGTATTCCTGACTAGTCTGCTATATTGCCCACTACAACAAGAGGTGAAAGCAAGGAGAGCCCAGTTACGGAAACTAAAAGCACTAGATGGATAAAGCCAATAGCCCAAGTTTAACATGATATATAAATGTAGCTAGCTAGTAATCTGTTTCTAGTAGAAGATATATTTAAGCATTATAGTCATCAGAAATATCAAAAAGATATAACCAGCATTGTATATTGAGAAGAAAAAAGTACAAAAATTAATAAAAATAAATACCTGCCCTTACTAGTATTACTACTTCCGTGGTTGCTGTTGTTATCACTAATGATGACAATAATGATGGTGGTGGCAAAGTGACTAATAGAATTACTAGAAGTATATTCCCCCAAAAAAGAATGCCTAAATTCTCCATTCTAATAGTCAGGCTTAAAAGGAAAAACTCAGAAGTTGAATGATAACCAAAAGCCAGTTCCTATAGTAGCTAAAAGCATGTTACATATTGCTACAAGAAGATAATGTCAGCATATTTTTTTCAAGGGCAGTCTTTATCAACAAGAATTTAACCTATTCTGCTTCACTTCAAAGTAAAATCTAGGACTAATAGGTGAAAGCTAAGGAAATAAAGGAGCAGAAGTAACCTAAATGGGAATTTTCTTTTAACAAAGGCTTTCAGAAAACTATAAATTAAAAAAGAAACCAGCATATAGTATAATTTGATTGGAGTTATTCAAATTTACAGTACAAGATCACCTGGCATGCTTGAGGCAGGCTTTAGGCAATTAGGGGAAGTTGGGAAAGAGAAGATTCAGGGGGAATGACTTTATGATCTCTTCCATATTTGAAGTGTTTTTCCCTAATTTAGTTGACTGTGACATTTTGAGATTATTTATGAATTCCAAAAAGAGAAAGATTATGTTTGTAAACTAATCTATTTTTCTGGGTGTGATACCCTTTGATTATATTAGATTCAGCTAAAATGTGAATATAAAATTTACATATTTTATAGATATGTATAGATTAGGGCTTTGATTAGGGCATGTCAGTAGGGTGTGACTCAATTTGAGTCCCATTTCCCCTGATGGGCTGACATAAATGGACACTCAGTCAAGAAAACACACAGAAAGAGAGAGAGCTCTGCCATTTTTTATATGGGGGACCCAAAGAGAGATGAGCCAATCTCCTAATACTTTGCAGTTGATATAGAAAGCCTGGAAAGACATGAGCCCTATACCAAGAGAGAGACAAGCCCTGAGAGACAAGCCCTATGGCCAGCCTACACTTAAGATGGGAAAGAAGGTGGACTCACAGAGCCTCAAGAGGAAGAGGAAGCGTAGGAAAGAGAGACCAGGAAGAGATCAATGACCATCTTGCTTTAACATATGTCAACAACTGACTTTGGTGAGAAAGCAACCTTGAGTTGCTTTATGACCTTGTAAGTGTAAGTTTTTATACCTTTACAAAAGCCAGCAGATTTCTGGTCTTTGCATCAGGACCTCTTTGGCAGACTAATACGCTGACCAACCTTATTTATTCACCTAAATCTCTAATATAGTGTGTGAATTTTAGGCTATTGTGTCAACTCAGCCAGGTAATTGTGCCCTGCTGTTTGGTCAAGCAAGCATTGGGCTAACTGTAATACAAGGGCATTTATGGACTTTAGTCACCATTGACTTTACTGCAGTAGTAAATCATAGATAGCTGATTATAATTACATCAATCAGGAAGATTGCCATCAGCAGTGAGTACTGCTTAACCCAATCAGCTAAATGCCTTAAAAGGGGAAATGATTCCAGCATAGAGAGAAAATTTCCCAGCTCATCTTAGAGAGCCAACATCTCTCAGAACTCAAGAAACTTCATTGGACTTTCATTGCAGCTCCTGGTTGCAGGTTGCCTGCAGAACCTGGACTTCTGCATCCCCATAGCTGCGTGAGAGATTCTTATAGAATTGCATATGATTAACAGATATCTCATTGATTCTCTTGTTGATTCGAACCTTAACTAATACATAGTAAAAATACAAAATAGTTCAATTCATTTAAAGGGAGACTATTCAACAAAGAATAAATATAATAAATCAGTAATATAATGTACATTCTTTTGCTTACACAGAGAGAAATATTTTCAAAGTGTCTCTAAGGAGCCTACAAGAACTCAGAGAAGCACACTGGAGTCTTAGTTGATTACTACCTCAGTCAGAGCCACTATCTTCAGCTGGGTTTCAGGAAATCACATTCCCTGGATTATTTTCCACCTTACTATCTGCCCTGTTTTCAGCTGGCTTTCAGGAAACCATGTTCCCTGGATTATTTTCCACCTTACTATCTGCTCTGTTTTGTGTCCTTTGCTGCAGTATTTTCTCTTCTTATATCTGAAATTTGGAAGTCCTAGAACTCAGTCCTCTTTTTATGTCTAGTTATAATTTCCCTTAAGTGATCTTCTCTGTTCCCAAGACTTTAATTCCCAGCTTTATACCGATGCCTCCCAGGAAATCTCCATTTCCTCCCTCTCCCCTGAGCCTTACTGACAGCTACGTGTATCTATCCAATACACATTCAAACACAGCACTTTCATAGCAGAACTTTTGATTTTCTCCCAAACCCACCACACTCCCATCCCCTGCCAGTATCCCTGTTCTGAAATACCACCTTATTCATTCAGTTTCTTTGGCCCCAAACTCAAGGATCATCCTTCATTCTTCTCTAGTATCACTACATTCAATGCATCTATAAGTCATTTTTCTAATTAGAGAAGTTGAGGGTTTATGGGAAAATATCATGCATAATCTACAGGCCTCATAAACAACTCTATTTTTTAACACTTTGCATTGCTGAGGAATGTTTGTTACAATTAATGATAGCACATTTTTATAATTGTAGTATTACCTATAGTCCCTGGTTTAATTTATAGTTAACACTTTGTGATGTGTAATTCCAGGGATTTTAAATTTTTTTTTTAATTCCAGCAACATATATACAACCTAAAATTTTCCCTTTAACTACATTCAAATATATAATTCAGTGCTGTTAATTACAATCACAATGTCGTGCTACTATCATCACCATCCCTTATAAAAACTTCCATTATCCCTAATAGAAACTCTGTATATTTTAACCATTAGCTCTCTATTCCCTACCCACATTCCCAATCCCAGTAACCTATATTCAAAATTCCTACTCTATGAGTTTGCAAGTCATTTTTGTACTTCAAGTCATGTGCCACTGCAAGCATGTCTGAAGTCCTCTATCATCCTGATAAAGTCACTGCCATCTCTCATGTTAATTTTTTTATAATTTTTATTCGAAATGTTGTGCATTTATCTCACAGTGATTTTTGCAGTAAACTCCTATTCCTTCCTTTTATACTTAGCCCCTACTGACAATTTTCCATACAGGAACCAGAATTATCTATAAAATATGTAAATCAGATGATGTCAATCTCCTGCTCATAATCTCCCATGACTTCCCATGGCCTCTCAGGAATAAGATTAAAATCCAAACTCTATCCTGTTCTACAAGACCCCATGTGACCTTGTTCCTGCTTATCACTCTGACCTCATCTTGTAACACTCTCCATCTTTTTCTGCTCTGGCCACAAAGGCTTTTATCCTGTCGCTTTTCCTGTAACACCATTTATTCCCTTACATCTCCAAAAGGCTCACTCCCTTCCTTCCCTCAGATATTTGCTCTAAGTCATCACTTCAAGGAGACATTCCTGCTAATTCTTTAAAAGAGCACACCACGAGAACGGCCCTATTATGTTACCTTCTGTGGTGGTTTGAAGCTGTATGTATTTATTTTAAATTTAATCCACTCTTGTAGGTATGAACCCATTGTAAGTAGGTTTTCTGATGAGGTTACTTCAGTTAAGGTGTGGCCCACCTAAGTCAGGATTCTTAATCCTATTACTGGAGTCCTTTATAAGAGAATGAAATTCAGACTGAGATAAAGAGAGAGCCACTGGAGGCAGGAAGGTGAACCCCAAAGAGAAGGGGAGGAACAGGACCTGCCGCCATGTGCCTTGGCATGTGGCCTGCTAAGGACCTCAGGATCAATGTCAGCCAATCCCAAAATGCCACAGCTTTTGGGGAGAAAGCATTGCGTTCTTTCAGCCTCAAAAACATTAGCAAGTAAATCCCCATTGCTTAAATTGAACCATTGCATTGGTGTTTGCTTGAGCAGCCCAGGAAACCAAAACACCCTCTGTCTCTTATGTTTCTTTATTTGCCTCATAGCAATTATTACTGTCAAAATTATATGTTTAAATAGTTGCTTGTTTTCTATCTCTTCCACCAGAATACTAGAATAGAAGCTCCACTAGAACAGTGAGGATTTTGTTCTGTTTTATTTGTTTTAAATTATAAGCCTAGTGGCTAAACTAGGGCTTGGTACATATTATGAAAAAGTAAAGTAATTAAAAAGTTATAAAACATTTGGTATCACATGAATTCATACTAGACATTAGATAAATCATTTACCTTAATGAAAAATCAGGATAGTTAAAGCACTGACTTCACCTATGATATAATGCCATAGTATTCTTCCAAGGATAGCACTAAAGTGTAAAAGTTTGAAAATCTACCCTTTTGACAGAGAAAGTAAAGATCTCCCTTGCTGAAAACCAGACAAGATATCCCAATAATATATGAACAATTCTGCAACAAAAGAATTATCTAAACACTCCCTCTTTTCAGTATCAGTGACGGCTGTTTTTTACCCATGAGAATTCTAGCTTCCTTTATAATCCACCCAACCCTCTGGATATAAACTTTTAAGTACTTAATCATTGTATTACCATCACTTCCTGAAAGGCACCATTTTAGTACTGATTCCTTCTTCCACAATTCCCTCTTAGAGTCATGTAGCACAAGCCTAACCTCTAAGGAGCCCTTCCCCTATACTCTTCCAAAGGGCTGCCAAGCTCCTCTGGGGTGCATTTTCCCTTGTTACAGCAAGACAGATAAATCTGCTTTTGTTTGATTATGAGGTGTTCTTGGAAGTCTTTTCCTAGCAGTTTTCAACAAAACTGAGCCAAGATCCTATTCCTGCAAACCAGAAAATCCAGCCCAGTGATAGTGTATACATCTGAGGCTTCCTAGGAATTCACCTCTCCAAGGGCAAATTGCCTGAGACACAAAATGATAAATTTATGCTGAATTTTATCTCTAAATATTTTGTTGAGCTCTACACTTTATATTCACTTCAAATTCTGATCAGATTATACATTTCCCTTGTGAAATTTGACTTTTTTTAAAAAATTTATTTTAAATCTCGTTGTGAGTTCTCTGTGTCTGCTCTTCTTTTTAGGGGCATCAGGAGCTTAACCCAGGACCTCTCATGTGGGAGGCAGTTGCTCAATGGCTTCAACCACCTCTGCTCCCTCCTTATTGTGTATCTAGTATTTCCTAGTGTGTCATCTTATAGCTTCACCTTGTTCTGTCAGCTCGATGTGCCAGCCCATCATGTCAGCTTGCTTTTTTTGCTCGTATTCTTTAGGAGGCACCAGGAGCTGAACCCAGGGCTTCCTGTGTGTTAGGCAGGCACCCAAATGCTTGAGCCACATCCCCTTCCCTGAAGTTTGACTTTAGCATTGTTCCTACTCTGTCTGCTTGTACAATTTCTATCTCAAAATTAGTAACCTTTACTTCAACTTCAAAAAAAAAAATAACAAACAAAGGCAATTTAGCAAATTATGGAAGCATTGCTTTTAAAAAAAGTGCTGTCCAGGCACATTTATCTTATTTACTCCCTTAAAAAACTAAGTTGTTTCTACAGTATTTAGAAAGATGAATAAATGAACAGAGATTGGTTAATTGACAGACCAAGTTCTCCTTGAAATGAAGAAAATGAAAGAAAAATCCTTGATCATATTCACACCTCATAAAATTAAGTCTCATTCTTTTTTTTTAACCTTTAGCACTGATATAGCACCTTCTTTGCTTCTGCTGCAAAAATATTACAATATTACTATAGACTGTGGTCTATAAGTTATATTAGTTGTTTTTTTCTCGTGATCACCATATTCTTAACATCTTTAATAGAGGAACATTTTTTCTGTATTATTAACCACAATCCTTACCTACCACCAACATCACTATGTTAGACAGTCCCTAGATTATCCTCTAATTATCTTTCAATTAACATTAACCTCTCTAGAACACATCTTTCAACCATAATCACATTTACAGATCAGCAGTGTTAGTTATACTCAGTAAAATGTGTTACCATCAACTTTATCCATTTCCACATATTTATAATCAACCTCATTAAACATTCTATATATATTTTCTTGAGTGTTATTTGTCTATAAAATGAAGCTAATAGCAAGAGGACAGACATGTGGCCAATCAGTCCATTCTGGAGACTGCTCTAAAAACTGACATGTTGAGAAGTTCTCATTAGATTAACATACTTTAAGCAAACTGAGCCTTTGGGTCATCTTCTTAAAATCTTGTAAGAACTTTTTTCAATCTTTCCCTTGTGTCCATTAGAATAACTGTAAGTTCTTTAAAGTAATTCATGCGCAGATTTCCTTAAATAGGATAATTTAACTTTTGTGAAAGACAATTTGGAATAACAACAGACACTTGCAGAACTTTTAAATAGGATGAGACCTGTTCAGTTGCAAGGCAACTCAGAACAAAAAGGAATAAAATCAAGACTTTCAATGCTCTCCATTTACTGAGGAGGTTTACAGTGTAAACTGAACAGTAATAAGCTTCCCTAAAAGACTTCCCTAAGAAAAGCCAACGAAAGAGCCAAATTCAGTACCACCTTCCTTATATGTATCTCACTTTCCCCTTATGTCCTCTTCCAACCACAAACTTAATGCAATCTTCATAAACTTCTTACTCTTCCCTTCTTTTTCTTCTGTTGAAACATCCATTAAAATTTAACTTGCATAATATTATAGGTTATGACAAAATGTATAATGACCTGTATCTGTCATTGCAATTTCATGCAGGACAATTCCAATGTCCCAAAAATGCCCCCCATGTTAACACCTGTTTTTTCCTCTCCCTTACCTCAGAATGTCTGGTGACCATTGCCTTTTTATCAATGATAAAATTTCTTCCATTGCTAGAATAATACTAAGTCTATAATAAAATAATAATGTCTACTTTAGTCTATTTTCATCCCCAATCTTGAGGATTTGGGGATGGTGATGTCTACTCTATTTCTGTTTGAGAGGGGCCTTAGATCCAATGGGGCAGACATTCTCTGTTCCTTGGGATGAGTGGTGACCATCACCATCTCCTTGTTGGTTGTCCTGGGTAAGTCAGGTTGCATACTGTAGTCCTCAATTAGTAGCAAGGCTTCAACATGTGTTCATCAATTATAACAAATGTACCACACTAATGAAAGATGTGTTTAATGTAGGAAAGTGTGGGAGGCGACTGGGGTATGGCATATGGGAATCCCATATAGTTTTTATGTAACATTTATGTAATAAAGCTTCTTTAAAAAAAAAATTAAGTTGATTCTGAAAGGGGATCATAATATTTCCTGAGGTTCTTCAAAGACCAAGTCATTAGTGTGTATTTCTGTGATATTGTTAAGGACATACCAAATCCTAGGTGAAAATAAAGAAGAAAAAAAAAGGTTTACTGAAAAATTCTGACTTTTCCTGGGAAGATACACTTAAGGTCTCCCTAACCTCTATCAATTAGTGCATATTTTGATGGGGCCAGGAGATGCAAAAAAGTGATTGGAAAAGGCTAATTAAGGACCCAGAAAAGGATTTAAAGGTTAATGAAATAAACTTTAGTGAAATAGGATATTTGAGGGCATATAAGTTAGGGCAATCTTTTATAGACAGTATTATCTCAGGTTTTTCTTGCCAATGTAAATTGGACTTTGATTCAATCTTGTAAATAGTAAAACAGTGAATCCATAGGAGACCTCAGAGATAAATTAATTAGGGTCTTTAGATAATATTCAGCATTAGGCCTGGATCCTGACATTTCAACTGCCTATGCAACATTTTTTGGTGATGACCTAAAATCAGAAATTGCAGAACTAGTATGTAAATGAAAGATTGACAGGTCACTCCATTAAAAAACTTCAGCCATTGAATGAATGCATGAAGAGAATTTAGATTGGGAAAAAAACAACAAAACCTCAAGCTAAAATTTTTATTTAAAAATAAAGCAGATGAACAAAGAACAGCCATACCCTTAAGAAAATTAAAATTCCCCTATTTACAAGACCTCTGATGGTCTTGTAAACACAAACAGACCAATGAAAAATTAATTACCTTATATTAATAAAAAAAGAGAAAGGAATTAAAAGCCACTGAGTGTTATCAAGTGCCCCCAAGATAAACTGTAACAACCAATTTCCAATTACTCTCTCAAATCATCAAGATTAATCATCTTTAATAATAGAGGGACAGAAACAAAACTTTTCAAATGGCACAGGTGCTCCTCTGTCAACTAGAAATACTATCAATAATTTTATATCTATTTGGACTCCTCAGACTATTGACATAGTAGATTTTTAAAATATCCCTCAGACTCTCTTCCTCACCCTTCCTTCAACAATAACATTCAGCCCTCTCAAGAGCTAAATTGCATTCCTCCTTTATGATAACATCCAAACATATTTATTACTGAGAGATTCCTTTGTAAATGGAGTTGTCAAATCAAATGCTCTTCAGATGGACTGTTTCCTGAAATACTTGAAATCTTTTATATGTATCACACAATAGGAGTTCAAGTGGATTTCTGTTTTCCCAGTCCTGAGTACTTAAACCCAGCCCCAATTTGAGGATTTACTTTAGGTCCTTTATTCCCTCTAAGCCAAAGAAACCTTTGATACTTTAAAATATTATGTCCTAATCCCTTCTATTTTAGTTTCCTAGGCTGTTTAAAGCAGATACCATGAAATGAGTTGTCTTAAACAATGGGAATTTATTTGCTTACAGTTTGAGACAGAAAATATCTAAATCAAGGCATCATCAAGGTGATGCTTTCTTCCTGAAGACTGGTTGCTGGAGATCCTTGGCTTCTCTCCCACATGACAAGGCACATGGTGGTTTCTGCCAGTTTCTCTTTACCCTGCCTCACTGCAACAGAGCTCCAATTTAGTTTGAGGATGAGAAAATATCCAAAGCACGGCATCATCAAGGCTCTGCTCTCTTCCCAAAGACTTGCTGCCAGTGATAGCTTTTCTGCCACACAGCCAGGCACAAGATAGTGTCTGTTGGTCTCTTCCTTCCCTTCTGGGTTTTGTTGCTTTCAGCTTCTTGCTTCTCTCTCTCTCTCTCTCTCTCTCTCTCTCTCTCTCTCTCTCTCTCTCTCTCTCTCTCTCTCTCTCTCTCTCTCTCTCTCTCTCTCTCTCTCTCTCTCTTTTATTTCTTTAGCTCTGTAATATTTCCTTCTACTGACTACCTAGATCCAAGTAGACAATATTTAATTGCCTTGTAATGGGAAAACCACAATATACCAGGTATGTTATACATCAATAATTTACAGAAGTCCTTTCTACTCTCAATTAAAATTTAAAGGAAACAGAATAGCAGGTATGTATACAGGCGAAGCATAGAGAGATTAAGAGATGATGAGATTTGGGTTTTTTATTACTATGATTATTATTGGAATAATGAAAATACTCTAAAAATGATTGAAGTGATGAATGCACAACTATGTGATTATACCGAATACCACTGATTGTACACTTTGTATGGATTATATTATTTATTAATATGAATCAATAAAATTGATTTGCAAAAAAAATAATGAAATAAAAGACAGATGAAAAACTTTAACATCTTAAATATATAACGATTATATTTGGTTTGATAGCAACTTAACTTCAATAGCGTGAACATATACTTTTCCTATACTCTTCTGCCCCATATCAATTTTACTTGAACCAATTACAACTTTGTACATTGCAAATCCCCCCAAAAAGGATATATACTTTCCCTCAGATTTCCTTCTTGTACAATATATATCATCTTTAATGAAACCCAAATGACAAATTCCTAGTATTGTTTCCATCTGTGGAGAGTTTGGTGACTTGAAACTGTAGGTAACCCAGAAAAACATGTTCCTAAAGTTAATCCATTCCTGTGGATGTAGACCTATTGTAAGTGGAACTTTGATGAAGCTGCTTCAGTTAAGATATGATCCACATCATTCAGGACTGGTCTTAATCTTATTAAAGGAGTTCTTTTTAAATGAAATGAATACAGAGACAGAGAAAAAGCCACAGATGCAAGAAACTGAAATCAAGGAAACCAGGAAAGAAGTGAGAGACAAGTAGCTCCCACCATGTGCCTTGCCATGTGGCAGAAAAGCCAAGGATTACCAGCAGCCAATCTTGGAGAGAAAGCATGATACCTTGAGTTGGACATTTTCTGTCCTCAAAACTGTTAATTAATAAATTCTCATTGTTTAAGTCAAGCATTTCATGGTATTTGCTAGAGAATCCTAGGAAATAAAGCGCCAGCTATTTATTAAAAGCATTGATCTTTAATATGTATCAATAAAATTAATTTGTTTAAAAAGCATTAATCCAGAAGAGACAAAGCCTTCAAAGAGAAGTTGCAATTTTATCAAAAAAGTTCGTTATTAAACATGCTATATCCCAACAAATTAAATCTTTGAACTCTGAGATATTATAACAAGTGTTTTCCTAGATCAATTCCAAACCACAACTCTGGGAAAATGTATGACTAGCTGAGTATTTAAAGCACTGTGTACCAAGCATTTTTGAGATTGCCCTTCATTTATGTAATTCTATCAAATCTTTAGGCCTTGAATCTTCTGTAGGGAGAAAAAACATGAAAAAGCTATTTTTAAGTTGAATTAGTTCAGTAGTCAAGAACCACAAATTTAGGGTTTCCTAATAATCACATATAACATTCTTTTTTTATCATAAATATTCTGGACAGACATTAGATGATACATCAAATGGGACATAATAAGCTTATTGAAGAGCTATAGCAGCAACAACAACATTTGTGGAATCTTTGGCGAATTTAGTTGGAGGGTCTGCATTAAATTGGTAGTTCCCCTTGCTGTGCAGACTTTTACTGACATCATACACTAAGAAATTCTCAGTTAGGTGGCTTACCTTGTGTGAAGTACTGTTTTAACTTTACTTCCTAAACTCAGTAAATTTCTTTCTTCTACCTGAGGAAGAAGAATCACTTGTTTATTTATTACTAAGTAACTATTTAAACTTTATCCACAGATTTTGAAAGTTCCTTTGGGAAACCTTGATATAATTTTTGTTTGGTGATGGTGCATCCCTGCAAACAGAGTCTAAATACTGTCAAGGAAGCTATGTTGTCCGATATGTAATTTACCACTAGAATATGAGCTTCTCAAAGAAATTAATTCAGCTCAGATGGCTGAATTGCTCACTCTCAAATAAGTTTTCCAGCTATTTCTCAAAATATTTATAAGCATGCCACTTACCTACCCCTAACCCCAACTTAACTCAAGAGAAGCCTTAATTTTAAATTGAGACAGAGACATGACATTTGGCCTAGTATCTACTGACTCATCTTACCAACTCAACTTACTTTCAATCAGCAAATATTTATTATCTACTCTGTATCATTTTTGAAATCTTCAGAATTTCTATGAAGGGGTGATTTAGGACTAAAGCTTGAAATTATGTTTGCTTGCAAGCACTCTGGCTTTTAATAGAAGACATGTTTATTTGGGCTGGCTGAGAGAGTCTAATAGCAATTATGAAAATGATTATGGGGGTACTAATTCCTGACCCGAATATACTCATCAATCCCACCATTGTATGCAGCTCTGAACTAGGTTTAGTAAGGGGAGCCCAACAGAAAAGACCTAGATGCATATGGAGTTTATTATGGGGCTGTCAAGTCCCTAGGTTGGTTGAAACATCTGGAGACTTCAGGGATTTCTCCAATATGAAGCTAATCATGTCACCACGGGGTCAATCAGTAGAAAAATCCCAATCCTTGGCCTAATGCCACATTCCACAACCAGTCATGAGAATCTGAATACAGTTACACTTCCTACAATCTTCTCAGGATAAACTCTTGGTAAAATGCCAGCATTTGCCTACCTCTGGATGCTATACTTGGAAAGGTGTTTGCAAAGCCATCCTGATTGCTTTCCACCAGGCCTTTCCTATGCATATTTTTAAAAACCTTTCATGAGGACATTTTTAAAAATGAAAGTCTTCCACTACTCTATGGACTTTATATGGATGTTTAAACTGAATTTTTACCTAAGTAGAAATATTTCTTGCAACTTTAGGGTCAACACCTGAGGAATGTAATTAAATAAGAAGTCATTTTTACTTTTAAAAAATAGTGCATTATTTTGCAAATGCATATTTACAAAATGTTAAGATATTGCATCAATTCTAAATAGAAATGGAACAAAAAGGCTTTGATGAATTTTCTGTTAGTTTTGAAAGCTCAGCATGTACTTAAATATTAGTTTACAAGTGTCTGATGTTAAGTGAATGCTGGAGACTAAATGAAGCCTTCATTTGAAACTGACAGGTACAACCTGAAGTCCAAAATACATATTTATGAAATAAACCTTTTAAAATCATTTAAGGAAAAAATAAAACAAATAAAAAATCTTAATTTAATCATTTGATCAGGTATCCCTATTAATTCTACTTTTTGTGGACTGAATCATATTCCCTACAAAAGAAGTGCTCAAGTCTTAATCCATCTTCCTGTGGTTATGAACCCATTCGTAAACAGGACCTCTGAGGATGCTGTTATCAGTTAAGGTATGGGATCAATTGTGAATAGGATCTTCAAAAATTCTATCTGATTGAGGTCAAATTGAATCAGGATAGGCCTTTATTCATTTGCCTGGAAGCATTATAGAGAGAGGAAATTCAAACCCAGTGAGCCAGAATTAGAAGCCCAAAGAAATAGGAACCAGAAGTAGGTGCCAAAAGTCAGAAGAAGCCAGAATGGAAGGAGAGATTGCCACGTGATGGAGGACTGCCATCAACACAGTGCTACCTACTCTGGAAAAAGCATGTCCTTGATTTGGGGCTTCTAGCTTCCAAATTGTGAACCAATAAGTTCTTGTTGTTTAAGCCAAAAATTTGTGTGGTATTTGTCATAGCATCCCTGGCAAACTAAGACACTTGTACAGCCAATACTTTTTAAAAAATCTAAACATTTCATTTGTAAGAAATAATTGTAGCTAAAATATGTATTAGGCAAAGCAGAGCATTTCTAAAAGGGATTCCATGCTTTAGGAATATTCTTGCTCAGCATTTACTTAGTGAAAAACTGCCAAGTCATTCAAGTATAATCCCCATTTGCCACCCAGAGTGATACTAAAATTATTATTGTAAAAATTTATGTAGGAAATTTACAATATGAAAGGAAATGGGGAGGTATCAATTACCCAGCATGTTAAAAGTTATATGCTAGTGGAAGTAAAAGTATTGAAATATTGTGGTGTTAATAGAGTTAAATACCTTATTTTTCCTTTTGCAGAGAGATTACTAAACTGTTTCCCCATGATTTTTTCTAATTCAGAATATGATTTTTCTTATGAATTTTTCTGATAAGGAAGAAAAATGACAGATTAGAAAACAATTGCTTTCTGCCTCAAAGAATAGGAGAATTCTAGATGCTGCAATTGAATATACTTCTTACCTTTCATTTTACCACATGGTAGTAGTTGCATAAGTGCTTATCCATACATTTTTATCACACAAATATTCTTGTAGGAATATGTAGTTAAGAATGCTCTTCATTTATAAGGATATTTTCACCTATAGATATATTTACATCAATAGTCCTAACTTAGCAAATGCCTGAATTCTATAGATGCCTACAGTGCCTTTGTATTTTAGTATTAAACATATCCATACTTAATACTAAAGTTATAAGAATCAATTTACAAATAGTTCTTTCCAGAATATGTTGTTGCTTCATAGCAAATTTTTAGATGTGTGCTGGTCTATTAGCTGTCAGTTACGGGAAAGATTCCTTTTACTCTAAGCAAATGAGTTTCTTTTTGTTGAACAGTAATATTGTTTTTCTTGTTCATTTAGACTTAAACTGAAAAAGCCTTTAGGCAACCATATGGCTATTTGCTCCTAAAGATCACTGTCATTTTATAATTCCAAAGGTATGAGTCCTCCTTGATGGATTAGTCCAGATGTACCCCAAACCTGTCACAAATCAGAAAAAGGTTAAAGATCATGTAATTTCTGTGTTGGACCCTCTGTCAAGTCATGTTTACTGTCACCAAAAGGTTAGACCAGAGGAGAAAGGAATAAGGTTGATGAATAGTGTGGAATGTGTGTCAGTGAAATAAAAGAGATGACATGCACCTGTTTTCAGCAGGGATAAACCATCCGCATTTTGCCCTGTCACTTTCAGTTTCTCAAAAGCACATTGCTTTTAGGGCTGGATCCTGAACACGCCTTAAGGCACAGGGACCTTCGAAACAAATAATTCATTAATATGTTTCCTGCCAGTTCTTTGAGTTTGTGTGCCTTTCCCTTTGATGATGCATCTGCCTCACTTCACTGGCTATTACCATCTCCAATCCTTTTTGAGTGAACACCTATAATTCTGTCAGTCTCTTTTATAAGAAAGTGGCAGTGGAAAAAAATGGCAGAAACCAGAAACAGTGAAATTTATGTTATGTATTACTGTTGATATGTAAACATGCTCTGATCCCAGGAGGTATAATCCCAAACTAAACAGCCTTTCATCTTTTCATAGCCAGGTTAAGAATTTTTGCAAAACCTAAAGATAAAAATGCCCACACTATGCAAACACATTTTTGTGGTACTATCATAAAGTTCACAGAGAAATGGTACGCTTAAAGCTACGGAGTTCACTGACATTACAGTGATGGCTGAGCTCATTACAACATGATGTAAGAGAAACAGGATTGTGATGTCTGTGCTACAAAGAGCCTTAAGTAAATCACAGAGTGTCTCAAAATAGCTACAGAAATGAAGGTTAATTTTTCCAAATCCTTAGAAATGATTTCTGAGGGAGAGTGACTAACCATTGGTATTGTGAGGTACAGCAATCTTCTTCCTCCTGCCTTTTAAAGAAATGTAGCTTCCTTCCAAGTGTCTGTCCTCAGCTGTATTGTGTCATTTGTCTTCACTCTCTTCCTGGGATTTCAAAGACTCTTTATGTCAAATATCACTGTATGGATAACGCCCACTTGTATTTATCTAAGCTATGACCTTTCTCTTAAATTCCCTGTACCAAAAACTTTTTAAAAAGGTGTTTTATTCACCAAAGCACAGAACCTGGTGCAGTTCCAGCAATAGAGCCTTTAAGTGCGGGACAGATTCTGAGCCAGGACTATGTTGAGAGGTAAATCCAGGTTGAAAACACAATCCTGATTAAGAGCCTGGGACTGGAGGATGGTCAGTGCAGAGCAGAGATTTGGGCTGATTAGGGATTTTATGAGGTCCCTCTACTTATATCAAGAGTCAGAGGGAGGACAGAAGCAGCAACAAGGTCTTTGAAAAGTGCTACTGACAGGAGGGGCCTGGGGTACCTCAGGCTACCCAGTCTGAGGACCAGGAAAGCCCAGCTAATTCTGAGGAGGGTAAATTTAATTCTGAACAGCCACTGTCTTTTGCCTGTAGGAGAGGAGTGGCACTCTAAAGAAGTATCTTGCAACATTTAAAACTAATGCATGTACTCCATTGAAGGTTTTAAGACTAGAATATTTGACTCCAAGGTTAATATCTTGCCATATTCCAGTTGTTCTCAAATGGCAGTCCCGAAACTAATAGCATTAGCATCACTTAGGAAATTGTTAGAAATACAAATCTGTGGTCCTCACGACACACCTACTGATCAGAAACTCTAGGCCTACAATCCAGAAAGCTGTGTTTCAACAAGTCTTGCAGGTGGTTCTGATGCATGCTCAAGTATAAGAACCACTGCACTGTATCAAGGTGTTTCAAATACTCATTGACAACCTCAAGATACTTAGGACACAGAGATAAATAAAAGATTCTCTGCCCTCATGCCATAAAGTTGATACAAATAAGTATTAGGGGGATTCAAAGGAAGAAAACATAAAATAATACTTTAACAATCATTAATTGAGTTTAATATGTGTCAGTCCTACTTGGGAAGTAATATTGTCCCATTAGATAGATGAGGAAACAAACACTATGACACAAAATATGTTAACCAAGTTTATATAACTTGTGATAGGAATCAGAGTATTTCTTCTTGCTTCATATTGATATGGGCTCAGATGGAACTTTTACATCAAATGAGGACATAACTTTAAGCATCTCTCCTTTATGTGACAATTTAAGGTTATGCAATGAATAAAATATATTTTTTTACTTAGTTTTCACTCCCTACTTTTATGCTAATAATCCGAAATATGGTTTGACTTCCAATCTAATAATTATAAACACATTATGCTGCTTCCAGTTCAAAACAATTTGAAAAGCTGCCTGGACAGTCTAATATTTGAAAGTGGGTTTATTTTAAGTCTTCCAGATTTAAAAGAGTATTATCAGAACTTTCATATTATTGTACCCACATGAGAGAAATTCACATTTTTTTCATCAAAGCCTGAACAATCAGGTAAATTCAGTGTAAAATAAAGTGAAAAATTAGTATTATGAGTCAGAATATGGGTGAATTTTAAGATAGTTCTAGTTCTAAAAACAATTTGGAAGAAATCTATGACTTTTTAAATGATGTATTCATTTATTTAATATTTATTATTGCTGTGATTTATATTAGGTTGGTGCAAAAGGAATTGCAGTTTTGGACTGTGAATTTTAAATCATTATAACTAGACTCAAACACAACTTTGTTACACAAAGTAGTAACCATTACAATCAACACATTTTTGTCAATGAGAAATAAGTTTGTTTATTCCTGTAGTGTAAAAATCCATGCTTCAGAAATCGACAAACACTTAGAAAGCATTTTTTGCATCCTGCTGGTTGAGGAAGTGTTTTAACTGTAAAATGTTATCAAGATGCTTGAAGAAGTGGTAGTCAGATGGCAAGAGGTCAGCTGAATACAGCAGATGAGGCAAAACTTCATAGCCCGATTCGTTCAACTTTTGAAGCGTTGGTTGTGCGATGTGTGGTCAGGCATTGTAGTGGAAAAGAATTGGGCGCTTTCTGTTGACCAATACCAGGGGCACACTTTGCAGTTTTTCAGTGCATCTCATCAATTTGCTGAGCATACTTCTCAGATGTAATAGTTTTGCTGGGATTCAGAAAGTTATAATGGATAAGACAGGCAGTAGACCACCACACAGTGACTTTTTATGGTGCGAGTTTGTCTTTTGGGAAGTGTTTTGGAGCTTCTTCTTGGTCCAGCGACTGAGCTGGTCATCTCCAGTTGTCATAGAAAATCCACTTTTTATCACACATCACAATCTGATCTGGAAATGGTTAGTTGTTGTTGCATAGAATAAGAGAAGACGGCACTTCAAAACAATGATTTTTAAAATTTTCAGTCACCTCATGAGTCACCCACTTATTGGGCTTTTTCACCTTTCCAATTTGCTTCAAATGTCAAACTGCTATAGTATGCTCAGTGTTGAGTTATTTGGCAACTTCTCGTGTATTTTAAGAGGATCAGGTTCAATGATTGCTCTCAATTGGTCATTGTCAACTTCCAATGGCCGGCCACTATATATCTCATCTTCAAGCCTCTTGTGTTCTTTGCAAAACTTCTTGAACCACCACTGCACTGTATGTTTGTTAGCAGTTCCTGAGCCAAACGCGCTGTTGATATTGTGAGTTGTCTCCACTGCTTCATGACCCATTTTGAACTCAAATAAGAAATCACTTGAATTCTTTTTGTCTAATATCATTTCCATAGTCTAAAATAAATATAAAATAAACAGCAAGTAATGTCATTAGCAAAAAACCATAAAGCAAGAAATGTACATTAAAATGATATATAACATAATCACATTTATTTAAGAATGTATTCCAATATCAAATGGCAAATACAAATTTCAGCAATGCAAGACCACAATTACTTTTGCACCAAACTAATACTTTTCTACAGTGCAAATCCAATTGCATAAACTGGTTACTGATACATATAATGACTTATCTGTTAGTTAATATTTAACAAATTATCTCTATTGGCTGAAGTTTTCCTTTATACTGATCGAACCAAAAATATGCTTAGTTATATTCAATGTAGGTTACAATATTTCAGTACATTCCAACTCTATTGGGATATAATTATAACAATATGATTAAGTGATTTTTTAATTTGGGATTTATGACATTCACATAAAGATTTAGTGGGATGGATAAATAAAATAACATAATGGATACTAGATATATTTCTGCACATAGTTATATAAACAAAACTGTAAAGGATGTATCCATTTCCTGTCTAAAAAACTAATAACAATTGAGAAGTATTATGGTTTCGAGAAACAGTTCTTGAGTCTGGAATATTTCCCATGTAGTAATGTCAGTGAGTCTGATCTCACTGAAATATCTTCTTCAATTATGGCCCCTATTACCAACTACATAGTACTTCTTTACTTGCTGTTATTTTTTTCAATGGAAAGATTAGGTCAACAGTAAGATAATATTCAATATGCTAGTTATGTTAGTGTAACATTGCTGACCTCTATTTCTAATTTAGACAATCTACATTTGTACTTCCTTTCTCAGAATGGTGTTAGTGGTGTCATTCTGATGTCCATGATAATGGAAGAAAAGTTTAAAACAATCCTTACACAGGGCCCTCCTATGTGCCACACATGACACTTCTTTTTTTACATCATTAAATATCGTCAAAAAATAATAGCTCAAGTTCTAATTATTTAATCTCCTTATGGTAATATTATATAAACTGTTCAATTAATGATTACTCATTGTTTAGTTTAGGCATAATGTATCTGTTTGATAGAATTATAAGACTGTAATTATAGAAGAGGTTATAGAGGTTTGGTCAAATTTGCATATTTATCATTTTGGGTTTGTATATTCCTATTTTTCAAAGTTTTCTTTGAATTGGTAATTCGTTCATTATTAAAGTATACATATATCATTACAATAAAGAGTGTGCTTATTTTTTGAGTAAGCAAATTCAATGGGAAACTACTTGTTTTTCCTTTAAGATACAATTTCCCAATCTTGGAGAAGAGCCTGTTTTCCAGGATGATGTTAGCCAAGCATCATTCTCATTTTGTAGCAGTTCCTGTACTTGCAGTTATCATGTATCTGAAGAAAACAATCATTCTCAAAGGAGAATATCAAGGTGATGCAGCTTTTCAGAGTTATCCCAGAATTAGCATTCAAATGATTCAACTGGAGATTTGGAACACTATACCAAGCAACTGCTGCTTGGGCTTTCTGTTAAGGATTACAGGACACAATAAGCTCCAAGAAATATTGTGACTTTAAAAAATAAATAAGCATGGACTTTGGAGGCACACAGACTCGGAACCAAATTGTGGTTCTGCCATTTACTAGTTGTACAAACTTTAGCAAGTCATTCATAATCCTTATGAGTTTCAGTTTCCACACTTAACAAAGTAGAAAAATTGTAGGTTGCCGTGTGGTAATGGATATGTAATGGCTATGTATAAACCTCATATTCCTCACAAATTCCTCAATTTCACAGCTTCAAATTTTACATGTAGATAATCCAAGACATCAGGAGAATGACTTCTCCATGGTCAGGGCTCTGGAATTGGGAAGTCTGAAACTGAATCTCAGGTCCATGGCGTGCTGGGCCTGTCACCTCAGGCAAGCTACTCAACCATTCTGTATCTCAGTGACTAGGGTTAAAGAATGTCATGGGCATATAAGGTACTTGGTGCAAAACTGACACAAACCTAACTCATTATTAGAAATTGTTATCATTTTGTTCTTCATGTCTGGACTCAGCTACCCCAACTTTCTTGTGGTGTAGTTTAATACCTATAGTTGTACAGTTAGGTGCAGTGCAGCATCAAACACAATGCTGAATCTCCAAAGGAATCTATCAAGATAATTGTTAATGTAGTTAGCTGCATGTGTTAAGAATATTCCTTCACTTGAAACCATTTGAGCAAGTGTTTTGTTCTCTCAGTTTCAAAAACCATAGTTCAAAGAACTAGGTTATTGAATTTGCTAGGTATTTGGCCTAAACTCATGATTTTTTTTTTAACCCAGTTATCCATTGTTATTGAAAGCATTCCTCTCTCTTCTCCCTCTCTCCTTCTTTCCTCCTTCAATCCTTCTTTCCTCCGGCCTATTTTCATTTATCCACACCTCCAAGCATTCGTTTAACAAACTCCTTACATGGGTTCTGGAGTGGAATCGTCAAGGTTTGAATCCTGGCACCAACTTAATTAATTTATGTGTCCTCCCATAAGTTACTTAACCTCTCTAAGTTTCAGGTCTCCGTCTGCCAACTGAGGATAATAGTAGCATCTACCTCCTACAGATTGCTTCAATGATTAAATAAGATAATGCAAATCCCTTTGCACAGTGCCAGGCTCACAAAAGCTGAGGAAATGTTAAGATCTCATAAGATGTTAGCTACAATAGGTATTATTTTTATTATTAGTTATAATTTTATTATTCCTCTTCCTGCTCTTCCCTCTTCTCCTCCTATCCATTCTACCTCTGCTACTTGTCAGCACTATATTAGGTAATAGGTCTACACAGAGAGCAAAAAAAAATAGTAAAAAATAAAATAAAAACAATCATGGTCCCTGTACTCATGGAACTGACATTCTGTGGGTAAATATATAATGTACAGAGAAACAAAATTTAATAACTATATTATAATAATTTTTGATAACTATCAGAAGGGAAAACACTTTAGGGGAACAATTGAAAATATCTGGAGGAGGCCAACGTAGGATGTTTGCAGAGGCCCCTCTGAAGAGTAATCCTTCAGAGAAGCCAGATAAGTGAAAAGGAGAAGAGCCTGGATGTGTGAGGCTGTGAAAAGAAATTTAGATAGCGGAACAAGAGATGGAGTGTTAGGGCCCCAATTGTGCAGGCTTCATAGATAGAGAAGAAAGTTGAATTTCATTTGAAGTGTTTATTTGAAGCATTTATCCTTATTCTTGAAAGGACTGTGTGTCTGTTGTTGATGTTATAGATTTTGCTCTCTTTTTTTTATAGACTTTAATCCTATTGAAGTGTTTATAGGGCATTCTGCTATACTGAACATGTACAAGATATGATACCTGCCAAAGAAAAGAAAGATTAATACACCAAACATCAAATAAACCATGTTAAAATCTTCAAAATATGCATCATTTAAGATTTTAATTTGCTAAAGCTGTTTTCTTAATTCTGTAGGCTTTGTTCACAGATGGCAATACTTAAATCAAGGAGTTAACATCAAGTGATAAAAGAAAAATATCTTGGTGGTGTGATGTATCCAGTAAACCAGAGCTCTGTAAACTCGCCAATTAAATTTGACAACTCCCTAAAACATTTAATCCCACAGATGCCTGTGACAATCCCAAAGTGAGAATAGTACATGAAATATAGCATCTTGCTCATTCACTTAGTTGTTATTTCTTAAAGCTGCACAATCAGAATTGCATTTAAAAAGACAGTGGAAAATTCAGTTAGTACACAGACACCAGATACAAAACCTTGTCTTTGTCACTAGGAAAACACAAATGAAAACCTTGAATCTTTAACTATTCCAATTGGACTATTGCTATTTCTTCTTGACGTTTTCTTGTTCATTTAAAGTATGACAGCAATGAAATTCTACCACCTTCAAAGAATTTAGCAACTTGCTCTATTTTTCCTGAAATAATTCCCTAAAATGTAATTTTTAAAAAAACATGATGCTGCATTGTTGTTACTATACAATAATCTCTGTATGGTAAAACCTCCTTAATTTAACACTAGTGGTTAAACTCTCTAATAGAAGCAGTTTTATATTCTATTCAGGTAGACTGATGTTCAGTCTGTGATTAATTGGGCAAGCATGATTCTTTATATTTACAGCCCACTTGTAAATGAAAGTGAGAAATGAATTGTGCCAAGAGCTTTCAGTTCTATTTTTATTAATAGAATAGATTGCATAGATCATGAAAACAATCTTCCAATTTGTAAGAGTCAATCTAATATCTTGTTAAACAAGAGTTATTATTATTGAACTTAAACTACTGAAGTGTATTATACCAAAGGGCCACTTCTACATTGAAAAATACTGCCATGAACACTAGCATGTTAATCACATGCTAATGGACTCTCAGAAGCCTGATAAGTTATTGATTATCTCAGCTGGTATAATTCTTAAGAGACAGTGTCACTAACTGAAATGCAAGTCCTTCCTTTTTGCTACTTGAAACAGATACACATTCTCATCAGTCACTTTATTCAGGGCCATGGTAACAAATGGAAGGCTTTGTCCACAGGTGGATGGGTCCTTTCAAAAAGGAGCCGAGTTGAACACCATTAAACTCTGGCCCAGAAAAATTTCAAGTCCTATTATATTTATTAATCTAAACAGTAAAATGCCAGATGGAAGAGCAGTTCAAAGCTGCTTGCCATTGTTCTCTTCTTAATGCAGAAGGTAAAATTATACTGAATTTTGTATTTTGTTCATTTTTACCAAGTGAGAACTGAAATGGAAAAGGCTAAAGAGTAATATATGATTATAAAAGGTTATGTTAAAAAAAAAATGAAAGAAAGCATTCACATGGTACCAGCCAGCCAAATTATTTTAAAGCATTTCTACCGGAAAGAGTTTTCCATTGTGAATAATATTTAAACATATGCAAAAAGTAATTTTACAGAGGATTTTCCCCATGCAAATTTTGATCAGTGTTGTTTCTTATGTTCACTGGAAATTGGAATCCCTAAAACCTGTGCTTCAGTTGACACCTTTTTCCTCACATTACTACTTTTTATAATGGGAGAGAAATGCATGTTGAAAATTGTAAAGAGGCAATAAAATAGCTTTTAAGTAAAGAAATATATTATTGAGAAGTAATGTAGGCATTGTAAATTGGCAAGAATTCATGACACATTTCTATGTCTATTCATTTGTGGAAATGTTTGAAATTGCTCAAAAGGGCTTAGTTTCATGTTTTGGAGGAATAGTTAAGTTTAGTCTGACAGTTTGCTTAAAGAGGAATAGAAAAAGGTAAAAAAATTGTTCTCATGGTGAATAACTCACCTTTTGATAGACTTTGTACATATTTAAATGTTACAGTATTTTGTCAAATAGGGGATCAAATTGCAGGTGCGGACACTTGTGATAGCTAAATAAAGTATCACCTGGCATTAATCACTAATAACATCCTAAAGGGGCTTGGCCAGTTGTTTTGATCAGAAACTTTTTTCCTTTATCTGTATGGGTGTAGCTGTAATAGTAACCACAAAAAATTGATGGAATACGTGAATGGCCTGTCTGAAATAATGAGCCACTTACGGCAATATAATAGCTGGTTAAGAGTTCTGTCTTGGTAATCAGAAATTCCTGGGTTTAAATACCAGCAGTGTGGCCTTAGACAAACCCTCAGTTTGCTCAGCATTAAAATTGGGATAATTAAAGCACTTATGTGAGGTAACTTGTTTTAAGAATTAAAGGAGAGTTCTACTCCACCATGATGGTGGCATAGGAAGCTTCAACATGTCATTCTCCCAAAGATTATTTAAACAACTAGGAAAAATGTGTCAGAGTCATCTCTGTCAAAATGATGGTCAGCAGTTAAAGAGTTGCAGTAACTGGGTGAGAGGCAAATCAATAAAACAGCACTTTAAAATTAGTAAGAGACGCTTGTGGTGCTGTCATTACGCCCCTTCCTACCCTTTTGCCAGCATGGCTTGGAGTCAACCTTCATTCTCATTGTAGGTCCCTGGCCCTGTTCAGAGTGAGCGTAATAACCCCTGTGCTCATATTGGGGTACCTGAATGTAGTGGCAATCTATCAGGTGGCAGCCTTAAAAACTGAACCAGGAAATTTCTCTGGCTTACCCTTTTAGAACTTGCTTTTCAGGTAAAAGCAGCTTGCAGATCACTAAAATAGTGTAAGAAATAATCAAGTCAAAGCAGCCTGGGACAAAGGATCATCTTCCTTAATTCATACAAGAGAGGACTCAAGAAGGGGAGAAATTATATTTCACAGGGAATAGAAATGGCATTCAAATTCCTGTAAATGGGGAAATTCCTACCAGAGACAAACTAAAAACTCCTAAATATGCTCAAGAAGATAAAGGAAGACATAGAGAATGAGCTAAAGGACATCAGGTTAACAATGAAGGAACAATATGAGACTCTTAATGAAGAGATAGGTATTTTAAAAAGGAAACAAAGAGATATACCAGTGTTGAAGATGACAAAAATTGAAATGAAAAGTTCCCTTGGGAGTGTCAACAATTGAGTGTAGATGATAAAAGAATAATTGAACTCAAAGACAAGGACACAAAGGGAACCATGCCCAGACACATAGAGGCCAAACTGTTAAATGTCAAGGACAAAGAGTGAGTTCTGAAAGTTGCAAGAGAAGAGCAATGTACAAGGGATTCTTGATAAGACTAAGTGACACTTGTTCATCAAGATGCATGAAGATAGGGAAGTGGACTTGGCCCAGTTGTTAGGGCGTCCGTCTACCACATGAGAGGTCCGTAGTTCAAATCCTGGGCCTCCTTGACCCGTGTGGAGCTGGCCTATATGCAGTGCTGATGTGTGTAAGGAGTGCTGTGCCATGCAGGGGTGTCCCTGCGTAAGGGAGCCCCATGCACGAGGAATGCGCCCTGTAAGAAGAGCCACCCAGCACGAAAGAAAGTGCAACTTGCCCAGGAATGGCGCCGCACACACGGAGAGCTGACACAAAAAGATGACACAACAAAAAGAAACACAGATTCCCATGCCGCTGACAACAGAAGTGGAAAAAGATGCAGCAAATAGACACAGAGAACAGACAAACTGAGGTTGGGGTGGGGAGAAGGGGAGAGAAATCAATTAATCAATCAATCAATCAATCAATCTTTAAAAAAAATGCATGAAGATAGTGGGGCAAATATTGAAAGCACTGAAAGAAAAATATTGCCATTTTATATCCAGCAAAATTCTTTTTCAGAAATGAGAGAAAGATGAACTATTCCCAGATCAACAAAAACTAAAGGATTTCTTTACCAGTAGACCTGCCCTACAACAATACTAAAGGGAGTTCCTCAGACAGAAAGAAAAGTACACTAGACAGTGGATTAAAGCAGCATAAAGAAATAAAGATCTCTGGTAAATGTATGGGTAATTATGCATGCCAGAACTCTTGCATTTTTAGGTATATAACTACACTCTTAATGTTTTATGGTTTCACACGCAAATACATAAAAAGCAATGATATATCTATGCTTTTGGACACACTATGTATAAAGATATAATTTTTAACAAGTGCAAAAAAAAGATAGGGGAACAGAAGGAGAAGAATATATGAAAAGTGTATGTATCCTACTGAAGTTAAATTGGTATCAAATCAAATATGATTGTTATAGATTTAGGATGTTAAATTTAAGCTGAATGGTAACCACAGAGAAAATATATGAAAAAATACACAGAAGAAAATGAGATGAGACTCAAAATGATATAATACAAAAAATCAAATAAATATGAATAGAAGTATTAATGGAAGGAATTGAGGGACATTATATATGTGTGTGTGTGTGTGTGTGTATATACACTTTACAAATACCAAATAGCAAAATGACAGAACAAAGTCCTGCATTATCAGTAATTAATTTAAACGTAAATTGTCAAAAGGCATAAATTGGCAAAATGGATAAAAAAGCATGACCCAAGTATATGTTTATAAGAGACTTGTCTTAAATTCAAAGATGCAAGTAGTTTGAAAGTTAAAAGATGGAAAATAATACACCATGCAAGTCATAACCGAAAGACAGCAGGGGTAGCTATACTAATAACAGATAAAATAGACTTTAAGTAAAAAAAACAATTACAAGGGACAAAGAAGGTTACTATATACTGATAAGGGATCAACTCAACAGAAAGACATATAAGTATATATATGAACCTAATGGCAGAGTTCCATTGTATATAGTTTGGGATGTGCATGTATGTCTGTATGGATATTTAAATCCAGTCTAATAAACTGGAATTTAATTGGAAAATTTGCTTCATTTATATTTAATGTAACTACTGATATATGTAGGATTAAATCCAATATCTTATTTTTGCTCTACATTATTCCCATCTTTCAAAATTTCATTTTCTTTTCTTTTCTTTACTTTTTTTGTTGTCACATTATCATCCCATGTGGGTTGCATATTTGTTTTGTTTTGCAGCCTTTCAAGATTGTAAATTACAAAATCTTTAGCTTTTAGCAATTATAAAAATTACATATGCCTTCCTGCATCAATGATTGCTAGCTAGCTATTAAAAAGTATGTTTTCTTTATTTTGTATTCATGGACAAAAAAGATACATCACAATTCCCAGTTGTCAAGTAAGTTAGGTGATACCATGTGGTAGTTTCCTCCAATGAAAGATGAGTGGAACTTATGTGAATCTTTTCTGGGCCAAGGCTCTTAAGTAGAAGGTGCAACTCAGTTCCTTCTTTCTCCTTGTGCTATCTAGATGTTGGTGAGGAAGAGTTCCCTGAACATGAAAAATCCTCAAAATAGAAAAGAAAAACAAAAAACAAAAAACTTCTGTGTTCCCAAAATACCTGGTAGAGGAAATCTCCTTTACCTACTAGAAGCTTCCTCCTTGGACTTTTACGTTACTAGGAAAGAAATTATAAATTTTTTGGGATCTGTTTGTTATAGTAACTAGTGTTATTCTCACTAATATAAAAAAAAAATGGAATCTTCAACTGAGTTGTTGTTATAACAAAATATAATATTTGTGGCAATAGTTCAGAAACCCATTGGAAAATAGTGAGGAAATAGATATAGTAAACTGGAGGAATGGTGATCCCTGTGATTCTCTAGGAAGACATTTGGGAAAACTGTAACTTGGAATAGCTTCAAAGTTGAATGAAATGACTACTTACTAACCTCATGTATTCAGAAAAAAAGTATGTTAGTATATCTTGATTGTTTTTTGCTTTGTATAGCAACCAATTTTGCAAGCAGAGAGAAAAGAAAATATATAGAGTAGTGACTTTTTTCTCATCTTTCCTGCCTGTCTCTTACATCTTTTCTTTCCATTTAAATATGGCATAATTGATTGCATTTGTTAGTTAATGTCACTTAGACAGCCACACGGAGAATGCATCGTAGGAAGACTAAAGGAATGAAGAGAACAACTGAAAGGTTATTACAATAATAGACCTGAGAAGATGGTCACTTGGAATAAGGCCCAAGAATGAATTAAAAATGGATAAACACAAAAGAAAGAAATAAAAAATTATTGCCAAGATTCTCATGAGCAACTGAATGATAGATGGTAGAATTTTGGGAGAAGGAAAAAAAGGCTGCTGCACAGATTTGAGAAAGAAAATTGACAGCTTAATTTTGGTTTTTATATATCCCCATAAATTGTCCTAAATCCAAATCCAAACTTTATCTTTCCATATTCTAACTTTCTATATGGTATATGTGGTCAACTGAATGATGTACCCTAACATAGATATGTTCTTAATCTCAATCCATAGTCCTATAGGTATGAACCCATTAAAAATATGACCTCTTGAAGATGCTATTTTTAGTTAAGACATAGCCTAATGTATGAGAGTGGCTCTTAATTTACATTATTGGAGGCTTTATAAAAAGAAGAAATTGGAAATCAAAAGTTGGAGTTGGAGAAGTCCATGCAAGAAGAAGCCAGCAGTTAGGGGAAACCAGAAGAAATGACAATGGTGGTTTGAAGCTGTATATCCCAGAAAAATATATTCTTAAATTTAATTCATTCTGTGAAAGTGGAAGTGTACCCATTGCAAGTAGGACCTTTTAATACAGCTACTTTAGTCAATATATGACCTATGTCATTCAGTATGGATCTTAATCCTATTACTGCAATACTTTAAAAACAGAATACATAGAGGGAGAGGGAGTGGGAAAGAGAGATATGGAAGCAAGAAGCTGAAATCAATGAAACCTGAAAGCAAGGAAGAGATCAGCAGACACTGATATGTGTCTCACCATGTAGCAGAGGATCAACGATCACCAGCAGCCTGTCTTCAGAAAGAAAGCATGGCCTTGATGATGGCTTCATCTGGCCATTTTCCTGACCTCAAACTGTAAGGTAATAACTACCCATTGTTTAAACCAACCTATTTCATGATATCTACTTTGAGCATCCTAAGAAACTAAAATGCCAAAGGAGAGTATATTGCGGTGTGAAGGGAGGCAAAGGAACAAATGAAGGAACTCCAGGGATTGCCAGAAACCAACAATAGAACACTAAAGTATACAAGAGAAAGTAAGCCTTGCTGATACTTTGATTTTGGACTTCTAGCCACAAAACTGTGAGGTAATAAATTCCTGTTGTTAAGCAAAACCTATTGTGTGTTGTGGCAGTTTGATACAGTTATGAATTCCAAAAATAGATATTGGATTATGTTTGTACCTGGGCATGATTAAGTTATGATTAGGGCTTTGATCGGGCCATATCAGCAGGGCATTGAGTCCCTACCCCTTGGTGGGAGGGGACTCACAGATAAAAGACATGGCAAAGGACAGAGTTGAGGGTTTCTGATGTTGGAGTTTGATGCTGAAGTCTTAAATGGAAACCCCAGGAAGTAATATCAGAGAGGAAAGAGAAGCAAGCTGTGGAAGAATGGACCTGAGCCAGGAGAAGAACACAGGAATAGAGATGGCTCCTTAGACACTACAGAAACCCCAGGGAGGGAGACAGAGCCATTTGCCTGATAGTCTACAGGTGACCTTGTGGAGAGAGGCAAAGTCTAGAGAGTCTCATAGTCTACAGCTAACCTTGTGAAAAAACAGAGGAGCCAAGCCCAGAGGACCCAGGAAGCCTGAACCATTGCAGACACTGGCAGCCAACCTTCTCCAATACGTGGAAATAGACTTTGATGAGGAAAGTAACTTATGCTTTATGGCCTGGTATCTGTAAGCTCCTACCTTGGATAAATACCTTTTATAAAAACAAACCAATTTCTGGTATTTTGCATCAGTACCCCTTTGGTTGACTAATGCATCTGGTATTTGTCATAACAGTCTGGCTAAATATAGTAAGACTAACTATATACTAAGACAGTATACAGTATACAAAGCAGTGAATATCTTGCTGACACAGAGGGAGAGGCAACAGTAGGCATCATTTCTGATCATGCACAGAGATATGCCCATTGGTAAAATGGGTTCAATCAATAGCGGGTGCTGATACATCAGAATTGTAACACCTCCTATCTTGA
The DNA here is from genome assembly GCF_030445035.2 of Dasypus novemcinctus. Lineage (NCBI taxonomy): Eukaryota > Metazoa > Chordata > Mammalia > Cingulata > Dasypodidae > Dasypus > Dasypus novemcinctus. Next base: position 56,772,865 of record NC_080681.1, read on the forward strand.
AGGTAGAGGAGAATGATAGAATTCTCTTAAGGAAGTGATCAAAATGGTAGGTGGAAATATTCCCTCTGCTAGAAAATGTACAGTATTTGCAATAGATTAGACAGCAGCAGTGAGGAAGGAATAAGGGAAAGCGAAGCATCAAGATTGACCACATGGGTTTCTGTTTGGATTAGACATACTAGCACTAACTAAAGGGCAGAGAAGGAAACACATATTAAGTGCATTGACAAGGTAAAGATGAAAGTTTTATTTTAAGCGGTGCCAGGAGAAAACATGTGAAACTATCAGTAGGCTTGGACTTCTGATCCAGTTTCTGGATCTAAAAGTGTTAGTTTAGCTTATTAATAATTGGCATCTAGCAGAGGAAAAAGAACCTGCAAAAAACTGAATTTGACTAGTTAAGAGAAGAAGGATAATGAGAGAGTGTAGTACTTTGCAAGAAAAGATTATAGAGCATTTTAAAGAAAACAGAAAACTATTTCAATTTCCTCTGAAATTATGAACAAGAAAAACATTGATGAATTGCCCTTTGCTTTTCCCAACAAATAGAAGCATAGTGATCTTGGTTTTAAGTAAGGTGCTGGAAGTTAGAGCCAGATTTTAGGCCTAGCAATATTTTTGGTTTGAAAAAGTAGGTAAAGGGAAATAGATTTAATATATGTTAGTCTCTTTCTTTTTTATTAAAGAAGTTGTAGGTTTACAGAAAAATCATGCAGAAAATACAAAGAGTTCCCAGATACCCCCACTCTATTATTAACATCATGCATTAGTGGTAAGTATGATACAATTAATGAAAGAATATTGTAATTGTACTATTAACTACAATACTTAGCTATATATAATTTTATAACTCTAGTTCATGACCTTTCATTTGGTTTAATATTAGTCTCTTTCCTTTCCTCTTCTCCTAGGCAAACTAATGTTTGGACTTGGTGGGAGAAAGAACCTTTCCCATTCTCTCTGTTCCAGAACCTCCTACATCCCAGTATCTCAAGTCCTACAGATGAGGAGCAAAAGATTGAAAAGAAAATAACACCTGTTTAAGTTTTTCTTAAAACGTGTCTTAATAAAATGGTAATTTAAGATCTCATAACAGAAGGAAATTTATTTTAAGTGCTACACTTTAATCCCAAAATCTTATTCCTTCCCTTGAAATCATTTTTTAAATATTTTGTTTCACATTGGAAATTGCATGTTAGATTTATTTATGTATCTGTTTATTGCTTTCCCACACAAACACAAAAATAACCCATCTGTAATTACATATCACTGACTGTTTATAAGTTGCAAATCTGCTCCCTAAAAATTCTTGGCACAACTCCAAGAGGGGATGGTTATGCTCTGATTTTTTTTACAAAGGATACTTTGTATCATACATATACTCTGTGCTAGGGTTATCTGAGGACATAAAATTTAAAGTCAGCACAGTACATAGATAAGTCTCTCAGGCTTTATAGAAGATAATAATTCAAACCACCATATGACATTCTATTAATTTTCTTTTGGATAAATTTTTGAAGCCATCATGTTTTCTCATAGGCACTTAACATCTAACTGACAAATCATACTTCTCACATTTTGCTTCACTTGGCTATGTATAATTTAATTTTAAGAAGAAGCTTTTTTCATAGAAGTTTTTCAAGAAGTAATTTATCAGCTTGAACTAGCTCAAATCAGCACTTCTTAACAATTTACTGGCATTTTTTGTTTCCAAGATTTTCTGTTTTCCTGGACTACCTAAGTAGATTTAACCAAATGTATAATGTGTCATTTTAAAATCTGAAACGACCCCACAAGAAAATTCCTTTTTTTTTTTAGATGTATGATCTATTTTTTTTCATTTGTTAACATTATCAATAACCAGGCCACTATAGAGCAACTTTCCTTGTTGCAGAAACTTTCACCTACAGACTAAGAAAAGTGGAGATATTCACACCACCCAGCTTAATGAGCCTGGAATGCTGAATATAGAAGATATTTTTTTACCTAGAGGCTAAAACTTTTATTTATTTTAGAATAATTTGTAAAATTTTTCTCCCCAGCTATCTGGGTATAGAGAAAATTTCAATATGATATGTATATGGTGACCCCAAATATTTTATGCTATTGTTCATTCATTTGTTTTTTCTTTTACCATGCACATTTTGTAATCATGGAAGATCTTAGAACTTCTTAGATATATTGATTAATTACCCTGATTTGGCATCTATTAATTCTTTATATGCCAACAAAAGCTCCTGAAATTCTGATGTTTTCACTAAGCATTTTGTGAACTCAACAAAAGTCAGTTTATATGACTTCTTTTTTTCGTGTTTTTAATGATTTTTCTTATGAGATACAGGTCTATTTTTAAGCCATTAATAATTAAATACTTTTTTAGTGCTCCTTATCATTGTTATCAATCTCAAATCCTAGACATATTGACAAGTCTCCTCATTTGAAACTTCTCTTGTTTGTTATCTACTGCATTCTCCTGCTGTTTTCTAACCATTTGCCCACTCCTTTTCAGTGTTCTTCTGTTTCCTAAATGGATGCATTGCTCAGGAATCTCTATCCTCTTATTTTTCTTTCCATTCTCTCACTGAAAACTGTATTCACGTCAATGATTTGATTGAAAATGACTCCTTAATCATACTTCTAACCCCATCTCACCTTTTAAATCCAACACTCTCATCAAAGTACAGGATATCTTTGCCTTAATATCCTACAGCACCCACTTGCTATTCCTTTTATTTCTCAGTCTGTATGTCTCATAACACTGTAAAAAACATATTAGTAATATACTGGGGAGCTTTGCGAACTTGAATAAATCATGATGAGCCTTTGTAGTCTTAGCTGAAATACTTTAATAGTCTTTCCCCTTCAACTCTCATTGTTGACCTTCTTATTTATTAAGAAATTATAACCAATTAAAAAAGCATATTCCAACCCTCAGATTTGCCAAAAATCTGCATCTCTATCCATATATATCCTGCTGCCCTTAAAAATCCACTCTACAGATTATCCAAATTTCTATTTAATCAACTTTCCATTTGTGCTTTGAATCCTATCTATTATCACCAACTCAAAAACTGTCCCTACAGTTATTCATTCAGACTCTCCATCATCTTTTTTCCCTGCTTATTATATTATTTCCAGCAGCATACAAACATGCCCACATTTCAAAAAGAAAGAAGTAACATCCATGATACCATATTACTCTATGGCTATACTCCAATCTCTGTGCTACCCTTTAGAATTTAGAGAATGGCTTTTGGACTCTATCCTCACTCCCATGCCCCTTATTTTCCCTTCAATTATTCCACTACAATTTTCACTCCTCTCAATTCATATAAATCATTTCCATCCAAGATGCCAATGAATCCATTCTGCTGAAGCAACCTATTGGTAAATTATATTTCTTCATTTTACTCAAACCCTCAGCACTTTTTTGCAATCACGCATTCTTTCTTGAAATATTTTATTGTGTTTGCTTCCAAGACAACACACACTCATGCTTTGCCTCCTACTTCACTGGGCACTCCTCTTATTATTCTTTTATGCCCTCATCCATCTTTTTCTAACCTCTAAATATCAGAAGTTTCCAGTATTCTGTGCTTTTTAAAAAGAAGTTATTGAAGTATATCACTCATACAAAAACATGCATAAATAAAAAATAAGCGTTTAGTAATAGTTGTGAACTTACAAAACAAACATACATAAAATCGTACAGTGTTCTCATATCTCACCCTATCACCAATACTTGCATTGTTGTGAAACATTTTTAACTAAAAATTAAAGAACATCCTCAAAGTATTACTACTAACCAAAGTATCTACTTTGGTGTATTTTCCCCCGACCACCTTTATTTTTATTTTTATATAATTTATACATGAGCATACATAAACAACAAGTGTATGGTAAAGTTGTAAACTTACAAAGGAAACAAGTATAACATCATCCAGGGATCCCATACATCAACCCACCACCAACACCTTGCATTGTTGTGGGACATTTGTTACAATTTATGAACGAAAATCATCAAAATCTTACTACTAACTTACTACTATTTTTTATATAACATTTGTTGTAATTTCCCCCAGTCTACCCTATTATTATTTTTTAAATGTATGTTTATGACAGAAGTTGTAAACTAACAGAACAATCATGTACATGTGCAGAATTCCTATACAACACACCTCAATCAACACACCACACTATGATGAAATATTTGTTACAGATTATGAGATAATATTATCATATTATTAACAGGTCCATACAGTATATTTTTTCACACTTTTTCCATATTTCCCCATTATCAACACAGGGCATCTTTGGCATAGATGCATGAATTTTACATTATTTCAGTTAACCACAGTCCAGAAGTCACGCCAGTTGTATTTTTCCCATGCTTCTCCACATTCCCACCACCCTATAATAGTGATATACATCTGCTCTTGCTCACAAAGGACACTCTTGCATCTGTACCAACAACCACAATTCTCATCCACCACTGGGTTTAATGTGCTTTTCAGTCCTTTAGATTATTCTCTAGCTTTCTGTCAATTGACATTTACATTCCTAGACTATGCTTTTCAGTCATATTCTCATTTACAAACCAGCTGTTACTCACTATAATGTGTTACCATCAACTCTATACATTTCCACATTTTTACAGTAAAGGTAAATAAAACTTCTAAATGCATTAAACATCAGTAGTCCATCTCAGTCCTCCTCTTATCTCCTTTAAGAATCCACCACATACCTCCATGTCTTGAAGATATTTTCTTACATTTTCTTCTAGAAGCTTCATGGTTCTTGCTTTTATATTTAGTTTTTTGTTCCATTTTGAGTTAATTTTTGTATAAGGTGGGAGATAGGGGTCCTCTTTTCATTCTTTTGACTATGGATGTCCAGTTCTCTCAGCACTGTTTGCAGAATGAACTGTTCTGCCTGAGCTGGGTGAGTTTGACAGGCTTGTCAAAAATCCCTTGACCCTAGATGTGAGGATCTGTTTCTAAACCATCAATTCAGTTCCATTGGTCTATGTGTCTGTATTTATGCCAGTACCATGCTGTTTTTACCACTGTAGCTATGTAATATGATTTAAATTCCAGAAGTGAGAGTTCTACAACTTCACTTTTCCCTTTCAAGATGTTTCTTGCTACACAGGACCCCTTAATCTTCCAAATAATTTTGATGATTGTTCTTTCCATTCATATAAAAAATACTGGTGGGGGGAGCTGCTGTGCCCCAATCAGTTGGGCTCCCATCTACCATATAGGAAGCCCTGGGTTCACCTCCTGGGGCCTCCTTGGGAAGGCAGGTTTGCCCACATGCTGCAGAGTGCCACTGGCCCACAAGCACCATGGAGTGCAGACTCAGCAAGGTGGTGCAACAAAAAAGGAGACAAGCAAAAAACACAGAAAAATGCACAGTGAATGGACACAGAAAGCAGACAGCAAGCAAAAAGCCACAAGGGGAGTGGAAATGCTGGTGGATTTTTTATTGGGTTTGCATTGAATCTGTATATCAATTTGAGTAGAATTGGCACCTTAATGATATTTAGTCTTCCAATCCAGGAGCATGGAATATTATTCCAATTATTTAGGTCTTTTTTTAATTTCTTTTAACAATGAATTGTAGTTTTCTGAATACAATGCTTTGCATCATTGGTTAAGTTTATGTCTAAATATTTGGGTTTTATCTGTCATATTTTATTTTCACTTCTCTTTTGACACTTGAGTTACTTTTACTGAAATAATCTTCTTTTCTAGACTGTCTTCCAAGCCTCTCTCTTTGGTCTTTTCTTTCCTAACTGTAGCCCACCCTTTAGTATTTCCTGCAAAGCTGGTCTCTTGGTTACAAACTCAATTTCCGTTTATCTGTGAATATTCTAAACTCACCCTCAGTCTTAAAAGACAATTTGCCAGATAAAATATTCTTGGCTGGAAGTTTTTCTCTTGCAGTATCTTAAATATATTATACAACTTTCATCTTGCCCCCATGGTTTCTGATTAGAAATTGGCATTTAATCATATTGGGTATCCCTCATATATAATGCATTGCTTTTCTCTTGCTGCTCTCAGAATTCTCTCTTTGTCTTTGGCATTTGACATTCTATTAGTTTTTGTCTCAACTAATCTGAAAGTTGGTCTTCTCAGATTTATTCAGATGGAAGAATGTTGTGCTTCTTGGACATGGATATCTATGTCCTTCCATGGGGTTGGGAAATTGTCTACCATTATTTCTCCACATATTCCTTCTGCCCCTTTCCCTTCTCCTCTTCTTCTGGGACACCCATGACATGTATGTTGCATGTCTTTTTTTTTTCTAAAATGATTTATTTATTTATTTCTTCTCCACCTCATTGTTTTATACTCACTGTCTGCTTTCTGTGTCTATTCACTGTGTGTTCTTCTGTGTCTGCTTGTCTTCTCTTTAGGTAGCACTGGGAACTTATCCTGGGACCTTCTGGCATGGGAAAGAGGCACTCAATCTCTTGTACCACCTCAGCTCCCTGGTCTTCCACATCTCTTATTGTCTTTCCTCTGTATCTCTTGCTGTGTCAGCTTTCTGCGTGGGCCAGTACTCCTGTGCAGACCAGCATACTGTGCGGGTCAGCACCCCATGTGGGTCAGCACTCTACATGAACCAGCTTTCCACTTGGGCCAGTTCACCATGCAGGCCAGCTTGCCTTCATCAGGAAGCCCTGGAATTTGAACCCTGGGCTTCCTATATGGTAGATGGCACACCATTGTTTGAGCCACATCCTCTTCTCTGCCTGTCTCTTGCTATCATTTAGTCCCCTAAGACCTTGTTCAATTCCTCCATTCTTTTTTTCATCTATTCTTTGTATGTTCACTTTCAGAAGCCATTTCTTCAAGCTTACCAATCCTTTTTTCTGCCTCCTCAAACCTGCTGCTATGTGATTCCAGCGTATATTTCATTTTTTGCACCCTTCATTCCCATAGATCTGCTATTTTTCTAAGTATGCTTTCAAATTTTTCTTTGTGCTCATCCAATGTCTTCTTAATATCCTTAATCTCTTTAGCCATCATATTGACTTTATTAAGGAGATTTGTTTGAACACCTATGATTAATTGTCACAACTCATTCATGTCATCTGGAGCCTTATCTTGTTCCTTTAACTGGGCCATATCGTCCTGATTCCTGGTATTGGCATCTGGTTTACTAGATGTATTTATTCTAGGTACAGTTATTCTATATAGTTTAGGGCTTTCTTGCCCTTTCTCCCTTGTGGGTTGTATAGTAGAAGCCAAGGATGTAGTTGGTGCTGTAAGCTGTGGCGTCTCAAGCTGACCTCATTTCCCCAGGGGCCAATAAAGTTTCTCCAAACTTTCTCCTTTGCCAGGGGTAGGGACAGAGCCATAGCCATGTGTAATAATGCAAATTGTGCAGGGCTAGACTGTAGTTGCCCAGAGAGACTGATGAAGCTTCAAGCCCCTTTCTCCCCTGCCTGGGGAAGGGATGGAGCTACAGGTATCTGCAGGAATCTATGCCATGCATGTCCATCCAAAATGACCTCATTTGCACTGGTAGACTTTCGACTATTCAATCTGTGCCTGCCAAATGTACCTGCAGTTACCCAGATAGGCTGGTGTAGGACCCACCTGCTTCATCCCTGCTAGAGGTGGGGCTGAAGCCTATGCCAGGGCTACAGGCCAATCTAAGTATTAAGAAGCTGGCCTCTACTGTCACTATGATTTTCAGTCAGCCTGACTTCTACTCATGCTAGGGGCAGAGTCAAAATTATGGCTACCCACCTCTTTCGAACTTCAACAGGCTCAAACTTTAGCTGTTCTTAGAATTATACTTTAGCCCACTGAATTTACAAATCAGTAGAAGAAGTTGGTTCTCAATCATCTCCTTCCCTCCCATTTTTGGGAAGTGGAGCTTCCAATTCCAGCCATGGAATAACTCCCATGGTGGCTTGTGCCACCAGTGGAGGATGGACACTGGCCTTCTGGGTGTGGATTGCTCTACTTATGAATCTTCTCTGCAGATAGGCAGTCAACCTCCTTCCATTCTTTCAAGAATGTTTCAGGATGCTCTTCTGGTCTCCTGGAGCTCCCAAACAGGTGCTTTAGATAGCTCTGTGCGATTACTAATTGCCCTGTACCATGAGCTGACTCTAGGAGCTCCTTACTCTGTCACCATCTTGTTGATTTCTGTGCTCTTTTTTTCTATATATACTTTCATTCTAGATGGTCTCATCAACTCTCATGACTTTTCCATTTATATTCTAAAAATACTAATACAAGTTATAACATAGTAACAGATATGGTAATTAATTAATTTTATCTCAGAGGAAAATTAATTTCATTTTGCAGATGAGGAAACTGAGTCCCAGAGAAATAAAGTATCTTGACCAAATTTACAAAGCCTGTATGTATTAGTCAAAGGATTCAAATTCTGATAGTTGGTTTATGAGCTCATAACTTTAGCCATTACACTCTACCAAATGTATTTTTCCAGTCCTGACCTTTCCTTCTAGCTGGACTCCCATGCCTTAACTTTTTTCCCAACATTTACATTTACATACCTAAAAATAAATATATACAAAACCAATTTTTGTTTTCCCTCTCAAGCCCACTACTCCAGTCTTCCTCATCTGCATGACAAAGCACCTATTTTCCTAACTAATCTCTTCTATTTCCAGGAATGTTGGCCTTCTCAATGCAGTTCCAACTTATTCCCAAACCAGGATTTCTGCACCCACTTTTCCCTCACCTGACCTTATATGACTTGTCTCTCACTTCATTTTAGGTTTGTGTTCTACTGTTACTTCCTCTGAAACAATACTTTTCCATGAGAAAAATAGTGACCTCATCATTCAGTCTAAACTTATAAACACACTTTACAGTTTTCTGCCCTTTTCTTTCATTCTCACTTTCTTCCTCTTGATATCATATTTTTCAGTAAAGGCTTAATAGAAATGATACAATATTTTTGTTATGAAGCTCTTCATGATTTCTCCCAGTTAAAATTTTAGCTTCATATTTTTATACAAATCCTATTTTTGTACTTCTATTATAGATTTTCATCACATTCTACCTGTGGTACAATGTTTGTGTAACTGTTTTTCCTCTCCCATGAGATTATTTGTAGTTTCTATTCTAATCAACAAGCATTTATTGACTTACCCATGAGTCCTTTGTATTGCAACAATGTCATTCTTTTTTTTTTACATGTAGCAGGCATTCAATAAATATTTGTTAAATTAGTGAATCTTTCTGTTCCTGTAAAAACACATTAATTTTACCAATTGAAAGATATAAAACTATAAAAATTAAAATTTATTATTTGGAAAAAAACTAAATTAATATTAGCATAAAGCAAATAATAATGTTCTCTCCTTTATTTATTTTATATGTTTATGATATTTGTACATGGGTTTTCCTACATATGGAAATGCTGCAATTCCCATTAACTCTCTACCATATACTTTCCCTGGTAGATTGCTTACGGTAAATTGAAAACCAGATATGTATTCCTTTCCGAGGTTATATTTGTTAGGTAACTGACACTACTTGTGTCAGATTTACAATCATTATTAAAAACCCAGGGAAACCCAGGAAGCAGTACTTCCTCTGCCTTTGCAGCTGCTATTCTAATCGTTCATTTAGTAATGACAGGCAGACTACTGGAAGACCTCCTAATTCCCTTGGACTTGAACTTCTTATACTGACACTAGCCTTGTAGATTAGTTTGTCATAAGTAACAGCTGCTTTGCCCTCTTGTGATACAATTTTTGACAAGCCATCTGATGTCTTATCTAAGAGGCAGGATCAGACATAACATCAGAGGGGGATTTCATTTTGTTTGTTGAACTAGTGAAAACCAGGATTTGTCTATGATCCCAAAATACCTGTCAGAAATGTCATGGGTTTGTTTGCTCACAGAAACCAGAAATTTCTCTTTCTAGATTTATTATGTTTTCCAAAATCTCAAAAAGTGAGTACTACAATTACTATCGTTTATTAAATTTTGATGTATAAATTTTATTGCATATTTAGGACAATAAAAACTACAAAATTTTAAATAGCACAATTACTGATTATACAATTTCCATCCAATAATCTAAATCATCTTCCCTGTCATTGTTGGGTTTATGAAGAAGAGAGTAGAAAAAATTGTAAAAGTCCCAAGTTTTTTAACTGTTGAAAAATAAAACTCTTTAGGAAGTTGTCTGATTCCTTGAAGTCTTTCTTCTCACTATTAAATTCTTTGTACTTTATAAATTCATTCTTGTAATGAATTTTTGGCAGTGTGCCCCACTGTTGGCTCATATTGAAAGTTGAGCCTACAAACCCCTTTTATGTGCATATGTATCTTGAATTTTTTAACATAAAATCTGTCTAGCCAGGTTGTCATAAATGATGATTGTGTAGTTGATTTATTGCATTATTTTTTCCACTAAATTAAAGACTCTACCCCATTAATTTTGGCCTACTCATTCAGGTAACCAAAATTATTTAAATTTAATTCTGTCATCTAACGAAAAGGATAGCCCTTTCCAATTTGTGACTTCTAAAACCACTATAAGGATGTCTTCTATTCAGGACTTTGCAAAAATACTGAAGGGACAGGACACAAGACACAAAGCTTTGCAGAAACATTCTGGACCATTACAATCATATATTCGCTAGATTATTACCGCTAGGAAAGTTTCCAAGATTTGCTTTCACCCTTTTCCTTACTCCCCTGCAGTCAATTCTCAAACAAACATCATAGTGATTCAGTTAAAGCAGGAGTTAGGTCCTGTTACTCCTTATTAAATAACTTTTCATTCCTAGTAAAATGCTAATGCTTTAATAATCCTATGTAGAAGAAATTATGGCTCAACTTGTGACTGCTTACTAATGACATGCCGGTTTTTAGAGAATTCTTTTTTGTTTGTTTTTAACTTTCTAGAATTTTAACAACTTTTCCATATGTTCACATAGAAAAACTGAAAAATATCTGAATGATATGAACACATAAAACGTAGTTATAGCCTCTTTAAATTAAGTTAGATCTATTTCTTCTGGTCTTCTTATATAATACATACTACATATATTGTATAGTGTGTAAGAATATTGCAGTAATCCCATGTGGAGAAAGTTGAATGGTATCCTCCAAAACTTATTTTCACCTGAAACCTCAGAATATAAGCTTATTTGGAAACATGGTCTTCATGGATGCACTTAGTTAAAGACCTTGAGATGAAATTATCTTGGATTTAGGATAGGTACTCTTTTTAAGATAAGGAGAAGACATAGAGAGACTTGCAGAGAAGAAGAATATGTGAAGATAGATGAATAGATTGAAACTTTGTTGTCACACACCAAGGAATGTCCAGGGCTACCTGAAGCTGGAAGAGGCAAGGAAAGATTCTTCCCTAGATTCCTCAGAGGGAATACGTATTTACTGACATCTTGATTTCAGACTTCTGACCAGAACTGTGAAAGAATAAATTTCTCTTGTTTTAAGTCACCCCGTCCGTGGTAATTTGTAACAGTAGCCCTAGGAAAATAATATGCAATATATATAATTTTATATTATAATTTTTCACTTGTACAGTTCTTTCCCATTCCCTAACTTCATTTTCCAAATACATTATTTTAAAGGATGCAAGATATTACAAAGTATGAATTTACTGATTCATTTTACAAATCTAAATTGTGGGAAAATGTAGAATGTTTCTTTTTCTTTCTTTTTTTTTTTTACTTTTCAATAGCACTGCAATGAACACATATGCACCTGAAACATTTTCCACATAAAATCAGGAAAATATCCTAGATACAAAAATAATGGTCAATATATTCTATATAATTTTGTTTACCTATCATTTATTTAATATCACAATATAGATTTTTGTCTGAAACTGGTAGCATAAACAAAATAAAGCAAAGTATAAAAGAAATATCTAGCACTTAATGAATCAAGGAGATGTCAATGAGACATAGGAGTAGAAAGGATGAATAATATCATCTCAACAAAATGATAAAAATCACTAGTTCCATAATTTTTATCATCTCTTTGAGTTACTGCCATAGCCTTCAAGTTGGTCATCCTGCATTCACTCTTGCTCCCTCTATTAGTCAAGGTTTACCAGGAAACAGAACCAACAGGAGATACACAGAGAGAGAGACATCAGAGACATTTATAGTAAGAATGTATTATATAACTACCATGGGGATTGGTAAGTAGCTAAAAACCTCAAAAAAGATGATTTTGAAATCTGGCACATCAGAACACTGAAGTCAGACCGCAAGCTAGAATTGCAAATAAAGGGTAAGTCATATTTCCCCAGGAGCAGCTAGTTTCTTCTGGAGAAGAAAAGGCTGCTTTGTGTTTTTTTCCTTTCTGACTTCTGAAATCCTCAGGTCTTGCTTTAAGACCTCCACCTAACTGGATAAGGAGACTATCCTCATTTCTGGGGGCAATTTCCTTTGTTGATATTAGATTCAACCAACTGTAGATGCAATCAACTGACTAAAGATTTACATCTACTTATGAAATGCACTCACAGGAACAATAAGGTCTCACAACTGGCCATCATAACCTAGTTAAGTTACAAAAAGAATTAACCATCACACTCTCCTACAGTCAATTCTTGATGAAATAGCCAGAATGTTTATGCTAAACAGAATCATATCACTCTTGTACTTTCGAAACCTTCCTTGCTCCACATTTCACTCAGAGGTTCTTATAAATGCCCTACAAAGTACTGCATGGTCTGGCTCCCCATTACTCTTCTGACCATGTCTCCTACTAGTCTCCCTTAATCAATGTCTTTCAGTGGCTTCCTTCATATTCTTCAGTCAGTCAGTGTCCTGGTTTCACTCTTTTGTGGACCCCAGAAAATTATTTTCTTAAGCTAATCCATTCCTGTGAAATTAAACCTATATTATATGTGAGCTTTTTGATTAAATTCAGTTAAGGGATCTTTTGATTAGATTGCTTCAGTTAAGAGCCTTTGATTAGATTGCAGGACACAGGATGGGGCCTAATCTTCTCAGTGGAGTCTTATATAAAAAGGACTAAAAGCAAAGATACACAGAAAAAAAAAAGCCTCAAGAGACAAAAAGAGAGGTCCCAGTGGCTGGAGGCTGGAATCAGTGGAGCGCAGAGACATAGAAAGAAGTATCCAAGAAGGTAGACTCCCAGGGCAGCTCAAAGTTGAAAGAGACAAGCCAAGAGGAGGGTGAAAAGGCAAGCAAGCCACCATTATGACCTGCCATATGCTTGATTGCCCACATCTGTGCCCTGAGAGAAAGCATCTTTAGATGTAGACAGCTGCAACTTGGAGAAAGCATTTCCTGAAGATGCTTTGATTTGGACATCTTCACAGCCTAGAATGTAAGCTTCTATGCAAATATACTCCTGTTATAAAAGCCAACCCATTTCTGGTATTTTGCATTGGCAACCTTTAGAAAACTGAAACAGCCATCATCCTCCTGCCCATGGCCTTTGCACTGACTCTTACATCTGTCTGTAGCACTTTTCTTCCATACAGACACAAGTATCATTCCATTATCTCCTTCATGGTTCTCCTCAGAGGTCATCTTCACCTTGAAGCCTACACTTGTATTCCATTCAAAATAGCAAACACCCTCACCTCAAACTGCCAGTGCTCTAATCTGCGTCCATTTTTCTTCTGTAAAACTCATCATTTTTTATATACTATGTAATTTTCTTACTTATAATTTTATTGCAACTTCCCCATGAGTACAAAGATTTTTGTCTGTTTTGTTCAATATTTAATTTATTTGGGTAAATGTTATAAATACATTAATTAATTAATACAACTAATATCCATAAAATGTTAGAAGCATGATGGATTACCTCATATTTATATTTCACTTTATAATATAATAAATAACATTTACTTAGACTTATTATGTGCCAAGATTTGTTCTCAGCTTCTTATATATATTAACTGTAAACTCTGATGACTGTATATACACACACACACACACACACACACATATATATATGAGAGTTACACTGTTTTGATTATTGTGGATTTGCAGTAAATTTTGAAATTGGAAAGTATGAGACCTTCAACTTTGTTCTTCTTTTTCAAGATTGATTTGGCTATGAAGGGCCACTTGCAAGTCCCTATTTGAGGATCAGCTTCTCAATTTCTGCAAAAAAAAAAAAAAGAACTGTTGGATTTGATGAGGACTACAGTGAATCTGTTGACCACTTTGGGTAGTATTTACATCTTAACACTATCGCCTTCCTATCCACATCTGGCCATATATTTAGTTATTCTTTAATTTCTTTAAACAGTGTTTTATAGTTTTCACTCTATTAGTCTTTCATCTCCTTTGTTAAATTTATAGATATAGATATAGATATCGTATTTATTTAGATGCTATTGTAAATGGAATAAAGATAGACATTTAGACCTAATGGAATAGAATTAAGAGTTCAGAAATGAATCCACACATCTATGGCCAACTGATTTTTGTCAAGGGGCCAAGATCATTAAATGGGGAAAGAATAGTCTCTTCAACAAATGGTGCTGGGAAAATTGAGTGCAAAAGAATGAAGTTGAACCCCACCTCATGCCATATACAGAAATCAACTCAAATTGATCAAGTATATAAATATAAAAGCTAAAACCATAAAAGTCCTAGGAGAAAACATAAGAGAAAATCTTCATGACCTTGAATTTGCAGTGATTCCTTAGATCTTCCATCCAAAACACAAGCAACAAAAGAAAAAAAAATAGATAAATGGGCTTCAAAATTAAAAAACTTGTATCTCATGGAAACTTTTAAAGAAACTGAAAAGACAACCAACAAAATGAGAAAAATAGATTAAAATAATACATTTGATAAGGGTTTACTATCCAGAAGATACAAAGAACTGAAACAACTCAACAACAAAAAGCCAAACAATCCAGTAAAGAATTAGACAAAGAACTTATACAGACGTTTCTCTGAAGAAGGATACAAATAGCCAAAAATTACATGAAAAGATGCTCAATCGTTAATAATCAGAGAAATGAAAATCAAAACCACAATGAGATACCATTTCACACCCACTACAATGGTTATTATTTTTTAATGGAGAATAACATGTTGGTGAGGATGTGAAGAAATAGTAATCTTCCTACATACATTATTGGAATGTAATATGGTGCAGCCACTATGGAAACAAAATTTGGTGTTTCCTCAGAAAGTTAAACATAGAACTACCATATGACCAGGCAATCCAATTTACAGGTATATACTGAAAAGAATTGAATTCAGGGACTGGACAGATATTTGCATGCTCATATCCATTGAAGTATTATCCATAAGAGTCAAAGAGTGGAAGAAGCCCAAATGTCCATTAATACATGAATGGACAAATGAAATGTTGTATGTGTGTGTATATATACACACACACACAAACACACACACACTGGAATATTATTTTGTCAGTTAAAAAGAATGAAGTTGTGGTACATGCTACAACTTGAATTAACCTTGAAGACACCATGTTGAGTGAAATAAGTCAGACATAAAAGGACAATATTGTATTCTCCTTACACAAAATATATAGAGTATGTTTTATAAACAAATTCATAGAAACAGACAGTATATTTCAGGTTAGCAGGGACTGGGAAGGAAGGATGGGAGGGAAATGGGGAATTGTTGCCTAACGGGTGAAGAGGTTCTGTTTGGGGTGATGAAAACATTTTGGCATTGGATGGTGGTGATGTGAGCATAGCACTGCAAATGTAATTACCATCATTGAATTATAAACTTGAAAGTGGTTAAGTGGGAAAGTATGAGTTATAAGTATGTTCCCACAATAAAATGTTTTTGAAAAACTATGAGTGGTATTTCCCCTTTTGTAGATGATGAAAGAGGAACAGAGACTTAGTTTACTTTCTTTATTTTTCAGAATGTGAAATATCATTCTATTTTTGCATACTTAGAATCCAAATTAATATTTCTGACACGCAAATACTTAAGGAAATTTTTCCTTGTCATGAATTAATAAATTGTGTGAACTTAACAACTGAAACAAGTGAAATATTGGAATAATCAGATGAATTAAGATGCTGAGACAATAGATCAGATCAGGACTAGGAATTTATGGATTATAAATACTTTCCCAGATGAAAGTAATGTTAAGACAACTGGAAACACGTAAGGTGATCTAGAAGTTGAAGTATTCTAATTTAGTTTGTGAAATGAGGATAAATTTTATGCGACACTGAACACCAAGACCAATGTCTTGGCTACTCTTAGAATTCTCATTCAAAATTCATTGATTAAAAGAAAAGAATTCAGAATTTGTCTTGGTCAACTTTAACCATATGAATTGTCTCCAGGAAAATAAATTTCCCTATGAGAATATGTAAGGTAGATGAATGATCTGTGAGAAGCACTAAGACTTTTTATACCTTCAAATAAATGTGAGGGCCATTCCCTTTTTAAGGACCCCTAAGGGCATTATTTTGTCCTTGAGTAAGCAAGCCTATTTAAGTTTGCGTAATGCAACAAAAACTAACTCAAACCTTTTTTTTTCCTTCTCATAGAAAACCTGTCCATGTCCTTATGAGATTATGTTCTGAGAAACTCTCTTGGAAAATGTATGCTACTCTACGAGAAATCATCTGATCAAATTTGAAAAGTGAGCCAATCTTGTTTTACATTAGAATTAATGAAAATACATGTATTCTTTTCTATTCTACTTCTACTTCAGATTTATATGTAACTCATAGGGAGAGTGGTAATACATGATCAAGTAAAAATTCCCACACATATATTTTCAGATTTTGCCTTCTTATAGCTAGTTCAAAAGGAATGGCAGAAAATGTGAGCCAATAAAAGTTTCAACTAGTTGTTGGGGAAGGCACACCTAACAGTCATCTCCCAGCCTTTTCCCACCCCCACCCATCCTTTTTCATTGTGAGCAGATGTTTCAATAATTTTCTATCCCATATCAACGGGGAGAGAGTTCAGTCTAATGGAGACACCTGACAGAACCAAGTGTTCCTGAAACCAGGAATAAGCAGTTCCAGTTACTTTTCAAGTCTCTGTGGCAGGACCTTCTCCCTGATTATAAAAACCTTGTCCTTGGGCAGCACAGATTTGTCTCTTCCCTTACTGAAGTAGGGCATAAAGAGCTGCCATCTACCAACCCTGGCCTCTTCAGGATATCAGTCAAGATGGGGTCTCTTCCCTTTCTTTTCTGGATCCTTTATGCTGTGTAGGTTATAAAGCAGTCATTTGCTGAAAATTCCTATTGTGCCTGAGCCTGTGTTCACATAATACACCATATAGCAAAGCACTCCACACTAGTGCCTGGTGTGTGGTTGACAAAACCCAGTTTTACCATTTGAACCTTTTCTAGAAGATAGACTTTTGTTTTGTAATTCACATAGAAAGTCAGTGGGGCTTCCCAGTATTAAAATAACTGAAATATTTAACAATTTTCAGACACAATAGCATCCTGCTCAAAATAACTATGCAGTTCTTGAAAGAGGCTCTCCTTCTTCAAAACATAAAATTAAGCAAAATATTGTACGACTAATATACTACAATAAACAGCTATTCACAAATTACCATAGGAAACAATACCTTGGAGACTGTTTATAATTGTATTTATACACAGGGGAGTAATGGAAAGTAGTAGCAACAACAGAGAATTTTAAGTCAAGGGACCTGAGTTCAGATTCTAGCTCTGATAGATATTACCTGAACAAACTTGGACAACTTCACTTAACTGGATCTTAATTTTTTAATAAGCAGGAGGAAGCTGACAAACAAATACAAATGTAACCATGGATATGTTTAGGATCAAATTAAAGATGGTATTTAAGAAGAAATACTGTAAAGCACCATATAAATTGAGATGTTTGTATGTTTCTTTAGTTAATTTAAGTGGTAAATACTTAAAGTTAATTATAAAAGATGCCACATTTTACATAAGGAAAATATGCCTTCTCATCCTTAATGTTTAACCATATAATTAATTCAAATCTATGTTAGGTAAAATCATATTATCTTGATCAAAAATAAAATGCGCTAGAATTGTTTGCTTCTTACCAAATGAATAATCATTTTAAAAAGCCATTCATGTCTACTATGTTTGTAAATTGGTGAGAAAGAAAGACCATTCAAAACCATTCAGGAATAAAAGATGTATGTTTCTGTTAAGCCTGCCAACACACCAATGTGGAATAATAATCAAAATGAGGAATACAGGGTAAAATAATAGTGCTGAAAGTTTTAAATGATGTAAGGATAATTGTCCCAGTACATAAATATTATTTTCAATCAACAGGGGGTTACTACTATAAGTATATTATGGTTATAAAATGTATTTTCCTAGCGAGAAAGAAATTCACGTCTATATGCAAAGTAGGGCCTAATATCACATGTATGTGATTTAGTAAAAACATAGCTAAAATTTTACATTTTTTTCTGGTGGTCCTCAAGGAGGCCAATTTCTTTAAACTATATAAAATAATTTCATGATCCATATTTGATACTTCATTATATAAAACTCTACTTTGGTTTGTCTCCTGCCATCAATTAGCTTATTATCTAGATACATATGAAAAATAGCTCAATGAAAAGCAAAACACCTAGTTAAACTGTCAGAGTTAAAAATTATTTAAGAGTGAGAGTGCAAGAGAAGAGAGTTTTAAACTAGTTTAATTATAGCTATCTTGGGTCCTGGCTCTTTTTAGAACATTCATGTTTCTGAACTCTCTATCTTCTTGTTTGCAGAAATGCACTAACATCCAACTGTGGGATTCAGAGCATATGTTCACCAAAGGTAAAAAATAAAGCCAACTTGTGTTAACTGTCTATATGACCTTCCACAAGTCTCTGGATCTTTATTTTCATTACCCTTCAAGTGGTAAATATGCTTCATGTAGGATTTTAACTCTGATTCACTGTTTGAGGGTGTGAAGAGCACTATGTTCAGGATTCTAAGATCTTGTCTAAGATAAATATGAAAGAATACCCCTGTTATAAGTACCTGCCAGGGAAATAGTGCTGCAGCACAAATATTTGATATTTGCCAACCAAAATTTCTAAGGTGCATGAGCTCTAGAAAT
Source organism: Dasypus novemcinctus (assembly GCF_030445035.2). NCBI lineage: Eukaryota > Metazoa > Chordata > Mammalia > Cingulata > Dasypodidae > Dasypus > Dasypus novemcinctus. The sequence goes on from NC_080681.1 coordinate 56,791,931, forward strand.
TCCATGGTTTTGTTAATGACTGCTATAGAACTTCAAAGGTAGCCAGAAATCACTACAAGGATGCCCAGGGAAGACTTCTTATAGATAATGGAAATTAAGTTGAAATTGAGAAGAAATAAAAACTGAGAAATGCAGAGAGAGCTAAGAACAATGTTCCAGATAGATTTTAGTGACACAATGTTCACAAGAAGGCTTAAGGAATGCTCAGTGGAAAGTTATTACATTCAAGGGCTGTTGTAGATATTACATTCAAGGGCTGTTGTAGATAATGCTTAAGCCCTCGGGCTCTACAGTCAGTCTTCCTGGTTTTAAATTTTAGCTCTACTGGCTCGGAGACCTGGAGTTTGTCTATGCCTCAATTACCTCATAAGGAAAAAGGAGAAAATAGTAGCACTTATCTCAAAATAAATGGATTAAACATGAAAAGAGCTTACATGAGATAACTTTACTACTAAAAAATTAAAAGCATGTGTATATACAAAGTTTCTTGTATTGGTGAATTTGCAAATTATTAAATGTGTTTTTTTCACTTGCATAGATATAATTTATTTCATGAAAAACTTTTTTCATGAAGAGTGGATAATTGATAACATTGAACAAGTGTAATTTTTTTTTAAAAATCCATGTTAGAAAAGGAATCCTCCTTTCTTGAACTTACCTATCAACAGACCTTTATTTTTAAGATACTGAAGTGTGACAGTTAACAGTACAGGTACTAGAGACAGATACATGTGAGATCCAATCCCAGTTCAATTTCATCATCCTTTCAGCAGTTCTAGCTGCCTAAATTCTCAAATCTCAATTTCAAACATCTCTTTCTATTACCATATCTCCTGTCTTTCAAATCTTTTACTCAGTTGCATATTTTTCCCCACACATATTTTTCTCTTATTTTAACTTCCTTGATTCCTTTCATTGCACTTAACTTACTAGCCTGGTTTCATCTTTTTTTTTTTTCAGAGTAAATTTCATATACCTTTTGTTCTTATATTCTTCTATTGCATCTATCTGGCCAAACTCTATCCTGAGACCAACCCCACTGACCATGTGTTATTTCCAGGAAACTCAGATTGCAAAAACATACCACATATGTTAGTGCCAATACACCTTCTTACTCTCAAATTCAACTGGGTCTTCAGCATGGCCTGTTTCTCTTATATTTTCTTTAACAATCCTCAAATTTCACACCTTCTGTACTCTGCTCAAATGCCTGTATCATTCCCTTACCTCTACCCTTACTTATGGCAGCTGACAATTTTTCATTTCACAAATAAATTAGGTGATATCAAGTAGGATATTACACGGCTTCCATTAAGAGAATTTCCTCCCTTGACTCTACCATTGTCATTTCCATGTATATTATAAGGCCATTACCTTTATCTAGAATGTCCTGAAATAATTTTCCCAGTTTTAAACTTTCGTACTAATCTGTTCTGATGGGTAATCAGAATGTCAGATGGGTAATCTGATTGGTGATCCTGTCAGAACATGCTAACTCTGTGTACATGGTTTCCCTTTTCCCTTTAATAGCCTATATTTTACTTGAGGGCAGGAATTAAGGTCTTATTTATCTTTCTTTCCCTAAGGTTTTGCATAACACCTGCCATGTACTCAAAAAATATTTGTGGAAGGAGGGAATGAATACATGTTGCTTTGTGAAGCTTTTCAATGACCTTATGTCTGAAGAAAGCTAAAAGCTGCGATTATTATTATTAATAAAACAATGTCCTGGTTCTCCTCTTCCTTCAGAATGTTCTCTGTATTCTTGCTACTTAAGTGTAGTCTTCACACCAGCATTGACATTACCTGGAAATTTATTATCAATGTAGAAACACCAGGTCATACCCCAGACTTATTGACTAAGAATCTTCATTTTAAAAAGTTGCCCAGTGATTTATATGCATTGGAAACCATTACTCCAAAATATAAAATATTTAAAAATCAAAATGACAAGAATACCCATCAAACAGGAAGTTTATCTTCAGCTGTGATAGAATTGAATAAGTGAAACCAAAGAGATTCAACAACAAACATTAATTAACCATCTATAATATCAAGGACTATTCATTAATTTGTTCAGTCAACAGATATTTCCAATAACTTACCACGTGCTAGATATGATTCTAGACACTGTGTTAATAATGAGGAATCACAGAGGAGAATAAAATAAAGCCCCAGTCTTCAACAAACACACAATGCAATAGGGTGAAATTTTCTGTTGAAAATCTCTCCGGCTGTTTAAGACTGTTTCAGTGATTCATTCTTAAATTAATTGGTTAAATAGACACTTTTTAAATTGAATATTAATGAATGAAAATGACAGAAAAAGGAGACCTTTTCATAATGCCATGTAAGCATGGATAGGTTGTTTTTGTGGAGAATATTGGATGTAGGACAATCAAAATTGGTCAGTTTAAACTTTGACAAGCATTTGAATGCATCTAAAATGCTGGAGCCATTACTTTTGAGTGTTGTCTCTCACTTACATATATTTATACAATAGAGCAATTCCTGTGCTATTCATGATGAGCTAGAAAAAGAAGATTTTACAATCAAGCAAACCACATCGATCACATTTGTACAGACAGTTTAAAACTGCAATGTCTAATTTGGTAGCCACTAATAGTATGAGAACATTTAGATTTTATTCAAATTAGTTAATATTAATAAAATTGAAATTCAGATCCTTAATTGCACTAGCCACATTTCAAGGGCCCAGTATGGTTTTGTATAAACCCAAATATGGTTTAGTATATTTGCACTATTTAACACTGCAAAAAAGAACAATTCTATCATTGCCAAAAATTCCGTTAGAATATTCTGGCCTGAATCACCTATGGAGGCTTTTGGCAGCAAGAGCTTTCTTTGAAAATAAAATTTGTGGTTAGGTTTGAAATCTGAAAAGTATTGAACATGTTCTACCAAATTTGTCTTGGTACGTCTATAAAAGTAAAGTAAAATACTTCCAAATGTTTTGGCTGAAAATATGCAAAATAAAAGCAAATCATGCAATAAATTGAACTGTTATCAAGGTCTTAGCTATTTCCTTACCACTTATCAACTTGTCCCCTTCTTTTCAAAATTTCATCAAATGTGATGGAATAGGAATGAATAAATAATAAAACTATGAAAGTAATAATTATATAACTTAATTTTATGCAACTATGCATCAATTAATTTATCATAGCAATGATACTCTTTCAAGAATTATTTAAACATGTCTGAGTCTTTCTTTGTCCTTTAATAATGATGATTATTCTTTTTTTCTGTTGAAGGAACCTCTATGTCAATTGTCTTTCTTCCTCCAGCAAAGCAAATACTTAAAGATATCACCTTCAAACTTCATGACTTACAAATTGCGGTGGTTTTTAAATGTATGCATCCCAGAAAATCATGTTCCTAAAGCTTATCCTTTCCTGTGGGAATGAACCTATTGTAAAACTGACTTTTTGGTGATGTTACTTCGGTTAAAACCTGGCCAAATGTGAGTTTTAATCCTCTTACTACATAGTCCTTTATAAACAGGATGTATACAGAGAAAGAGAAAGCCACATAAGCAAGAAGCTGAAAGCAAGGATCCTGAGAAAAGAAGGGAGAGACCAGCAGACACTGGAAAAGAAAAATGGAAATCTAAATGGCAAAAGAGCAGAGGCTCACCTGCAGGCAGTCTTCAGGAAAAAAAACATTGCCTTGATGGTGCTTTGATTTGGATATTTTTCTCAGCCACAAAACTTTAAACCTGTAAGCTAATAAATACCCATTGTTAAAAATCAGCCCATTTTATGGTATCTCTTTGAGCAGCTTAAAAAATAAAACACAAAGTAAACTATAGAATCTTGGCAAAGGAAAAGCAAAGGTCAAGTTGCATAATTGATCACTATTTTGGGAGAGAAGTTTCATAGTCCTTTCCTTAATTTCAGCATATATTCTGCCTTAAATGCTAGAAATTCCATTGTGATCTCTCTAAACAATTTTTTCCTAAAGTGAGATTTTTAACAAATTCTGATGTTTTATTGAGAAATATTAAATGAAGCTAAGCTGGAAACTCCTTTCTAATTGAATGTATCTTTATTTGTGGCCACAATAACAATTATCACTGTAACTTTACAGTGTAAAGTCAATTAAACGGAGCTCCTTTTATTCTTTCCTTTTGAGTAAGAATAGATATCTCTAATTCCTTATATTTCTAACGTTAATGAAATGTCACTATTAACAATTTCTATACCCACATGCTGTTTTTCCACCATAAATGGTCAGTCAGAATTCCTCTAGTAAATTTTAAACCACATGCTTTCTACTTACCTTTTCTGCAAAATGCAGGTAGAATTCTTAAAGCCATTCATTATAGATTTATTACCACTGGCCTCTTTTTTTCTAGACTCTTAAATAGTCATGCTGTCTTCTACTGCATTTTCCAAGAACTCATCACATTTCTTTTATTTGTTTGGCATATTGATCTTAGTTCTGACCTCACTTCCAGGTTCTGCCCTTTTATTATCCAATCTAGCTAGAAGAGAAGGAAGACTGACAACTTTCATTTAACTGTCAGGTCCTTCTGGGGCCCAATAACTGCAGTAAAATGGCTCTACATTGTATTTAACGAACCATGAAGATAGTGAGACTAATAAAAAAAAGTTTTCATGCCCTTAGAGCAAGAGACTAGTCCCATCTTCCATTAAAGTTGTTTAGCAGCCCACAGTAACTGCCAGACATGAGGGAAAAAGGTGAAATGGCAATGTAACTGAGCTAGTCACCTTCCATAGTGAAACATCTGTTCCAAAAATATAGACTGCTCTTTCCTTCTAAGGAACGCATAAGGAAATGTTGAAGCACGTAGTAAAAACAAAGGCACAATTAAACAATATGTGTCTGATTGAATAAGGGAGGAAAGGTAGATTAGGAAGAAATAGGAAAATGACTGGAGCAATTTTACAACAATTAAGTCCATGCAATTGGGTAAGTATAGTATTAAGCAATAAATGAATTTTTTGTTTGGTTTGTATATATAATAAAAATCCTGCATCATTTCTACATTATTTTGGAATCTGACCTCTCTTCCAGGAATTACACTCTCCTTTCTGTGTTTGGACACGTTGGCTATTAGTTGAAAGGAAAGGAAAAAACAATTAGTGCGAGAGCAGTTGGGGTGGTTGAGCTTTTTAAACATGGATATACCCATTTTCCCAAGAAGACTTTCAACATATCAGATTCTCTTTCATTTGTCATGGTTTTATTCCCTTCATCTTAAAGCTACAGTATAGAGTTCAGTGATTTTTCCTGCACAATAAGTGAAAGGAAGACAATACTATACATATTCAGTTACATATGTGTATATGTTTAAATAGGCAAAGAATAAAAAAAATAAGCAGTAACCCTTAAGTAGCCAGAGATCCACAAAAGTTGTCATACTAGCCTATCCTTTTAAATAAATTTCATTATGTGTAGGTTTGATTCTTTTGATTAGGAAATTCAATTACCAGAAGTCATTTGTTAAAATGCTGTTACCTTCAGGAGATATGATGCATTAAGTTAAGCTAGCAGCAAATGAGTACTTTACAGGAATTAAACATAGGAAAAATAAGATATACACTGTGTAGAAAAAAGAGGTACTAGAGAAGAAGAATGGAAGTAAGGTTACCATTGGTTTAGCAGGTAGTTCAGCTCATAATTTACTCCTTAGCTCAGTGCCTTGATGCAGGCACAACCTACAACAACCCAAAACAATGGTGGCTGCCCCAGGTAAAGGAATTTGTTTAGAGCCTGAGGTGATTCCTGGTAATCTAGGCAAGAGTGAAAGTGCTGTAAAATGTACTGTTGGGAAGTCAGCCCTCCCTAAAAAGAGAAATCAATCTTAAAAATTGTCCCCTATCAATAAAATGGGAGAACTGATTTAGTAAATAAGACATCAAAGGTAGGTGTTTTTTTTTTCTTTTTTTTGTAGTCTGTCATAATTTTACCTGGGTCTCACTCTGGAGGTGCGTTCTTTATCTGTGTATTTACTAGTGAGATTATTTAAGAATGTTTTAAAGCACATCTGCATCCTTCAAAATGATAGGAATTCTATCATTAGATAGTGAGCAGAGCTCATAAATACCAACAATCATCAGTTATTAGGTTGAGTAAATGCATTTTAATCAAACTAACCAAATAAACTTAGTTTTTACTTTGTTCTTTATAAAGAAAATATCTGTGAATTACCTGGCTTCAGAATGCTAAAGACAGAAAAAACAAGACTGTGACTTTGCTTAAAAGGAAACATCAATGCTTGTGGCTGCATACATCTATCTGTTTGCATTCTGATTTTACATTAAGGGAACTTTTCCTTGGAGGCTGAGAATAGACAATTGCTTTTTTAAAAAGGAAAAGAAAAATGGAAATTTTGTAGGTTTGTATAGCATATGCCTGACCGTTTAAATATGTATCAGAGATTTTGTGGGCTATGTTGCTTATGACAGAAGTCCATGTTACAAAAGGTGAGCCTGACTGGTGGCTCAATGAACAGGGATTTGACCCAGAATTCATATGTTCATCTAAAAAGGCAATGTGTTTGAAATATCCCATTAGCTCTTGGTTTAAATAATAGAAAATATTTGTTTTATTGGCCTTTAACTACATAAATATAGTCAACGTTATTTGTCCTTTAACATTCTTAACAAGAAAACCATTCCTCTAATTTATACTGAAGCATCCTACAATAGGCTTAGTATATAATCATCTGTTAGTAACACAATAAATAGCTATTATGTATTCATCAGAAGTTATTATTAATCATCAGCTTCTTATAATGGCTATGCTTATGTCTTTCTAACAGCTTTACTCTGTCAATGAAGTTATTGTGGACTGAGCTAAGAATTTCATTAAGTGCCTGTTTTATTTTGATAAGGGACACTTTTATGAAGAACATGCAGACATAAGCATGTAAGCAATATATAATTGCCTTATTATTTCATTGCCATAATTCTGCTTTAGGGTTGCCTTCAGATATCCATCTTTAAAATTAACCACATTGGAGAAGCCTAGGAATTTATTCCTTTTAAAAGTGCATCAAAATATTAATACCATTTAAAATAGAAAATATTCCATGAGAACTTTAATTCTGCCTCCATATGTGTCTCAGGCTTAACCCCTTTCACTTGTGTCCAAGCAATCAAATGGAAAGGAAGGTCATGAATGCTAAACAGGGCATTTTACATGCTGAATTATTAAAGTCAATAAAATAATGAGTTAGGAAGGAATAAGAAGACATGTAGATTATTGGGGTAAATTTGAACCAAAACAAATAATTCCTTCCATTGATTTAAGTCATGCAATTTAGTAATCCTGGAAATGCTGCCTTCCACATGTATTAATCAGCCAAAAGGGTGCTGACGCAAAATACCAGAAATTGGTCGGTTTTTATAAAGGGTATTTATTTGAGGTAGAAGTTTGCAGTCACAAGGCCCTAAAGAGTCCAGCTCAAGGTGCCATAAGAGGTATTTTCTCATCCAAAGTCATTTACCGTGTGCTGACACAAGATGGTGGGTAATGTCTGCGAGGGTTCATTCTTCCTCCTCCTCCCAAGTCCGTGGTCCCAGCTTCTTCCAATCTCAGCTACAGGCTGGGACAAATCTTGTCTCTTTCCTGGGGTTCATTTCTTTCCAGGGTCAGCTACTCTATTCTTTCCATAAGGTCAGCTGTAAACTGTCAGGCAAACAGCTCATCTCTCTTTCTGGGGCTTCTGCCATGTCTAACGGAGCCTTCTCTCTTTCCTCAAGTATCTGCTTCTCCTTGTGCTTACCTCCTGGGCTCCAGGATCAAAACTCTTACTTTTTCTCTGCTAGTCTCCTCCACCAAAGGACCAAGGGAGCAGGGACACAACATCCTACCGATGGGAACCAATCAAAGCCTTAATCACTATTTAATCAAGTAAAAATGAAACCTCTGAATCTAATCCAATTTAATATGCCCAGAGGAACAGACCAGTTCACAAAAATAATCCCATATCTATTTTTTTAATTCATAAACAATCTCAAACTGCTACACCATGTCACAGCATACATAAACCAAGGACCAAATTATTGTATCTACATGGTTAATACATAACTTATGAAGTTTGCTAGACAATGGATCAATCATAGTCTATATCATAGAATACTTCAAAACAAACATTGCATCATAACGAAAGCCTCAGTACTTAATAACTCAAGAAAACCCAGTTTCGTATTTTTTACCACGCTCTTTTAAGGATATTCTGCACACTTACCAATGTGTTATCAAAGACACTGAGGTGTGATAGTCATCTTAATTTGGGTTGTGTCACCTGCATTTTTTTCTTACACATAATGTTAGCAAATAACAAATTTTAGCAATAATTCTTGGATTATGTTCTTATTTCTCATAACATGAATTGCTTCTCACATTATTTTCAAAATTCACATTTTCAAATCACAATTAGGCCCCATGATTAGAGAAAAATATTATGTATTAATAACTTTGATAACAGCAAAGGAAATTTAGAAATGATCCTTTAATAGGAAAACAAATAGAACAGTATAAATTGATAATCTTACCTGTTGTGTTTTTCTAACAGTAAAGCTGTCTAAATATGCTTTTCTAGAAAGAATTTATGATTTGTGATCGTAGAAACACTTTTAAGAGTGTTAAGAATTATTGATTGACTTTGTAAGTAAAAGTGAAAACTAACCTTCAAATATCTGCTAATCAAGCATTATAAGAACTAAATATGCCACAAGTCATTGAAAGTTCTTAAAGTTGAGGCATAGTGTGACCTATTATCCATTTTTCTTAAAGGATCAAAAGATGAGTAACAACATTAATTTTGTTTTCCCCAGGGAAAAAAGTTAAGTGGATGAAAAGAAAATAATAAGCCTGAAAGGTGTTAGCAATATGAAAGGTTATCCCCAGCATAGAGAAATTATTTGATTACAAAGGATTGAACCGATATCAGTACCAAACAGCTGCCCAAAATAATATAGCTCCATTCTCACGGCCATTCAGAGCCCCCTCATGATTTAAGCAGTAAGTATGAAAAATATATATGTATATGACACAGAAGTCCCCATTTCCTATTAATGTGGATACCTCATTACTTAGGAAGATTAGCTTTACTTAATTCAAAATTAATATCTAATAGCATCATTTTAAGGTTTAATGTGTTTGGGCAAACATATACTAGCTTGCAATATAAGACATTCTATGAGATAAATGAGTTCTTGCTGTTACATATCAATATCCAAGCCAACAAACCAGTATTGAGTAAATTTTAGCCCCAAAGAAATCTGAAAAATCTCTTAGCCAGATATGCACAGTGAATAAATCATATTATATTTTCATCAAAGAATTGGGAAATCCTTAACAATGAAGAGCCTTGGTGGTTTATACAGCTCATTAAGAAACAAAGGCCAATGCACCAGTGGGAAGAGCTGACGGTTGTTCAATATGACAGTACAAAGTGTGAATAAGGTGACTTCCAAACAAAGATATGTATCTCCTTTTTACTGGAGGTACAGTCTAATGACACTAGTATCTAAGCATTAAGATATCACTCAGGAAACACTTTCATCATAAAATAATTTAAAATGAAAATGAAAAATATATGATAGCTACTAAAAGATACAGAAAAGTGATTAGAGAGTGCAGTTTTCCTGTTAGTGAACTATTACTTCAGCAATTTTTCAAATTTATAAAAAGGTAGGGTCTAGTGAAATTACTTAGATCATGTAACAGTGAATCTTGAAAGAGTAATTGTTAAGTGTTTCCAAATTGAAAAAAAAGAATGAATATTCCACAGTTGAATAAATTTAGATTAAATTTTACATAATTTTGACATATCTCAGAGCATCACTCCAATATTGCCTGTTAAACATGCTTTTTTTGCACATAATTAGCTGCCTTCAAAATAAAAGATTTACAAAAATGCAAAGACATCCCTTACCAAAGCACATCAATGTATTAATCTCCATGACCATTCCCATGCTTATCCATGTATAAGCATTATTATAATCAGAATCACATATCATTTTATATTACACTTTTTTCATTTTCCAATTAAAGTCTTCTTTTTGTACTGTGTCCTTATATATATTTAACATTTTAAGTATAATATATTATTAAATTGCAAATAGATGAATAGTTATTAACAGTCTAGGAAGCATCCTTAAACCATTTCATTCTCCCTCAGTCATGACTCGTAAATCTATCTCCTAAAGTTTTCCTATTTTCCTACATACTTCTCTCAAATGTGCCTTGTCCTAGTCATCCCAACTCCATCGCTCCTCCTTTAGTATCACATCATCTCTCATCTAAAATATTGCAAGAGATTGTTGTCTGCTTTCTTATCTCCAACTCATTCATTCCCTCAAATTCTTCCCACACTCAGCTACTGGAAAGAACTGCCTATGTCATAGGATTTAAAATGCTATAAATTATAAATCACACTATTCATTATGAAGCACAAGAAAATTAAAAGCATGCTACCAATTAAACTATGATATGATAAGTTCTAGTGCCTAGAATGTTTGCTTATAGTAAGAGAGGGAATTATTTTAAACTTATATAGAAATACATTGTTATCATATTTTACCCTTGTATATAAAAATTTATGCAAAAACAATTGGTTACAGAGTCCCTAAATTGTTTTCATATTTACAGTTCTACTCTTCATTCATGCAGAACAATTATTTTGAGATTCATCCATGTGTTGTATATCAAGACTTTCTTTCTAAGTAGCATTCAGTTTATGGTGACACCACAATTTTTTCATTCATCCGGAGTTGTTAGACAGTTGGGTTATTTCCAGTTAGGGGAATTTTTATTACACACAAAATTGCTGTAAAAATCTATGTAGAAGCCTTTTTTTATAGAAATAGGCTTTCATTTCTTTTGAATTTGTCCTTCAACCTACAAGCAGAATGAATCATAAGGTCTTAAGGAACTGCCAAATTGTATTCAAAGTGGCTACACTGTTTCAAATTTCCACCAGCAGTGAATAAGAGTCATGGTTGGGAAACGGACTTTGGCCCAGTGGTTAGGGCGTCCGTCTACCACATGGGAGGTCCATGGTTCAAACCCCGGGCCTCCTTGACCCGTGTGGAGCTGGCCATGCGCAGTGCTGATGCGCGCAAGGAGTGCCGTGCCACGCAAGGGTGTCCCCGCGTGGGGGAGCCCCACGCGCAAGGAGTGCGCCCGTGAGGAAAGCCGCCCAGCGTGAAAAGAAAGAGCAGCCTGCCCAGGAATGGCGCCGCCCACACTTCCCGTGCTGCTGACAACAACAGAAGTGGACAAAGAAACAAGACGCAGCAAATAGACACCAAGAACAGACAACCAGGGGAGGGGGGGAAATTAAATAAATAAATAAATCTTTAAAAAAAAAAAAAAAAAAAAGAGTCATGGTTGCTCCCCGTCCTCACCAATAGTCGGTATGATCAGTCTTCTTAATTTTATCTGTTCCAATAGGTGACTATAATATTTGGTCCATCCCATATGCATGTCTTCTTTTATGCAGTGTCTATTCAAATCTTTTACCCATTTTTAATTGCCTTTTTGTTTTCTTAAGTTTTGAATTCTTTATATATTCTGGATAAAATTCCATTATCAAATACATAACTTGCAAGAATTTCTCCATGTCTGTGGTATGTCTATTCACACTGTTAAAAGTGTTTTCAAGGGCATTAATCTTTAAACAAGTTCAATTTTTTAATGGATCCCATGCTTTTGGTGTCATATATGAGAAATATTTGTTCAACTCAAGGTCACAAAGACTTTCCTTTATGTTTTCTTGTGTAAATTACATAGTTCATAGCTGAGTTTAATTTTAGGTCTATGATTCATATTGAATAAATTTTATAAGTGGTACAAGGTATGGATCTAATTTCTTTTTTTTTTTTGGTACTAATATGTTTTTTTTCCAAAACCAATTCATCCATATATATGAGTCTGTTTCCGTACTCTCTGTCTTATTCCACTGATCTATTTATCTATCTTCACTCCAATAGTACACTTTCTTGATTACTGTAGTTTTATAATAAATGCTAGAGAGGCAGTGTAATCCTCCAAATTTGCTGTTCTTTGTCAATATAATTGTTTGGTTATGCCCTATTCTTTGCATTCCCATTTGACTTTTAGAATTATCATGTCAATTTCTACACAAAAACTTCCTGGTGTTTTGATTTGAAAGATCAATTTTTGATAATTGTCATTTTCATGATATTGATTCTTTCAAGCCATGAAAATAGTACAGTTTTCCATTTATTTGTCTTCCTTAATTTTACTTAGCAACGCTTTGTTATTTTCAATGTATTTGAGTCTTTCATATATTTTGTTAAATTTCTCCCAAAGTAGTATATTTGATGCTATTTTAAAAGTTTTTTATTTTAATTTCAGTTTGTTACCAGTCTGTAGATTATAATCGATTTTTTCATATTAATCCTGTGTCCTGTAATCTTGCTAAACTCACTTATTAGTGAAAGTAATCAATATCAAGTTAACATATAGCTAATATAATTTAAGCATTTTATAAAATACAAAAACAAAAATCAATTTGTAACTCTACAGACACTGAAAGAATAATAAGAGAATATAATGAATACTTTACATCTATAAATTCAACAACTTAGGATATATGGTCAAATTCTTTCAAAGATACAGCTGCCAAGTCCAATCAAGAAGAAATAGATAACATTAATAAGCCTATGTCTATTAAAGCAATTGATTTTGTAGTTAAAAACCTTGCCACAAAGCAAATTTCAGGCCTGGATAGCTATCAATTTTTTCTCTCTCCCTTCCTTTGTTCATTTCATTAGTAAATTAAAATAATTTATTGTGACTTGTTTAATCTGAATTTTTTGATGTCAAGCATTTGTTTTTACAAGTGAAATAAATTAAAATTGAGAGATGCATACTATCTTAGGAAATTATCTGTTAAACTTAACTTCCATATTTAAACCAAAATAGCATTCACTCAAATAATGATGAAACTAGCACATAGAACTAGGTTTCCAAGTTATTGCCAAGATTATTCTTTTTTAATAATCTTAACTTTGATATATAATGAAATAATTTTACTTACCTTCGAAGAAAAAGTTCTTAAAAGCTGAGGTAGTTAAAATTAATAAAAATGTTTGTATTTCATCAGCTTGGAATTCTAAATACATTATTTTCACAAAGACTCTAAATTCATTACCTGAATTAAAACATGATAGTTGTTTTGCTTTACGAATACTTTGTCAGTCTTTTTCTGGTCAAGCCCAGAAAAGAGTTTAGAATTATTTAAGCATTTTGGGTAGGAATTCGGCATTTTAAGGCCATTAACTTAGGAAGATTTATCAGATATAATTAAACAAAATAAGTTCTTTGGAAGAAAGTCTGGAATCATATGCAAAGATTAAACATAAATATGAATAATGATATAATAATGTAACTATTTTTGAAAATAATGGAGAGGTAGAAATTAGAGTCAAGAAAAAAGTATATATATAATTATTATATATTTATAAATATATAAATTTGTAACTGAAATTATAAAAGATAAAATTAGTAGATTAATGCTTAATTTTGGATGTTGGTGTCAGCCAAAAACTAGAGAAGATAGGGATAGTTCTGGTTAATAAAAGATTACTTCAATTCCCTATGTACTCATTTTTTAAATTAAATAGTGTAACATTCATAACTTTATTTCACAAATGTTTATGTGCTCTGGGCTAGAAATTCAAAATTAATAAAATGCCCAAGTAAAAGAAGTCAACAGATAAAACAATGTTTCTAAAAATATCAATTTGAAGGTATAGAATTTGAAAATAAGAAGAAAGCTACAAGCCAAATGATAGTAGAATAAAGATGAGGAGAGTTTCAATAAAATAATGAAACTCAGAAGACAAAACAGTAAAAATAGAAATAGAAAAAAGGGAATCATTTTTTTGGCAAATTTGAGGCTCCACAACTTACTGGTGTAACCACTCTAAGCCTGAATAAATAAAGTGGAAATAATGAAGCTGCTTTGAGATTTAAACCGGTATCCCAATAAAGTGTTTAATAATCTCCAGAAAACAAACTCTCAGAAACTATTAGATTATTTTGTCATGGATTAATTTCCAATAATTAGTTAGGAAAGCATCATTAGATTTTATCACTTTTTTAACTATTTAAAATTTTTAAATACTCAAAAATTGTTTTCGTAATTAGTGACATTACTGAACATTCAGATGTTTTATAGGAAATTGTATAGACACTAATATCTTAAACAGTGTATCATAGGACTGTGGCAAAGGTTGGTTATTATACAGAATAAAGCACTCAGCAACTAATAATATGAAATTAGATGACTGCCATGGTTTCACCATCTCAATAATAATAAAAATATGGAGAAATCAAAATCAGCAAGTCAAAAATTCATCCTGAAGTATTTTTGTGAGATGGCATTAGTGTTAAAATCTTGGTTTTGTGAACAAACTACCTTTGGGCATGTTACTAAATCTTTTGTGCTTCAGTTTTTCCTTCTGTAAGATTTTGAAAATGATAATTTTCTTGTAAAATTGTTAGTAATGGATGAATTCACACATGTAGAGAACAAAGATTGCATGGCATACAATAAGTTTTCAAAACCAGAAAGCTTCAACTATTGCTTGTTGTGTACACTGCATTTTTCCTAACATACATTTTGCTTTAACATTTTCCATTATGACTCTAAAGGGAATTAATTATCAGACTAAAAATAAAAATTGAACTTCTCTCTCATGTTTCACACATATTCTTTCCAATTTTGGAACTATACAAAAACATTCTTTTCAATACCTCCTCCTTAACTCCATCCACAATGACTCAGTAGCTTAGACATATTCATTATTTTTCTCACCATTGAGATATAGTTCCTCTCCCAATCATGGAGATTGTTTTCTGTTGATCCACACTATCGAAATTTTATTTCCAAATACTTAAAAAGAAACCCAGCTGAACGAAATTAATGCCTAATTGAGAGTTGCACTGAAGTTTCTATATTTCCTATTACTTGAAAAAACACCCATCAATCATTCTCCCTATTGTTTCCATTTAAAAAGAAAAAAAGAGACAGAAATAAAGGAAGCAGTCACCATATATTTAAATTGTATTCAATTATATGTTATTTGACAAATGCCAACAGGTTAAAATTTAAGGATTGTGTGCCAGCTTTCTTTACTGTTGAGATTTGCAATTTTTAACTGATAGGCATGACACAGCCAATGTGTATGCCCTTCCTTAAAACAGAAGACAGAGTTCATTCAGAACAATCATAAGATGGTGACATGGCAGAGTTTAATATAATCTCTGTATTTTCACATTGTGTTCGTCTTGGTCATTTATCATAGTCTCTCTTTTGTTGTGGTTCTGTTATTTTTTTTTTACCTATTGATATTAATTAATGAAATAATTGCTAAATTACTTCATCTTTATTTATCCTGAAAGCATACCATAGCATCTACTGCTGTTATTGTTTGGTAAATATTTGTTGAATGAAGGAAGAAGTAGTATGCTCATACTTGTACAGGCTGATGGTTTACCCACTATACTATGTATTCCTTGATGGCAGAGACTTCATATTTTATTTCTATATCCCTGGCACCTCACAGACTATTTGAATCACAGCAGGTATGAAATGAACATCTTTTTGCAAAATAAGTAAATATTTTCATATGAATGAAATACCATATGTTTTGAAAGTAATCATGTAATACAAAGTTCAGTAGTTAGATTGGGTAGAATTTAAAGACAATTTTAAGTGCCACATAATAAAAGCTTATAAATTTATAATTGTAGGTACTGATTCATAGTCCAGTGATGCTCCTTAATGGATATATCAGGACAATATCACTTCACTCTTATAAGCCTACATTTTCTCCATGAAAATGAAGAGTAAAATGTTTTGCCACTGATTTAAGGTATATAATGCAAGAAGTTATTGCTAATCTGGCACTATAACTGAGCCTTCAGCAAGACATTCCATCACTCCATCAATCCAACTACTTTGGGGAATGCGACATGTGATAAGATCAGTGAACACTCTGGGCATGAATCTCTTAATCTACTGCCATTCCTGTAAGGTATGTCCTCTAATCAGATGCTATGTGTTACATAAAATGTAACAAATGGAACATTCTCTAAATTGATTAAATTGTATGTTTTATTAATATGTATCAATAATATTATTTGTTTAAAAAATAGCTGGTGTTGATTAAAGTGCTTCAGGCTATTCTTATAAGTACAAAGTGCTGTTCCAACAAAATGAAAAAGGTATAAAATAATCAACATTTTTCAGGTAGTTTCCTATACTCCTTGAGAATAATACAATTTGGGGACTCTTAAGTTTCTGCTTTTGGCAGATAAGACACTCAGCTCAGCCTCATTGAGGGAAAGTCTTTATTGTCAGGTCCATGCACAATTTCCACCATGGCCATTTTGTCCATGAGTTGATTAGGCACTCTGTATGACTTGGGAAAGAGTTACACATGTATCCATAGGATGGATCATCTTGTCTACCCAATTACTAAGAGTTTATATCAAAGTGAATTGTTTGTAGTGGAAACTTAGAAGGAACATTAATATCTTCACACTATATGCCCATTCTGAAAGATCCATTCATACATATTTCTGTTCCCCAGATCTCTTTGGTGAATATTCCTATCTTTTTTTCCCACATCTTGTGGGGTTTTGGAAACCAACCAACTCTTTATCCACTCTTTGTAAATCATTATTGATACATACTTCAAGTTATCTCTCTTTCCATAGGAAATGAATAAGAAAGATTTCCCTTCCAGGGCTTTTGCTGAGTACAGCTATAAGCAATGGCAGGTTACTTCCAGCCAATAGCAATTCATCTTGGAGATCAAACATTAAATAGACTCACACTTTTTTCTTACTCCATAAACCGGTCATGGAACATCCCCAAGAGGTCATATCTGAAGTCAAGGGAGAAGCAGTGAACCAGTATGTGTAAGTACCATGGGTGTCTAAGCCATATGTTCATACAATTTTTTGTGCCTTCCAAGAACTATGTGGTCAAGTCTAATATGTACCATTTTTACAAAAGGCTGCTGCTGTGCACATCCAATTTTATGGTTCAGTAGATTGCATCACCCTCAATTCATGAAGTGCAATACAAGTTGCATAGTCTTGGTGTCTAATGAACAGGTGTTCACTCTGCTAACACCAAATAACAAGGCATGAGCTACTTTACAAATGTAGAATGGTCACAGTAGAAGAGCGTATGACTTTATTCTAAAACTACAGGAACTTGTAGTGTTATCTTTATATGAAGGCTTTCCAGAATTCCATACAGCCTCTCTGTCTACCACATTGGGTCTAGGAGGTAATATGAGTCAAGTAGCTGGGCAATCTGAAAGTGAAGCATAGTTTTTTCTTGCTTTGAAAGCAATTCAGTGCTTAGCTCTGTAGGTAAATCTGTGCATGAATCATAGCAGCATCCCCAAATGTATTACAGAGTGTCTTCAAAATCTGAGGCACACCAAGTTTGTGCCTCTTCATTTGTGCCAAGAATGCAAGGTATATCAAACACATTTCACATTTTAAAGTAGATGCCCCTACCTATGTCTAGATAACTGAGCAATTTGAAACCTTACCTCTAGTGCAGTGTCCCAAGGCACCTAGCGTTCTTCCTACTTTCTGCACACCATGTCTTATTAGCATAAT
Organism: Dasypus novemcinctus; assembly: GCF_030445035.2. Taxonomy (NCBI): domain Eukaryota; kingdom Metazoa; phylum Chordata; class Mammalia; order Cingulata; family Dasypodidae; genus Dasypus; species Dasypus novemcinctus. The sequence goes on from NC_080681.1 coordinate 56,809,607, forward strand.
TCAATGAATGTAGTAGGCAAAAAGGATATTCTTTCTACAAGAAACCAAGGTGCTTAAGATCTCTCTAGACTATAATATGACAGAAAGAAGGGGCTTTTACGTAATTCTGAGATAAGACTGTTTTCTCTGCTATAAAGGCAGATTAATTCAGATTAGCTATTCAGATGGGAATGGGAAGAAAATTCATTATTCTGGGTCAGCAATTTGGATGCTAGATAACAGGATATGTTCATTTTCTCCTATAAAAGTACTACATATGGCGGAGGCACTGTGATTGGCATCACCATCCAACTGTATTTCAGATAATCTTCAGTCATTCTCTGTGACTTAACTGACTATTCATGGGCCACACTAGAAAGAAAATGCGAATGTGATAGGAATAACAACATCTGCATTTTTTTAATTCTTTAATTTTTTTCTACTGACTTCTGTAATTTTTGCTGGGAATTGAGCATTACTATTTTAGCAGTGGTAAGGGTGGCAGTGGTTATTTCAGGGACTTTTCACTTGGCCCTTCATACAATAACAGTTCTCATACTGGTCAGGGATCTCATGTGGTTTTCTGACAGTTATTACCACTCTATATACTGAAACTAGAGATATAACCATAGGGTTAGTCTGTGGCCCTACTGTAAGGTTGATTTGAATCACAAAATCATTGATCACCTGACTCAGTAAATCTTTTAGCTGATCAGAGGAACACAGTGGCTTATCAGTGCTCCAGTGAATATCAATTGTGAGTCAATTCTGGAAGATTTGAGTACTGTGACTACTACACTTTGCCCAGTATAAAGTTACTCTGGTAAATGACCAGAGGCCCATTTAGGGAAGGCCCAAGGGACTATTCCCAGGAGTTACCTGTGGCCAAGATAGATTGGTTTGCATTTTGTTGTATTTGAATTGCATGTATGAAGACGGGTATATGTTGATGTTGTACAACAATGGGATGGATTTTAATGGACATAAGTTGACCCCAAATCATTTTGTCACTTGTTACCTGTATTGATAGTTTTGCAGAATGTAAATCTCATCATTCTTAAGTGGACTCTATCAAACCTAATTGTCTGGTTCCCTTGCTGCTAGGATGTATTCAACTCATTATTGTTTAGCAATTAGTTGCCTCTGACTTTGATTCAGAACTGAGCTATATGGGGAAACAGGCACACAATCAGTTATTCATTTTTCTTGTGCTGATTGTGGCAGTGAAATCTTGTTCTGAAATCTGTAGCTGGTGTAGCAGCTCCTGAATTAGTAGGGTCTAAACTTTAGCAGGAGTGGTATACTTCTGTCACTAGCAGTAGTGGCAGGCTGTGGCATCCTCCTATCTTGAATCTTCCTCATTGTCATAGTGGCAGTAGCCCCCAAGAAGGGCAAATGCTTTAATGTAGCTAAGAATCATCGCTGGAAGCTCAATCTAGAATCCATTTCTTCAGCCCTAAAAATGATCTGCGTATCATTGAATAATGTTATTTTTTTCCATCTTAAATTAATGGAATAGATTTTGTTAACTCTAAGTAAAAACAATATAGTAGTTGTTTTTCCATCACTACATGTTCATTTGTCTATAGACTGACTGTGACAAAACAGTGATATTGTTTGCCACATGGTCTAAAGCCATGTTAGATTGCATTAATATTTGTCAAGCTGAATTCTACAATAAATGCCAAGTTGGTGAAAGAAAAGGAGCCAAAGTACACTATTGTAGAAAAGTTAAGATATGAAGAGATTTATCTTAAGTAGAATTGGATGGATTTGAACACTGTTTTAAAATACTTGAAGAGGTGATACAAGGAATAGATTTATTTTATATTTTATATGGCTCTGATAGACAAAGAAGAACCAGTAAGGAATCCAGTACACTATGAGTCAATCAAGGGCAGAAATAATTTATTACTCCTTATTCTATCTAATCATAGTATTTTATTAGTAATTCAATAGAGTATGCCTTCAAAAGTATAATTGAATTAATGAATTAATGAGGGAGGAAAATTTTTAATTTTAAGGTAAGGGATCTTACATTAATTTTAACTGTTTGAGACAGATGGTTCTTCCCAGAGAATTGTCCCTTTCACTACACATTTTCTAGTAGAGACATACTAATCATTTATTGGAGATATAGAACTGATGCCAACACTTGTTGAAATGTATATTAGGTGATACATAAGCACCTAGTAGTCCAGATTACCAATCTCATGATTCCCTACTTCAAAAATATTCGGGATTGCTAGGATGAATTGTTGGGGAAATCCTGCATTGAACAAACACTACATGTTAATAGCCCTGCTATCTTGTTCAAAATCCAGAATAGGAGTATCTCTGGCTATCTATTTTCTCCCTTTTTTTTTCCCCCTTCCATTGTCATCTTTCTACCAATGTATATTTTCTGTACCCACACACAACTTCAAATTGATCCTCCAAATTTGTCAGTGAATACTTTCCATTTCCTTGACTAAAATGAAACTAATTTTCTATTTAAAAACTCTTTCATTAATGAATAGCACCATCTGCTCGGTTTCCTAAATGAAAATTCTGAGTCTTTTAACTCCTTCATTTCTATTGCTTTCACATTAATCACTAACTCTTAATTATGTCCCCTTCCAAATATCTCTATCTCTCACACATATCTCTCTAAACCCTTAGGAATATTCCTAGTTCAATGCGCTACCATTTCTCACCTTAATTTTAATACAGGAGCATTGGAAGATATTTCACTATAACTAGTCTTACATCTTCCTAATCAGTTCTGCATATTAAAAGCAGAATCTTTCCAAAGTCCAAATCTGATCATTTTAGTTTTCTCCCTCTAAAATGATTCACTATGTACTTTAACCTACCAATGTGACTCTGGTCATATTTTGATTCACTATTATTATACCTATTGTGGTGGTTTGAGTTTTTTGTGGACCCCATAAAATCCTGTTCTTAAACATAATTCATTCCTGTGCATGTAAACTTAATGAATGAGGGAAATTTTGTTTAAATTTCTTCAGTTAAGGGCCTTGGATTAGATTGCAAGAACCTCGATAGGTCTTATTAAACTTACTAAAGTACTTTACATATGGAAGAACAAAATGCCACAGACACAGAAAAACCTATAGAGACAGAGCTGAGACAGAAGGCCCTGGGGACCATAAGCAGAAAAGTGAGAAGAAAAGCAAGTATACATTTATAGCATTTGTTATACTAACCTTTGTATTTAGCATTTCTGGTTCTTTTCATTTACTCCTATGAGCTTGAGTAACTATCTGGCATATAATTTATTTATTCCAATACAGGTTTGCTTGCACACATCTATTTTTGCCATTATTCTCAAAAAACACTTCTGTAGGTTATAGTTGCAACAATGCAATTGCAACAATGCAATTATATACATATTGTTTTATGCAATTGCTTTTTAAATCAGTTAAGAAAAGGAAGATGAAATATGTGTTTATGCTATTCTTTATAATTCCATAATTATTTTGACCAGTGTTCTTTTTTTATTCATGTGGATTCAAATATATTCTGTGGTTATTTCCATACAGTCTGAAGAACTTCTTCAGAATTTCTTGTAAAGCAGATGTATTATAAATTAGTTCTCTCAGTTTTTGTTTATACAGGAATGTCTTAATCTCACCTTCACTTTTGAAAGATAGGTTTACTGGATATTAGGTTCTGGTTTGGCCTTTTCCTTTTTTTTTTTTCAGTCATATCATTGCTTCCTGGACTCTATTGTTTCTGATGAGAAGGCAGTTTTCAATTTTACTGGAGTTCTCATACATGATGGATCATTTTTCTTTTGCTGCTGTCAAGATTTTCTCTGTCTATGAGAATTGAATAATGTCTCCTACAAAAGCATGTCTATGAGAATTGAATAATGTCTCCTACAAAAGCATGTTCACGTCCCCAAACCTGGTCCTGTGAATGTGAATCTATTTGTAAATAGAATCTTTAAAGATGTTATTAAGGTGTGCTCAAACTGAATGAGGGTGGAGCTTAAACCAATTTCCTTATAAGTAAAGGAAATTGAAGATGGAAAGAGAAGTAATAGGTAGAAGAAACAGGAAGTCAATGGAACTTGGAAGAGAAAGGAGAGGATATCACTGTGTGATAGAAAAGACATGGAAACCCTTGATCAAAGCAGTCAGCCCCAGAACAACCTAGTCTTCAGGGAAAAAGCATCACTTTGATTGTGGACTTCTAGCTGCAAAACCATGAGCCAATTCATTTCCGTTGTTTGAAACAATCTTCTACATGGTTTTTGTTTTAGCAAGTTGGAAAATAATATGAGTTTCAATGTTTTTACTATGATGTGTCTGTGAGTAGATCTCTTTGTATTTAACCTACTTGGAGTTTGTTATGATTCTTAGAAGTGCAGAGAAATGTTTGGTATCAGATTCATAATGTTTTCTGTCATTATTTCTTTGAAATTTTTTGCTCCTTTCTCCTCTCCTCTCCTGTGGACATCCTTATTATGCATATGTTGGTGTCAAAATGGTGTCCCACATTATTCTGGGCTCTGTTGATTTTCCTTCATTTGTTCTGTCTCTCTGTTGTTTGTATGACATAATCTCCATTTTCAAGTTTGTTGATTCTTTTGCCAGTTCATATCCACTGTTTGGTCCCTCTGGTGGATTTTTCATTTCACTTATTGAACTTTTCAACTCCAGAATTTCTATTTGGTTCTTTTATACTTTCTCTGTCTTTATTCATATTCTCTTCTTCATAAGACATTGACATCATACCTTCCTTTACTTCTTTAAGCATGGTTTCCCTTCATTCTTTGAACATATTTATAATGGCTCTTTTGAAATCTTCTCTGTAAAGTCTGACATCTGGAACTTCTCACAGGCTATATATTTTACCTGTTTTTGTGCTTTCGTGAATCATCATTCCATGTGCATTATCATGTCTTACAATTTTTCTCATAAACTGGTAATATATCATAGTAACTCTGGATACTGATCCTCCTCCAAAGTTATTGTTGTTTGCTTTTTTTTTTGTTTAGTAACTTAGTTGTATTCTTTTGAAGTCTAATCCATTCTTCAGAGTGAAGGTTCCAAAGCCATTTCTCAGAGGTACTGCCTTAATCCTGTACACAATGACCCTGAGAAAACAGTGGTTTTAGCAGTTCTCTCCTTGACTGTCACTTTCCCTGATTGCTATGTTTGGTTTTCTGTCTCTATTGGAATCACACCTAATTGTTAGGCTCCACTAATTGTCAACTCATGGCTCAATTGCTTCTAACAATGCCCTTGGGCATATATTAATCTTTTGTAATTTTTTTGGAGTATTTGCAATACTTTGAAATATTTTTTTAGTCCAGTCTTTGATATTTGTTCTTATCACATGAGAGTTTTTTTTAACTGACTTTCCCCTATTTCACTCTGGTAAACTTGTTGCCATAAAGTATAGTTTGTTTCTCTCATGGAGCTATAATAGTTCTTTTAATTTCTTACCACTGAAATAGCCATTGTTTTTGAAAATGTCCTTGGGCTTTGAACTCCAAATCTTTGAAGTTCTTTCTTCTTTTTGCCTGCCTTTATTGCTAGGGCAAAATTTCTGCATCATTGCTCCAATCCAGGGTGTGGAGGAAGCAATAGCCCGCATCTCTGATTGTGACATCTCTGTTTCACAAGAAGGGTATTGGGAAAGTACAGAAGTCTTTGGCCTTTCTGGTTTGCCTACCTTTTCACCAAACCATCATCATACTAATGAAATGGACAAAGGCAATTGGGAAATTTGTTCTAACAATATTTTGCCTAATATTTTGACCTACATTGCCTTGGGTAGAGTTTCTGCTTAAAGTGTGGTGGCTGGATTAAGAAGGCTGTCCCCAACCTCTTGATTACACTTACCTGGGATTTAGTCTCTGCAACACTCTGTGGTGTGGATGACAAGTGCTTGCAGCCTGTCCCTCCTAGAGTAATACTGCAGCTGAGAAATGTGGGAGAGGGATCTCCATCTGTTCAACCACACCCAACTGGATTAGATTACTCATCACACTAGTTAGGGATAGTCAGCAAATTACCAAATGCCTCTTTCTCACTTTGATTACTGAAATCTGGTAGATTTTCTTGAATAAACTCTTCTTCATTTGCCTTATGCCATTAGGACAATTTCCAGAGACTTTAAATGGTAGTTTTTCTAAAAAAAATAATTTCCCAAGTTGTGAATTTCTCCACTGGTAATCTGTGCACAGAGCTACTCATGCCACTATTCATATTTTGAAAATAAACCAACCTTGAATTCCTGGTGTAAACCACCTTAGTTCATGATGTATTATCCTTTTTTATATAATATTGGATTCAATTTGCTAAAATTATATTCAGAATTTTTGCATCCAGTTTCATAAGGAATATTTATCTCTATTTTTATTTTCTTGTAATGTCTTTGTAAGGTTATTTAGCAGGGCAATGCTGGATTGAAAGAGTAAGTCCAGACGTATTTCCATATTTTCAAATTTATGCCAAAGTTTGTGTGGATTTCCTACTGTTTCTTCTGTGAATTCACAAATGAAGCTTTTGGGAACCACAATTTTCTCTGTGGAAATGTTCAGAACTACAATCTCTTTTATAGATACAAGGATATTTAGGTTATTTGCTTCTTCTAGGGTAACCTTTGGTGATTCGTGTCTTTCATAGCATTTGTTCATTAATCAGTGTTGACAAATTTATTAGTATACATTTATTAGTATAAATTTGTGCCTAATATTCCCTTTGTATCATTCTAATAACTGTAGAATATGTAGTTATATCACCACTATTATTCCTCATATTGATAATTTTGTGTCTTCTTCCTTCTTTTACTTAGTCATTCTGGCTAGCTTTATCAACTTTATTGATCTTTTAAATGAACTAACTTGGTTTCATGAATATTCTCTATTTGTTCTCATTTTGTTTTATTTGCTTTCAATATCATCTTTATTATTTCCATTTTTCTATTTACTTGATTTGCTTTTCTCTGTCCAGTTTTTTAGGTGAACCTGAGGTCATTGGTATGAAAGGTTTTCCTAAAATACATACTAATTTTATATAAAATTTCACTTATGTTTATCTTGTATTGTATCACACAAATTTTGATATGTGATGCTTTCATTTTAATTATTTGTAAAACATTCTCTAATTTACATTTTGTTTCCTTCTTGGTTATTTAGAAGTGTGTTGTTTAGTTTCCAAATATTTGGGTATTTTCCAGAGATATTTCCATTACAGATTTCTAATTTTCATCTCTAACAGATTTATTTGATTTTTAAAATATTTTCTATGCATCTAATTAAACTTCTGAATATATGAAATGCAATTATAATAACTGCTTTTATACATTTTTCTGGTAGTTAATTTTTCTCCATATTATGGGTACTATTTTCCTCTTCCTTCGAATGCTTAGTAATTTTTATTGGATGCCTTATATTACTAATTTTATATTTTGAGTACTCATTTTTTTTTTCCTATAAGTAATCTTGAATTTTGTTCTAAAACACAATTCAGTTACTTGTAAAGAGTTTGATCTACTGGAATTTTTTAAAGATTTGTTAGGAAACAGAGCAGTGCTTAATCTAGACCCAATTATTCCCCAACTACTAAGGCAAGACCTATTTAGATAATTGATCAAATGCATTCATTGCCTAATTATCAGTTTCATAAAAACTATCATTTCATAAATTTTGTCTAATTTTTGGTAGCTTCAAGCAGGAAGGGAAAGCCAGTCCTGTATTTACAACAAACAGAAAACAAATCTTCACATTTGAATTGGAATTTTATAAATAATGATTAATTTTATCAAGAATATTTTAGAATTGAACTCATTGAGTGAATTTAATTGGCTGATTAAATTACTATTAAGTGCTACAAATTATTTACTCCTTTCTTTTTATTTTACCAAAATCTGTTTTATCTGGCTATGTTATTCTCTATGTAAATTAAAATTAATATTTGATTTATCAATCATTTTTATTCCTATCCAAAATTAATTATAATGTTTTTTGCCATTGTAAGTTTTCTTTTATGACCATTTTATATACCAGGTCAAATTTTTTTGTTATCAGGAAATGGACATGGCTAAACAAATTGGGTTTCCATCTACCATATAAGAAGTCCAGGGTTTAGTGCCCAGGGCCTCCTGGTGAGGGTAAACTGACCCACTCAGAGTGCCGGCCCATGTGGAAATTCTGCCCTATGCAGGAGTGTTGTCCTGTGTGGGAATGTGGCCCTGCACGGGAAAAGCCACCCTGTGCAGGAGTGCCAGCTGAAGCAGAGCGATGGCACAGCAAGGTGACACAACAAGAGACACAGAGGAGAGAAAATAAGAAGATGTAGCAAAACAGGGAGCTGAGGTGGCTCAAGAGAGTAATCACCTTTCTCCCACTCTGGAAGGTCCCAGGATCAGTTCCCAGAGCTGCCTCATAGGAATACAAGCAGACACAGAAAAACACACACAGTGAATGGACACAGAGAACAGACCACTGGGGGGGGGGGGGGGAGGGCGGCAAGAAATAAAATAAAAATAAATTAAAAAAATTTTTTTGTGTATCTAAGTTCTCTTTGGAAGAGCTAATATTTGAATCACTTTTTGGTTTTTAGTGTATTTGATTAGCAAAGTTGTAACCATTGAGAGATTTATATATGTCATTTGGGGAGCATGTATCATGATATAAATCAGTAAATCAGGGGCTCTTAACCTTTTTTGTTCCATAGATTCATTTGTCAGGCAGGTGAAAAACACAGACCCTTACTAAGTCCACACTATACTGTGTATTATTTAATAAAATATCACACCCAAACCAAAATGTCCCCACAAGAACAATGTTTTTTGAATTTCAATTCAAGGTCATGGATCCCTTGCTAAGAATCTCTGCTCTAAATCATGACTGATATTTTGTAGTTACTTCTTTTACTTATCCATAAGGAAATTGTCAACAATTCTGTGAGAAAAAAATAAAGAGATCAAAAGACACCAAAGGAGAGTGATGGGAGGTATAAGAAAGTATATAGAGATAAAGAGAGATACATATTCTAGTTACTACTGAGTATTGACTGCTAAGCTCTAAATTGTGGAAGAAGGTCACATACCTTTGATATCAAAGTAGCTGAATTTTAAATTAAAAGCCTACAATATTCCCCAGTGATCTTAAGAAAGTCCTTAAAAGAACCTACATTATAGTGCCCATTCTTTATTCTTCAGACTGCTCCCTCACTAGAAAACTCATTTTGTTTTCTACAATAAAATATGATCTCTCTCATATCATGTCTATGGCATTTGTTTAGGTGGCACATTCTATACCACATCTCCCTTTGTTAACATTTACAGGTCTCAACTAAAGTTATTTCTCTTGGAAAATCATCTCTTATCATTTTCAACTCACAAGAATGGTTGAAGTATCCCTGATATATCTTCTCATATTTTCCTTGAATATTAAGCAATATACCATACTGTGTGCAGCCTGGTTACTTACTGGCTATCCCCCATAAATTCTCTACTTTAAAAGCACAAAAACTTTCTTATCTTCTTCATCAGTGAATGGTTAGCACCTAACACAGTGTCTGGCCCATAATAGGTGTCAAGAAAAATATTTCTTTAATTAATATTTTTTCTCAGTCTCATATTCCATGATATCATGATTCTGGGACTCAACTAATATCACAACAGTTGCATTGTCATGTTTTTATTACATCATAATTCAACTTGTACCCTAATTAAATTAAAATAAAGTGAAGGTTTGCCTATAGAAAATATGTTCTTCAAAAAAGACACATAGCTTGTTAGTCAAGGTTTATTTCTTGTTACTTTAATTAGTATGTCCTCTCCAGATAGCAAAGTGATATATTAGAATACAAAGTATGGATCTTAATGAAACAGCCCCTTACAAAGGATCCTCTCCTTTGACACATATTTATTTGGTTAATCAGTGTTCCAGAAAACTGTTTGTATCTATGTCTGTGCCATTCCTTTCTTCTCCAAGAGGTTTGTAACACTAATGAGTATTGATGACATCGATGTATGATTCACAAAGAAGTTGGTAATTTAAGCTCTAAATCTAGAGAGAAGAACCCAATGTAATTAGAAGGAACAAAAATTAACTTTCTAATGTCTCTGAAGTCTTAAGTATGTTCCTGCTTGTTTCTGAATAAGTCTAATTCTCACACACATGTAATTTTCAGTTACAGTTGTTCATAAAGTAACAAATATGCAAAGGCAAACTTATGAACAGAACTCTGTTAGAGAACCAGAAAGGGCTGCTAGTTTTCATATATCAAACAATACATTTAACTGACTAAGCTTCAATATTACCAACATGTATTTAACTCAAGTCTCCAAGATCCCTAATACTTCATGTTTTCTTTAATACTTTCTATTGAAAATTTTCTTTAAGAGAAAATCTGACTTTTTTCTAAGACTGAAAGACTGGTAATTGCCAAAACTTTACTTTTCAGTTTTTCCTATTGGTTTTACATTTTTAGCATACTTGGTTGACTACTTTAAACTTATGAGTAAGTTTTTTTTCCATCTGTTTTTCATAATACTTAATAAACTTAAAGTAAAGTTTCAAACTTTAATGGAGGAAATCCAAACACCAGTCAAAATATTAATCGTTATTTCAGGGAGTAATTTTTCTTGGAACTGCTGAAACCACTTCAAAGAGTTGGCTTGTCTCTCCAAACACATAAAACTGGCTTTCCTGAAATGAAGTCATGAACTATGACTTCTAAATATCAAACTTCAGGTTTATTTTCTATTTTTGTCAAAATGGGTGAGTTCTGACATCTGGAAAATAAGAGCAGCATTGCTGGATCCTGGATACTAACAGACTATTTTTATTATGATATTTCTGGCAACACACACTTTCATACATATTCATGGCTTTAGAAAATGCTTCCTATTTCTATAGATTCCTTCCTCATTTGCAGGTGTGATTATGGATTCATGAATGCAGCTAATCACTTCTAATATGTACAGGAATCCAGTCCCTGCATTGAAAATTTCCTTGATTTTTTGAAGAAGCTATGGCCCTGAAGGAAGCACACTGAATTATATGATCCAGAATAGCCTTAGAGTTAGTGAGAGCTGTACAAGAAAAGCTAATTCATTTGGAGTTTACTCCTGATTACATTTCAGAAGGACTCTCACATTCCCACTGGCCCTACTATACACACGCACACAGACACAAGTGCCCATATGCTCTTTCTTCCCCTCCACTAAAAAAAGAAGAGCTAGCCATGTGTCTTTGGTCTAAAATTTGTTTGAGAAAAAACGAGATCTTTTATCTTCCACATGTCAGCTAAGATTCTGGCTTTGTTGTCATAAAATATATGGTAACATGTGAAAAATCATGACCTAAATTAAATTAATTGTTTCAACAATTGTTTACTGAGTTTAATTAATTATTTTTTAAGTTAAAAGTGTGGTATTTATTTAAAGGAAAAATTTTATTTTGTTTATTTGATTTTATTTCTTCTCTCTTATGATCAGTTTGGGAGATTAAACTTGACCTGGGGTGGAATAGATAGGGAGTGTATATCTCAACAAAGGGGCAGTACACAGATAAGTTCTTCCTTCAGCCACGTTGAACAGTAGAAACCTTGAAATATATGGAACTCTTAGAATAAAATGTATAAATTGTACCCTGACAGGAATGAATTGATGTTCTGATCTGAAAGGAAAATGAGAGAACTTCCTTTGATTTTGTTTGCAAATATTGCACTGGGCCCAAGGTTTTAGTGATGTTGCTTCTTTTATCAAGTGCTGGGCAGTACCCTAACCGCAGTGCTGCCAGAGGTATCACAGACACCCCAGACTCCAAACTCATTAAAAGAGGCTCCAAGCAAAAGATGCCAATATGCACAATTAAATTGCTTCCCCAGCTACAGTATCTAAGTCCTCTCACTTGATTTCCTTGGTAAGTCAGCTTGACTTCTGTTCCTTGTTCCTTTTCAGACAGGTCTCCTGTCAGAACCACACTTGCCTATGGTTTTCCCCGTTACTATGCCTCTTCATTTCTAGTGTTCACTCAGTTCTCCTCTGTACTCACGTCTGATTTTAGTCTTACCAGATTCTATATCAGACATGACATCTGTAATACATCTTGAACAGACACCACAGAAGGGTGATATGCATGAATCAGCTATTTTCTTACTATAATCTGATGAACTTCTTATACAATTTTAGATGATTGTCATTTTAGGATATTGATTTTATAATTTTTTCCTTTTGTTCCTGGCACATAGAAAGGCCAAATATGTCCATTGCTGTTGTTATTTTTGTTATTGTTATTTAGAGATGAGCAAACTACTACTTAGAAAAGTTAGCAAGTACCACAGTGACACAACTAGTAAATGGGGCCAAGGCTTGACTCCAGAGACTGAATGTTAAATTGCTTTACACTCAATAAATGTTTGTTGAACTAAATTCAACTAAACCTGTTAGAAAATGTCAATAGTAAATAGAGGAACAGATGATACTCATAAAGGACCATAAAAGGAAGACAGTGTTGTCAAACTTTTGAGAGCAAATTATAAGTTTCCAGTCACCAGGCTCTTATCTGAACCACAAACGCTGGACTGTGGGCACTGGATAAATTAAAGATGGGTTCCAGTTTACAGGAACGTGTATACCAGGCAAATCAATAAAAGGTTCAGGTACATAAGAATATGGTAAATGTTAAGTTTGATAAACAGGGAGAAAGCAAAAACTTGTTTATTATCAAGGGCTGCTTTGTGATGAATCCCACAGGACCGGAATACAATTCTTTGAATTCTTTTGCCTCAGACCAGGATTTGTCATCTGAATGAGTGGGTAGGAGACTGATGTGATGTGGGGAAAGGAGGATTGAAAACATTATTAAAATCGTTTACCTCACTGTTATGGAGATTTTCTACAAGTTTTATCAGACCTTCTAGAATGTGAGATCCCTTGAGGTCACGGCAGTCTTATCTAGTGCAGAGCATTGTTCATAAGTATTTTGGGATGAATGCAAGCTTGAATAAATTCCCAAAAGTGTGGTTTTAAGCACAGCTCTGAAATATATCACAGACTGCTTTTTCCCCCTTTTATTTTGCAACAGAATAATTTCAGATTTTGGGAAATGGAGCATCTTAGCATCTTACGAAATTTATAATTTAGACCTCCAATTGACAGAATAGAAGTGGAAGTACTTAGCCCAATGCAAGCCTTCTCATAAAGGTAGATTTGAGTAGTGGATGAGAGTGTGTAGTTAAAAGGAATTTTGCCTCGGTTCATATCATTACTCCATATATTCTTGCCATTAATAAGACCTTGGGAAAGATAATTAACCTTTATGTCTTCCAGTTTCCACAATCAAAAGGTGAGGATATTAAAAGTATCTATCTTATAGAGTTGCTTTGGGAAGTATATGAGTAGATTTTTTGAAACACTAAGTGTGTGGCACATAGTCAGTGCTCAGTAAGTGTTATCTGTCATTCCAATAGGCACAAAGTAAATGTCAGTCTACTTACTTTTTCTCACCCTTGTATGCAAAGAAAGATATGTACAAAACCTCCATACATAGAACCATGAAAGTAGAATCATATTTTCCCAGAGTAACTTTTCTTTCTCTCATAATCATCCATATCTTTCACTTCACACACTATGGGGCTTAAGAGAATGACAGCATATGAAAAAACAAAACACTCCTGCATTGAAGAAGCTTGTGAAGAGTTATTCCTTTCTCAGTTATATGAAGAATGAAGCTGACACTGGGTTAAGTATCTTTCTTTGGTTCAATATTGTCAACTCTTGCAAGAACTCCCACTAAAATGACATTATGAAGAGTAAGTTCTTAAAAATTTATGGCTTTCAGCCTGTGGAAAAATTGCTATTAAATAAGTAGCCCATGTCCCACAAAAAGATAAAGAGATGAGATCATCATAATCAGTGACATAACTCAGAGTAATTTCTTAAGAAAACATATATAAATGTTTTGTCCCATTTCTCAACTGGTTTTCTAAAAAACTTATGCAAATTATGTAAAATATTGTTACTTTCCAAAATGTTTTTGGTTGTTTTACTTTATTCTCCTATATTAAAACATTTTACTAATTTTGTTGCCTCCTTCCCAAGATTAATAAAGTATTAGACTCTAGAGAAGATCACTAAGGCAAAAAAATCAAGAAATCAAGAAATAAATGCATAAAAGTAAAAATATAAAAAAACAAGGCAGGAAGCACCTAAACTTAAAATCTTACAATGTAAGCTCACTATATTAAAAAGGAAATATATGAATGAAATTGAAAAGCTATGATTCTATTATTTTTAAAATGTGCAATATTTTCTATGTCCCTACCTCTTGGCAAAATAATTCTCCCTCCCAAAGATGTTCGTGTCCTTATCTATGGCCTATGAATATATCACCTTATATGGCAAAATAGACTACAGATATGATTAAGTTAAAGATATTCAGATGGGGAGATAATCCTAGATTATTAGGTTGGGTACAATGTAGTCACAAGGGTCCTCATAAGAGATAGAGAGGAGAGTAGGAGTCAGAGAAGTAGAGATCAGAGTGATGCATTGCTGAAATGAGGCAATGAACAAAGGAATGTGGTCAGCCACTAGAAGTAAGAAAAGCAAGAAAACAGATTATCCCCTATAGCTTCCAAAAAGAATGCAGTTCTGCCAACAGTTTGATTTTGCCCAGTGAGACTTCTGACCTCCAGTACGATAAAATATAAATGTGTATATTTTAAGCCACCAATTACCAATAACAGTAATTTGTTACAGCAGCAGTAGGAAACCAATATGCTCTCCATTAGAATTACATGACATGACTCATGTTCATCCTGACTGGTATTGTTAAGGCAAAAGTATGTGGGGGAATTCTGGAAAAGCAGTACAAGGCAGCAAGTGATAGTGAGGCAATCTGAATATTTGTTTTCTCGTTTTAAAAGTCAGAATGCAAACAAAATGTGTTTCTAGTTGTCAATAAAAGAGCAGATTAATCCTCCATAGAATCAACAATGAACTTTGACAATAGTTAAAATTACAGTATTGATATAATGAATGAATCCGTGCTGAAATGGGGATTTCTATGGACCATAGAATTATAATTTTAAAATCAGTCCCAAAGTTTAATATATACCCAAACTTATGAAGCAAAAGAATAGTTATTGATTGTGATGTTAATATTTTTTCCTAAATCAATCTTAATAATAGAATTTCTCCCTTTATACTGATAGGTGTGTATATAGCCAGATGCATTGCCTATTTGTGTTACTTCTACCACATATCGTAATTAAACATGTTAATAACATTCTTGATTGTAATACTACCTGAGTCTTCAAACTAAATGGCAACTGAAATCTTTGCCTTTATTTCAAATAAGATCCTTACACAAATTTTAAAACCTATATTAACTGACCAATTTTTCAGGAAGAGTCCCTTCAAGGCAAGTAGGATTGTTTATTGAACACCAAAGCTCTCTGGAAAAAAAACCGTTTTTTAACGTCTAGTGTAACTGAAACACACACATACATTTTTGGCAGCAGATTGATTCGTAGTCAGATGAGATCAATGAGGATGCTTGGCAAATTAAACTGGATCATCAATTTGAATCATTGCATAATTTCTTAACTGATAGATTTGCTCTCAGTTCATGGATTGTTGACTTGCAGATAGTATGCCATATGAAGCCACCAATAAAAGTGATGTTTTGAAAAATTAAGACAACATAATGGATGAGAAAACAAGATTTTTTTAATAGTATGCCTACAGACAAGAGGAAAATGGAGAGAAATCAAGAGCTGTGTATTTAAGGATGATCAGATAGATGTTAGTTTTAACTTGAATTTTGAGTTTCTGTCCTAAAAACATTTACATTAGTAACAGTTTTAATATTGTGGCAGAGAAAATGTGTCAACTACTGCCATCTCCCCATTTCCAGAACTTCAACCAAGAATTTTGAATGTTTAGACTAGTCCTTTTTGCATTCTTCTCTCTCTGTGATGGACTTATAATTTGAGATATATTTTCAACCTTCAGGCCACTGTGAAAGAGCCTGAAGCCAAGGGAAGGTTGAAAGCAATTTAACTGTTTTTTGATAGTATCTAACTCTGATACAGATTCAAACAGGCATGCTTCCATGCCCATCAGTTCTGGAAATAGATTTAGTTTTCGCTCACTTTTATAGGAAATCCCTTTAAACTCATTACTCAGCCTTCAATTTGGAACTTTTAGCCATTAGCCTTAAAAATAGTTATAGTCTGTAGCAAATGACTTGGCAGTTTTTTAAACTCTCACCCATTCACCTGTTGTGGAAATAAAATACCCTGTAAAACTCTGTGACCCTGGTAGACAGTTAAAAATTACATGAAGTAATGCACCCAAGACAAAAAATATATGAGATTTGAAATCCTAAAATTAATTTCCATCCATTATTGCTGTTTTCACATTAAACTATGCAAACTGCCTGTTATAGTTGTGCTTACATACTTTGACAAAAGTTTTAAATTAGTATATACAGATATTTAGTAGTGCAGACAGCATTCATGTGGATCAGAAATCCAGACTCTTAAAATATGAACCATCTGGGATTTTTTAATAAGTTGAACTATCTTTTCTAGTTTGCTTGTCCCACATCTTTATACTGCTTATAAAGCTAATCAAAAACATGCCCTGAATTTTTTTTTTTTGGTTCTTCATGAACAGTTGTAGATTCTAAATCTCAAAACAGTACATATTCAACATGCCCAAGGCAAGTAGTTTACAAGATGCTTTATACTAAACCACAGTGGTCTCTATATTTTAATATCCAAAAGGGTCATGAGCTGCACCATGGATATAAAGTTACTAAATTATCTTCATGGTATTTATAATCCTTTTATTTATTTCAGTATACTCATGAAAAATTGGTATGAAAATGTGTCCTTTTTCCATAACTATATAAAAGATGTAACTATACTCATAAACACAAGAATCCAAAATAAGGATTCAAATTCAAGATTCCCTGAAGTCATTACATTGTTAAGGTAAACACGTTGCTGTCACTCATTAAAAGGAGTGGAGTAGATCATTAAAATCTTGCCAAACTGTATCCATTTAAGACCAATCCGTCTGTACTGAGAGTCATTCAATTATATGTTTTTCCATCAACATGTGTAAATGTAGCAAAATTTAAATTATTTCTCTACAATGCAAACACAATGTGTTCTAGTTTCCTAATTGTATATTATATTCTCTCTGGGGATTTGTGTTTGGTCCTTTGAATGATAATTGGCATTTATTTCTCATATATTCTTTTATCACATTCCTTCCTCCCTGTGCATTGAATTTAGCTATGAAAAGTTTAAGATTCTGAGTATCCAATATTCAAATTTGGGGATGATAAACTTGGAGGCATATTAATTTGCATTTTACATGTCTTGTAGCTTGACCTAATCAGTTATTTGCACTACCTAAAATTTATTCCTCCCCTTTTCTTTCAGAAACTCAAGAGGATTCCTAAAATCTCTATAAAGTAAAAGAAGACAGCACAGATAATATTTCCATTTAAAGAGGCATAAAGTGACTCAGAAAGAAATTGCCCTCAGAAGTTGCAAAAAGAAGTTAGAATATCATCTTTATCTTTAATGACTTAAGATTTACTGACAAGACCACTTTTTCCTTGCCCAGATGGCGTACCTCACCAATGTGAATGCTTCTGATTTCATAAGTAGATCAAGACAAATAAACAGACAAATATATTTGTTTGTTCCATATGGGAAGCTACAGAATCCAACAGCAAATTGTTATACTACAGCAGAGTCAAATAATAAAAATTACTTTTATGAATAAGATATTTTGAAAGGAAAAAATTATTTCAAGGTGAACTTAATACAAGTATGCAATAAATGAGGGGTCAGCAAATCTATAATTTATAAAATTACTAATTGCTTGGCTTTATTGTTTTACGACAATTGACAAAATTGTGAAATCAAAAAAAAATGGTCAGTTTGACTATGAATAATCATTTTTAAAATAATATCTTTATTCTCTTTTTATAAAAAGATATTTAGATCACACAAAATTTTATATTAAAAAATATAAGCGGTTCTCATATACACCACTCCCCATCCCCCCCACACACACACTCCTTCCACATCAACAACTTCTTTCATCAGTGTAGCACATTCATTGTATTTGATGAATACATTCTGGAGCACTGCTGCACCACATGAATTATAGTTTACATTGTAATTTACATTCTTCTTCAGTCCATTCAGTGGGTTTTGGCTGAATATATAATGTCCTGCATCTGTCCCTGCAATATCATTCAGGACAACTCCAAGTCCTGAAAATGCCCCCTATCACACCTCTTCTTCCCTCTCCCTGCCCTCAGCAACTACCATGGCCACTGTCACCACATGAATGATACAATTTCTTCCACTGTTAGAGTCACAATAATTCTATAGTTGAATACATGTAAGTCCACTCTAATCCTTATTTTATTCCTCCATCCTGAGGACACTGGGATGGTGATGTCTACTCCACCTATAAATCGAGAAGGGGCTTAGATCCAACATGGCTGATGGATGGGATTTTCCTGCTTGTAGCTGTAGACACTCTTGGTTCCCTATTGTGGTGGTTGACCATACTCACCTCCCTGTAAGATGGCCAGGGTAGTCCAACAAACCAGAGAGTAGGAGTTGCAACTCTAATAAGGCTCAGGGCCCAGCTGGCACATGGCCAGTCCACAGGTTCAAGTCTTCTAAGCATATACCAACCCCAGCGCCAACCACAGCTTCAGTAAAAGTGACAGAAGCAGCATGTGTAGAGAGGTCTCATCTGAGTCCAACTCTGTTGCCGCCTTTCTCCACCCCTCCTCCCCTTCCAGCCCCCGCTGTCCTTCCCGCCAGTCCCGCCCATATTGCCAACCCACAATCTGCCCTCTTCCCCAGTAACTGCTTACCTCAGGTCTATCCATCAGCTTCAGCCTGTCCACAGCCGCCCCTTAGCCAACCCTCCCTTCATCATGCCCCTCCCTCTACCCAACCCTATATAGCTAAGTGTACTTCCGTAATAAAGCAGACCTGTTCTTGCGCTCAAGCGGTCTCCGTGGTTTTTCCCCAACCGCGCGTACCCCACGCCTGGAGAACCGGTGCTCCCTCTTGGGGCACCCCCCGCCGGCTGATCGGCAGGAGCAAGCCCCCCCGACTCTTGGGCCTGAGCGAGGACGAAATCCTCACGCTCAGCTACAACTGGCGCCCAACGTGGCGGCTCCTCCCCCGGCCCCTCTCTGCTGCTGCTGCTGCTGCTGCTGTGATCATCCTCCTCTCCAGGTAGGGACCCCTCGCCCGGACGAGCCCCAAGGGACCCCTCGCCGTCGTCCCGTCCCTATCCCGTCATGGGCGCCTCTTTGTCATTGCGTCAGGTGCTGCAAGTCAGGGCCCTCGCTGCCCTGCTCGATGCCAATGGAGTCCGCGTCTCCTTGCGGCAGCTCCAAAAGTACTGGGATCTCTTGCTCCCTTTTAATCCGTGGCTCGCCACCTGCCAACTCTGGAGCCCGGACACCTATTCACAACTCATAGATCAAGTCACCTCCGCCATGGAGCACGAGAAACGCACCTTCCCAGCAGGCCTCTTACCCGTTCTCGTTGCCATTCGCGCTTGTCTCCTTGGCGCCCCGACCGAGGCCGTTTATGAAGCTTCTCCCAAACGGCCTCTAGACTGTGATCCCGATGAGTCCGCCGACACTGACTCTCTGTCTAACCAACTTGCTGCTGCTCTCGAGCGCGAACCTCCCCGCCCGAGCTCCCCGCAGCAGACAGAAACCACTCCTGCCACTCCCCAAGATGGCGGACTTCCGCCTTCTTCCCCCACTTCTGCCCAAGATGGCGCGCATCCGGCTTCTTCTCCGCCAGTATCCTCCTCCTCCCACCTCTACCCGCCTCTTCCTGCCCAGTCAGCATCCGGTTCGGGCCCAGAAACTGCAGGGTCGCCATCTTCCGCTAAACCGGAAGCGCCCCCCGTGCCATTTTGTCCGCCGCCGGATGTAGCTGCTCCGCCATCTTGGCCGGCGCCCGGAAGGGTCCTGCCGCCATTTTGTTGTCGCCCAGAAGCCGCTAAGCCGCCATTTTCTCACCCGTGTTCCGCTTATCCCTTGCCGCCGCCATACGGCAATAGCCCTTCACCTGCCTTGGCTGCTCCATCGGCCCCCGGTGCCACGCCTCCTCAAACCCCTCAGCTGTATCCGCTAAATCCGCAGCCCACACCGCAGCGACCCCAAACTTGGCTACCCTTTACAGCAGAAGAGGTCAGAACCCTCCGCAAAGCTGTAAAGGAAGACGGGATTGGCAGCCCTTATGCGCAGCAACTACTTGAGGAGTTAGGGACCCAACTCGTTCTCCCATATGACTGGATTGCACTAGCCCATGCCATCCTGACGCCGGGTCAATTTATTGAATGGCGCGCCCATTATCAAGCGGCTGTTGACCGGCAAATCGTGGAGAATGCCCAGGCCGGCGTCCTCGATCCCTCCGATGCATACACAGGCACCAACAATTATGCAAACCCTCGTTCTTATCTCGAAATTGACCCAGGGTTTTGGCACCGGGTAAAGGTCCTCGTCCAGCGGTCATTCTCTCTAGTTTCCACCAAGCAGCCCACCAAGCTCGCGCAGCTGCTTCAGGACTCCAATGAGACCTTCCCAGCATTTGTCGCCCGCGTCCTGGAAGCTTGTCAGCGGAAAATTTCCAGCGAGGATGCCCAATTTGTGTTAGCCAAAGAGTTAGTCATTGACGGGTGCCTTGCGCCGTTCTGGGCCATAATCCTTCCCATACGCGACAAAGCTCTGCACGAATGGGTCCTTGCTTGCTGTGACGTCAACCCACAAGTCAAAACACTCACCGCTGCCTTTGCCTCTGCCATGGCTGTTTCATCCAGCCCCACTTCCGTCTGCTTTCGGTGCGGCCAGCCCGGCCACTTCGTCCGCAAGTGCTCCCAACCAAGCCCAGCGCCTCGCTCAGACCCGCCGATGCGACGGCCAAGGGGCCCTTCTACGCCGTGTCCGCGTTGTGGGAAAGGTTATCACTGGGCCCGCGACTGCCGTTCCGCCCAAGGTTCCCAGCAGCCTTTAAACTTCCATCGGGTCAGGCCTCAGCCCCACCCCCAAGAGGCCCCCAGAAAAATTCCCAAGCCATAATGTGGACAATGCCCATCACACGCCGCCAGAAACCCTCATTAGAGCTTAAGATTAATGGGCAATGGCTTGATGGGCTTCTGAATTCTGGCGCTGAAGTCTCCTGTGTTCCCTTCGAAATCGCCGCATTCAATCACTGGCCCCTCGAAACCGGCCCTCAAGTCATGGGAGCCACAGGAGCTGCTGCCTCCTGGAAAACATCCCAGCCTCTGCATTGGAGCGACCGAGAAGGCCACGAAGGCCAAATTCGTCCCCTCGTCCTTTCGTCAGTCCAGACCATCTTATGGGGGAGAGATGTTCTCAGCCAGCTAAAGGCCCGAATCACCACAGAAGCCTTCTCAGCTGCGCTGCCCCCCCCATTCTAGGGGCCACTGCTCCCATCTCAAAACCTGACCCTATCCCTCTGGAATGGGACACAGAGGAGCCCATCTGGGTCGAGCAGTGGCCCTTGCCAGCTCACAAATTGCAGGCTCTCTCTGCCCTCGTCAAAGAGCAGCTACAAGCAGGGCATATAGAGCCATCCACTAGTCCCTACAATTCACCGGTCTTTGTCATTAGCAAAAAGAACACCAGCAAATACCGCCTTCTCCACGACCTCCGTGAGATCAACAAACATATTAAGCCAATGGGATCACCTCAACCAGGATGCCCGCATCCCACCACAGTCCCCCAGCATTTTCATGCGGCAACCATCGACATCAAGGACTGCTTTTTCTCTATTCCTCTTCACCCCCGGGACTGTCTGAGATTCGCGTTCACGGTTCCACGCATCAACAACCAAGGCGCAGCTCAGGATTTCAATGGCGAGTATTGCCTCAAGGCATGCGCAACAGCCCGACTATGTGCCAACTGTATGTCAACCATTCTGTTGAGCCGCTGCGCTCCAAGTTCAATCCGGAGCACACATACATCCTCCACTACATGGACGACCTCCTTTTAGCAGCGAGCTCCAGTGCGCTCCTCAATGATCTGCTCTCGGCAATAATAACAAACCTCTCCAGCCTCGGGCTTACTGCGCAGTCTGACAAAATAAACCTCCAGCCTCCTTTCCAATTTTAAGGCTTTCATTTTCATCGGCTTATCCAGCCCACAAGCCCAAAAATCCACCTCTCTCCGAAGATGACATTAACTGAGCTCCAACAGTTCTGCGGGCAAATCAATTGGCTTCACTCGGCGCTTCCCATCACAACAGCGCAAATGCAGCCTCTCTTCGAGCTTTTGCAGACAAGGGACAGCCCTCCAACGGCGACCACTCGTAGCATCATCATCACTCCTGAGGCTCGAGAAGCCGTCCAACAAGTCAGCGCCGCCCTGCAACAGTGTCGCCTGGAGCGGTTCTCCCCCACACTTCCAATCTTGGCTTTAGTTCTGCCAACGCCAATCACTCCCACAGGTCTCTTGTGGCAAGATGGCCCTCTCCTTTTTCTGCATACGTCAAAGAGCAAACTCCCGAAAATCTGCCCTTTTATAAGGGCCTGGATCACGTTGGCCACTGACTTAGTACTTCTCTCCATACAAACGTATGGCATCCCGCCACACACTATTGTTTGGCCTTTAGATGCCAAGGAAGTTACCTCCCTCATCATGAACAATGCCCAAATGCAGAGCCTGGTAGAGCTCTTTCGCGGCTCCTTTGACAACCACTATCCTCATCACCGATTGCTGCAGGGAATGTCTCAATTGGCGTTTTCCAACCCGTTCCGTCCATTGCCCGCACGGAACCTGATCCCTTCTGCTATCACTGCCTTCACAGATGCCTCAAAAACGGTGTTTGCTGCCATCATATACACTCCTGAGAATCCTGAGCCACGGCAATGTTCGCAAATGACTCTTCTGTTCAAGTGGGCGAGCTTCTAGCTGTCGCTGCAGTCCTCAATCTCCACGCAGACCAGCCTCTCAACATCTTCACTGACAGCCTGTACACTCTTCAGGTGTGTTGCAGCCTCCCGCTTGCTACTTTCCTACCAGGTGACTCAAACATCAATCAGGCGCTCGCCTTCGTACAGCGACTGCTTGAGGCGAGGCAGCAGCCCTGGTTCATTGCTCGTATCAGAAGCCATTCTGGCCTACCAGGACAGCTGGCTCAAGGGAATGACCTCGCTGATGCTTCTGTGTCAAGCCGCCAGGTAAACCCGGTCCTCCTACATGAAAACCCTGCCGACGGGCCGCGGCTTGGAGACTTTGTTAATCAAGCCAAGCTCCTGCATTCCCAATTCCACTTCTCCACGCGGCCCATCCGGAAGCTCTTCCCAGACCTTCCCATTGAAACTTGCAAACACCTTGTGCGCGCATGCCGGACTTGCGTGCCATTGTTGCCACTTGGGCCTTTGCAGCCTCAGGGTGTTAACCCCCGCGGCCTCTGCCCCAACTCAAGGTGGCAATTAGATGTCACTCATGTCAGCGCCTTTGGCCGCCTCAAATATCTTCATGTAGCAATTGACACCTTTTCGCATCTGTGCTATGCAGTCCCTCTTGCAGGAGAAAGTGCTAAACACTGCGTCCAGGCGCTTCGCCAAGCTGTTTTGTTCATGGGAATTCCATGGGATCTCAAAACAGACAACGGACCAGCGTATCGCAGTGCCGCCTTCGCCAGCTTTGTGCAGATGTATCACATCACGCATCATTTTGGCATTCCATACAATCCACAGGGGCAAGGAATCGTCGAGCGCACTCACCAACAGCTCAAGCTACTTATTCAAAAAGAAAGGGCCTCCTCTCCCCACAAGGCCCCCGCCGACGTCGTGACTGCCTGCCTCATTCATCACAATCTCCTAACCTTCGATGACCATGGACTCTCCCCCACCCATAAGCACTGGGGACCCATGTGGCAGCCCTCGCAAGTTCCCCTTGTCCATTGGAAAGACCCTGCCACAAATCGTTGGCAAGATCCAGCTCCCCTCCTAGCACAGGGGAGGGGCTTTGCTTGTGTCTTTTCAGATTCTGAGCCGCAGCCGCTCTGGGTTCCTGGGCGTTGCATTCGGCCCGCCACTGACCCATTAGTTCCACCGAACGATCAGCACCCTATGCCTTCGGTGAGAGATAACATTGACTGTGGATACGGCCCAGAGGTCGCCCCGTTCACCCAGATCCAGCACCAGCCATCATCAAGGAACGCCCCTTCTTAAAACGTTTCAGACCCTTACCCCGCTCTCCTTACCCCCCTCATGCTGCCCGCTCGCCAAGTGTGGAGAGCGAGGAGTTTTCTCCACAGATGCCACACCATCAGATGATGCCTCTACACAGCCTCGCAGCCGTTCTCTTCGTCCTGGCTTCCCTCGCTCTCCCAGCCACTGCCAACCCGAGTCACCAGCCCTTCAATTGGACCCTCTCCCTCTGGCAACAAAAAAGGCTCCTCACCTCGAACGTAACCGCCTCCGCCCCCTCTTTCACTACTGATGTCACCAACCTCACTGGACGCACGAACCTTCCGTCTTATGAGTGGGGGGGACACAACCCCGCTGCCACAGGTTTCTCCACCTACTCCAGACCGCACGGCTATAGCTTCTTGTCTTCCTCCCCTCACTTCTCCCCAACTGTTCCTCCCCCTCGGGCGGGAGGTCCGGGGACATCACGAGCCCGTTTCGCTGGCAAGGCTCGGCGCGCGCCAGGTGCCGGCGTGCGCCGACCCTAATGGCGGGCACATGCGTCCTGGCCAGATGCTATGTCGTCCGCTCACGGCCAGCCGGTCCTCGTGGTCTCCCCCCACCCCTCGTCCTATTCCAGTACCCGTCCTTATAACCTCCTTTTCCTCCTCCTCCTCATAATCCTTGTCTTTTGTTGCTGCGCACACCGAGTTATTCACACCCACAGTGCGCACCAAAACTTGTTGCCTCTATTTCCTTTTAAAAACAAAAGGAGCAATTGTTGCCGCCTTTCTCCACCCCTCCTCCCCTTCCAGCCCCCGCTACCCTTCCCACCAGTCCCGCCCATATTGCCAACCCACAATCTGCCCTCTTCCCCAGTAACTGCTTACCTCAGGTCTATCCATCAGCTTCAGCCTGTCCACAGCCGCCCCTTAGCCAACCCTCCCTTCATCACGCCCCTCCCTCTACCCAACCCTATATAGCTAAGTGTACTTCTGTAATAAAGCAGACCTGTTCTTGCGCTCAAGCGGTCTCCGTGGTTTTTCCCCAACCGCGCGTACCCCACGCCTGGAGAACCGGTGCTCCCTCTTGGGGAACCCCCCGCCGGCTGATTGGCAGGAGCAAGCCCCCCTGACTCTTGGGCCTGAGCGAGGACGAAATCCTCACGCTCAGCTACACAACTCCATCACACTCAGGAACACAAATTCTAAAGTAGGGCCCACTGGCAAGGAACTGAACTCCAGAGCCATCTGACATGAGCATAGGACCTGGATATCTCCATAGCCCTCAGGAACACCACTACCTGGAGTTGTATCTACTTTGGCTGTCTCTGATATCCTGCTGAGAAATGCATAAGTGCAATCCCTATGATGACCTCCCAATGCATTTTGTAGTCCCTTAGGCATATAAACTCATTTGTCTTTACCATTTCCCCCTTTTACTCAAGGTCTTTTTCTAGTTGCATCACCAGCTGGTGCTTGGTAGAATTCTCTTGGCACCAGGGAGTCTCATCCCTGGGAGTCATGTCCCATACTGGGGGAGAGGTAATGCATTTCCAAGCTGAGTTTGGCATAGAGAGTGGCCACATTTGAGCAACATGGGGGTTCTCAGGAGGCAACTCTTAGGCACTCTTCAGCTCTAGGCTTAATTCAAATTTCAAGCACACAGGCTCATGAACATAGTCATCAATATCAAGGGCCCATGATTGGACCCTTTTTCTTCATTGGTCTTTGCCCTTGCACTTGGGAGATTGCTTCTGAAAGAACTCCCCAGGAAGGGAACTCCCTCAGATGTCAACTGTAACTCTACTCACTATGACAATACCCAACAAACATCTGGAAAAAAAAAAAAATATATATATATATATACCCTAAATGCACGCCCTGGAGAACTCCCTCCCACCCATGCATCCCCTATCAATTACACTGCATATCATTGCTCCTCCCCTGCCATCGTTGAACCCTTCTGTGATCCAAAACTTCTTCAAAAATGAAACCTAATATATTGCCAAATTCAATTAGTAGGAAAGAGAAATAGTAATGACAAGTTTAGATACTAGAAATAGAATACATAATAATTTAGAAAACTAAAAGTAAAAAATAAATTGGGGTACTAAAAAATGAAAAATCATAAAACTTTTTTTTGACATTTTGCCTTTCATCACTGTAATAGGTGCTGCCCTGTATGTACAATGGCAAGGAAATCTCTGCCATTTCTTCTTCAGTGTCTACATTCTTTTTTAAAAAAAAATTTTTATTATGTCTTCAAAAAAGTTTTAGGTCACAGTAAAGCTACATATAGAATATAGGGGACTCCTGTATACCCAACATCAAACTCTTTCTCCCCCTTCCCCAGCAATGATCTTTTTAAGTGTGGATGTTATATTTGCTACAACTGATGTATAGATATTGAAACATGGCTATTAATCATGGTTCCATTTTGGTTTATGTTATGGTTTATATTTTAGAATGTAAAATTTTATAAATTTTTGCTTACATAATGGTTTACATTATTGTTTACATTTTAGACTATACTGTTTTATATATTTTTGGCAAAATAACATGACCTGTATCCATCATTGCATGTTCTTGAGGAACACTTCCTTTGTCCTCCAGTTACCCCCTCTTCCATCTACTCAATTCCTCTCTCCCTCCACTCAGGGCCAACAGTTACACCAAACTTCATTGCTTGAAGGACAATATTCATAGATACTTGCAGCAATGCTGAGGGCTTGACACACTAGTCTGTGCTCACCCACTGGGAGCCATCCATGCTCTCAAGAGACACCCTCCTCTCTGTTTCAGAATATCAGGCTTTGAGAATATCCCCATCGTGGGGAACAACACCTTCCCACTCATTGTATAGGTCTCCACCCACTGATATAACACACTATTACAAGATGAACACTCGCACACTCCCTAGAAGCCTGCCCTAGTTGCACCCTATGTGAAATGCCCCGTCAAACACCTTAAACCAGTAACTCTTCCTTACTTTATTTTCTAAAGAGTTTTCTCAACATTATAATTTCAACCACTTACCTAACAATCTCACATGTTCACCTGCTTCCCTCTCAACAATCCCCCCAATTCCATGGACCCTCTGACCTATACTCCCAACCCTAGTCCATCTCAAGCCTGTAAAACCCCACCCAATATTATCCCTAGGTCCTGTCTTATCCTTTCACTGCACAACTACTTACCTCCACTTTATCATAGATTTTGGCCATGTAGGCATCAGCTCACAACCTTCCTCTTCCTCCCTATTTCTTGTAATTCTATCTTCCAGTCTCTCTCTCTCTGAGACTGCTTGATTTGCTTAATTCATATCAGAGAGGTCATGTAATATTTGTCCTTCAATGCCTGGCTTGCTTCATTCAGCATAAGGTCCTCAAGATGCATCCATGTTATCCCATATGTTAGTACTGTATTCCTTCTTACACCTGAGTAGTATTCCATTGTATGTATATACCACATTTTGTTTATCCATTCATCTGTTGTGGGGCATTTGGGTTGATTCCAACTTTTGGCAATAGTGAATGCTGCAGTGAGCATTGGTGTGCATATATCAATTCTTCTGGGTATATGCACAACAGTGGAATTGCTGGGTAATGTAGCAAATATATAGCTAGATTTTGAGGAACCGTCAAACAGTCCTCCACAATGGCTCGATACTTTTACATTCCCACCAGCAGTGGGTGAGGGTTCCCATTCCTCCACAGTCTCTCCAACACCTGTAGCCCTGATTTTTAATGGCCCCCAGTCTAATCGGTGTAAGATGGTATCTCATTGTAATTTTGATTTGCATTTCCCTAATAGCTAGTGATGTTGAACATCTTTTCATGTGTTTTTTAACCATTTGTATTTCTTCTTTGAGAAGTGTCTGTTCAGATCTCTTGCCCATTTTTTTAAATGGATTGTTTGTCTTTTTATTTTTGAGATATAGGATTTCATTATATATGTTGGATATTAGGCTCCTATCAAATATATGGTTACCAAATATTTTCTTCCATTGTGTAGCCTGTCTTTTCACTTTCTTGATAAACTCCTTTGAGGTGAAAAAGACTTTAATTTTGAGGAAATCCCGTTTATCTATTTTTTTTCTTTCATAGCTCATGCTTTGGGTATGAAGTTCATGAAGCCATTTCCTATTACAAAGTTCTGTATATGTTTCCCTACATTGTCTTCCAAGGTCTTTATAGTCTTGGCTCTTATATTTAGATCTTTGATCCATATTGAGCTGATTTTTGTATCATGTGGGAGATGACATTCCTCTTTCATTCTTTTGCATATGAATATCCAGTTCTCCAGAACTATTTGTTGAACAGACCATTCTCTCACATTTGAGTGGGCTCGGTGGGTTTGTCAAATATCAGATGACTGTATATGTCAGGATCTGAGGGACGAAATGGGGTCCCTGTAATGGGACGAGCAGGGTCCCTGTTGCGGGATGAGTGGGGTCCCATTGTGGGACGAGCAGGGTCCCTGTTAAGGGACGAGTGGGGTCCCTGTTAAGGGATGAGCGGGGTCCCTGTTAAGGGATGAGTGGGGTCCCGTTGTGGGATGAGAGGGGTCCCTGGTGTGGGGAAGAAAGCCTCGTACGGCCACTGAGGCTTCCCTCGGGGGCTCCGAAGGCATGGAGGGTGCACGACCCAGGAAGGAGTCGCGGAGACAGGCTGATGGCACAAGTCTGGTCTATTGTGGAAGGGGATGCAGATTTATAGGATTGGGGAGTGGTGTGGCGGGTTCTGATTGGCTAGGGCAAATGCTGTTTCCATATAAGGCAATGTTCTGGCATTGGGCTAGTGATTGGCCAGTAGAGTATGCGCTAACTCTTGATAGGCTGACACTGTTACTAAGCTGATAGGTGGTTGTAAGCTGTTGCTGGGCAAACAGCGTACTAAGAGATTAGGTTTAAGGGAGGGGGGAAGGGAAGTGAGAGCTGGGCTAGGCGGGAGATAGGAAGGGGGAGGGCGGTTCCGGCTAGCCGTTAGCAGCAAAGGCCTAGTCAGGCGTGGTCACCTTGTCTAGGTCCAGTGGGCAGAGGCGGTGTCACCTCTTGCCGCACTGTTTGCCACTGAGGCAAGCTGGGTGCCCCTCCTCCCACAAGGATCTATATTAGAACTCTCAATTCAGTTCCACTGGTCAGTATGTCTATCCTTGTGCCAATACTGTGCCATTTTACCACTATAGCTTTGTAGTATGTTTTAAAGCCAGGTAGTGTGATTCCTCTGATTTCATTTTTCTTTTTCAATATACCTTTGGCTATTCAGGGCCTCTTTCCCTTCCAAATAAATTTCACACTTAGTTTTACCAGTTCATTAAAAAATGCAGTGTTGATTTTTATTGAGATTGCATTAAATCCATAGATAAGTTTGGGTGGGATAGGCATCTTAATGATATTTAGTATTTCTATTCATGAACAGGGAATATTCTTCAATTTATTTAAGTCTTCTTTCATTTCCTTTAAAAGTGTTGTGTAGTTTTCTGTGTATAGGTTTTTATATCGTTAGTGAAATTTATTCCCAGGTATTTGATTTTTTATTTTCTATTCTAAATTTTTTTTTCTGGATTCCTCCTCAGATTGCTCATTATTGGTGTACAGAAACACTACTAATCTTTGTGCATTGATCTTATAGCCTACAACTTCACTAAACTCACATATGAGTTCTAGAAGCTTTGTTGTAGATTTCTCAGGGCTTTCTATGTATAGGATCATGTCATCTGCAAATAGTGAAATTTTGACTTCTTCCTCTCCAATTTGCATTCCTTTTATATCTGTTTCTTGCCTCTGTGCTTGAGCAAGTACTTCTAACACAATGTTAAATAGGAGGGGGGATAGTGGGCATCCTTGTCTTGTTCCTGATCTTAGAGGGAAAGATTTTAGGATTGTACCATTTTAAATGATGTTAACTGTGAGTTTTTCATATATAACCTTTATCATGTTCGGAAAGTTTCCTTCTATTCCTATCTTTTGCAGTGTTTTAGTCAGAAAGGGGCTGTATTTTGTTGAATGCTTTTTCTGCATCTATAGATATGATTATGTGATTTTTGACTTTCAGTCTGTTTATGTGGTGTGTTACATTGATTGTCTTATGTTGAACCATCCTTGCATACCGGGGATGAAACCCACTTGGTCATGGTGTATATTTGTTTGATGTTGAATACAATTAGCAAGTATTTTGTTGAAGATTTTAGCATCTACATTCATCAGAGAGATTGATCTGTCATTTTCTTTTCTTTTGGTGTCTTTGTTTGGCTTTGTTATTAGGGTAATGTTGACAACATAGAATGAGTTAGGCAATGTTCCTTCTATTCTGATTTTTTGGAGGAGTTTAAGCAAGAGTGGTGTTAGTTCTTTCCAGAATGTTTGGTAGAATTCACCTGTGAAGCTGTCTGGCCCCGGGCTCTTCTTATTTGGGAGGTTTGTGATGACCGATTCTTTCTCTTTACTTGTGATTGGTTTGTTGAGATCATCAATTTCTTTTATCAATGTAGGCTGCTTATGTGTTTCTAGGAATTTGTACATTTCCCCTAAATTGACCTTCTTATTGGCATATAGTTTTTCAAAGTATCTACTTATGGCAGACTTTATGTCTGTGCGGTCAGTGGTGATATCCATTTTTCATTTCCTATTTTGTTTATGTACATCTTCTCTCTTTTTGTCTTTGTTAGTCTAGCTAAGGGTTTATCAATTTTATTGATCTTCTCAAAGCTGTTTGTTTTGCTTATTTTTTCTAGTGATTTCTTATTTTCTATTTCATTTAGTTCTGCTCTGATCTTTGTTATTTCATTCTTTCTTCTTCCTTTGGAGTTAGTTTGCTGTTTTTTTACTAATTCCTTCAAGTGTGCAGTTCTGTCTTCAATTTTAGTTCTTTCTTCTTTTTTGATGTATGAATTTATCACTATGAATTTCCCTCTCAGTAAAGCTTTTGCTGCAGCCCATAAATTTTGATATGTTGTCTTGTCACTTTCATTGGTTTCAAGGTTGCTACTATTCCTTTTGAGATTTCCTCCTTGACCCACTGTTCATCTAATAGTTTGTTGCTTAACTTCCATATCTTTCTGCCTAATATGGTTTTCTGGCCCTTGCCAATTTCCAGCTTCATTCCACTGTGGCCAGAGAAATTATTTTGGATGATTTCAATCTTGCTGAATTCATTGAGAGTTTCTCTGGCCTAGCATGTGGCCTATCATGGAGAATGATTCATGTGTGCTTGAGAAGAATGTATATCCTGCTGTATTTGGGAGTAGTGTTCTGTATACATATAATAGGTCCAGATCCTCTAATATTTTATTCAAAGTCTTTCTTTCTTTATTGATTCTCTGTTGAGATGTTCTGTCTAATGATCATAATGGTGTATTAAAGTATCCCACTATTGTAGAGGTACTATTCTTCCACTTAGTTTTCCCAGTGTTTGCCTCATATATTTTGAGTTACCCTGGTTAGGTGCATAAATGTTTATGATTATTCTTTCTTCTTGAAAGATTACCCCATTTACTAGTGTGCAGTGTGCATCTTTGTCTCCCACATTAATTTCATATTTAACATCTATTTTGTGAGATATTAATATAGCTACTCGTGCCATTTTTTGGTTATTGTTTGCTTATAAGATAGCTTTCCAGCCATTCATTTTCAACCTCCTTGAATCCTTGGGTCTAAGGTAGGTTTCTTGTAGACAACATATAGATGGGTCATTGTTCCTTATCCATTCTGCCAATCTGTGTCTCTTGACTGGTGAGTTTAATCCATTAAAATACAGTGTTATTACTCTGAAAGAATTACTTACATTAATCATACTTTCTTTGAATTTGTGTATGTCATATATTATTTATATTTCTCTTTTTGTCACACTCTCCTCCAACTCTGTCTCTTCTGTTTTTTTCTTTCAATCTGCAGAACTCCCTTTAGTATTTCTTGAAGAGCAGATTTCTTATAGGCATACTCTCTTAGTTTCTGTTTATCTGTGAATATTTTAAACTCTCCATCATTTTTGAATACCAGCTTTTCTGGATAGAGTATTCTTGGCTGGAAATTTTTTTCTTTCAAGTACCTTGACTATGTCGTATCACTGCTTTCTTGCCTCCATGGTTTCAGATGAGAAATCAGCATTTAATCTTATTGAGCTTCCCTTGTATGTGATGGTTCTCTTTTCTCTTGCTGCCTTCAGTATTTTCTCTTTGTCTTGAACATTGGATAATTTGACAAGTGTACGTCTTGGAGTAGGCCTGTTGGGATCTATACTGTTTGGGGTGCCCTACACTTCCTGGACATGTATATCCATTTCCCTCAATAGCTTTGGGAACTTTTCAGCCATTATTTCCTCCAACAGCACTTCTTTCCCCTTTCATTTCTCTTCTTCTTCTGGGATGCCTATAATGCATATGTGTGTGCATTTTACATTGTCATTCAGATCCCTAAGTTTCTGAAGGATGGATTCTTTCTATCTTTTTATCTATCAGTTCTACTATCTCTTTGATTTCAGATGTACTGTCTTCCACATCACTAATTCTCTCCTTTGCCTCTTCAAATCTGCTGTTATTTGCTGAAAGTGTATTTTTGATTTCTTGGATTGTCCATTCATCACCATAATATCCATTATCTTTTTGTGTATGTTTACAATTTTTTCAATATGCTCTCCAAGTGTTTTCTTAATATCCTTAATCTCTTCCTTCACTTCACTAAGTTGGACCATGATATTTGTTTGGAGAGCTTTGATTAGTTGCTCTGTGTTCTGTTCCTCTTCCTGGTTTAGTTTGTTTACTGGACTGGGCCATGTCTTCCTGACTATTGGTATGGTTTGTAATTTTTTGTTGCTGTCTGATTATCATTTTATCTTGATGGGTTTGTTTAGTTGATTAACTTCTCCCTCTAGTCTCAGGCTTTATTTAGTTGCTGTTTTTATGTGTGTATTAAGTGTTCTCTTTGACACTTTGTTCTTCTTATTCTATTTCCTTGTTGTCTAAGTTCCCCTGAAAGAAAAAGATTAGGGCCTGGGAAAGCAAAAGAGGTAAGAAAAGAAAAGGTATAAAAGTAGTTGTATTAGTCAGCCAAAGGGGTGCTGAATCAAACTACCAGAAATTGGTTGGTTTTTATAAAAGAGTATTTATTTTGGGTAGGAGCTTACAGATCCCAGGCCATAAAGCATAAATTACTTCTGTCACCAGAGTCTATTTTCACATGTTGGAGCAAGATGGCCACTGATGGCTGTGAGAGTTCAGGCTTGCTGGATTCCCCCCTTTCCAGGGTCTTTCTTCTCCTTGGTTTCAAGGTTCCTTTCTTCCTGGGGCTGGCTTCTCTTTCCTCTGTGAGCTTAGTTCCTGGGGCTCCAGCTTAAGGCTTCATCATCCAACTCCAAAATAAAAACTCCAACATCAGAAACCCGCAAATCTGTTCTTTGCCATGCCTTTTATCTGTGAACTCCCACCTAACAAGACTTGGGGATTCAATGCTCTTATCATAACTCAATCATACCCAGGTACAGACCAGATTACAGGCATAATACAAATATCTATTTTTGGAATTCAAAACCATATAAAAACCATATCAAACTGCTACAGTAGTATTGATAGAAAATGTTAGCAAAAGAACCATGGAGATGAATATTAAACTCATATAAGCAGTTTAAAGCTATAGAAATAAAAATGGGGAGTATCTGCAATGAAATGGGAAACTGAATATAGAGCAGAATATAATATGAATTAAAAGGCCAGCATAATGAAAAGAGAGAGAAAGAGAAAAGTAAGAACAATAATGGAAAGAGTTAATAAAAGATAGAAAACAGAATAGAAAGGATAGAAATAGAAAGCCAAAGAAATTGTGGGCTACACAAAGGGAGGTGGAATGTAAGAGTAACAACAGAAGGTGGAAGATAGAAAGATGCAAGAAGGAAAAAAGATAGCATTGGTAGCCAAAATCACTACACACTGAAAAGAGTAAATCAAGGAAGATAAAACACAGCAAACAAGAAACAAGCTGGCAGTATCTAATTTTTTTTTAAGTGAGGATGTGAGGGATAAAGAGGAAAGAAAGACAAGAAAACAAAAAAAAAACAGACAAACCCACAGGCAAGGAGTCAACCAAACATTAAGTGGATATAGGACATGTTAAATTTCACCAAAAATTTATAAAAGTGTGTAGTCTAAAATGTAAACTGTAATGTAAACCAAAATGTAACTAAAAATTTCAGAAAGTGTACAGTCTAAAATATAAACCATAATGTAAACCAAAATGGAACTATGATTGGTACCTATGTTTAAATATCTGTACATCAGCTTCAGCAAATAAACATGAACATATAAAAAGATGATTGCTGGGAAAGGGGGGGAAGGGTAGGATGTTAGATATATGAGAGTCCTCTATATTGTATATGCGACTTTACAGTGATCTAAAACTTTATGAAGACAAAATTAAAAATAAAAAGATGTAGATGCTGAGGAAGGAATGAGAGAAACTGCCTTGTCACTGTACATATAGAGCAGCACCCATAACAGTGATGAAAGGCAAAATATCAAAAACAAAGTTTTGTGATATTTTTCATTTTTAATACCGCAATTCATTTTTTATTTTAGTTTTTCTAAATTATTATATATTCTATTTCTAATATTTAAAACTGTCATTACTATTTCTTTTTCCTACTAATTGTATTTGGTAATATATTAGGCTTCATTTTTTAAGAAGTTTTGAACCACAGAGGGGCTCAAGTATGGTGAGGAAGGAACACTGGTAGGGGATGTTATTCATGGGGGACACATGGTTGGGAGGGAGTTCTCCAGGGCATGTATATAGGGTATAGAAAATGTTCAGATATTTATTGGGCATTTTCATAGTACTTAGAGTTACAAATGAAAACTGAGGGAGTGCTGAGTTCATACCCAGGGCAGCTCTATCACATTCCACAATGGAACAGCAACAATCCCCCAAGTGCAACAGCAAAAACCAATGAAGGATGATCCAATGATTAACCCTTGATACTGATGAATATGCTTATGAGCCTGTGTGCCTGAGATATGAAGTAGGACTAGAGCTGCAGGGTGTCTAAGAGTTACTCCTGAGAGCCCCCATGTTGCTAAAAATGTGGCCACTCTCTAAGCCAAACTCAGCAAGTAAATGCACTACCTTTCCCCTACCATGGAACATGACTCCTGGGGATGAGCCTCCCTGGCACAGAGAGATTAATACCAATCACCGGCTAGTGATGCAAATAGAAAAAGATCTTGAATAAAAGGTGGAAATGGTAAAGACAAATGAGTTTATATGCCTAAGGGACTACAAAATGCATTGGGAGGTCATCATAGGGATTGCACTTATGCATTTCTCAGCAGGATATCAGAGACAGCCAAAGTAGATACAACTCCAGGCAGTGGTGTTCCTGAGGGCTATGGAGACACCCAGGTCCTATGCTCATGTCAGATGGCTCTGGAGTTCTGTTCCTTGCCAGTGGGCCCTACTTCTGTCACTTTAACTGAAGCTGTAGTTGGTGTTGGGGTTGGTATATGCTTAGAAGACTTGAACCTGTGGACTGGCCATGTGCCAGCTGGGCCCTGAGCCTTATTAGAGTTGCACTCCTACTCTTTGGTTTGTTGGACTACCCAGGCCATCTTACAGGGAGGTATGGTCAACCACCACACTAGGGAGCCAGGAGTACCTACTACTGCAAGCAGGAGAATCACATTCATCAACAATGTTGGATCTAAGCCCCCTCTCTATTTAGAGGTGGAGTGGACATCACCATTCCAGGCTCCTCAGATTGGAGGAATAAAATATGGATAAGAGTGAACTTGAAGGTATTCTATTATAGAACTATTGTGACTCTATGAATGGAAGAAATTGTATCACTGAGGTGGAGACAGTGGCCATGGAGTTGCTGAGGGCAGAGAGAGGGAAGAAGAGATGTGATGTGGGGGCATTTTGGGAACTTGGAGTTGTCCTAAATGATATTTCAGGGACAGATGCAGGACATTATATAGCTTGCCATACCCCACTGAACTTATTGGGGGAGAGCAGTGTAAACTACAATATAATCTAAAATCCATGTGGTGCAGCAATGCTCCAAAATGTATTCACCAAATGCAATGAATGTATCAAAATGATGAAAAAGGTTTTTAATGTGGGAGGATTGTGGAGGGGGGTGTGGGGGGAGTATATGGGTACCTCATATTTTTAATGTAATATTTTTTGTGATCTATGTATCTTTTTTTTAAAAAGACAATTAAAAATAAATAAATTGGGAAATGGATGTGGCTCAACCAACTGGGCTCTTTTCTACCATATAGGGGGTCTAGAGTTTGATGCCCAAGGCCGTCTGGTGCAGGCAAACTGGCCCATGTGGATGCCGGCCCATGTGGGAATGCAGCCCTGAACAGGAGTGCTGTTCTGTGTGGGAATACTGACCCACATGGGAAAGCTGCCCAATGTAGGAGTGCCTGCCAATAGAGAGAGCTGGCTCAGCAAGATGACATAACCAGAGACACAGAGGAGAGAAAATAAGATGTAGCAAAACAGGGAGCCAAGTTGATGCAAGAGAGTAATTACCTCTCTCCCATTACGGAAGGTCCCGGGATTGGTTCCTGGAGTTGCCTAATGAGAATACAAGCAGACACAGAAGAACACACAATGAATGGACACAGAAAACAGATAATGGGGGGAGTGGGGGGAGGCATAAGAAAAGAAATTTTAAAAATAAGTAAACAAGTAAATTAATTAAATTTTTATAAAAAAGAAAAATCAGACTTCCTACTTAAGCCCCTGTGGAGCTTTTCAGGCTGCTGGTCTTCATCAATCAATTACTTTTCAGCTTTCTCACTACAGATTTTGAAGTGGGTTTTAGTGAGTAAACTAAGTTAAATTGTGTAACAAAAGTAATCTTTTTTTTAAGGAAATATAATACACCCAAGGGAAGCTAATAAAGGATAATGGATGTTTTCCCTGTCCTAAAATATCACCTAGATGTTTAATATCCTAGTGGGTCTCTACAATTAGAGGAGCTGGGAATTGAACTAAATACCTTCTACATTCAAGGCTGAAACTTCTCCACTGAGCTAAACTTTCTTTCTGGATTGATTCCCTCCTCAAGAGTCCCTTTCCCTGGACAAGATTGACTCTTTGCAATTGGATAAACTGCTGATTAGGAATCTATCCTCTTCCCCCTCCCTTTATATTTCTAACTGTTTTCTCTCCCAGGGCTGCAGAAAGCCTGTGTATGAGTTTCCTTTTGAAATTAAAAATGGGACCCTGATGAATTAACTCACCACAGAAAATAATGACTCAGTTTCTTTGAGAGAGATCACCCATACCTTGCCAGGAACCCTAAATTTATTCTTGGAAGCTTATTAAGCACTTCCTACTGTCCCTTTCCCTTAGGTATATTGCACAGGAATAGTAAATAGCCTGATTCCACCTTCTCCCAGACCAATTTTCCCTAATCCAAGGAGGTTAGGTAAATCAGACTGCCTCAGCATATTCACCTCCCCCTTTCTTCAAACCAACTGGTATGCTACTCAGAGCTCAAAGAAAGGAGATCCAGACTATTGAACCACACTTGAGGGACTACTCTCCACTCTTGATCAGAACCCTCCCACTTTCAGAGTTTGTCTCCTCCTGCTGTGTGACCAGCAAGGTTCAGGAAATGCTGTGGCTTCCTAACTTGAGAGAGAGCCTTAGGTGCCCACAACTCCACCCTCAAGTGGCAGAAACTCATGCTTTTAACTTGAGCTATCACTCTTTTTGTCACACTCTCTCCAGATCAATGCCCTGAAGCCTTCTGCTTTGTGGGTTCCTGAAACAGCTCACTCAGGCAGGATTTTGTCCCCACTCAGTGGTTTTTTTGTAGGAGAAATGATGTGGGTGCACTTAATCTGACATCATCTTGCCCCTCAAATTATCATGTTTTAATGTTCCTTAAAAATTCTTTGGACAAAGGGGGGGAAATTACACTAAGTGTTATTTTAAAAAGTTTATGAAAATGAATTTACTACTAAAGCCTATGAGATGCAAATAAAAGTCAAAACTTTTTATGAATTATTTTTTTTAAGTTTTCAAAATAATGAAAATTATATTCATACCAATAATCTAGGGAAAAGGCCAAAACATAACTAGAAAAGAAAAAAAAATGAATTAAGACAAACAGTAAGCTGGGGGAACAGCATCAGCCTCTCCAGGAAATTAAAAGCCAAGCCATGGAGGCTGGTAATTGTGCTACTGTGGCAGCAAAAGCTGCCCCAGGATCTATTCTGTGGCTGTAATTGGAAACTCCATTTCCCAAAAACAGGGCAGGAGGAGACAGTTGCCAAATGATTTTGGCTACTGATTAGTAGACTTGGCTGGCTATGGAAAACCCTATAAAGAGCTAGGGTGTGAATCTGTACAAGTTGGAAAGAGGCCAGTAACTGCCATTTTGACTCCACCCCAGCCTGAGGAGAAGCCAGGATCAAAAATCACAGTGACAGTAGGAAATGGTTTCTGTTACTGAGATCAGCCTGCAACCCTTGCCTAAGATTCAGACCCACCTCTGGCAGGGAGGAGGTTGACAGGCCCATCACCAGCCTATCTAGGTAACTGCAGGTACCTTTGGCTGTACAGAATGAATAATTGGAGGTCTTTCAGAGCCACTGTGGTCATCGTGGACCCATACTGCATAGATTGCTACCAACACCTGCAGCTCCATCCTTGCCCCAGGCAAGGGAGAAAGGGGCTTGAAGCCTCATCAGTGTCTCTGGGCAACTACAGCCTAGGCCTGCATGACTTGCATTTTTCCACACAGTTGTGACTCTGTCCCTACACCTGGCAAAGGAGAAAGTTTGGAGAAGCTTCATTGGTCCCTGGAGCAATGAGAGCAGCTTGAGCCTCCACAGCTTATAGCAGCAACTACATCTTTGACTCCTACTAAACAACCAGCAAGGGAGAAAGGGCAGGAAGTCCTAAACTAAAGAGAAAAACTGCACTGAGAATAAATACTCTAGTAAACCAAATGCCAAGACACTAACAAAAAATTACCATCCACACCAAGAAACAGGAAGATATGGCCCAGTTAAAGGAACAAGCTAAGCCTCCAGATGGCATAAAGGAGTTGAGACAACTAATCATAGATGTTCAAACAAATCTCCTTAATAAAGTCAATGAGAAACTTAAGAGATTAAGGATATTAAGAAGGCATTGGAGGGAACTGGATTTGACTCAACTGATAGAGCATCCACCTACCACATGGGAAGTTCAGGGTTCAAACCCAGGGCTTCCTGGCCCATGTGGTGAGCTGGCCTACATGCAGTGCTGATGCACACAAGGAGTGCCATGCCACATCGGGGTGTCCCCACATAGGGGAGCCCCATGCACAAGCAGTGCACCCGTTAAGGAGAGCTACCCCATGCGACAAAAAGACAGCCTGTCCAGGAGTAATGCTGCACACATGGAGAGCTGATGCAGCAAGCTGATGCAACAAAAAGAGATGCATATCCCTAGTGCCAGCTGTTGAGAATACAAATGGACACAGAAGAACACACAGCAAATGGACATAGAGAGCTGGCAATGGGGGGGGAAGGGCAATAAATAAATAAATAAATATTTTTTTAAAAAAGAAAACATTGGATGAACACGAAGAAGAATTTGAAATCATACATAGAAAAATAGAAGATCCTATGGGAATGAAAGGAGCAATAAATGAAATTTTAAAAAATTGGAATCTTATAATAGAGTATTTGAGGAGGCAGAAAAAAGAATTGTTGAGCTTGAAGAAATGGCCTCTGAAAGTTAATATACAAAAGAACAGATTAAGAAAAGAATGGCAAAAATTGAACAAGGTCTCAGGGAAATAAATGGCAGCAAAAACATACAAACATACCTGTCCTGGGTGTCCAAGAAGGAGAAGAGAAGGGAAAAAGGACAGAAGGAATATTTGAAGAAATAATGGTAGAAAATTTCCCAACCCTATTGAAGGACATAGATATTCATGTCCAAGAAGCACAATGTACGCCCATCAAAAAAATATGAATAGACAAACTCCAAGACACATATTAATCAGAATGTCAAATGCTAAAGGCAAAGAGAGAATTCTGAGAACAGCAAGAGAAAAGCAATGCATAACATATATAGGATACCCAATAAGATTAAGTGCTGATTGATTTATCACCAGAAACCATGGAGGCAAGAAGACAGTGGTATGATATATTTAAGATACTACAGGAAAAAGCTTCCAGCCAAGAATCTTATATAGCACTATTGTCTTTCAAAAATGATGATAAGGTTAGAATATTTGCACATAAACAGAAACCAAGAGAATCTTTAACCAAGAGACCAAATTTTCAGGAAACGCTAAAGGGTGTGCTAGTGCCTGAAAAGAAATACAGGAGAGAAATGCTTGGAAGAGCATCTAGAAATAAAGATGATACCAATAAAAGTAACCAAAAGTGTCAAAAGAGTGGGGAAAATAAAATATGACAGTTAAAACTCAAATAGGAATAAATTTCTCCAATGATGTAAAGTACTTGTATTCAGAAAACTGCAACTCAATGTTAAAAGCAATCAAAAAAGGCCCAAATAACTGGAAGAACATTCCATGCTCATGGATTGGAAGACTAAATATCATAAAGGTGCCAATTCTACTCAAATTGAAATACAAATTCAAAGCAATCCCAATAAAAATTCCACCAGCATTGTTGTAAAAATTGAAAACATGATTATCAAATTTATTTGAAAGGGTAAGGAGTTCTGAATGGCCAAAAACATCTTAAAAAGGAAAGTGAAGTCTCGTCTCTAGACTTTAAGTTATGTTACGTAACTATAGTGGTAAAAACAGCATAGTACTGGTATAAAGACAGACACATAGGACAATGGAACCAAATTTATGATTCAAAAACAGACCCTCACATGTATGGTCAAGTGACTTTTGACTAACCTATCAAACCCACACAGCTCAGGCAGAACAGTCCATTCAACAAATGGTGCTGAAATAACTGGATATCCATAGCCAAAAGGAGGAGAGAGGACCTATCTCACATCTTATTCAAAAATTAACTCAAAATGGATCAAAACCCAAATATAAAAGCATGAACCATAAAGCTTCTAGAGGAAATTGTAGGAAAATATCTTCAAGCCCTGGTGGTAGGTGGTGAATTCTTAAAGTAGATAAAGGGAGGACTGAGATGGACTACTGATGTTTAATGTATGTGGAAGTTTTAATTAGCTTTAATGTAAAAGTGTGGAAATGTATAGAGTGGATGGTAACATATAGTGCATAATAGCTAGTTTATAAATGGGGATGTGGCTGAAAATGGTTGACAGAATGCTAGAGAATAATCTAGGGACTGAATAGCACAGTAAACCAAGAGGTGCATGAGAATTGTGGTTAATGGTACAGATGCAAGGCTATCCTTTGTGAGCTAGAGCAATATACATCACTCCTGCAGGGTTTGTTGTGGAAAAGCATGGGAATAATGCAACTGGAGTAACTTATGGGTTGTGGTTAGCAGTAATAATGTAATATGCTTGCATCTATGCCAAAGATGTACTGTGTTGATAATGGGGTGGTATGGAGAATGGGTCCCAAATGTACACTATGGATGTGGTAACAATCAGATGATATTATTTTACCTGTAACAAATGTTCCACCACAGTGTGGTGTGTTGTTAGATAGATGTTGTTTGGAAATTCTGCACAAGTGCATGATTGTTTTATAAGTTTACAACTTCTGTCATAAAAATATATTTAAAAAATAATAAGAGGGTGGGTTGGGGGAAAAATACACCAAATGTAAAATAAGGACTATAATTAGTAGTAAGATTTTGACACTATTCTTTCATAATCTGTAACAAATGTCTCAAGACAATGCAAGGTGTTGGTGGAGGGTTGATGTATGTGACCACTGTATAATGTTATACATATTTGCTCTGTAAGTCCACAACTTTTACTATATGCTTATTGTTTATGTATGTTTATATATAAATTATATAAATATAGTAGTAATAATAGGGTGGGTTTGGGGGAAAATACTTTGGTAAGCAGTAATATTTGACAATGCTCTTTAATCATTAGTTTAAAATGTTTAACAACAATGCAAGGTATTGTGGTAAGGTGAGTTTTGAGAGGCCTGTATGATACTATGTAAGTTTGTTTTGTAAGTTCACAATTATAATTATACACTTATTGTTTATGTATGTTTATGTGTGAGTTTTATAATTCAATAAATTTAAAATAAAAAAATGAATTAAGGTACAAATAAAGGTAAATCCAAAAATTAATGAAATAAAAAGCAAACCAAAAATAGCATGGAGCATAGAACCTATAGTAGGTTCTTTGAACAAGATTAATAATTTCAAAAAAATTTCAATGAAGGTGGTCAGGGAGAAAATACAAAATATGCAATATCTGCAACATCCAATGTTAGGAATGGGAAAAGATATGTGGCCATATATTTAATATGTGGCCAGATATTGAATAAATTAAAAAGATACAGCACTATAGAAAGTGGAAATCCAGTTCTAGTTATAAAATATATTGCCAAACATTCCCATTGAAAACTATAAGTGAAAGGTAAAATATATATTAAAAATGCAACTCTTTCAAGGTCATGGAGAGCTTTGAACAAAGATAAGTCTTGAAAAATTACAATCCCTGAGAGAAGGGAAGCATATATGATGACCTCTGCAGTTAGTTTTACCCCTAATGTCATTTTCCAACTTTCAATACAACAGATTGGAGCCCAAGTAGAGATAAACAGTTGTACAGAACTGAAGAACAAGAAGACTGAGTCTGAGGTAAGCAAAATTGTGTAATCATAAGGATCGTGAAGAAGGAAAAAAAAAAAAAAACAGCCAATAATTTTAGCTCAGGTTCCCATATGTTTTTGTCCAACTCCTAAATGTGGCATTCATAAAAGAGGATAGAAGAAATCCTACAAAATTTTGCAAGTTGAGAGCTAACGAGCAGAGCAGGAATAGAGTCACTTGATCTAAGTTAGAAAGAAATTAAATTGAAGTCATACCAATGTGGTGGAAAACATCCCATATTTTCATTCAAGAACCCAAAGGGAGATGCATCCAAGAAGTATGGACAATGTCCTAAGAGTAATAAGAATGTTACTGGGATAGCAAATATCAAGACCAGATGTAACAAACCTGCTAATAGAAAATTAAACTTTATTTGGAGGAATATAACATCATACAGATTGGTCATAATGAAAACAAAAACTTAGGATACAGTGAAAGGAGGATATATTAAATAAAAACTAAAGTAATAGCAGCAGCAAAAAAAAAAAAAAAATAGAACAGATTCCCAATAATTAACTTATGCATTGAAGATTTTTGAAAATGACCTAATAACTGTAATTACTGTGTTTGAAAAATTAAAAGAAATGATAAAATAGATGAAGAGATGGAGAATTTCAATAGAATGCTGGAATTTATAAAATAAAAAATCAAATGGATATTCCAGGTCTAAAATAATACATTATTTGTAATTAAGAATATCCTAAACAGATTTAAGAGAAGAATCAACACTATAATAAAAAAAAAAAACTAGTGAAATTAAAAGAAAGTTAATAGAAAAAAATTAACCTGAAATACCAAGAGAAAAAAAACAGGAAAACAAATTTAGAACATATTAAATATGAAAAACATGCTCCAAAGATTTAAATGTGTGTATTTGGAGTGGCAGAAGGAAAGGAAAAGAAAAAGCAGCAAAATCAATATTGGAGTGTATAATGGCTGAAAATTTTCCAAAGATAATCAAGCACCAGTCTGCAGAATCAAGAAATTCAATCAATTCCAAGGAAGATAAATACAAAGGAAAACACACCAAAGCACATCATATTCAAACTGCAAATACATCAAAGAACAAGAGAAAACTCCTAAAAACAGCCAGAAGAATATGATGCATTTTCTTCAAAAATCAATAAGATTGTAGTAACTTTTCAACACAAACTACAAAAGCCAGAAAATAATGGCACAATATCTTGAAAGTGTCAAAAAGAAAGCAAGCAAACAACTTCCAAACAGAATTCTGTAAACAGAAAGGAACCTCAATTATAGATGGAATAAATATGTTTACAGGGAACAAATAGACAAGCAAACAAGGGAGATTTCAACCCAGTGAAGTGCATTACAAAAGATTTCAAAGGAAGTGTTCAGCCTGAAAGGGACAAATCAAAGATGAAAGTATGGTACTGCATAGTGATGTGAAGAGTACTGAAAGGTAAATATTAAAAGAAATATAATACATATGTTAGCTATATGTATTATACATGTATGTATAAGCACTAAGACTCTAATAATCTAAAGATACATATTATACTCTGTAGGTTAGGATAATGGATAAAATCAAAGTGAAATAATATAGAACTTAAAATTAAATAAGGGAGAGGAATAATAAAATACTAACCTAAACAATGGATTAATACAAAAAAGAAGAGAAATACAATTATGTTAGTAATTGTATTAAATAGACTACATGTCCAAAAAGGAATCCTAAAATTTCCAGACAAGATAACAATTGCAAAAGTCAGAACTATATGCTGTTTGCAAGAGACATACATTAAATATAAAGATATGTAAAGGCTAATTGCAAAGAATTGGATAGTATGTATGTGGCAGTTTGACATTGTTTTATGAATCTCAACTGAATAATTTATAAACTACTCTGTTCCTCTGGGTGAGATACCCTTTGATTGCATTGAATCCAG
This sequence comes from Dasypus novemcinctus, assembly GCF_030445035.2. Lineage (NCBI taxonomy): Eukaryota > Metazoa > Chordata > Mammalia > Cingulata > Dasypodidae > Dasypus > Dasypus novemcinctus. The sequence continues at coordinate 56,854,461 of NC_080681.1, forward strand.
TTGAAGAGCCTTGATTAGATTACTTGATAAGATTGCTTTAGTGCTTTGGATTGGACTACATCAGTGAGGCATGACTCAGCTGAATCCCTGCTCCCCTTACTGGGTCTGAAATAAAGGACGCACATAGACCACACAAAGGGAACTTCCATGTTTGATGTTGCTGTGTAAGACAAAGAATCTCTTAAGCATGGAGTCACAAGAGGCTGGGCTCAAAGGGCAGCTGAAGAGGAAACCAGCCCTGCTATATACTTGATAGCTTACAGCTGAACTTGGCAAGAGAGCAGAACAGCTGAGACTGATATAGGAAATCCTGAGAGACAAGCCCTATGCCAGCTTGTAGCTGAAATCAGGAAGAAAGCAGAGCAGCTGAGCCTGAAAGTGGATGCTTAGAGGGGAGGGAAAGACCAGGCAGAGATTGCCCACCATCTTGCTTCAATATGTGGTAAATGACTTTGGTAAGAAAGCCCCTCTTGTAGTGCCTTAAATTGGATTTTTCATGACCTTGAAACTGTAAAATTTATTCCAAATAAATACCCTTTAAAGGCCAACATATTTCTGGTACTTTGCATAAGCAGACCTTTGACAAACTGAAACAATATACCATAAAAACACAAACCATAAATGGTTTAGTAATAATAACAGAAAAAGTAGAATTTAAGACACAAAATATTTTTAAAGATGAAGGGTATTTAATAATCATAGAAGAGTCAATTCCACTAGAAGTTATAATACTTTAAATATGTTATACAACTCTTAACTAGGAACAAGAGTATTTAAAGTATACAATTATAGAATTAAAAGGAGAAACAGAAGAATGCCCACTCATTGCTCAAAATTATTAAATGACTTGAAAAATTGGCATATATAGAACACAGTGGCTAATAATTGATGAACCCAAATTAATTAACAAAATATGGGCTATTAACCAAAATTAAACATATGCTCAGCCATAGCATATATCAAAATTTAGTTAAATATTTTTTACTAGACAAGTGGTACATTTACAAAAAATCATGCAGAAAATACAGATTTCCCATATACTTTCCCATTAACATTTTGCTTTAGTGTAGTACCTTTGTTATAATTGATGAAAGAATATCATTACAATTGGAATATTAACTATAGTCCATAATTTATATTAGGATTCATAATTTGTGTTGTAAAGTCCTATATTTTAAAAATTTATTCTATTAATGTATAACCTAAAACTTCCCATTTTAACCACAGGAAATATGCAATTCAGTGGTGTTAACTACATCTACAATGTTTTACTACCATAGCCACCATCCATTGCCAAAATATTTCCATCACCCCAAACAGCAATATTGCACTGATCAAGCATTAACTCCCCATTCTCTAATCCCATCCAGATCGTGCAATATTTGTCTTTTTATGCCTGGCTTATTTCGCAAAGCATGATGTTTTCAAGGTTTGTCCATGTTGCCACATATATCAGGATTTAGTTCTTTTTGTAAATTTTATTTATTTTTTAAAAGATACTTAGATTATAAAAATGTCACATAAAAAATATGGGGGATTCCCATATACCCTCCTCCTCAAACCTCCCATATTTTCCCACATTAACAACATCCTTCATTAGTGAGGTACATTTATTGCAATGGATTAACACATTTTGGAGCACTGTCACTCCAAACTTTAAGCATGGATTAAAGTTTACATTGTAGTTTACTCTCTCTCCCACAGAATTCTGTAGGTTATGGCAAGATTTATAATGGCCTGTATCTGTCATTTCATTGTCATTCAGGATAATTCCCAAGTCCCAATGCCCTCATATTACACCTGTTTTTCCCTCTCCCTGCCCCCAGAACATCCAGTGGCCACTGCTTCCACATCATTGATATAATTTCCTCCTTTGCTAGCATCACAGTAAGTCTATAGTAGAATACCAATAAGTCTATTTTAGTACATAGTTCATTCCCCAATCCTGAGGATTCTGAGATGGTAATGTCTACTCCATGTCTAATTGAGAGGGGGCTATGATCCCATTGAGCTGGTGGATGGGACTCTCTTGCTTGCAATTGTAGACTCTCTTGGTTCCTTGGTATGATAGTTGTCCATCATCACCTCCATGTTAGTTGTCCTGGGTGAAACCAATGAACTGGAGAGTAGGTGTTGCAGTTCTGTTAAGATTCCAGGCCCAGCTGGCACATGGACAGCCCAAAGAATCTCTACCTACCAACTCTAGTACTAATCATAGGTTCATATAGAAGGACTGAAGAACCATGTGTAGGGAAAACATAACTGAGTCCAATTCTGCCATACTGGGGAGCATAAATTCCAAAGTAGGGACAACTGGCAAGGCACCTAACTCCTAAGCTATCTGCCCTGACTATAGTGTCTGCATGTCCCCAGAGCCCTCAGGAGCCCTGCTATTTGGGTTAGTATCTACTTTGGTAGTCAATGAGATCCTGCTGAGACATGCATAATGTAACCTCTGGAATGACCTCGCAACTCTGATTGAAGTCTCTTAGCCATATAAACTCATTTGTCTTTACCTTTTCTCCATTTTGGTCAAGGTCTTTTTCCAGTTGCTTTGTTTAGAAAAGTTTTGAGTTTCCCAAGTCCTTTACATGATTGGTGAAATTTGTTTACATATAATTGATTATTTTAATTGTTATTGTAAATGGAACTTTTTTCCTTATTTCCTCTACAAATGGCTTATTGCTAGTATAGGAACCCTACTAATTTTGCAGTTAAGCTTGGATCCCGACCTCTTTGCTGAAGACATTCGTTAACTTTCATATATTTATTGTGAATTTTTTCAGGATTATCTACATATGGGAGCATGTCTTCTTCAAATAGAGACAATTTTACATCTTCCTTTCCAATTTGGATACTCTTATTTCCTTTTATATCTAGAACTTCCAGTTCTAGATGTTTAGTAACAGTGGTGATGGTATGTTTGTATTCTTCCTATTCTTAAAGGTAAAGCTTTCGGTCTTTCACAAATATACTTTTGACTGGGTTTTTTTATATTTATCACGTTGAGCAAGTTTCTTTCTAGTCTTAGTTTTCTAAGTGTTTTTATCAAGAAAGGATGCTGAATTTTGTCAAATGCCTTTTCTGCATCAACTGAGATGATTGTGGGTTTTTATCCTTCATCTAATGACGTGGTGTGTTACATTATTTGATCTTATTATGTTGAACCACTCTGAACACCTCAGATAAATCCCATTTGATCATATATAATTATTTTATTGTGCCATTGGGTATCATTTGCTAATATTTTGTTTGGTATTTTTGCAACTGTATTCTTCAGATATTGAGCTGTAATTTTCTTTTATTGTGGTATCATTATCTGGCTTGTTTTTAAGGTGATAAAGACTAAACAGAATCAGTGTTCTATACATTTTTGGAAGATTTTGAGTGGCATTTGCTTTAATTCTTCTTGGAATGTTTGATAAAATTCACCAGTGAAACCATCTGGTCCTGAGATTTTCTTTTTTGGGAGATTTGGATACATCACCTTATTTGTTATTGTTTTGTTGAGAGCTCCCATTCATACTTCAGTCAGTTCAGAGAGTTTGAGTTTTTCTAGGAATTTTTCATTTCATCGAGTTTATACATAATTTCTTTTTTCACATTACCCTCTCACAATGCTTTATATTTTGTTTGGGCCACTAATATTGGTTCTCCTTTCATTTCTGATTTTAGTTATTTGAGTCCCCTTTCTTTTTTTCCATTTTCAGTCTAGCTAAATATTTGTTGACTACATTGATCTTTTCAAAAAGTCCACTTTTGGTTTCATTGATTTTCTCTATTGATTTCATTCTCTACTTCATTTCTTTCTGTTGTAATTGTTGTGTCCTTCTTTCTGTTCACTTGGTGTTTTGTTTTTCATTCTCTTTCTAGATCCTCCAGTTGTGAGGTTAAGTCACTGATTTGAGATCTTTCTTCTTTTTTAATGTAAGCATTTATAGTTATACATTTCCCTCTCAGTATTGTCTTTGTCGCATCCAGTAAGTGTTAGTGGGTTGCATTTTTTGTCATTTGCCTCATTATATTTATTAATTTCCCTTATGACTTTTTCTTTGACCCATTGATTGTTTGAGGGCTTTGTTTAATTGCCACATATTTGTGAATTTTCCACCTCTCCCTGTGCTATTTATTTTTAGCTTCATCCATTGTTGGAGAAGATACACTATGATTTCAATATTTTAAAATATTTTTTAAATTGTTGAAGCATGTTTTGTGATCAAACACATGGACCATCCTGGATAATGACCTATATGTACTTGAGAAAATGTGTATTCTGCTGCTGTTTAGTAAAATGTTCTCTATCTAACAGTTAGTTCTAACTGGTTTATATTGCCTTATTGACTTCTGTTTAGATGTTCTATTCATTATTGAAAGTGATATATTGTAGTCTCCTACTATTAAAATACAATTATCTATATTTCCCTTCTAATCTGTCAATATTTATTTCATATATTTTGGGGATCTGCCCATAGGTGCATATATAATCATAATTGCAGGGTCTTCATGTTGAACTGATCCCTTTATCAGTATTTAGTGACTTTCTTTGTCCCTCATGACAGTTTCATACTTAAACCTTTTTTTATCTGATATTAATATGATTTTCTCGGCTCTCCTTTGGCTATTTGCAAGGCATATTTCCCCATCCTTTCACGATCAACCTACTTGTGTCTTTAAAATTAAGAAGAGTATCTTGTAAACAGCATATATTGGGTCATGCATTTTATCCATTCTGCCAATCTTTGTCTTTTGACTGGAAAGTTTAATCCATTTACATTTAAAGTAACTACTTATATTGCAGGACTTTCTTCTGCCATTTTGCTATGTTGTCTTCGTAAGTCATGTCATTTTTTTGTCTCTGAATTCTTCTATTAATACTACTTTCATATTTATTTGATTTTTTATAAAGTATCATTTTAAGTCCTTTATTTTTGTATATGTATTTTCTTTTTAGTTACCATGGAGCTTAAATTTAATATTACAAATCTATAGCAATCATTTTTTATTTGATACCAACTTTACTTCAGTAGTGTACATTTGCACTTTTATTATACTCTTGCTCTCCATCCCCCCACTTCTTTGATGTCGTTGTTACAGTTCATACCTGTATACACTGTAGGTTAAAAACAATAGATTTATCATTACTTTTTATGCTTTTGCATTTTGGAATCATAAGAAGTAAAAAGTGTAGTTACATATCAAAAAATACAATGCAATATTTCTGGCATTTACAATTACCTTTATGGTTCCCTTACCAGAGGTCTTTACTTCTTTGTACCACTTCAATCAATTGCCTAGTGTCCTTTCATTTCAGTCTGCACTTGAAATAGTTCTCTCACTACCTTTCTACTTCCATGGTTTATGGCAAGAAAGTGGCAGTTAATCTTATTTCAGCTCATATTATTGGTATTCCTTATACATAACACATTGGTTTTCTCTTACAGTGTTCAGAACTCTATTTCCCTTTGGCATTTTATAGTTTGATGACTATGTGTCTGGGTCTATTTATCTTCAAGTGTATCCTGTTTGGGTTTGTTCAGCATCTTTAATGTGCATAAATATTTGGAAAGCTTTCAGAATTTTCATGGCTTCCATGCACAAGGCCATGCTAATCTTCTTTGTTTAAGTCTAATTTTATTATATCTACTGCTGAAGTGAGTGCTCAAAATTTCTTAATGGTTAAAATATACAGACCATGACAGCTGGCCACAATGGAATTAAACTATGAATTGATAAAAGAAAGATAACATAACTCCCAAATATTTTGAAATTAAGTAAAATATTGCATGGTTCAAACATAAAAATCACAATGCAATTAGAAAATAGTTTGAAATGAATGATAATATAAATGATATACTACAACAAGTAAGATGAAACAAAAGCAAAACTTTGAGGAAAATTTGCTTCATATTAAATACAATTAAAAAAAGAAAGTAGGTTGACAATTAATAGTCTGACTTCCCCTTCACGAAGAGAAAAGAATAGAAGATAAAAACCAAAATAGGAAGTAGAAAAATAATAAATACAAGAATGAAATAGCATGCAAATTTAGAACATTAAAATCAACACAGCTAAAGATTGTTCTTGAAAATATAATGAAATTGACAAATTCATAAGAATGCAGACCAAGAAAAATAGAGAAAACACAATGTATAAATATCAGAAATGAGAAATGGATGTCCTAAAGACTTTGTGAAAATCATTATGCCAATCAACTTGCAATTCGAATAAATATTCCTTGAGATACAAAACTTTAAAAAAGTGATTCAAGAATTGTTCCACTTGTGGTAATTGGCAACATAGCTTATATTGAATAAATACTCATAATAATGATTATAAACTTTGAACTGAAAAACACACTGTTGAAGGCATAAGGGAGTGACAAAAAGCAGCCGGGAGGGAATATAACCTCTAAATAAAAGGAAGCACACTTTGTAAGATACTTTAACTGGTTATTTCATCCATAGCATTCCCCAATTGTAGCAGTTCACAAAATTTATAGTTCAAGCAGAAAATTGTAAACTTACAAGTCTGAGGACTCAGAGGTCAGACTTACATTTTGACAACCATTAACGTTACTGAAAGTATTAAAGAAGATGTAAACAAATGGAAAGATATCCCATGTTCAGAAATAGGGACTCTGAATATTGTTAAAATAGAAATATCCCCAAACTGGTCTATCTATTCAAAACAATCCCTATCAAAATCCCAGGTGACTTCTTTGCAAAAATTTTCAAACCCATCCTAAAATTTATATGGATAAGAAATGGTTCCAGAAAAGTCAAAGTATTCTTGAAAAATAAGAATAAAGTTGGAGGACATAGAGTTCTGGATTTCAAAATTTACTACAGAGCTACAATAATGAAGAGAGAGAAGTACTGACAAAAAGGTAATCATAGAGTTCATGGAAAATAATTTAGAGTTCAGAAATAAACTCTTGTATCTATAGTCAAGTTAAATTCAGCAAAGATGTCAAAGCAATTCATTGAGGAAAGGATAATGTTTTCAACAAATGTTTCTGTGACCATTGAATAACCAAAGACAAAAGATGAATTTGGACCTTTTCATCATAACATATGCAAAAATTAATTCAAAATAGATAACAGAATTAAATATATGAGCAAATGTATAAACTTAGGAAAAAACATAGCAGTAAATCTTAATGACTTCGTGTAAGGCAATAGTTTCTGAGCTATGACTACAAAACACAACTGTTAAAAGAAAAAATAATAAGTTGGACATAAAATTAAATGTTCTTAAGCTTCAAAAAAGACTACTTAGAGTGTGAAAAGACAAGCCATAGACTGGGTAAAGTATCTGTGAATCATATTTCCATAGTATGTGACCCTTATAACTCAATATGATAAATCCTCAATTTTTAAATGGGCAAAAGATTGAATAGGCACTTAACCAAAGAAATACACAAATGGTTGATAAGAACATAAAAGATATGATGAATATAATTAGTCAATATATAAAAGAAAATTAAAACCACACTGGGATACCACTTTATACCCAATAAAAGGGCTATAATAAAAAAGACAGGCAATAAGAAATGTTTGTTAGAATGTGGAGAAATTAGAATTCTAAAACTTTGCATATGGGAATGTGGAATGGCGCAGCCACTTGGCAACAGGTTGGCAATTTTTACATAGCTAAACATAAATTTATCATATAATCCAGTATATTTGTTTCCTACTACTTCTGTAAAGAATTAGCATAAATTTGGTGGCTTGAAACAATGCAAATTTATTCTTACATTTCTGCTGATCAGAAGTAAAAAAAGATCTTATGTGGCTATAAGACCATGGTGGTCAAAACTGTGTTCCTTGTGGAGGGATTATGAGAGAATCTCTTCCTTAGCCTTTTCAACTTTGTAGAAGATACCAACATTATTTGGCTTATGGTCCCTTTCTCCATCTTTAAAGCCAGGAGCATAGCATTCTTATGCCTCTTGCTCTTTCTCTGACCTCACTTCCAGGATAACATCTCCTCTAAGTCTGACCCTCTTGCCTTCCCCTTATAAGAGCTTGATTTAGTCAGAGTTCTCTAGGGAAACAGAATCAATAGAAGACATCTGTCAATAGTATGTGATTTTATGAGTCTTTCTGATAAAATTTTATAACCTTGGGGATGAACAAATCCAGGTTCCACAGGCAGGCTGCAAACCAGGGGCTCTGATGAAAGTCTAGTGAAGGTTCTTGATGAGTTCTGGGAAATGTTGGCTGTCCAAAGATGAGCTGAAAATTCTGACTCAATGCTGGAATCACTTCCCCTTTTAAGGCATTCAGCTGATTGGATAAAGCATCATTCATTGCTGATGGCAATCTCCCTGATTGATGAAATTGTAATCAGCTATCTATGATTTACCACTGCAGTAAAGTCAATGGTGACTAAAGTCCATAAATGCCCCTTTATTACAGTTAAACCAGTGTTTGCTTGACCAAAAACTGGGTAAAATTACCTGGCTGAGTTGACACGTTAGCTTAACCACCACAGTCCACTGTTAGTCAACTTGGCAACCATATGCATTACCTTAAACCATACTTGATCTCTAAGTAAAAACAATAACAAACATGCATATATATTTCTGCCAAGCAATGTTCAACTCTCCTGCATAGAATCAGAAATGCATTAATTCCATATAGAATAGGGTGCAAGTTCTTGGGCAATAGTCACTCTTAAACTTGAAATCCCCAAATATTATGACATGAAACTGATAAAACATGTTATATGATAAGGGAAAATTTTGTGGAAGAAGACAAAGAAATTCATTTTGTGTACATATACAATCATCATCATAATGAAACATGGAAGAAAGATTCTTGGCCATTAGAGTCCTTGTATCTAATTGGTCATGTGGTCGAAGTTCATATTTATCACTACCTCATTCCACTACCCATTCCATGTTTCTATTACCCTCAGCAAGCACATCAGCTGGCCATGGTTCTTTGCATAGTTGTGTGGCCCAAACTTTCATCTCTGAAGATTCTGAGCCCTTATTAGCCCTGCTTGAATTGGGTTGTTGCAATTTCCCATTGACTTTAATCATAGGACATGGCAGTACTAGGAGATGCCCTAGAGGCTCTCTTATATTCCAGGCAAACAATTCTTTACCCCCATTATGTAGATGCAGTCCTATTTCCCTTTGATAGTCAGGAACAATCACCCTAGCCAGTACCAAAATTTCCTTCTTTGACTGTTGATTCAGAGGTAAGAGGAAGCTAAAGTGGCCAGGGGACAATTTTAACTTCCAGTTCAATGGAATCATTGCTGTCTTCCCTGGTGACAGCACTCTTCCTTTTGGGACTAAAACCTGGACCAGCAGAGTTTGAGGTTGCAGGGACAGGAAGCAAAAATTTTCCTAGTGGGTCACTAGGGATAATAGTGAGTGGTGCTACTCCCATTACCACCCCTTGATTCCCGGACCCATGGATCCTAGTTATGGGAGAAACTGCACCATAGAATGGATGCTGATTTAGAGCATACACAGCCTCCTGGAGAACACTGCCCAAGCCCTGCAAGGCATTGTCTCCTAGTTGGCACAGTAATTCAGTCTTCAAAAGCCCATTCCACCCTTCTATCAATCCAGCTGCTTCAGGGTGATGGGGAACTTGGTAAGACCAGTAAATTCCATGGGAATGTGACCATATCCACACATCATTTGCTGTGTAATTGGCTCCTTGATCAGAAGCAATGCTGTGTGGAATGCCATGGCAGTGGATAAGACATTCAATAAGTCCACAGATGGTAGTTTTGGAAGAAATATTTCATACAGGAAAGGCACGCCCATATCCAGAGTATATGTCTATTCCAGTTAAAACAAATCACTGCCCCTTCCATGATAGAAGGGGTCCAATGTAGTCAACCTACCACCAGGTAGCAGGCTGGTCACCTTGAGAAATGGTGCCATATCAGAGGCTGGGTATGGGTCTTTGCTGCTGGAAGATTGGGCACTCAGCAGTGACTGTAGCCAAGTCAGCCTTGGTAAGGGGAAGTCTGTGTTGCTGACATGCATAACCTCCATCACTACCTCCATGGCCACTTTGTTCATGAGCCCATTGGCCAATGACAGGAGTGGCTGGGGGAAGAGGCTGAGCGTTAGCCATAGAGTGGGTCATCTTATCCACTTAATTATTAAAATCTTCATCTGATGAAGTCACCCTCTGGTGAGCATTCATGTGAGACACAAATATTTTAATGTTTGTTTTTTTTTTTTGCCCACTCAAAAAGGTCTATCCACATTCCTCTTCCCTAGTCCTCTTTGTCACCAATTTTCCATTCATGTTCCTTCCAATTCCCTGTCCATCCAGCCAAACCATTGGCAACAGCCCATGAAATCAGTGTACAAATGCATGTCTGGCCATTTCATCTTCCAAGCAAAATGAACAACAGGTGAAATACTTGAAGTTCTGCACTCACCACTGTCCTTTAGGGATGTCCCAGAAAAGGACTACAGTGCTGCAGCTGTGCACTTCTGGGTTGTACCTGCATATCATGCGTAACCATCTGTAAACCAGGCCTGAGTTTTCTCTTCTTCAGTCAACTGATTGTAAGGGACTCCCCAAGAGCCCAAAGATGTGAGCTTGGAAAGAGAAGGTAACATGGTAGGGGTACTTCCTCATGTAACTTACTTGTGCCTTTAGGACCCACTCAAGCCGTATCTCACACATACCACTTCCTCTTTATTATGGAGTGCTGCTGTGCATGCACAACTTTATGGTTTTGTGGGTCAGACAACACCCAGCTCATGAAAGGTCACTCAGGTCTCTTGGTACCTTGATGGACCATGGTTAAGCATTCATTCTGCACTAAGGCCCATTAGGAGGCCAAAAGTTGTTGCTTAAAAGTGGGGTAGTTATCTGCAGAGAATGGCAGGGCTTTGCTACAAATCTTAAGGGTCTGCATTGATTCTCCTATAGGGGCCTGCTAAAGACTTCTGACAGCATCTCTATTTGTCACTGAAACTTCCAGCACCATTGGATCTGCTGAATCATATGGCTCAAATGGTAGCGCAGTTTGCACAGCAGCCTGGACCTGATGCGAAACGTCTTCTTCTTCTGGTGCCCAATCAAAACTAGCAGCTTTTCTGGTACCGGGTAAATGGGCCAGAGAAGCAAACCCAAATAAGGACTGTGTTGTCTCCCAAATACAAAGAGACCAATTTAGCATTGTGCCTCTTTTATGGTTGTATGAGAGGCCAGATGCAACAGCTTATCATTCACTTTAGAAGGGATATCTCAACATGCCCCACATCATTTAACACCTAGAAATTTCACTGAGGTGGAAGGACCTTGTATTTTGGTTGTATTTGTCTCCCATCCTCTCTCATGAAAATGCCTTACTTATAAGTCTAGAGTCTTTGCTACTTCTTGCTCACTAAGTACTGTCAACATGATATCAATATAATGGACCAGTGTGATGTCTTGTGGGAGGCAGAGATGATCAAGATCCATACAGACAATATTATGATATAGGACTGGAGAGTTGATATAACCCTGAGGCAGGACTGTGAAGGTATACTACTGGTGTTGTCAGCTGAAAGCAAACTGTTTCTGGTGGTCCTTACTAACAGCAATTGAGAAAAAAGCATTCGCCAAATCAACAGGTGAATGCCAGGTACCAAGAGATGATTTGCTCAAGCAATGATATCACATCTAGGAGAGCAGCTGCAATTGGAGTCACCATCTGGTTAAGTTTATGATAATCTACTGTCATCCTCCAAGATCCATCTGTTTTCTGTACAGGTCAAATAGGAGAGTTAAATGGGGATGTGGTAAGAATCACCACCCCTGCATCCTTCAAATCTTGATGGTGGCACTAATTTCTGCAATTCCTCCACGAATTCAGTATTGCTTTTGGTTTACTATTTTGCTAGGCAGGGGCAGTCCTAGTGGCTTCCACTTGGCCTTTCCAACCATAATAGTCCTCACTCCACAAGTCAGGAAACCAATGTGGGGATTCTGCGAGTTGCTGGGTATATTTATTACAATTATACATTCTGGAACTGGGGAAATAAGCACAGAATGAGTCCAGGGACCCACTGGACCAACTGTGAGTCAGACCTGAGCTAAAACTCCATGAAATCACCTCACCTACATAAGACCTTACTCTGACTTGTAGACCACAGTGACGTTTTGGGTCTCCTGGAGTTAATGTAACTTCTGAGCCATTGTCTAATAATCCCCAAAATGTCTGATCATTTCCTTTTCCCCAGTGCACAGTTACTGTTAAAAGGCCATAGATCTCCTTGGGGAAAGTTGGAAGGAAGATTAACAGTATACATTTTTGGCAGTTTAACAGGATCCTTCCCCAAGGAGACATGGCCTTCTCCTCATTCAAGGGGTTCTGGGACTGTAAACTGTCTCAAGTCTGGGAATTGAATAAGGGACCATGATTCTCTGTCTGTAATTTGAGTTAGAGTTTTGTTTACTTCACCTAGAATTCTTCTATTTAAAAAGATCCAGAAGAAATTTAGTAGACTGTCCATCTATCTCACTGCTAGTACCCCGTCATGTATTAGCCAACGCCATAACTCGATGATACTCAGACTATTTTGAGTGCTTTTTTGTTTTTTGTTTTGTTTTTTGTTTTGTTTTGTTTTGTTTTGTTTTAAAGAGCAAATCCAATTATTTTATTTCCACAAGAAACATGCTTTAAATTTATAAACACAGGTTATCAGGTAAAGATCTATAAACAGAAATTTTGAATCGCTGTGTTAACATTAGAAATTATAATTTGGAGTAAAGAAAATTACAAGGGATAAGGAGCAACAGCTCAATATAATAAAGAGTTCAATTCACCAGGAAAAAATAGTCTTTAATTCAAACTACATGAAAAATCTTGCTACTACTGAATGGAAGAACAAAAAAAGCAATAATTTTATTTGGCTATTTCAAACCCAACCTAAAAAATAATAGAAAATAAGCAGAAAGTCTTTAAAAATACAGAGAAGACTTGACCTATAGAATAACAAGCATAACCAAAAGATATTTATAGAACACTCTACCAAAGAACTGCAGAATAAAATGTCTTTGCATGTGTGTATGAAATATTCCACAAGAGTATATTCTGAGTCAGAAGACAAATTTGAAAAATTGTAAGTGACTGAAATCATGCAAAATATATTATTTTAACCAACAAAATTAAACAAGAAAACTATATGGACCTACTTCAGAGTGGCAGGAAGCTCAGATCATTGACAGTGGGTCATTTCCTTCTTTTTTTTATTATTCATTTTTTAAAAATATTACATTAAAAAAATATGAGGTCCAATTCAACCCCACCACCCCCACCCCACCACTCCCCCCACAGCAACACTCTTTCCCATCATCATGACACATCCATTACATTTGGTAAGTACATCTCTGGGCATCACTGCACCTCATGGTCAGTGGTCCACATCATAGCCCATATTCTCCCATGTTCCATCCAGTGGGCCCTGGGGGGATCTACAATGTCCTGTAATTGTCCGTGAAGCACCACCCAGGACAATTCCAAGTCCCGAAAATGTCTCTACATCTCATCTCTTCCTCCCATTCCCTGCACCCAGCAGGCACCATGGCCACTTTTCCCACACCAATGCCACATTTTCTCTGTGGACCTTGGATTGGTTGTGTCCATTGCACATCTATGTCAAGAGGGGGCTTAGATTCCACATGGGTACTGGATGCAATCCTCTTGCTTTCAGTTGTAGGCACTCTAGGCTCCATGGTGTGGTGGTTGACATCCTTCAACTCCATGTTAGCTGAGTGGGGTAAGTCCAATAAATCAGAGTGTAGGAGTTGAAGTCTGTTGAGGTTCAGGGCCTGGCTATCATATTGTCAGTCCAGAGATTCAAATTCCCTAGATATATCTTGAACCACAGCACCAACTACAATTCCAGTAAAGTAGCATGAAAGTCTTGTGAAAAAAGATCCCATCTGAGTCCAGTTCCATCACGCAGAAACACCAGCTCTAAAGAAGGGCCAACTGACAGGACAGTGAACCCCATTTGCCATGACCATAGAACCCGTGGGTCTCTTTAGACCTCAAAAGAACCAATACCTGGGGTTGTATCTACTTTATCTGTCTCTGAGACTCTGCTCAGGTGTGCATAAGGGCAATCCTTCTGACAACCTCCAGACTCTTTTTTAGAGACTCATAGCCATATAAACTCATTTCTCCTTTCCATTTCCCCCTTACATTAGGTCAAACAGCATTTTAAACTCCTGTTATTATATGTAGACAGGGATATTCTGCTGGTCCGCACTGAACCTTTAATTCAAGGTCATTTTCTAGTTGCATCATCAGCTGGTATTTGGTAGTGATCCCTCGGTGCCAGGGAGGCTCATCCCTGGGTGTCATGTCCCATGCTGGGGAGAATGTATTGCATTTACATGTTGAGTTTGGCTTTGAGACTGGCCACATTTGAGTAACATGAAGGCTGTCAGGAGGAAACTCCCAGGCACAGTGCTGCTCTAGGCCTTCTTCTCATTTCAGGTGTATAGGCTCACAAGCATAGTCATTAGTATCAGGGGCTCACTGTTGGACCCTCATTCCTTCCTGGTCCTTACCATTGCACCTGGGGGGCTGCCGCTGCTCCCCTATGGACCACAACAGAGCATCCCCAGCCAGGAACCCAGTACCCCTCCAGCTGTTGTTTTTAATTGTTTCGACTATGAGTATATCCAAACATTACCATGCACCGTGGACATATGCCCTGTATAACTCCCTGTCAACCATTTATCACCTGTCCATAACATCCCATACCAGTATTCCTCCACTGCCATTGTTGAACCACTCTATGATCCAAAACTTTCTGAAAAGTGAAGCCCAATATAATGTCAGGTTCCCTTACTAGTAAAATGGAATATAGCGATGAGTTTAAAGGTTAGATCTAGAATACGTATTGATTTGAAAAAATTTGACATCCTATATTTTCTTTTCTTTTTTCCTAATTATTGAACTTCTCTTCACAAGAGCCTTAGATCACAGTAATTCATAAATACAATATAGAGTACTCCCACATATCCACCATAAAACCTTTTCCCTTCCACAGCGATAATCTTATAACTTATTCATATCATATTTATTTAAACTGATGTACAGACACTGAGACAATAGCTTTCAAACAAGGTGACATCTGTGCTTACATTGTGGTCCATACTTTAGGATATACAGTTTTCTTAATTTTTGGTTATCCTATGTTTTACATTATGGTTTACATTATTATTCTGTCGTCCCCTATATGTTTTTGGTGTAATATTACATGTTTTATATCCATCCTTGTGTACTCTCGCAAAACTCCTCTCTTACCCCCACATTTACCTTGGTTCCATCATTCAACATCCATTTTCCCCTCCCCTTGGGGCCCACAGTGACAGCCAATCACCATTTCCCAAGGAGCCACATCCAGAGATACTTGCAACAGTGTTCAGGGTCTGACTTCCTCAACTGCCCTAATGCCCTGGGAGCCACCCTTTGTCTCAAGAGATACAGTTCCCTCTATTTGATGGCATTAGTCCTCCCCAGGATGTGGGTCCACCCCCACTCTCACTACTTGAGTCTCTACCCAATGGTACAACCCACCCTGGCAAAATGAGCATTCAGACATTCCCCAGGAATCCGTCCCATGTCAGACCATCCCCTCCGAGCATCCTAAACAGGTAACCCTCCTAATTATATTTTGATACAATTTTCTCAGCATTTTACTCTCAACCAACACCTGACACTCTCCTATGTTCGTATGTTGCCCCTCCCTCCCCCCAATATTTTGGGCAATATTACCCATCTGCCCATCCCCAACCCCCCTCAAACCCGCAAAGCCCCACCCAAAGACAACCCCTTGCCCCCATTTTATCTCTTCTTTGTGCTCATACTTACCGCCAGCTCATCATAGATTCCACCCCTGCAGACGTCAGCTCACATCTTTCCTCCACCCCCCGATTTCCTGTAAGCCTATCTTCCAGTCTCTAGCTCTCTGAGGCAGCTTGCTTATTTCATATCATTGAGGTCATGTAGTATTTGTACTTCAATGCCTGGGGTGCTTCACTCAACATAAGGTTCTCAAGATTCATCCATGTTATCATGTGTGTTTGTAGTATATTTGTTCTTACAGCCAAGTAGTATTCCATTGTATGTATATACCACATTTTATTGATCCACTCATCTGTTAATGGGCATTTGGGTTGATTCCAACTTTTGATGATAGTGAACAATGCTGCTATGAACACTGGTGTGCATATATCGGTTTGTGTCCTTGTTTTCAGTTCTACTGGGTGTATACCCAGCAGTGGTATTGCTGGGTCATATGGCAAATCTATGGTTAGTTTTTTGAGAAACTGCCAAACTGTCCTCCAGAATGGTTGGATCCTTCTGCATTCCCACCAGCAGTGGATGAGTGTTCCCATTTCTTCACATCCTCTCCAGCATTTGTATTCTTCTGTTTTTTTCATAGCTGCCAATCTTATGGGAGTAAGGTGGTATATCATTGTAGTTTTGATTTGCATTTCCCTGGTAGCTAGAGATTTGGAGCATTTTTTCATGTGCTTTTTAGCCATTTGTATTTCTTCTTTGGAGAAGTGTCTGTTTAAATCTTTTTCCCATTTTTTAAATGGGTTGTTTATCTTTTTATTTTCAAGATATATTAGTTCTTTATATATGCAAGTTTTAAGTCTCTTATCGGATATGTGGTTGCCAAATATTTTCTCCCATTGTGTGGGTTCCCTTTTTACTTTCTTGACAAACTCCTTTGAGGAGCAGAAGGCTTGAATTTTGAGGAAGTCCCATTTATCTGTTCTTTTGCTGCTTGTGCTTTTGGTGTGATATTCATGAAGCCATTTCCTATTACAAGGTCCTGTAGATGGTTCCCTACACTGCTTTCCAAGGTCTTTATGGTTTTGGCTCTTGTATTGAGGTCTTTGATCTATCTTGAGTTGATCTTTGTATAAGGTGTGAGATGGTAATCCTCTATCATTCTTCTACATATGGATATCCAGTTCTCCAGGCACCATTTGTTAAATAGGCCATTCTCTCCCAGTTGAGAGGGTTTGATGGCTTTATCAAATATTATATGGCTATATAAATGAGGATCTATAGCAGAACTTTCAATTCGATTCCATTGGTCTGTGTGTCTCTCCTTATGCCAATACCATGCTGTTTTCACTACTGTAGCTTTGTAGTATGTTTTGAAGTCAGGTAGTGTGATTCCTCCAATTTCGTTTTTCTTTTTCAATATGTCTTTGGCTATTCGGGGCCTCTTTCCTTTCCAAATAAATTTCATAGCTAGTTTTTCTAGTTCCTTAAAGAAGGCTGTGTTGATTTTTATTGGGATTGCATTGAATGTGTAGATCAGTTTTGGTAGGATAGACATCTTAATAATATTTAGTCTTCCTATCCATGAACAAGGAATATTCTTCCATTTCTTTAGGCCTTCTTTGATTTCCTTGAACAGTCTTGTGTAGTTTTCTGTGTTTAAGTTTTTTACACCTATAGTTACATTTATTCCTAAATATTTGATTTTTTTATTTACTATTGTAAATGGTATTTGTTTCTTGATTTCCTCCTGATCTTGCTCATTATTGGTGTACAGAAATGCTACTGATTTTTGCACATTGATCTGATAACTTGTGACTTTACTAAACTCATTTATGAGTTCTAGAAGCTTTGTTGTAGATCTCTCAGGGTTTTCTATGTATAGGATCATGTCATCTGCAAATAATGAAATTTTGACTTCTTCCTTTCCCATTTGAGTGCCTTTTATATCTGGTTACTGCCTCAGTGCTCCAGCAAGTACTTCTAAGACAATGTTAAATAGAAGGGGAGACAATGGGCATCCTTGTCTTGTTCCTGACTTTAGAGGGAAGGATTTTAGGATTTCTCCATTGTAAACAATGTTGGCTGTAGGTTTTTCATATATACTCTTCATCTTTTTCAAAAAATTTCCTTGTATTCCAGTCTTTTGGAGTGTTTTTATCAAGAAATGGTGCTGTATTTTGTCAAATGCTTTTTCTGCATCTGTAGATATAATCATGTGATTTTTTTCCTTCAGTCTGTTTATATGACGTATTACATTGATTGATTTTCTTATGTTGAACCATCCTTGCATACCTGGAATGAATCCCACTTGGTCGTGGTGTATAATTCATTTAATGTGTTGTTGAATATGATTAGCAAGTATTTTGTTAAGTATTTTTGCATGTAGGTTCATTAGAGAAATTGGTCTGTAATTTCCCTTTCTTGTGGTGTCTTTGTTTGGCTTTGGTACTAGGGTAATTTTGGCATCATAGAAGGAGTTAGGCAATGTTCCTTCTGTTTTGATTTTTTGGAATAGTTTCAGCAGGACTGGTGTTAGTTCTTTCTGGAATGTTTTGTAGAATTCACCTGTGAAGCCGTCTGGCCCTGGGCTCTTCTTAGTTGGGAGGTTTTTAATGACTGATTCTATCTCTTTACTTGTGATTGGTTTGTTAAGATCATCAATTTCTTCTTTCGTCAATATGGTCTACTTATGTGTTTCTAGGAGTTTGCCCATTTCCTCTGAATTGTCATTTTTGTTGGAATATAGTTTTTCAAAGTATCCTCTTATGATGGTCTATTTCTGTGGGGACAGTGGTGATATCTCCTTTCTCATTCCTTATTTTGTGTATTTGCATCTTCTCTCTTTTTTTCTTTGTTAGTCTCACTAAAGGTTTGTCAATTTTGTTCATCTTCTCAAAAAACCAGCTCTTGGTCTTGTTTATCTTTTCAAGTGCTTTCTTATTTTCTATTTCATTTAGTTCTGCTCTTATCTTTGTTATTTCCTTCCTTCTTCTTCCTGTTCGATTACTTTGTTGTTTTTTTCTAATTCCTCCAAATGTGCAGTTAGTTCTTCAATTTTTGCTCTTTCTTCTTTTTTGATATATGAATTTATGGCTATAAATTTCCCTCTCAGTACTGCTTTTGCTGCATCCCATAAGTTTTGGTACATTGTGTTATCATTATCATTTGTTTCAAGGTAGTCATTGATTTCTTTGAGATTTCCTCTTTGACCCACTGTTTTTCTAAGAGTGCTGTTTAATTTCCAAATCGTGGTGTGAAATCTGGGCCTCTGTCCCTTGCAAATTTCCAGCTTCACTCCACTGTGGTCAGAGATATTATTTTATATGATTTTGATCTTTCTGAATTCATTAAGCCTTTCTTTGTGGCCTAGCATATGGTCTATCTTGGAGAATGATCCATGTGCACTTGAGAAAAATGTATATCCTGCTGTGTTTGGGTGTAACGATCTATATATGTCTATTAGATCCAGCTCCTCTGATATACTGTTCAAATGTTTTGTTTCTTTAGTGATTCTCTTTTGAGATGTTCTGTCCAGAGTTGATAGTGGTGTATTAAAATCCCCCACTGTAATTGTCGATGTATCTATTCTTTCACTTAGTTTTTCCAGCGTTTGCCTCACGTATTTAGAGGCACCCCTGTTAGAAGCATAAATATTTATGACTGTTCAATCTTCTTGACAGATTGTCCCTTTCACTAAAATGTAGTATCCTTCTTTGTCTCTCACAATTGTTTCACATTTAAAATATATTTTGTCTGATATTAATATAGCTACTCCTGCCTTTTTTTGATTATTGTTTGCTTGTATGATTGTTTTCCAGCCATTCACTTTCAACCTCCATGAGTCTCTGGGTCTAAGATGTGTCTCTTGTAGACAGCATATAGATGGGTCATATTTCCTTATCCAATGTCCCAGTCTGAATCTTTTGATAAGTGCATTTAATTCTTTGACATTCAGTGTTATTACTTTCAAGGAATTATTTGTGTTAGCCATAATTTGATTGGAGTTGTGTTTGTCATATTTTGTTTGCTTTTTTTCCCTTCTCTTTTTGTCTTTTTTGTTGCTTTTACACTCTCCTCCAACTCTGCCTGTCCTGTTTTTTCCTTTCTTCCTGCAGAACTCCCTTTAGAATTTTTTTATGGGGAGGTTTCTTGTTGGCATACTCTTTCAGTTTCTGTTTATCTGTGAATATTTTGAACTTGCCATCATTTTTCAATGCTAGTTTAGCTGGATAGAGTACTCTTGGTTGGAAATTTTTTTCCTTTAGTATCTTGACTATATCATACCACTGCCTTCTTGCCTCCATGGTTTCACATGAGAAATCAGCACTTAATCTTATGGAGCTTCCCTTGTATGTGATGGCTTTCTTTTCTCTTGCTGCTTTTAGAATTTTCTCTTTGTCTTGAGCATTGGATAATTTGACAAGTATATGTCTTGGGGTGGGCCTGTTGGGGTTTATGATGATTGGGGTGTGCTGTGCTTCTTGGATATGTACACCTGTCTCTTTCAGTAGATTTGGGAAGTTTTCAGCCACTATTTCCTGCAACACTCCTTCTGACCCCTTTCCCTTCTCTTCTCCTTCTGGAATGCCTATTAAACGTATGTTTGAGCATTTTGCATTGTCATTCAGGTCCCTAAGTCCTAGCTGGATTTTTTCTATCTTTTTATCAACCAATTCTACTATCTGTTTGATTTCTGATGTACTGTCTTCCACATCACTAATTCTCTGCTCTGCCTCTTCTAGTCTGCTGATATTTGCTGCAAGTGTATTTTTGATTTCTTGAACTGTGGTGTTCATTCCCATCATATCTGTTATCTTTTTGCATATGTCTGTAATTTCCCCTCCAAGTTTTGTCTTCATGTTGTTAACCTCTTCCTTTACTTCATTAAATTTGTCAGTGATAAATGTTCTGAATCTTTCATTACTTGTGCGAAGTTCTACTCCCCTTCCTGATTTTTAGTTTTTTCATTGGATTCAGCCATGTTTTCCTGAGTACTGGTTTGGTTTGTAGATTTTTGTTGCTGTCTAGTCATCATTTTATCTTGATGGGTTTAATCAGTTCCTTAGCTTCTTTGTTTAGTCTTGGGGATTAATTAGCTGTTGTTTTTGTGTAAGTGTTATATCTTCTCTTTGTCACTTTGTTCTTCTTATTCTAATTTCTTATTGCTGGTTGAGTTCACTTTAAAGGAAAGTATTAGGGCCAGGGAAAGGCAATTGTGTAAGCAAGGAAAAAGTGTAAAGTAGTATTGGTGATATATGTTAACAGAGCAACAATATGAGATCTGGGAGGATGGATGTTAGATTCATGTACGTTGTGTAGAGTTATAGCAGTAGGTAGAGTACCTATAATGAAGTAGTCGGCTGAATATGGGAGGAATATGGTATGAATTAAAAAGCTATTGTTTTTGTGAGAGAGGGAAAGAGAAAAGAAAGGCAATAGTTTCAAGAGTGGATAACAGACAGAAAGCAAAACAAAGGTATTAGAAATTAAGAGTTAGACAGTTTGTGGATCAAAGAAAGGGAGGTAGAATAAATAGGAGAGACAGTAGATGATGGAGGATATCAAGATGTAGGGTAAAGGGGATAGTGTAGGTAGCCAAAATCTATTCACACAGAAATGAGGCAGTGGAGGATGAGGAAACCCAGCAACTGTGAGGTGTTCCCTGCAGCACCTATTGTATAATTAAGATAAAATAAAATAAGAAGAAAATGAGGGACAAGAGAGAGAGAGGAAAAAAAAGAGAAGAAAGGAAGAAAGAAAAAGGGGGTGGGTAAAGGGCGGGGAACAGGTAGGGAAAAGAAAAAAAAGATATACACCAACCACAACAGCCACAACAACAACAAAAAAAAACCCCTAAATAACTGAAAAAAAAAGACTTTGGGGGATACGCTGGGAGAAAAGACTAGGAGATAATGCAATGTTAGCAATTAGGACATTAAAAATAAAAATAAAAAATAAAATAAAAATAAAAACAAAACAAAACAAAACTAAACAAAAAAGAAAAAACATAAATGTTGAGGGCTAGGACATTCATGGACCCTCAGATGGACCTCAGGGCATGATGGATTCAGGGATGGAAAGTCTGAGATATTGAAGACTCAAGAGGTGTGAATCTCTGGGGTTTGGGCCACCAGGGTTTAGGGGACTCAGACCTGGCAACCTCAATTCCAGTTAACAGGGTGCCTGGGAGCACCACAGTGCATCACAGCCTTCAGGGATCCCCGCAGCTGGGTGCCAGCCCTATGGGTGAGGTCACATCTGCACACTCTATCCTGTGTGTCTGTACCCCACAATTCACTCACTCCCTGGGGTCTATTCTGTGGATGTATCACCAATTCGACTTCAGGACCCCTCCCACCCTGTAATCCCCCGGATCGGCCACCTGAGGGTGCCTCTACACTGCAGCCAATTTAATGACACAGATCAATAGCCAGGCCCAGGGGTGGGGCTCCAGCCGGAAATGCTAATAAAAGAGTCCAAACCCAAAATTCCCACGCTTCGCAAAATATTCCCCTAATCGGCTTCCAGACGTCTCCCACCCTGCCAGACCCTGGTGGCGTCTCTTTATTGCTATCAATTTAAGTCCACTGCAGATCAGCAGCGGGGCTTGGGGGGGCGGGGCTCTAGGTGGAAGCGCTATTATTTGTGTCCACAATCAAAAATTACCCCGCTTCACAATAAAACTCCCGTTTGTCTCCCCAAATCGGTCTGCAAGGGCTTCCTGTCCTATTAACACCCCAATAGGCCACTTAGGGCTTATGAATTCCCCAGTACCACAGAGCCTCCAAAAAAAAAGCGGCTGCAGCGCCCTGTGCCGCAGCTCCGCCCACCCTAGGAGGGAGCGTCCCGCGCACAGCCTGGACCTCCGTGTAATAGAGTCTCAATTATATTTTATAGACGAATTTTCTCTGTTACCTTCCCACCAAATCGATGTCCAGACACCTCCTGCCCTGCAAAAATCCTGAAACAGCCTGGTCCCGAAGAACCTCCAATGCTGCCCTGCTGCTTCTTTGCAGGAGAGATTATCAGGTAAGCTCACTCAGCCACCATCTTGCCTAGTACTTCCCCTTGAGTGCTTTTTTGAATCTGCCTTTCATTGCAGTAGCCACACCCACCTTGGCTTTGGCAATTAACTGCCGATACTTGACTTTACCAGACTGACACCTGATCATTCCCATAATGTTTAAGGATTATAATTCCATCACAGCCCTCCCTACAGTAATATCTGGACTACTGAGAAGAGCAACCACAGAGCTTTTCAGGGAAGATGGAGTTGGCCTTACAAATTTATTCCTCACAGTCCTGGTTAAAGGTGTGTCCTCTGTGCATTCCTGGGGTGGGTGGGCAGCTCTCAAATGGTAAATCCATTCTAGTGTTCTGATCTCCCTACACCTTTGAATTGCCTCCTCTACTGTATATCAGGGCAAATCAGACATCTCAACCTCAGACATGGTAGGCCATGTTTTGGACCATGTTTCAGTCAGTCACCCAAACAAACTGTTAGAGCCCTTTCTAACCCCTGGAACTACAGTGCTGAAGCCAGAATTTCTGTTTAGTGGGTCCATATCAATAAATTCAGCCTGAACCTACTTTATATTCCTTCCACCATTATCCCAAACACTTAGTATCCATTCTCACACATATTCCCCTGATTTCTGTCTCTATAATTTGGAAAACTCATGCAGTTCTTACTTCTCATGGGTCACACTTTGCATTTCACATTTGGGGGCTTGTTGTGATTTTAGTCTAGTAATAAGTCTCAAAGACAAGAGAGGTGTAGGGGTAGATAAGGAGAAGGATTAGAAATATCTTGCAAGACACTGACTTCAGGGCATTCCTTTGCATTTTTTTCTGGTGAGACAGGATTAATTTCTTCAGGCAGGGTTTGAAAGGCAGTTTCCTCAGGGCAGACTGGAGGCTTGGCAGTGCCTGCTGGAGTTTGGCTGTTATGTGCCTCAGGACTAGGAGGAGGTTCAGATTCCTTGGGTCAGGCCTGTGGCTGGGCAGGGCAGGCTTCAGTTTGACTGGTACCCACCTCAGGGCTGGAAGTTGTTTCAGACTTGCTCATGCAGGCTGGAGGCTGGATGATACAAGGTTGACAAGGTGTGGTCTGGACAGGGCAGGCCATTGCAGGCTTATCTGATAAGGTCTCAGCAGAATTCAGGGTTCCAGTATTTCCACCAATATTCATCATCCCATATGTCTCCATCCGAATTCTCTGCATTCCACTCTTTTCCAATCAATGCCTTCACATTAACTGCAGAAATCCCACTGGGTTGAGATTTTAGTTTCCTTTGTAACTCAGCTACTTGTACAAAGAGAGTCTGAGTTTGGTTCTCAGATATTTTGATCCTGTGGCCTCAGGAGACAAGATTTTCTTTCAGAGAGCACATAGAAATTTTCCCATCATTCATGTAGCATTTAAGTTTCAAATTTGAAGCCTTTAACTGATCTCTCTTTTGTAACAGTATCCATAGTACCTAGGAGGAGCCAGCCAACATTATTATACCATTTGACTCCACAAAATTCTGTTAAGGTGTTGAAAACACTCTCACCCAGATCCTTGCTTCTTATAAGGGAGGAAGTAGGGAATCCAGTGATGATATTTTGGATATCTCATTTGCCAACTCGAGCCATGGACTGTTAGCAGCCTCTTCGTTATTGAAAAGGGAGTCATCAGTACCCTTGTGTACAATTAGAGTAGCCAGCCAATTAAAAAACTCCCACAACCACCACAGACACCCCATGTTTAAGGTTGTTCTTCAAGAACCACTCCCAATACCAAGCTGTATTAGTCAGGGTTCTCTAGGGAAACAGAATCTACAAGAGATATCTATCAATAGCATGTGATTTTATAAGAGTCTCTCACATGACCATAGAGATGCACAAGTCCAGGTTTCACAGGCAGGTTGCAAACAGGGACTCCAATGAAAGTCTAATGAAAGTTTTTGATGAATTCTGGGAGACGTTGGCTGTCCAGATGAGCTGGCAATTCTCACTCAATGCTGGAATCACTTCCCCTTTTAAGGCATTCTACTGATTGGATAAAGCATCATTCATTGCTGATGGCAATCTCCCTGATTGATAAAATTGTAATCAGCTATCTATGATTTACCACTGCAGTAAACTCAGTGGTGACTAAAGTTCAGAAATGCCCTTATATTACAGTTAACCCAGTACTTGCTTGACCGAATAACTGGGCACTATTACATGGCTGAGTTGACACATTAGCCTAACCATCACAGGGCCCTTGTGTTTATATTGGGCCCACATTAATAATCCAGGATAATCTTTCCTTCTCAAAATCCTTAACTTATTAACATTTGCAGAGTACTTTTTGTCAAGTAAGATAAGATATACATAGGTCCTATGGATTGAGACATGGAGATCTTTGGGGTCCCACAATTCTGTCTATCACAGCCAGTAATTCTAATCCTAGTATGCACTCAAGATAAATGAAATAAAAGTTGACCATAACAAGATGTGAACATGTGAATTTATAGTAGTATTTTCATTCATAATGGCCAAAATTGGAAATTATCCAAATGGTCATCAACTGGAGAATGAAGAAAAGAAACAAAATACTGATACATACTAAAGCATGGGTGAATCTACAAAACATAATGTATATGAAAGAAGCCTGGCACAACGTAACATATATTGTATATCATTTATAGAAAATTCTAGTAAAGACAAAACTGTAGAGATAAAAAATAGATTTGTGACTGTCTGAATCTAGAGATGAGGACAGTGAGTGACAGCAAATAGTGAAAGGAAAATTGGATTCTAAAATTGGATTGTGGTGATGGGTACACAGAACTGTAAATTTACTAAAAATTTTAAACTAGACACCTAAAATGAATGGATTTTATAGTATGTGAATTATACCACAGTAAAAATGCTTTATTTTTCAGAAAGTCCAAACCATAGAAATATTAATAAATTGAAGAAGCAACAGGGTAGTCTATCAAAGTCCATTATATCCTCTATAATAATCTGCAAAACTCAAAAATATTTTAAGGATTTAAAGTATTTTAAAGATAATATTGAAAAAAAAGCTTTTCTATACTCTTGAAAAATGTGATTACTTTCTGAAAACTCCCCCAAATTTTTCTACTAGGAAAACATTGGTGATTTAAATTCCTGTGTGGCTAATGACTCTAAATGAAAATTAAATAAATAATATGTTGTTCATTACAAACTGCTTCTCATATACTTTTCTATACAGCAGGGCCTCTCTTTTTCCAGCTTTGGACAATTAGGTCTTTGGATGGAATTTGGGTTTCACTGTTCAATTAAGCTTAAGTAAAAACTGAATTCAGCACCTAGTTAAATGAAAAGTATGGCAAGGTTGTTGTACCAGAGACACCATGGTTTTGGAATGAACTATAGTGTGTCCACTTTCTAACTCAGCAAGTGGCCCTCAAAATATGCAGGAGCAGCAGTGCCCCTGGCAGAGCAGTTTGGTGGGCATGCCTCTGGAAGTCATTCCCACAGTGCAGGCTATAAGATTTTCCTCAGCCCTGATAAAGATCCTGCAAGCCATGTAAAATCCTGCAAGCAATTCTTTCTTATCAATCTGGTTAATGTCGATTATCTTTTCTGCCACTGAGCACTGAGTTAAATACCAGGAAAAATAATGTTTAATTTACATGACAGAGAGTTACTATTTTTAATTTATTAATATCTTAAATAAATCAATAAGAAAAGACAAATACCCCATTTGAAGAGATGCAATTTACTTAAGGACATATATTTATAATGATTAAGCCTATGGGATGTTCAATCTCACTCAAAATTTTAAAAATTCAATTAAATCAACCTTGAATTATCATTTTTCACCTCTTACATCAGCAATATTAAAAAGACGGATACTGTCCTCCATGAGCAGAGGTATGGAGAAATAAACAATATTTTATATTGTGGAAAATGTTGTAAGTAGATACTAACTTACGGAAAATGTTGGGAATACCTTTGAAAACTTTAAATGATATAGTTTGAGCCAAAATTTCAGCTTTAAGGGTTTATATACAGATATATCTGTACAATTGTCTACCCTAACTTCTTCTCTCTTTACTCCCAGACCCTTAAAGCACCTAACCCATGGTGGTTATTCAATAAATATGTGTGGGGCTGTGTATGAAACTATATATTGACAAATAGGTTCATTGAAGCATTATTGAAAATAATACAATATTGGAAAAAATCAAAATGTAAACCAATAGAGGATCAGTTAAATTATTTATAATAAACTGATATATCATGCAATTATTAAATAGAATCAGATAGATCTACACTTGTTAAGAACCAGCTAGTATACTATAACCTCGTTTGTTGTCAAATTCATAAATCATAAAGGAAATACTGGTATCTTTTACTATTTTAAAAAACAAAACTTCCACATCACAAAACACAAACGAACACACATACAACCCCCAAATCCTCAAAAAATAAACACACAGAATTGAAATTTGAATACATGTTGTAAATATTTGCAACACATATGACAGATAAGGGATTTCTATGTCTAATAAAGTGTTCTTTAAAATCAATACATGTGTAGATCCCAGCAACATGACAAAATAGTTTTATTTCTGAAATCCTCTTCCCCACCTGCCTTTTTAAAATCTCTCTGGAGAGGTCCATCACCTGGATGGGCACACTTGGGTGTCTGAGAGGACAGTCAAAGAATAGGTCCACCAGGACCTCTGGGAGAGATAATGATAGATACATTGTTCTTTCATCCCAGTGGATAGAAGAATTGTGAAACAGAAAGAAGGGTTTACCTGGCTTTTAGACCATGGACAAAGTTTGATTATAATCACTATGATCCTACTTGGGTCCCTCTTGCAAATTAGAAAAATACTACATTCCTTGCTTCTTGGGGAAGAAGCCTCATGGGAACATGGCTTAGCCAGAGGAGCAGGAAATAGTTTTCAGCCTCTGTTCACCCTTCACTGGTCATTCTTATGCATTGTGACACCTATATGACCATACAGGATGGTCCTGGACATGGAGTCAATGAAAGGGCTTAAGAGGCAACTAACAGCAAAAAAAAAAAAAGCTGCCAATCAACTTGGAGAAGGCTTCCCCGACGTGCTCACATGTGACTCTGGAAAGGCCTGTATCTGCTGACTTGTGAGCACGTGGAGAAGGACTACAGAACTGGTTAAAGACCCTGTGGTTCACAAACAGTCCTCAAGAATAAAAACTGCTGTGCTTGCTACCAATCAGCAATGGCCTGGCTGGTATGGTGAGGCTACACAAAAGCAAAAGCAAGTGAAGAGAAATAACAACTCAAGACATTCAAGCACCAGAGACAGAAAGGACAAGCTCAGCACTTCGAATAGGTAAATAAAACTGATGAAAAACTCCAGTGGGATTTTCAACTAAAAAGCAATAAGAGATCTCGAGGTTTATAATAATGAATAAAATATGCCTATAAAATATTATTTTGGAACGATTTCATGATTTAATACTCAATCAACTAACAGAACAAAGGAATATAATTAATATTGAGAATTTATGGCTTAGAATGTCCAAATGTAGAAAATAAAAAACAATGAAAATTATAAAGGAAAAGATGAAAAACTTGGAGAATAGCTTCAGAACATGTAATGATTAAATATAGGCCATCCCAGAACAAGCAAAAGGAATAAAAGAAAGAGAATTAACAACCAAACTCAAAATAAAAGATGATTTATCTTTTAATAAGAAGAAAGATTGGCATCTTTAGATTGAAAAGACTCATTGAGATTCAAGCAAGATTAATAAAAGTAAGAAAAGAGGAATAGAATATCCAGGTGAAATTCCTATTTAACAAATATAAGTAGAGGAACTTGCAAACTTCCAACAGGAAGAACAAGCTTCTTATTTAGGAATGATGATCAGGTTTTTCATATCCAGTACAGTAAACAAGAACATGATCAGATAATATCTACAGTCTCCTGAAAGAAAAGGATTTGCCTTTCAAGAATCCTACAATCAGGGCAGTGGACTTGGCCCAGTGGTTGGGGCGTCCGTCTGCCACATGGGAGGTCCGCGGTTCAAACCCCAGGCCTCCTTGACCAGTGTGGAGCTGGCCCATGCGCAGGGAGTGCACTCCATAGGGAGAGCCACCCAGCATGAAAGAAAGTGCAGCCTGCTTAAGAATGGCGCCTCCCACATGGAGAGCTGACTAAGCAAGATGACCCAATGAAGGGAATCTGCAACGAAGGGAAACACAGATTCCCATGCCACTGATGACAAAAGAAGTGGACAAAGAAGATGCAACAAACAGACACAAAGAACAGACAACAAATGGGGGGGAAGGGGAGAGAAATAAATAAAAAATAAATCTTAAAAAAAAAGAATCAGACAAGATATGATTCTTCCAATAAAAATAAATAAATAAATAAAAAGGTAGTACTACACAAATGTTCTGTTTGGCAAAGTATACTTTAGGAAGTCTTTAAACATAGTAAAAACTGAATAAGGTCATAGATATCAAAACCAGGAAAGAAAAAAGGAAACCCAAATATCTATACCTATATACATATGTGCATGAGACCGTGCATGTATATGAATGTGTACATGTTTGTGAATGA
The DNA here is from genome assembly GCF_030445035.2 of Dasypus novemcinctus. Classification (NCBI taxonomy): domain Eukaryota; kingdom Metazoa; phylum Chordata; class Mammalia; order Cingulata; family Dasypodidae; genus Dasypus; species Dasypus novemcinctus. The sequence goes on from NC_080681.1 coordinate 56,883,842, forward strand.
ATGATACAAATATTTAAAAATTAATTTTTGACTCTCCCTTCTAACTTCAGGATGATATGATAGGCTTAAGCCACCTCGGTGGCAATTCAAAAATTCAAGAAAGAATTCAAGGTAGCAAAGAGCCTCAATGGCTAATAAAACAATCTAAATCCCCAAATCTATTATTCTTTGTCCTGGGGTTTCCTCCTAGTCAGCTAAATCTACCCCTTGATTTAAATCAATTGACTTGAACCATACTATGTGAGATACAATAATTCTGCAATGACTAAAAAGTCCTCAAGTGCCCAGGCTTAGAAAAATCCCTCTTATTTACAACCCCAATGCACTGCCTCATATCTACATCATTTAACTTGAACAAAGCCCTCTCACCGCTCCCATAGGAATTATGCTGAGGTGGAACTACACTATCGATTTACCACACCCACAGTCTGCTATTGATTTTTGCTGGCAATTTTCTTACCAATCTATTATTAATATGAGGAAGGACCTGCAATGTGAATGCCCCGGCCAGCGGGGCTGCGAACTGGGGCTCGTGGCTTGCGTGGAGGAGAATGATGAGACAGGAGACGCGAGGAATGACAGCGAGACAGGGTGAGGATCAAGCTGCAAATTTTATTGAGGGGAACAAAGGATATATACTCTTGGGAAAAGGAGGGGTAATGGGTGGAGGTGAAAGTTAGGGATTGGTTGTGGTCACTACTGATATGTAGAGTGGGTTTCAGTTTACCTGCCTTGTGCCTGCGCACTGCCTTGTCAGCCTGGGCAGTGGCGGGAAGACAGAGAACAAAGACCTGAAGGGGAAGAAGAATGAGGAAGTGACAAGGCAGATTTGGATTCTGCCATGTTGTGGGACCTGACATATTGTGAGGGGCTAATTACAGTTTGCTTAATTGAGAGGGTTGGCTCCTCTCTGGCAGCCGTGCTACTGATTCTCGCTGAGTTCAACATACATTCTTTTTATCGCTCCCAACATCTCCTCCCTTTTTCTTTTATTAGCACAGTACTTTCTGCATGGCTAACTGAGGGAAACAGAGGCCTCATTTTCTCGATGTGAAGAGGGGGCTTTACCGACTGCGCTACAAGGGCGAATAAAAAAGGGGGGACCGTGCCTGTCTTAGGTCGGAACTGCACCCGGTGAGCCATTTTAGCTCACTCACACACGTGACCAGTCTTACCCGTCATTGGGAAGCATGGCAGCGAAAGGCCACGTCCCTGTCTTAGGTTGACTGTTAGGTCAGTTCAGTTGCCCGTCATTGGCTAACCAGCCCAGCTCCCGGAGCGACCAGGATGCTGTCGATGCATGCGATCGAAGCACCCTGCCCAGTGGCCCTTGCGAACAGAGCGGGTCCCCTAAATTAGTGAGGCATGCTTCTCAGAGAACAGCTAGGTTGTGCTTACCTCTAACCGTCTCTTGCAGTGTTGTACCTTGCACTCAGCAGCTTATAGGCAGGGAGGATTGATGTTTTAAGGGAAGCAGTCTGGATGGTCCATAGATATACCCTGATCAGCGAGATAGAGCCAATGGTAGTGTACTTGAATGGGCTTGCCAAGAGCGGAGTCAACCTGGTCCTTAACTGGATAATTCTTTTTATGGCCCAAGGTCCGAAAGACAGTATGAGAAGTATAGTTATTAATGGGCCTAGTATAGGGAGGATGTAAGGAAGGATTCCACTGAATCCCCAGGAGAAGTTTCCTTGGGTTTCTCTTTATTACTCTTTGCTGGTCCATTTCTGAGCTGAGCTACGTTATTTCTAATAAGGCCGGAATGATTAGCATAAAAAAGCATTCCTCTCCTAATGCCGCATAAATCCCTCCCTCTTTAAGAGGAGCCTTCTGCAATTTTGGAGGACAACCTCAGATAATGAATTTAGGGACTTTTCTAGATGGGAAATGGAGGTTTCCACGCGGGCTATATCTTCATCGACGGCTCGCCTGATAGAGGAGAAGGAAGTTTGTTGTGTAGTTAGGGCTGCTACTCCAGTACCAGCTCCAGCAAGACAATCACCATCATCAGAAGTTGTAGAAGTCTCCATCTCTTCATTCTGGAGTTTAATCCTTTTTGCAGATAACTAAATTTGTTCTCCATTTTCTGAAATGATAAGAGCATAGCCTCACCCCCTTACTATAATCCTGCCTTTTTTCCACACATTGCTTAAAATATCTTTCCAGAATATTGGTTGATCTTCATTTCCTGTGTCTACTGTAGATGTTTGACATTTTCTAAGTGACATTCCACAGGTGTTAATGAATTATAAACATTAAGAGAATGTAAAGTAAATAAAGCTTTAGCTAATTGATCTTTTGGTGTTATAATACCATCATCTCCCCCTTTTTGTTTTAAAAGCATAGTTTTTAGGGTATGATGGCTGCATTCAATTATGGCTTGACCTGTAGGATTATAAGGAATGCTGGTATCATGTTCAATACCATATTTTAAACAGAAAGATTCAAAGGATTTACTAATGTAAGAAGGTCCATTATCAGTTTTAATTTTCAGAGGGCATCCCATTACAGCAAAAGCAGACCAGAGGTGTGAGTGAACATGATGAAACTGTTCCCCACTTTGAGCAGTAGCCCAAATGAAATGAGAATAAGTGTCCATATAAACATGAACATATTGTAGTTTACTAAGGGACAGTATGTGAGTAACATCCATTTGCCATAATTGATTAGGAGTCAGGCCTCTGGGATTAGTCCCAGCCTGAAAAGACACTGTAGTTAAGGGTTCACTGGTGGGACAGGTACAGATAATTCCTTGTGCCTGTAGTCTTATTAACTTTTGATATTTATTTCACAGGCCTTTAGCATTAATATGAGTTAAAGCATGGCAATTGCGAGCACTTTGTAAACACCTTACCAATAAATCAGCTCGAGCATTATTTGATGTCATAGGACTAGGCAAAGAGGCATGAGAGATATATGAATAATGTAAATAGATTTTAACCTAATGAGATGTTGCAAATCAGCGCAAAGTTGAGATAACTCATCAGTAGCAAAGATATGAGCTGTTTCAATATGCTTGACAGTAAGGCATACATATTCAGAATCAGAGACAATATTCAAGGGCTCTTAAAACATTTGTAAAACTTTAATGATGGCTCAAAGCTCTGTGCATTGAGCAGATGAATAAGGAGTTGGCCAAACCTGTTCTTTTTGAAAAGTAACGTATGCTGCTTTTCCATTACTATTACTATCAGTAAATACTGTACAGGATGGTTGGGCTATGCACACAGCCTTGAAAAGCACTGCAAAAGTTTATTGTTGGGTTTTTTACAGATAAAGGAATGCAGCTGGCTTGATTTAAGACACTAAAGAAAGTCTTAGCAAGTTTTAAAACAAAGTGATAGCAATACAGCTGGACTTTAACTTTTTGCAACAAACTAGCAGTGTTTGGGATTGCTGCATAGTATGTTGTTACTTTAATTTATGATAAGAGGTTGTTTTGTGATACTCTTTTATAATAACTAAAACCATGAACAACCACATTGTACTTTTATTTAATATTATGCTGAAATATTGGTAACTTTGTACACTTTTAAGCATTCATAGAAACTTTTCACTCAGACAACTTTAATTAACAGAGGGTTAAAGGAAAGAAAAAACTTGTTAATTTTATAACACTTTTAAACATCTTTTATTTAACTTGTAACATATCAAATGAACTTAATTATTACTTTAATTTTTCTTTCAAGGTAAAAGAACAAATCTCATAATTAGTTTGGAATAAAAGGCTACTGTTCAGGATTAGGTTTTGAGAAAGCAGTTTTGAACATTATGTTCCTTTAAGAGATAAAACTTTCCTTCTTGGAATACCTAGGAAATGATAAGCACAAGAAACACAAGACAGACTTTCTTTGTATACTGACTGAGGATAAGAACTTTACCAAAACAGATTAATGGTGAGAGGCTTTGAGAAAGAACAAAAAAAAATTAACTTTGCATCAGCATACTACTCGAAGACTCATTAAATTTTATTTAACTTTAACTGTAAAAATTCCTTTTCCACCAACTTTCTGCAGTTTCAGCATTCACTCAGGTTCCGTCTTATACTCTACTCTTTCCAATAGTCAATTATTTTATTTCAGGACAAAATTATTTTCTGTTTCTTTAATAATAAAAACACATTCCATATAGCCTACATCAAAGTTATTAAGCAAACTTCTTATAATACTGAGAACACTAAACAAGCTTGTTAAAATAATGAACCTTTCTTTAAATACTTAGTAGCATGCAATATTAGAAATGGTTTTTAGAAGCAAGTTGGCAGGGGAGGCTGGTTGCTGTCAATCTTTCCTGTTATAAAATTACCTTTTATTATAATCATCATCAATTCAGTTTTATATATATTTAAGAATGACCTTTTGGAATTAGCCATTTAATACCTTAATGTAAACAATACTTTATTAAACCTTTTATTTATAACCATATAGACTATTAAAGACAACTTTTATCTTTACAGAGCACATTCCCTTACTTAAAATTATCACAATACCTTTTACAACTTGCCACATGCAAATTAAGTTTCAAGAGTTTAGGAAAAATTAGCCATTCTACTTTAGGACAAAACACCTTTTTGCAAAGACTTATTAAATTTCAGTTAGCATTTTCACAAACTTTTAACCAAATGTTTACTTAAGTTTTGCATCTTTCATATTATCCTGTGAAGAAAGATAAGTTATTCATTTTAATCTAGGCAAGAACAACTTTTTATGAAGACGTACAGTTAATTTTGTTAATTAAGATTTACAATTTTTATTATTGTAGATATCTTATTAACATTTAAACTTATGTATTAATATAATAAACTTAAGTATTAATATAAGCGCTTATTTGATTTTTGGCCATTTGAATAGAGCTCTTTTAAAAATTTCTAGTAATTTATATTTACCATCCGGAGGTGTTACAATATACATTGACATTGAACGAACAGACAGACAAACACAGAACAATTACAACACATTAACAGAAATATATAATTTATTTACGATTGACTCATAATTCTTACTTTCTTGGTATAGCTGCTTTTAAATCTTCTGTTATATAGCATATCATAGATTATACCCTTGAAGATTTCTTCTGGACTTCATGTTGCCTGTAATATGAAAGCTTGTGCTTGGAAACATTTTTATTAGTTATCAGCAATCAGTTAAAATAACTTGAGCAGCATAAATGTAGTTAAACTCTAATTTAGCAGTTTAGACCATTAACACAAATTTTTGGATTATTATTCTGTAAGACTATACTGAGACTTGAAGTTCAGGAGTAAACTACTGATCTAAAACTGAAAATTCCTTTTTAAACCTTGATAAAAATTTTGTACTAATTTTATTATCTTGGTTAAATAAGCCCAATTAGAATTAGCATGGAAATAAAACAGAACACCAATGTTGCCATGTTTTTCTCTTTTTTCAGTGGCTTAACTCTATTAACCCCCACTAGCCCACAGCTACATTGTCATGTAGACAGCAGGGAGTTTGAAAAGTTGCGAAAGTGGGCTAGTGTTTGCCTGGATAAAGTTGATTGCCTCATAAAGTTTGTTTGGATTTTGGGGCTTGTGGCTGCCTTTGTTTCCCACTTCCCTAATGGGAAGCAGGGGCAGTGCCTTGCTCTTCGTGGTGGCGTGGATTTTGGCGGGCTTCAATCAGCAGGCACTTAAGCCCGCGCCCGCGGAGCGCAGGGAGGGTGCCACGGCCAGGAAGGCTTGGGCTGAGTGCTGCCTGCCACCAGCTGTGCTCCCCCCAGCCAGCGCCCGAGGCAGGGCTAATTTTAGAACAAAGCCTGAAGTAACCAGACAAGTTCTCCTACTTTCTGTAAGGTCTAACTGCTGCCTGATAAGCTGCATTTGCATTTACAAAGGCAATTTGCTTTACAAAGTCTGTTTCTGTGTTGATATCGCCAGTTTTTCTGCAGCCGTGCACAATTTGCCTACAAACTTTGAAAAGGGTTATTTTGGCCCCTGCTTAATATTAGTGAGGGAGGAGGCAGGGCGGAAGTGAGAGCAGTTTAAGATTACAACTTACATCTTCATTGGGAGTTTCTGCGTTATTTTCACAGACCTCATCCTCGATGGAGGGGGTAGAAGGAGTGGAGGGTTTGTTATCAAAGGAAATTAAACTGAGGGGTGAGTTTGAATGTAAGTGATGGGGTTGCGAGTGATGCTCAGACTTTTTACTGCAACTCGAAGGGGGTTGAGAACTTAATTTTAAAGCAGTCTCCCCTTCTGTGATGATTTCAGTAACATCAGGGAAGCAGGGGGGGGAAGCCCGAATCATCTCATATATCAGTTGACAATAATTAAATGCAGTGACAGGGATTCGGGAGGGGCTAAAAGTCTTATAATAGTCGTTCAAACAGTCACTGACTCTTTTCCAACATCTTTCATCTATGGTTCCCTCCTCAGGGAACCACGGGCAAGTTTTTATGATAAACCTAAAAAATTCACTAAGACCCTTCTTTTTTACCACAATTCCTCGCGCCTGAAGTGCTTCCTTTACTTGATTAAGAAATAGATCGTGTTGTGATTGTTCCTGTCCCATGGAAGAAAAAAACTTTAATTTTAGAAAAAGTAAGAAAAATGAAGAGACTAGAAGAAACTTTACCTCGAGTAGGTCTTCCCAGGACTCCCTCCTGGACAGGATCCTTCCCGGATGCCTGGACTTCTGCGCCGCTAATTTCGCCTCTGCATCGGCCAGTAGTGAAGAGAGCTCTCTATCTTGGTGGGTGCGGCGGTTCCCTCTCACACGCAAGCCAAAAGCCCCACGTTGGGCGCCAGCTGTGAATGCCCCGGCCAGCGGGGCTGCGAACTGGGGCTCGTGGCTTGCGTGGAGGAGAATGATGAGACAGGAGACGCGAGGAATGACAGCGAGACAGGGTGAGGATCAAGCTGCAAATTTTATTGAGGGGAACAAAGGATATATACTCTTGGGAAAAGGAGGGGTAATGGGTGGAGGTGAAAGTTAGGGATTGGTTGTGCTCACTACTGATATGTAGAGTGGGTTTCAGTTTACCTGCCTTGTGCCTGCGCACTGCCTTGTCAGCCTGGGCAGTGGCGGGAAGACAGAGAACAAAGACCTGAAGGGGAAGAAGAATGAGGAAGTGACAAGGCAGATTTGGATTCTGCCATGTTGTGGGACCTGACATATTGTGAGGGGCTAATTACAGTTTGCTTAATTGAGAGGGTTGGCTCCTCTCTGGCAGCCGTGCTACTGATTCTCGCTGAGTTCAACATACATTCTTTTTATCGCTCCCAACACTGCAATCAAGACCACCAAGTATGGAACAAGCACTTGAACTTCCTGCTACATTTTGGTACATGAACTACACACAATTATGGACGAAAGATCGTAAAGCTACTGGGATATCCTCCTCATTAACTTGTCTGTGATTCTTTGTGTCTTTCTATTTCCAATAAATAAACCTCATGTGTTTTCCTCTTTAATTAAAATAGTTTTCCTTTCTGATCCCTATTTCTTTGCAAAAATGGTTTGGAAATAAGTAGAATAAAAGAGAAATATAAAAAACAAGACTAGCCTGAAACTAAAAGCTTTAAATTATGTCAAGAAACACAAAAGTTAGAAGGGTGAGAAGGTAAGCAAAGACAATGCTATATTCTCGCATCATTACCACTTCCTGAGCACAAATGAAGGCATTTTCCAGACTTCTCAGTAGCTAGGGTGTGGTCATGTGTTTAATTTTGGTCAATGAAATATGAGTGGAAGTGAGACATATAAACACATAATAGAAGTTACATCTTTCTCTTTCTCTGCCACAACTACTGAGGGTCTGTAAGTTGAGATGGTACAGTCAAAAGATGGTAACAGTCTACATCCCTGAATTCCCACTCAGAGGGAGCTGCCCCTCAGAGTTACCAAATCTCTTAGAGAAGTTGCATAAGAACAAACACAACTTTAACGTCCTAAGGCACAATAAATCCATGTGGTGGACATTTTTAATATTTTAACCATAGCATAGCCTAATTTATCCTGAGTATTATAGGAGGCAAAAGATAGGAAAGGGAAACGGACTTTGGCCCGGTGGTTAGGGTGTCCGTCTACCATATGGGAGGTCCGCGGTTCAAGCCCCGGGCCTCCTGGACGCGTGTGGAGCTGGCCATGCGCAGTGCTGATGCGCACAGGGAGTGCCGTGCCACGCAGGGGTGTCCCCCGCATGGGGGAGCCCCACGCGCAAGGAGTGCGCCCGTGAGGAGAGCCGCCCAGCGTGAAAAGAAAGAGCAGCCTGCCCAGGAATGGCGCCGCCCACACTTCCTGTGCCGCTGACAACAGAAGCGGACAAAGAAACAAGACGCAGCAAATAGACACCAAGAACAGACAACCAGGGGAGGGGGGGAAATTAAATAAATAAATAAATCTTAAAAAAAAAAAAAAAAGATAGGAAAAATGGAGAAGTAAGTATTTATATTGGAGTAAGGTTTCATTTTTTTAAAAATATTTATTTATTTATTTCTCGCCCCCCCCTCGCCGCCACCGCCCCTGTTGTCTGTTCTCTGTGTCTATTTGCTGCATCTTTTTCTTTCTCCACTTATGTTGTTGTCAGCGGCACAGGAATCTGTGCTTCTTTTTGTTGCGTCATCTTTCTGCATTAGTTCTCCATGTGTATGGCACGCCATTCTTGGGCAGGCTGCACTTTCTTTCTTGCTGGGCGGCTCTCCTTACGGGGCGTACTCCTTGTGCATAGGGCTTCCCTATGTGGGGGACACCCCTGTGTGGCATGGCACTCCTTGCACGCATCAACACTGCACGTGGGCCAGCTCCACATAGGTCAAGGAGGTTCAACCTTATTTGAACCATGGACCTCTCATGTGGTAGATGGATGCCCTAACCACTGGGCCAAGTCTGCTTCCCTGGAGTAAGCTTTTATATTGGATTGTGGGTCAGAGGAATGTCATTAGATTTGATTTATATAATAGGAAAAGGATATATTAAAAAGATAAAATGATTAGGAATGGGAAAAAAAGCACTATATATAGAAAAATACAGTAGAATATAATTAGCAAGAAAAATGAGAAATAATACAAATATAATCAAGCAAGCAAAATAATAAAAAGGAAAAAGGAAACAACAGCAAAATAAAATAAAAAGCTGGTATAAAATAAAATACAAGCCATAAAAATGATTATTATTTATTACACTAAATGTAAACATACTAAATTTCTTGATTAGATATGGATAATTATTTGATGGGTAAAAAGAAAATCCAACACATGTTGCTTATAAAACAAGAAAAAAAAAACATAAAATAAAACAACAAAAATATTGAAATAAGAGATGGACAAAAAATTCCTAGACAACTATTTAAAACAGTTCTAGTATTGCATCCAGCACAGTAGAATCTATGAACAAAAGCATTCAACAAAGAAAAAAGGCACATTATATAATGATTAAAAGGTTTACATTTTCAAGAAAACATAACAGACAAGCATTCATATATTTGAACAGCCTCTAAAAGAGAAGAAGATCTAGGTGATCTTGGGTTTGGTGATGATTTTTTAGGTACAACACAAAAAGGATGATCCATGAAAGAAAAAATGATAAGTCGGACTTGGACTTCATTAAAGTAAAAATAAAATCTTTTGCTCTTCTAAAACATCATTAAGGAAATGAAAAGGTAAGCCACAGATTGGGAGAAAATATTTACAAAGTGCAAATCTGCCAAAGACTTGTACCCAAAATATACAATCTTAAAACTCAATTATAATAAATCAAACAACCTTATTTAAAAATTGTGCCAAAGAACTGAATATATACCTCACCAAATAAGACCTACAGATGACAAATAATCATATGAAAAGATGTTAAATTTCCTTTGTCATTAGGGAATTGCAAATTAAAACAAGATTAACAATACACATTGATTAAAATGACTATACTCCAAAACATTGCCAATACCAAATGTTGGCAAGAATGTGGAGTAACAGGAATTCTCATTCATTGCTTCTGTTAATGCAAAATGATACAGCTAAATTGGAAGACAATTTAGCATTTTCTTAAACAACTAAACATACATTGATCATATAATGAAGTAATTGCACTTCTGGGTATTTAGCCAAATGAGCTGAGGATTTAGGTCTACATGAAATCCTGCAAGGAAATGTTCATAGCAGCTTTATTCATAAATGTCAAAACTTGGAGCAACCAAGATGGTCTTCATTAAGTGAAATGATGAACAAACTGTGGTATATATACACAATGGAATATTATTCAGTGATAAAAAAGAAATGAACTATCAAGCCACAAAAAAAGACACTGAAGAACCATGAAAGTGTGTTACTAAGTGAAAGAGGCCAGTCTGAAAAGGCTACATACTGTATGATTCAACCATATGGCATTTTGGAAAAGGCAAAACTTTACAGACTGTGAAAAGATCAGTGGTGGTTAGGGGCTCAGGGAGAGCATGGAGGGATGAATAGGTGGAGCACAGGACATTTTTAGAGCAGTGAAATCTTTAGTGTACTGGGGTGTTCCTAAACCCTGAGTGGGCTGTTTTGGGGACTTGCAGGGCAGGAGGTGTCTGGATGTCAATCTGGTGAGACAGTGACAGAAGAGATTCTTGTCAGAGGTGGAATTTTGGGTTTCTGACATGGAGGTCAGAAGTTGTGGACAGGACGCCTCCCCCTAGGGCTGGCAGCCTGGCCACTGCAATCCCTGAAAGCTTTCTTATGCTGTGGTGTTCCCAGGCCCCATGTTAACCGGATGCGTGGTTCCCAGGTCTGTGTCCCCTAAACCCTGGTGGCCCATGGTCCAGAGACTCACACACCCTGAGTCTGCAGTATCACAGACTTCCCATTCCCGAATCCACCCCACCCTGAGGTCCGTCTGAGGACCTTGATTACCCTAGCCCTCGGTGTTTTGTTTTGTTTTGTTTTATTTTTTCTCTTTCTCTCCTTGAACTTGGAGGAGTGTAACCAGCTGACTTGGGGAGAGTCTGGGAAGAAAGGAAAGGTGAATATGCTGAGAAAGCCCAATTTACCTAAATGTCCTGGGATAGGAAACTTTGTCTAGGAGAAGGTAGAGTGAGAAAATCAATTAGACCTCTCCTAGCACACCTAAGGGGGAGGGACTGTAGTAGGTGCTATCCAAGCTTCCAATAACATATTTGGGTTTTCTGGTGAGGTGTAGGTGCTCTCACGCTGGAAATAAAGAGTCATAGTCTTCTGTGTTGAGTTGGTTCAACAAGGACCTACTTGAATCTCCTACCAGACCTCTCAGGCAGCTTTCCTGCTGCCCTGGGAGGGAGAGAAGTGAGGAAAGGAGAAAAAGGGAAGGTCAGATCCCTAAGTGTATTATTTAACTGCAAAGGGGATTCCTAGCTTGAAACATTGGTTCTTTTTGTTTTGTTTTGTTTTGTTTTGTTTTTTGTTTTTTGTTTTTTCTGGTGTGGTTGCTAATATTGCATTGTCTCCTGGTCTTTTCTCCTGTTTTATCCCCCAAGGTCCTTTTTCATTTATTTAGTTTTTTTTTTCTTTCACTTTTTCTTTTTCTTGCTTGTTCCCCCCCCCCCTTTTCTCTTCTCTTTTTTCCTTTTCCCTCTTTTTCTTCTTTTTCTATGTTATTTTCCTTATATAATAGGTGCTGCAGGGAGTGCTTCACACATGCTGTGTTTCCTCATCCTCCATTTCCTCTTTTCTGTGTGTATTGATTTTGCCCACCTACACTATCCCGTTTCCCCTACATCTTTCTATCCTCCATCGTTTGCTGTTTCTCTTACATTATACCTCCCTTTCTTTGGCCCCCAAATTGTCTGACATTTTTTTCTAATACCTTTATTCTGTTTTCTGTCTTGTATTCACTCTTGATATTATTGTCTTTCTTTTCCCTTTCCCTCTCTCATGAAAACACTGGTCTTTTAATTCATACCATATTCCTCCCCATATTCAGTTGACTGCCTCATTATAGGTACTCTACTTAGTGCTATAACTCTACACAACTTACATGAGCCTAAATTCCATTCTCCTAGATCTCACATGGTTGCTCTGTTAATATTTATTACCAATACTACTTTATACATTTTCTTTTCTTACTCATTTTGCTTTCCCTGGCCCTAATATTTCCCTTCAAAGTGAAGTTGGCCAGCAATGAGGAAATAGAGTAAGAAGAACAAAGTGACAAAAAGAAGACATAACACTTATGCATGAACAGCAACTAATTAATCCCCAAGACTAAAAAAGAAGCTAAGGAACTGATTATACCTGTCAAGATAAAATGATGACCAGCCAGCAACAAAAAACTACAAACCAAACCAATAATCAGGAAAACATGGCTGAATCCAATGAACAAAGTAAAAATGAGGAAGTGGAGCAGAACTTTGGACAAGTAATTAAAGACCTCAAAATATATATTAGAGACCAACTTAATGAAATAAAGAAAGAGATTAACAATATGGAAAAAAAAACACTTGGAAAGGAAATTACAGACAAACACAAAAAGATAACAAATATGATGGTGATGAACACCACAGTTCAAGAAATCAAAAACACACTCTCAGCAAATAGCAGCAGATTAGAAGAGGCGGAGGAGAGAATTAGTGACATGGAAGACAGTACATCTGAAATAAAACAGATAGTAGAACTGATAGATAAAAAGATAGAAAAAAATCCAGCTAGGATTTAGGAACCTGAATGACAATGCAAAATGCACAAACATACGTATCATAGGCATCCCAGAAGGAGAAGGGAAGGGAAAGGGGACAGATGGAATGTTGGAGGAAATAATGGCTGAAAATTCCCAAATCTACTGAGAGAAATGGATGTACATGTCCAGGAAGCACAACACACCCCAAACAGCAAAATCCCAATAGGCCCACCCCAAGACATATACTTGTCAAATTATCCAATGCTCAAGACAAAGAGAAAATTCTAAAAGCAGCAAGAGAAAAGAGAACCATCACATACAAGGGAGGTTCCATAAGATTAAGTGCTGATTTCTCATCTGAAACCATGGAGGCAAGAAGGCAGTGGTATGACATAGTAAAGGTACTAAAAGAAAAAATTTCTAACCAAGAATATTCTACCCAGCTAAGCTAGCATTAAAAAATGATGATGAGTTCAAAGTATTCACAGATAAACAGAAATTAAAAGATTATGCCAACAAGAACCCTGCCTTTCAGGAAATACTAAAGGGAGTTCTGCAGGGAGAAAGAAAAAAACAGGAGAGGCAGAGTTGGAAGAGAGTGTAAGAGCAACAGAAAAGACAAAAAGAGAAGGAAAAACAAACAAACAAAATATGACAAACACAAGTCCAAACAAAATATGGCTAACATAAATAATTCCTTGAAAGTAATAACACTGAATGTCAATGGATTAAACTCACCTGTCAAAAGATTCAGACTGGAAGACTGGATAAGGAAATATGACCCATCTATATGCTGTCTACAAGAAACACATCTTAGACCCAGGGATTCATGGAGGTTGAAAGTGAATGGCTGGAAAATAATCGTACAAACAAACAATAACCAAAAAGGGCAGGAGTAGCTATATTAATATCAGTCAAAATAGACTTTAAATGCAAAACAATTGTGAGAGACAAAGATGGATACTACATATTAGTGAAAGGGATAATCTTTCAAGAAGAACGAACAATCATAAATATTTATGCTCTTAAGAAGGGTGCCTCCAAATACGTGAGGCAAACACTGGAAAACTAAGTGAAAAAATAGATGCCTCTACAATTATAGTGGCATTATACATTATAATACACCACTATCAACTTTGGACAGAACATTTCAAAAGAGAATCAATAAAGAAACAAAAACTTTGAACAGTATATTAGAAGAGCTGGATCTAATAGCCATATACAGATCATTACACCTGAATACAGCAGGATATACATTTTTCTCAAGTACACATGGGTCATTCTCCAAGATGTACCATATGCTAGTCCACAAAGAAAGGCTCAATGAATTCAGAAGGCTCGAAATCATACAAAATAATATCTCTGACCACAGTGGAGTGAAGCTGGAAATCTGCAAGGGACAGAGGCCCAGATTACACACCAAGATATGGAAATTAAATCGCACACTCTTAGAAAAACAGTGAGTCAAAGAGTAAATCTCAAAAGAAATTAATAACTACCTTGAAACTAATGAAAATTATAACACAACGTACCAAAACCTATGGGATGCAGCAAAAGCAGTACTGAGAGGGAAATTTACAGCCATAAATTCATATGTCAAAAAGAAGAAAGAGCAAAAATTGAAGAACTAACTGCACATTTGAAGGAATTAGTAAAAAAACAACAAATCAACCTCAAGGAAGAAGAAAGAAAAAATAACAAAGATAAGAGCAGAACTAAATGAAATAGAAAATAAGAAAGCACTTGAAAAGATAAACAAAACCAAGAGCTGGTTCTTTGAGAAGATCAATAAAATCGACAAACCCTTAGCTAAACTAACAAAGAAAAAAAGAGAGAAGATGCAAATACACAAAATAAGAAATGAGAAAGGAGATTTTACCACTGACCCCACAGAAATAAAGATTATCTTTCGAGGATACTTTGAAAAACTGTATTCCAACAAAAATGACAATTCAGAGGAAATGGACAAATTCCTAGAAACACATAAGCAGCCTATATTGATGAAAGAAGAAATTGATGATCTTAACAAACCAATCACAAGAAAAGAGATAGAATCAATTATTAAGAACCTCCCAACTAAGAAGAGCCCAGGGCCAGACAGCTTCACAGGTGAATTCTACAAAACATTCTGGAAAGAACTAACGTCAATCTTGCTGAAAATCTTCCAAAAAATTGAAACAGGAGGAACATTACCTAACTCATTCCATGATGTCAACATTACCCTATTACCAATGCCAAACAAAGACACCACGAGAAAGGAAAATTACAGACCAATTCCTCTAATGAACCTAGATGCAAAAATCCTCAACAAAATACATTAAATGAATTATACACCATGACCAAGTGGAATTCATTCTGGGTATGCAAGGATGGTTCAACAGAAGAAAATCAATCAATGTAATACACCATATAAACAGATTGAAGGGAAAAAATCACATGATTATGTCTATAGATGCAGAAAAAGCATTTGACAAAATACAGCACCATTTCTTGATAAACACACTGCAAAAAATTGGAATACAAGGAAATTTTCTGAACATGATAAACAGTATATATGGAAAACCCACAGCCAACATTGCTTCCAATGGTGAAATCCTAAAATCTTTCCCTCTAAGATCAGGAACAAGACAAGGATGCCCACTATCACCTCCTCTATTTAACATTGTCTTAGAAGTACTTGCTCGAGCACTGAGGCAAGAACCAGATATAAAAGGCTTTCATATTGGAAATGAAGAAGTCAAAATTTCATTATTTGCAGATGAGATGATCCTATACATAGAAAACCCTGAGAGGTCTACAACAAAGCTTCTAGAACTCATAAATGAGTTTAGTAAAGTCACAGGTTATAAGATCAATGCACAAAAATCAGTAGCATTTCTGTACACCAATAATGAGCAAGATCAGGAGCAAATCAAGAAACAAATACCATTTACAATAGTAAATAAAAAAATCAAATACCTAGGAATAAATTTAACTAAAGATATAAATACTTAAACACAGAAAACTACACAAGACTGTTCAAGGAAATCAAGGAAGACCTAAGTAAATGGAAGAATATTCCTTTTCATGGATAGGATGACTAAATATTATTATGATGTCTATCCTACCAAAACTGATCTGCACATTCAATGCAATCCCAATAAAAATCAACACAGCATTCTTTCAGGAACTAGGAAAACTAGCTATGAAATTTATTTGGAAAGGAAAGAGGCCCTGAATAGCCAAAGACATATTGAAAAAGAAAAACAAAATTGGAGGAATCACACTACCTGACTTCAAAACATACTACAAAGCTACAGTAATGAAAACAGCATGGTATTGGAACAAGGAGAGACACAGACCAATGGAACTGAATTGAGAGTTCTGATATAGATCCTCATATACATAGTCATATAATATTCAATAAAACTACCAAATCCTCTCAACTGGGAGAGAATGGTCTATTCAACAAATGGTGCCTGGAGAACTGGATATCCATATGTAAAAGAATGAAAGAGGATTACCATTTCACACCTTATACAAAAATCAACTCAAGAGGGATCAAAGATCTAAATATAAAAGCCAAGTCCATAAAGACTTTGGAAAGCAGTGTAGGGAAGCATATACAAGACCTTGTTATAAGAAATGGCTTCATGAACTTCACACCAAAAGCACGAGCAGCAAAAGAACAAATAGATAAATGGGACTTCCTCAAATTAAAGCTTTCTGCACCATGAAGGAGTTTGTCAAGAAAATGAAAAGAGAGCCTACACAATGGGAGAAAATATTTGGTAACCATATATATGATAGAAGACTTCTAACCTGCATATATAAAGAACTCCTATATCTTGAAAATAAAAAGACAAACAACCCATTTAAAAAATGGGAAAAAGATTTAAACAGACACTTCTCTAAAGAAGAAATACAAATGGCTAAAAAGCACATTTTAAAATGCTCCAAATCCCTAGCTATCAGGGAAATGCAAATCAAAACTACAATGAGATACCATCTTAATCCCATAAGATTGGCAACTATGAAAAAAGCAGAAGACTACAAATGCTGGAGAGGATGTGGAGGAACGGGAATATTCATCCACTGCTGGTGGGAATGCAGAATGATCCAGCCATTCTGGAGAACCATTTGGCGGTTTCTAAAAAAACTACCTTTAGATTTGTCATATGACCCAGCAATTCCACTGCTGGGTATATACCCAGTAGAACTGAAAACAAGGACACAAACCGATATATGCACACCAATGTTCATATCAGCATTGTTCACTATTGCCAAAAGTTGGAATCAACCCAAATGCCCAACAACAGATGAATGGATAAATAAAATGTGATATATACATACAATGGAATACTACTCAGTTTTAAGAATGAATACACTACAAACACACGTGATAACATGGATGAATCTTGAGAACCTTATGTTCAACCCAGGCATTGAAGGACAAATATTACATGACCTCAATGATATGAAATAAGTAAACCAAGCTGCCTCAGAGAGCTAGAGACTGGATGATAGGTTTAAAGGAAAGTTGGGGGTAGAGGAATGATGTAAGCTGACACCTACATGGGTGAAATCTATGATAAGCAGGAGGTAAGTATTTGTACAAGGAAGGGATAAAATGCGGGAATAAGATTACCTTTGGGTAGGGCTTTGCAGGCTTGAGCGGGGCTAGGGATGGGAGGATGGGTAATATTGCCCAAGAAATTGGGGGGAGGTTGGGGGAACATATGAACATAGGAGATTGTCAGGTATTTGATTGAGAGTATAATGCTGAGAAAACTTTTTAAAAAATATAATAAGGAAAGTTACCTGTTTAAGATGCTTAAAGGGGATAATCTGATGCAGGACAGGCTCCTAGGGAGTATGTGAATGCTCATTTTGCCCTAGTGGGTTACATCATTGGATAGAGACCCATATACTGAGAGTGAAGGTATATCCACATCCTGGGGAGGACTGATGTTCTCAAATAAAGGAAATTGTATCTCTCTAGAGAAATGGTGGCTCCCAGTGCATTAGAGCAGTTGAACATGTCAAGCCCTCAACACTCTTGCAAGTATCTCTGAACATGGCCCTTCAAGCAATGAAGATTGACTATCACTGTGGGCCCTAAGTGGAGGTGGAATGAGGTATTGAATAGATGGAACCAATGTAACTGTGTGGGCAATAGAAGTCTTCCACAAGATTACGCAAGGATGGATATAAGACATGTTAAATTACACCAAAAATATACAGGGGCTGATAGGCTAAAATGTAAATCATAATGTAAAACATAAGATAACTAAAACTTTAGAAAATTGTGTAGTCTAAAATATAAACCACAATGTAAACTCAAATGTTACCTTATTTGAAAGCTCTTGTCTCTATATCTGTACATCAGTTTCAGTAAATATGGTATGAATATGCAAAAAGATTATTCCTGTGGAAGGGGAAAGTGTTTCATGTTGGATATGTGAGAGTACTGTATATTGTATATATGAATTACTGTGATCTAAAACTTTTGTGAAGATAAGCATTATAATTAGGAAAAAGAAAAAGAAAAAGACGTAGACACTGAGAAAAAGACAGAGTAGTTGCCTTGCCAATTTGCATACAGAGCAACCCTTTTGCAGTGATAGAAGGCAAAATATCAAAAACAAAGCTTTTGCATTTTTAAATTTTTTGATACCCCAATTTATTTTTACCTTAATTTTTCTAAATTAATATATATTCTATAGCTAAGCTTTAAACTCATCACTATATTCCATTTTACTATTAATGGAACTTGGCAATATATTGGGCTTCATTTTTGAAGAAGTTTTGAGAGGTTTTAAGAGGTTCAAAAATGGCAGGGGAGGAATACTGGTGTGGGATGTTATTGACAGGGGACACACGGTTGGCAGGGAGTTCTCCAGGGCATTTATCCAGGGTACATAAAAATGTTTGGTTATTTTCATAGTGGTTACAATTAAAAACAACAACTGAGGGAGTGCTGAGTTCCTAGCCAGGGGAGTTCTATCACAGTCCCTAACGGAACAGCAACAATCCCCCAAGTCCAAAGGCAAAGGCCAAAAAAAAGAAGGAAGGTCCAACAATGAGCCCTTGATACTGATGACTGTGCTTGTGAGCCTGTGAACCTGAAATAAGAACAAGGCCTAGAGCTGTAGGGTGCCTAAGAGTTACCTCCTGAGAGCCTCCGTGTTGCTCCAATGTGGCCAGACTCAAAGCCAAACTCAGCATGTACATGTGTTGCCTTCCCCCCAGTGTGGGACATGACTCCCGGGGATGAGCCTCCCTCATGCTGAGGGATTACTACCAAGTACCAGCTGATGATGTAACTAGAAAATGACCTTGAATAAAAGGGTCAACCCAGTCCAGCAGAATCTCAATCTACATATAATACCAGCAGTTAAAAATGCTTTTTGACTTGAATAATAGGGGGATATGGAAAGGACAAATGAATTTATATGGCTATGAGTCTCCAAAAAGAGCTGGGAGGCTATGAGAGGGGTTGCCCATATGCACACCTGAGCAGAGTCCCAAAGACAGATAAAGTAGATACAACCCCATGTATTGGTTTTTCTGAGGGCTACAGAGACCCACAGGTTCTATGGTCATGGCAAATGGAGTTCAGTGACATCTCAGTTGGCCCTACTTTGGAGTTTGTGTTTCTGTGTGTTGGAGCTGGACTTAGATGTGATCTTTGTCCACAAGTCTCTCCTGTTACTTTTACCAGAACCGTAGTTGTTGCTGGGGTTTAATGTATACCCAGGGGACCTGAATCTCTGGACTGACCATGTGATAGCCAGGCCCTGAGCCTCAACAGGCTTGCAACTCCTACACTCTGGTTTATTGGACTTACCCCACTCAGCTAACATGGAGGTGAAGAAGGTCAACCACCACACCAGGGAGCCAAGAGTGCCTACAATTGAAAGCTGGGGAATTGCATCCAGCATTCATGTGGAATCTAAGCCCCATCTTGATATAGATGTGGAGTGGACACAACCATTCCAAGGTCCATAGGATGGAGGAATAGAGTATGGATTAGAGTGGACTTACTGATATTTTGTTCATGAACTATTGTGATTAGTAATCGAAGAAAATGTGGCATTGGTGTGGAGAACGTGGCCATGGTGGCTGCTGGAGTTAGGGAGTGGGAGGAACAGATGAGATGTGGGGGCGGTTTCGGGACTCAGAGTTGCCCTGGGTGGTGCTGCAGGGACAGTTACCGGACCTTGCATGTCCTCCCATGGCCCACTGGGTGGACTGTGGGGGAGTGTGGGCTATGATATGGACCGTTGACCATGGGGTGCAGCGGTGCTCAGAGATGTATTCACCAAGTGCAGTGAATGTCTCATGATGATGAA
Source organism: Dasypus novemcinctus (assembly GCF_030445035.2). Taxonomy (NCBI): domain Eukaryota; kingdom Metazoa; phylum Chordata; class Mammalia; order Cingulata; family Dasypodidae; genus Dasypus; species Dasypus novemcinctus. The sequence goes on from NC_080681.1 coordinate 56,903,763, forward strand.
GGAGGTTGTTGTTATGGGGGGAGGAGTTGGGTGAGGGAGATTGGGGGTATATGGGGACCTCATATTTTTTGAATGTAACAAAAAAAAAGCATAATAGGAGTCATAAAATGATCCAGATTTTTTTTTTTTAAGTATACGTCTGAGGTGGTTTGAATATTGGAAAGTAAATACATTCTGGAGCCAGGTTTCTTAGTCCTGAACTACCCACCATCAGTTGAAGGGACAAAGGCAAGAAAATCTATTTTTCATATTTTTATTATTCCTTTTCTGATTATACACAGTCATTAAGTATATGTAGTTTCAAACAACAGAGAAATTGTTATATATGTGATATATGTGTCTACAGAATTGTGTGTATAACTCATTTCTAAGAGATCACCAGTTTTGAAATTTGTATTAACTTTTAGCCTTTTATTTTGTAAATAAATCATACAAACTCTAAAAAAAAAAGAGAGAGAAATCTATATATTTTAACTGTGGGTGCATGACACTGCATTTCTCAAAACGCGTAGATCTGCACTACACAAAAAGTGAGCCCTAATGTAAAGTGGGCTTTACTTAATAATAATGTATCTATGTCAATTAATCAAGTTTAATAAATGAACCACACTTAGGCAAGATGTTATTAATAGGAGAAACTGTGGGAGGAGGATTGTAAAGGGAATATATCGAAACTCTTTGTATTTTCTGCACAAGTATTCTGTAAACCTAAAACTGCTCTAAAAATTGTCTATTAAAAATAACTACTAGGAAATAAGAGGTGGGCAAATATTTCCCCAGACAACTATTAGCAGCAAAAAATAGTCCTGGCATTATATCTAACACAGTGGAATCTATGAACAAAAAGCATTCAACAAAGAAAAGAAAATACACTATATAATGATTTTTTTAAGTTTAGTTTTTAAAGAAAGCATAATCGACCTAACATTCATAAACTGAGCAATACAGAAGTTAACTATATAAATAAAACTTTCTAAAGGGAGTTTATTTGTGAAAAATACTTTTTCATGCAAGAGTCTAACATACCTCTTTCTGAATTTTGACAAATCTTGAGAAAAATTTGAACAACAATAGCGTTTTTGAATGTTATAACTAATATCAACAAGCTTAAGTATTTTCACAAGTGAAACAATTCATTATATGCAGGGAATAATTGATTATATCCATGGAGCAATTACAAAAAATAATGTATTTGACCACAAAAGAAACTTAATAAATAAATTTTAAATAGAGAATTTATAGGCCATATTCACTAAACATTATATATAAAAGTAAGATGAATTATTAAAATGTGATCCAAAATGCTAACTGCCTGTTAATGAGAACACATTATCTTAAACTATACTTGTAAAAATAAGGAAAACAAAATAAAACTAAAAATTAATTAGGAAGTTATTTTTTAAAAGTACAATCTGAAGTAAAACCTACGGGATTTAAAAAGGGTTTCAAATTAAAATATAGAACCTAAAATTTGTCTTAAAAGACTAATATAACAATAGCTAACACATACCATGTATACACTATATATCACGTATTGTTCTAAGAACATATACTCTTATTAACTCTTACCACAGGTCTAAGAGGTAAATACTGTTATTATTCCCATTTTAAAGATGGGGAAATTAAAGCATGAAGGGATTATGCCAGCATAATAGCATTAGCAAGTAGCAAAATCAGCATTTGGTCTGGTTCTAGAGTACACACTCTTAAATACTAAGCTACAGTAAATATTTATCTAAAGAAAATAAGGGAGAGGACTTTTAAAAAAGGCCAAAGAAACTAGGAGGAGCTAAATAATGACTGTGAACCCTAAAATCTTATCAATTAGAAAACAAAATAAATAGAAACACTGAGCACAACAAATGTGGATGTTGGCAAGAGTAAAGGAATAGGTAAACCATTGTAAACTCAATAAACTTCCAAATTTTGAATGGGCAAAATTTTTAATAATTATTTCTAGGTATCCGTAGGAATCTACAAACTTAAAATTATTAGAAACAATGTAAATGTACATCCCATTAGTCTGGTTAAAGTGGCAAAGCTATACCAACACAATGGAATTCTTGATATACAGCAATATAAAGACAATGTAGATCTGTAGTTATTGCCATGGAAAGGTCTCCACAAAATTTGTGATAAAACGGATAAGTTCCCTAATGTCATGCAAAACATAATCATTTAATTATATCACCAAAATATTATATTGGATGATGGAATTTTTAGAAGTTTTTAGTCTTTTTTATTCCTTTTAGGATTTGAATTAGTTTTCAGTTGTAATATTACTTATATAAGAAGAAAGAAAAAATGTTTTTCATTATGGAAAAAAGAAAGTCTTATCAATTCCTGGGGTTTTAAACAAATTATAATGAAAGGGGGTCAGAAATATTTTAACTTTATATACTTATTACTCTTGGTATAAGTCAGTCTTAGGAAAACTAGCCAAAGAAAGGGCAAAATTTGGATTACCAAATCATTGGATAGCACAGTAGGCGTAACTTTGTTTCATAGAAAATTTAGTTCATTATCTGCTTTTAACAAATGTGAAGGAAGGCAGATATTTTGTTCTTTGCAGAATATAATTAGTAGCTTCCAAATAATTGATCTTAGCCTACCAAGCAGAGCTTAGAAAGTAATTTAACTTACATTTAACTCAGAACTTCCTCCACTTCTCTCGTATTTTTTCATTCTAGTTTCATGAGATATATTTTTAAGTATTTCTTTTTAAAATACAAGCACCATTGCAAAAACAGAATATATATTAAACTATCTTTTAAACCAATTTTCATTTTTAAGCAACATATTTAATCACAAAGAGGTTGTAAAGATTATCTGATGAATTTAGATATATAGAAGAGATTGGCTGATAAACAAGGTTAATTATAGTTTACTTACCTCCTGCCTATGAGAACTACATTTCTGAGTTCATTGTGAGGATTTAGATTCCCACATTTCCATTTCCTGATGCTAAATGGTCCCTACCTACTACTGAAAAACTATTTTTAAAATGTTTCATATCACTCAATTAATTTTTACTTTAAACTCTTTTGACATATTCTAAATAAATGTGAAAATGAAATACCTCCCTTAGAGAGGACAGTAAAAATCATGATGTAAAAATCTTTCATTTGGATGTTATCTATTCAGTCTAAATTTATCATGGACTTTCAAAATACCTCACATTGTTCTGAGTGTTCAGGATACAAAAGGGAATAAAACAGTCACTTTCCATCAAACATCCTAATAGAAATCTGAGGACACCTAGTAATGTGTCATTCATTACTATACCAAGAAAGCAAAATAATTTTTGTAGAAATATATTTTAATTAATGGCCCAAGAAAGAAAAATAATTTATTTACTAATTAAACATATCTAAGAACCTGCTATGAATTAAGTGCTGGGATATATGTCTGTCAAACAAAGCATATAATCCATCTGGCACCAAAAGAAACCTGTTAACTCAGGAAAAAGTGTGGCTTCAGATTCAACAGTTGGCTTCTATCAGACATGGTGATCAATAACTTTTAGTGATTTTGAAACTAGTGTAGGCACATGCCACATCAGTTGAGGATTTCTGTTTCACAAATAATTTATTTGATTTTATAAACCAAGAAAATAATAACTTTTAAAATAAATTTTAAGTAATTTGTTAATAAATTATTTAAAACAAACAAAACTACCATCTTTTCAGATTTATAAAATGCCTCTTTCAATTCTATGTCACATAAGCATTGGCAGAAAAGAGGGCTTCCTATGAATAGTAAAGATAATGCAGTGCTCTTGGTGATGGACAGTGTGGCCTCTTAGACATATCCATGTCATAATTTCCAGAACTTGAATGTGGCAGACTGTATTATGTACCCTCCAAGTACAAGTTGCTTAACCTTACCTAATGCTTGTTCCTGTCCATGTGAATTCAAGGTAAATAGGACCCTCTGAAAATGTATTATCAGTTAAGGTGTGGACTCATTTGTGAAAAGGATCTTCTAAAACCCCATTTAGGTGCAACCAACTGAGTCAGAGTGGGTCTTAATCTATATTACTGAAGGCCTTATAAAGAAAAGCCAGAGAAGCCGCAGGGAGGAGCCAAAAGCCAGAGGTCAGTGAACAGGAACAAGTTCAGAGAAATTGCCATGTGACAAAAGACAAAAGTTGTAAACCAAGGAACCCCAAGGGTTGAGGCAAGCCAGCACCAGAACACTACAGATTTGGGGAGAAAGCATGTCTTGCTGACATCTTGATTTTTGGATTTCTAGCCTTCTAAGCCATGTAGTCAATAAATTTCTGTTTTTAACCTAACTTTTTGAATGTGACATAGTAACCTGAAAAACAAAGACACTGTGAGTAGATTAGGTTTATGGCAAAAGGGAATAAATATGACTTTAAAATAAAAAGATAATCCTGGATTATATAAGTGGGCTGAAGTTATTGAGGGTCCTTAAAAAGGAAGAGGGAGCAGAGGAGAAAGAAAATTAATGGTGGAAGCCAGATCAGAGAGATGCTACATTTCTGTCTCTGAAGATGGAGAATGGGGCCATAAAATAAGGAGTGCTGGTAGCTCCTAGAAACTGTAAAAAAGCAAGAAAATGAATCTGTCCCTTGAGCTCCAGGAAAGAAGGTACCCTGTTGACATGTTAGTTTATGCCAGTGAGATCTTAGTCACATTTCTAACAAAAAGAAATCAGATAAAAAATGTGTTTTTTAAGCCAGTAATTTGTGGGAATTTTGTTACCATGCCATAGAAAACCAATGCATTTCTCTGTGTGCTAATTTTATTCATTGTTATGTTAAGATTATATTTTTCCTTGAAAATTATTTTTTTATGAGATTAAAATGATTTTATATGACCTTCTTTTTTGTTCTTATAGTTCCAGTCCATCCTGAAATCCAAGCATTATTGCAGATGGAGAGGTATAGCCTAAAGGATTTTAAGTTAAACAAAAGTAGGTCCAGACTCAGCTTCTCAAGTCATCCCTGTGGAGGCAGTTGCTACAAATGGTGCATCATGGGAACACAGATTCAGGGCACAATGGAAAGTTTGAGCAAATGATCCATTTATTCCTGCACAGAAAAAAGAGTCCAGAATTGGCAAATAATCTTTTTACTTATGTAGCACAGAGTCCACAAAAGCAGGGAAGGAAGTCCCATCATGGCCTGTCTCCTGGGATAGTGGAAAACTTGTTTGGATAGATCATCACAGCTATGCATGTCCCACTTCACACCAGAGAAGAGAGACAAATCTATACTGTTTGAGTGTGGTTTTTATCCAGCTCAAGGGAAGAGGCCCTGACACTGAGAATTCCTGTTCTGATAAGCATTTGGGGCTACTTGTTCTTGGTTTCCTTGAGCCAAGGATGGAAAGACAAAGGGAGGAAAGAAAGAAAAAGCAAAGTAAGTGTGCCCATGGATTATAAAAGCTTTTGCATTGGAATTTCACCTCCTCCCATCCCCCATTTACTAGGAGTCCATTTTCCATTCAAGCACATCTAATGGATAGCAACTGTAATTATATATTTAGGAAGCTATCTCCTCCACAGATCCACCTAGATGAATAGTGGCCAGAAAAATCAGAAGGAAAAGGAGCATTTAGAAAGCGATTCTAAATGTAGAACAAAAATGGAAAGAAAATGTAAATTTAAAAAAATCATTATAAAAAAATCTGATTGTTCCTTCTTTACTTCAATTAGGCCAGAGGCTATGAGTTAAAAATTTGTTTTTAATCATATTTTTGTCCTAGCATTATTTATAGTAATATACCTTAAGCTATAGAAGGCATAATATTTATGTAGGAGATTGCTTTCTACTTCTCATAATTTGCCAAACTCAGAATTTTTCTACATTTTAAACTTTAATCCTTTTTTTTTTTTCTAATTCCATTATTGAAACTATGTTCTTTCTTGCTCCAACTTCATGCCATTTATAGAACAGGTTCAGGGATTAATATTTGCAACAGTTAAAAATCCATCTCATGAATATCAGAAGCACAGTAGTTGAAAAAATTCAGTTTGCAGAATTTGTTGGCATTCATTTTATAAAGTTTGAATTTTAACAGAGAGCAAAGTTTTCTGAACTTAAAGCCCGTTGATGTTATATGTCTAACACATGTCCAATACCTTTGTGAATTTATTTTGCAAAGCATTTGTAATGTTACTATAAAAACTCAATCATGAGCACTTTTGAATTTATATTAAAAAATAAAGTTTATAAGAAAAGAAAGCTTTGCAAATTAACACTTCCACCACCAACATAAAATAAATAGTAAAAATAAAATTATTTTATATATTGCTGTGTACTCAAACATATTACTTGATTGCATATGTAAACAAACTTAAATTCAAATAAATGAACTATGAAACATTAGGGAATAATGATTTCCAAATTCTGATTATGTGTAATATTCTAAGCAAAAGTCTATTTTATTTTTACTGTAACCTTATTTGATTGTTTCATGTATTGACCAAAAATAACTGACTCACAGTGATTTGTTCTAAAGAAATTATTTAGAATCTGATTATAATAATTAAGTGGCATTTAATTAAAACATTTTTTAAATGGGTTTCTGTTGCTTCACATTAACTGGCTCATTTGAATTATTACATATTGTTTCTGTCCATGATATCATGCATAGTGGGAGAAATCTTGACTTCTGAATTTTAATAAGTTCTGTACAGCTGTTCACTGAACAGGAAGTAGCTGATGAACAAACATTAGCTAAAGTGGCTTATGAATCAAATATCATCTATATTTTTGGTTTTCTACTTCCCATATTTTTATTAACCATAAGCACTGATGTTCGTCTGCTTATATTCAATACTAATTCATCCTAAATATTTTAAATTGAAAGTCCCTTTGATGACTTTGATCATCTGTCATTCCCTGACTAGTCCTATGTTAAATAACTTTTCATTCAACCATAACCTTCTAAATACAGTGGATTGAGTATTTCAATTAGATGGATGGTCACAATCTTCATACTTGCACAATATCATGCATCTCTAGAATTATAAAAACACTTCATAATTACACACATTGATAGAGTTGCTATTGATGCGTCTATCATTGTATCTATTCAATATACATAGAGGTAAATAACAAATTAAGTGTTTGGTGTTATTTAGATGTAGGACACAAAAATACTAAAAACCTGCTCTCAGCCAGTTATAACTTTCAACATGTTTGTCTTGATGAACAAAATAGAACAACACTTATTTTTGTCTGGAATTTGTCCCCAAAGGTAGAAATCCCACAACCTAGACTGGACTCTCTGGAGGAATCTTTTTCATGTATGCCTGTAGGACCAAAATATTCAGTCAATGTTCCAATTCCAAATCTTACCACAAATGGCAGAGGTATTTAATTCAGAGTAGATGCTCCAATGACAGCAGAAAAGAATTAAGAGAAGCAGAAAACACAGCACCATAAAGTTTTCCCTTTGCCTAGGGCAGAGGAGAATTAACCTGCTCATCAAAAGTCTTCTAAATGAATAAATAGAAGAGACAAAAACGAATAGAAGGAGAAAGACAGTAATGCCCAGGGTTTCTCTAAAGGCAAGTAAAGAAAGAGAAAGAGACAATTACAAGCCTGGGTCAGTGCTAGAGGGGTCATATGCATCTCTTGTAAACACTCTGGCAGCCACATGGGATGAACTAAAATTGGGCCATGCCCAAATATGTTAGACCCACAAACTAGGAACAATGCCAATACCACCCCTAACCCCATCCATGATGAACCACTTACTATTGTGGAGTATGGTTAATACAGAGCAACACTGGCTACTTGTTAAGTGGGTAGCAGGAATGAGAAATTAGGTGGGCAGTTTTTCTTTATCTTGGAGCCCATTACATTATATTATATGACTTTCCCTTCCTATATTAAATACAGCTTACTCACTTTTAAAACCAAGATTGGAGAATGAAAGCCTCTATGTTTACTTCTAAATAGCTTTCATGAGAGAATTTTTATAAATACTTCAGCTTCTTGCTTCCAAGTCTTTTTATCGTTCTTGTTCTGTATTCATCCTGTTTATAAAGGACTCTAATAAGATGATTAAGAACCACCCTGGGCCACACTTTAACTGAAATAACCTAATCAAAAGGATCTGCTTATATTAGGTTTATATCCACAGGAATGGATTAACTTTAAGAACATAATTTTCTGCATCCCACTCAGCTTCAAACCAGGTCTCAAAATATCACCAAGTAGCATGTTTAAGCAACTTAACAAAGGATAATGTCATAGGAGTAAAGAAAGCAGATAGAGGGATAGGAAAAACTGTGTTCATTCATTAGACAAATATTTATTGAATGCCTAGTACATCATTCTAGGTGATATGGATACAGTAGTGAACAAAAAATATCCAAGTATTCATGGAACTTACATTCCTTTTGGGGCAAGGGAGCAAGAGACAATAAAAATTAAGTAGAGGATATCTAGGAAGAGCTTTTTTGGAGAAAAGTGTATTATAATGAGATGACTAGGGAATGCCAGAGAGGGGGGAAAATGGTTGCTTTTTTGTTAAAAGGATATCTAGCAAAGTTGGTAAGAGAGCTGACTCTAGTAAGAATGCTCAGGTGAGATAGAAAACAAATAAATTTTTTAGAAAAAGACCTGATACCTACTGCCCACTCAAAAAGTGTTGTTTTGGGAAGTGGATGTAGCTCAAGTGGTTGAATGCCTGCTTCTCATGTATGAGGCTACAATTTCAATCCCTGGTACTTCTTAATAAAAACAAGACAAAATAAACAACAAATAAAACAACTCTCTCTGGGGAGTGGATTTAACTCAAATGGTTGAGTGCCTGCTTGCCATGTATGAAGTACTACATTCAATTCCTGATTCCTCCTAAACCAAGCAAAAAACAACTATAAAAAGCAACTCTCTCTGGGGGGCAGATATAGATCAGTCAGTGATTGAGCACCTGCTTCCTTGTATGAGGTCTCCAGTTCATTTCCAGGTGACATCTAAAAAAGAGTGGTTTTTCACCATCATTATCATTGTCATCATTATATCATAATTCCTTCATTTTTACTGCTTCTTAAGATGATAACAGAAGATCCACTGAAAACATGACATTTTTAAAGAGACTAAGAGGAAATGGGGAAAGACATCACTCTGACATGAATGGGAAGAGCATTACAGGTAGAGGGAATAGTAGTACAAGACCTTGAAGCAAGAGCCAGCCAGGGAAGGTCAAAAACAAGCAAGAGGCTGGGCTAGAATGGACATGGATGGGAGGGAGCAATAGAGGACAAATGTCAAAGAAGTACAGGCCATCACAATTAAATACATTCCTAGAGCAATTGCAAAGAATTTGGTACTTATCAATTAAATATATTCCTAGAGCAATTGTAAAGAATTTGGTATTTATGAATTGAGAAGGGAAGTCTTCAAGAGTTTTAAGCAAAGGAGGGAAGTTATCTGATTTTTTTAGTGTAACTCTTGCATTTTTGTAGAGAGAGCTGTGGGGGCAGAGTCAAGAATGGAAGGATGGAAATCAATTTTGATACCTCTGTGTGAGGGGGAAAAAAATGCAGGCAAGAATGGCCCTAGGATTTTGGCTTATCAGCTGCAGGAATTGATTTGCTATTTATTGAAATTGCTATTCATGTAGGAAGAAAAGATTTGGTTGTGATGGTAGTGGTGGTTGTAACTAGGATCTCCGTTCATGTATGATATTTTCATTACATAACCAGAGGGAGATGTGGAAGATGGTTTCAAGTGAATCATGAATTCAGGGGAAAGGTCAAAGTTGAATATATACATATGAATGACTCCTCATTTCCATATTTAAGGCATTTGAAGCCATGAGGAAGAAGAAAGAAAGGAGGAGGTCTGAGCACTGAGCTTTGAAGCATTCTGACCTTTAAAGGTAGAGAGAAGGAAGGAGACCAGGAGACTTCCAGGGGTTGCCCTTTCAGTGGAAGGAAAAGATTACACCATGGCAAAATTATTTATCGAATCAGTAATCTGAGTGCTCTTTGTGTACTTCCTTGTGTCTACGTTCTTACTTTTACCCTGGGAGTCAATTTATTTCCCCAACTCACACAGAGATAGAAAACAATTTTTTTTTTTAATGTGTAAAAATAAGGGAGAGAAAAAGATTCTATTTTGGCACATAATTACAAGCTTGTTTTTTTTTTTTTTAACAAATCAATCTTATTGATACATATGAATAAAGGATACATTCATACATAGTGTAAAATCAATGGTATTTGGTATAATATAATTGTGCATTTATCACTTCAATCATTATTAGAACTTTTCATTATTCCAATAGTAATAATTAATATAAAACAAAAACAGATAAAAAAACCACTCATCACCTCTCAGTCTCTCTATGCTTCATGCATAGTAGCTATTCTGTTTACATCTATTTTATTGTATTTATAATTTTCACCTATGTAGGATTTGATAAAATGAAATCTGGAAAGAGGAAAAGAGAAGGACATCCTTCTCTCACAGAGCACTCTAAAAGAAAGCCAAAGGGACACAGACCAGTTGGTGAGGAGTCCAAAAAGCCTGCCACCCCTACTTCATAATCTGTCCTGCAATAATCCTGGACATTTCTGAACCCTTCAGAATATTAGAGACTAGATACATACAACCTGTGTGAGGTTACGGGAGGAAAGGCAGACATGAAGAGAGCCCTTTGGCCCCTATAAAATCATTAGTTAGACCCATTATAAGAGACATTCAGAACACAGATCACTTTAGGCCATGAAAACCATGTTAAGTATTTTAAAGCAGGAAGATCTATGTTGCTGAGTAACAAACCACCCCAAATTTATTAAAATAAAATTGTAGCACCTTAAAGGAAAATGTATGAATCTCTCATGGTTCTATGGTTTGAATGACTTCGCCTGGGTGAGCTCTTTTGCTTGGGGTCTCCATGTGGCTTAGGCTTTTCACATCATAATGGGCTCACAAAGGGTGTACCTCAAAGAGAGAACCCCAGGACAAAGATTCCGAAATGTTCAGGCAGAAGCTGCAAGCCTCTTATGAAATGGAATTTGGAGTCTCACATTGTCACTTAAACATATTCTATTTGTCAAGAGGAAATCACAGGGCCTATTCAGATTTAAGAGTAAAGAACCACACATGAATGAATACAGGGAGATGAAGCTCATTGGGGAGCAAATTTTGGAAACTAGCTACCACACCTCTCTTCAGGATCATTAAAACATAGACTAAAATGGTTTTAATTTCAGTCTTTCAGTTCTTAAATATTGCTTTTTTTCATCTAGAGTAGTACAGTAAAAATAACACAAAATCCATATTTACTATCAAGAATTTAGATAATGTGGAAAGAAAAAGAAGAAAACACAAGAACCCATAATCTCAGCACATATGGATAATTTACATCTAATAAGTACTCATTAAAATATTCATTCAATTAATGAATTGATAGATTAATTAAAACTAGCATTTTTAAGGTAGTTTTAAAATCTAGGATGATAATATGCAGGGTTTTAAAAATCTGGTCTTTTACTAAATAATATGTGATAAATGTATTTTGACTTCATCAAATATTTAAGCATTTATTTATATGAACATAGCTCTGATTATTAATTTAGGATTACTACTCAAAATGTAGTTGGTCCCCAAATTTTTGCTATTATATAAAAATAGAAACTAATATCCTTGTATTTAAAAGCCTACTCCTTATGATTATTTTCTTTTAGGATCAAAAAGGGGTAATTTTAAAATATTTAAAATATGCTTTGTGAATTTCCCTCCAAAAAGATCATAAAAATTTAAAACTACAACTAAGCAATGTTTGGGATTTTTCATTTCCGTTACATCCAACCATCAAAAACTTTTCCAGTATGGAAAAGTAAAGTTGAACATATTTTATCTGCTTAGTTGTAGGTCTTTTGTGATTTTCCTCTTCAGGGACTTCACTTATTTTCCTTTAAAATATACCTAAACTCTGTAGACTGGATTACATCTGGAATAGATTTCAGGAACCAGCACATAAGAATATTCAGATTACTCAGAAATAGAGAATGATTACTGTCAGTTCATTTGTGAACAAACTTTTTTCATCCTTTATTATGTACTTTTTGTGTCATAATTATTATCATGAAAACTTGTTTCTTAAAATAATTCCATAAGAATCAGAGAAGTAATTCATCTCCTTAATTCTATATAGTCTCCATTAATATTGGGTAGGAAAGGTTACAAATATTCTTTATATTTGAGGGACTAGAAGAGAGCTTAGAAACATGCATAGATTTGATGGGAAAAGGATTTTGTTCCTAAATAATATTAATAAACAATAAATTAATTTTAAAAAACACTATACCATTGCCAGGTAGAGAATAAAGCAAACCTTAAGTTTTCTAAAGATTTGTTTTGTGTGCTCCATGCTAAGTACCACTTAATCATTAAATTGAGTGACTATATATGCAAAGGTAAAGTCCCTTAAGAATAAATTATAGCACGTTTATAAGCAATAACTCTCACTAATGAGTGACATTGGAATTTTCATTATCAAAAAACTAATATAGTCATCTAACTAAAAATTTTATTATCCAATTAAATAAATTTCCACAATTCCATCAATTCAACTCTGTAATCAACAACAAGGGAATAGAATAGAATTGTAATCTCCTAAGAAAATGTTATTGTCATGCCTGTGATCAAGGTTCTTTAAAAACACTAAGATAAAAAGATCTTTCATCTACTATATGGTTTTATATGGTTTCATTTGGTTTTATGAAATGCTATCATATTTTTCTAATAATCTATATATTGAAAGCCTCTTTATTGCCACCTCAGAAAATAAAAGAGAATTAATTTCCACTGCCAGAACTTGAAAAGCCGTGCATGTAAGCATGCTGGTATATATTACCTAAGAAGAAAATTCAATAATAATACCAAATGTGTTACCATACCATATACTTTAAGGGAGCAGGAATGGGTAAGAAATCAAAATGAGTAATATATTAATAAATAAACCAGAAGTCATATAGATCACATCAGGAAGGGCACTGTACTGACTCAGGTTCTTGAACTTGCTTTGCTTCTGGAATCTGTCAACAATTCCGTCCTTTCCCAAGATGGTCTTGTTCAAAGACACAGTAGTTTACATAACCTCTCTGAAGACATCAGAGAAAGACTGAATGATTTGCCAAGTTCGTTACAGAGCTGTGGACAGCTTGGAAATGTGCTCCCTTGTATTCATTCTCCATCTTTCCCTGTGTCCTTCTCCTTTATACCTTTATCCTTCCCTACTGGAAGCTTGTTCCCAAGTAAGGTGTTTGCACACAGGCTGTCACAAAACTCAGTTTTCTACAGACTGTTGGTTAGGACAGGTTCTCAGTTCCTGTTATGAATGAAGCCAGAAGAGGGATTGGGATAGATAAAAGAAGTTGAACAGGTACCAAGAAGCAAAAGTTAGACAAGGAAGGGACTAGCACATACAAAAGTTGAGACTGTACCAAAAAGGACTGAGGTCTTTGGAAAAACAACATCATCATCAAAATACAAACACAATTGTTGAATCTTTTAAAATTGCATCAAAATGACCATGTGTCAAAAATTATCATTCCTTAGTACTTCTCCATCTTAGTTTGTTTTTTCTATTTATCCTACTGTTGGAATGGCTTTGTTAGAAAAACAGCAGAGTTCTAGTGTTGGAGAAAAGGGGGCGCTCACTGGGACACACAGGCTGATTGCAGGCAGAAAGTTTATTGGGAAGCTCTCCCAATGGAGGGGGTCTGAAGAATAGACTTCAACTGCCCTCCCCGTCCCAGCATGGTTGGGTTCTGAAAAAAGATTTCAGCCTGCTTCTGGAAAGGGGGGATTTGAATTTATACAGTACATTCCTACCTAGGCAGGCAAATGATAGTCAGTGGGAGGGGGCTGAGGGTCCGAGTGAAGTGCAGGGCCAATAGGAAGCCCCAGAGGTGAAAATTTTCCCTTATTTGGCTAGAGGGTAGTGAGTTAAGGAGTAATGTTTTCTTGGAATGCTGGAGGAGCAGGTGGTGCTTTGATATGCAGGGAGTGAAGGCTTCTATCTCCCTTTACTTCCCTTTCCACCCTTTCCACGTGGTTTCTTTGTTCAACCTTTGGGGAAATACCACGCTTTCAGACAGGTGGGCTTAAAGGGGAGGGTGCTTGTCTTTCTTCAATGCATGTCAGGGGAACTGAGTTACAGCTTGTGAATTATTGCAAACCTAGTGAGAGGGAACCTTAAACATCTAACAATATGTAAAATAGTTTAGAGGCTTGGTATTCCAAGTGTTATCCATGAGCAGCAACATTGGTATTGCCTCAGAATCTCAGTAATGCGGAATCTGTGATCCTTCTTCAGACCTGCTGAATCTGTGCTGCATTTTATCACAGTGTCCAGGTGATTCACATGCACAATTAAGTTTGAAGAGCACTGATTTAGATACAGAGGTTAGCTTTGATAATTGCACAATGATTAATTTATTGAAATGCACCATGATAAGTGAGACCTGGTTATTGTCATCAAGGATCGAATTAACTAGTGGAGTAAGGAAAAATAGGAAAGAAACTAGCAAAGATTGGTACTCTTTGTCAGTTACTTTGCTTGAGGGATTCACTAACATCAACATACTTAATATTATTACAAAATCCCTACAGAGCAATATTATAACCTTCATTTCACTGATGTGTAAACTGAGGTAAACAATTTGTCAGAAATGACCCACCTAATAAAATTTGGCCAACTATTTCTGCCCCAAGAGTTATGCAGTCTGTGCAATACGAAAAGCTCTGCACATGAGAGAATTATAAATAATTCTTAAGGAAATTGAATATAATAATTAAATAAATATGATACATATTTTAAATAATAAAAGTGATCAGAAGACACTGGCACTGTAGTGAATTGGTCTACTGAAGAAAAGCTTCATGGTGTATTGAACTTTGAAAGTTGTAGATGATTTGGATGATGGAAAATTAAAAGTGAAACTTAAATTTATGAGTATCAACTATATGTCTAGCATTGGGTGAGGTATTTTTTAGCCATTATATCTTAATTTTTATGCCAGCCCTATTAAATGTAAATTATTTTCCAAGTTAGAAATGAAAAACCAGAGACTTGGAAAGTTTAGAAAATAAGATCGTTACACAGCAAATAATGCACAGATCTGTGAATTCCGAGTATAAGGCCCATGATCTTTCTACCATACCCCTGGGGATGAAAATAAATGCTCATTAAAGGAAAAAAAAAGAACCACTACTCAAACATTTGAAACTTTAGTTTAGACTGTAATATTTTGACAGATAATCATAACCAACACACTGATCTTATTGATATTACATTGATATTTGCTTAATAGAATATCTATTTTCAGATAAATTTCAGTCTTCTATTTTCTCATGCTTCCATTGAATCAAACTTGATGCTTCTAAATGTTTTCTTTTCCTTAAAAGATTCTAGTTCCTTCCAAGAGAGGAAAAAAAATTTTGAAGACTAAATTGCAACCTACAAAATCATATAGAATTTATCTCCAAAGCATAAAACTATAATATCATGTGCTTAATAAGAAGAAAAATATAAATACCCAAAGCCTCCTCAGGGATAAATCACAATTACTATAGCATTATTTTTTTTTTCCATTATGACAGAGGGTATCACACTGATCTTCAGTAAAGAATCATTTCCTAGAGTATTTTAGCAACCAGTAATGTCAAACAACTAGTAATAAAATTTTAAAAAATCAACAACACTATTTGATACCATATATAACTCCAAGGAAGTTCATTTCAATGAGTCTACAACATCTATCTTTAAGAAATATGAATGTTTTATTGTATTATTCAGTACCTTTCAGAGTAGCAGCTCATTAAATGTTTACAGAAAGGAATTTAATTGGGAGTAAAGCCAAAGTCTGTGGGTAAATGTGAATATGTAGATATGTTATGAATCTCTACATAATTGATCTCTGTACTCTCCACTCCTTTTTTTCATAACAACAAAGATTAAATTATTGATGTATGACACCTGTGAGAAATGATTTAAATGTTACCAAAAAGAGAAACAGTAAGTAGTGGACTGTTAAAATGTATTATCATTTTATTAAATTTTAATGCACAGTTCTTATATTCAAAGACATAAAATGTACTCCATATGTTATCTAGTTCAACATCCCATTTATGCATTCATTTATCTACATATTTATCCATTACTTAATTTATATATTTATCCAAGTGTCTATCCACTTTAAATCCACAGTACTTATTTTATTTTTTGAAAACAGGGAAAATAGCACTTGCTTTATAAGATTTTTGTAAGTACTCAGTTTCATAATCAATCTTGTGTCTATCACACTGTCTGATAAGTGGTACATGCTAATTATTACTAATTTAAATGTATTTATTGAGAGTCTCATATGAGCAAGGCATTATGATAGAAGTAACAATGAGTAAGACTTGCACCCACTCTCTAGTTACATCCTTGCACTGTAATTAAGAAATATACCCACATGATATAAATAAGGACTGTAATGACAGGTGTCAAAAAATGTTCTATTAGAAGGCAGAAATTTTCTTAAGTAGAAGTTCTTCCTTCTGCTGTATACCTGACAGATGCTTTAATTTTTTCTTTTCTTCAGTTTTTTCACTGGCTCATTAGGCAGCCATTTTATTTTTGATATTTTATAATTATTGGCAATTTTATTATTCCACATGATAACTCATTTCAATATTTCACAAAATATATTTTTCATTGTTTTCCTCAGGTGAACTTGAAGCAAAGCAAATGAAATAGGGGAAAAAATGTAAGAGTTTTTTTTAGTTGTTTTTTCCCCAATGAATACCAGTAAATGTTCAGTGAATTTTTCTACATAAAATGCTGTTGTTTTATTTCTGCTGACTTCTACATGAAATAACCCAGTCAAAAGTATAAATAACAGGCTGACCTGGCCACATTCCCAATATATTATTAACCTGCACTATATTTCCTTTGGGAAGAAATTACCCTGCTCTTTCCTTTACATTTTTTTATGTCAATAGATGTCTGAATTTCAGCTGAGCCCAGGAGAGGGATGAAGGAATAAAATTTGACAAAGCTGGGTTCAACTAATAAGAGATAAGGGAGGTTAGAGAGGCTTGAGTTTTGCCATGAACTCTGGTTTTCCTAAGAGCATTTTGGGAAGTAGGACATATGGAAGAAAAGGATTAAATGGCATGGGAAATGGTGAACATGATTCGATTTCATGTTTCAAGAGATATATTGGAAAATATGTTGTCAAAATCTGACTCTTGGGTTCAGGTTTTCAGTTATTGGTAATATTGTGTTCCCAATAAGACTATCTTTAAAACTATTTATTCATGTAGTATTTTTCAATTTGAGCAAAATAATTGAGCCTGTTGTTGACTTTATTTGTTAACAGAAAAGAAAGATATGAATGTGATGTTTTCCTTAGAATGCTGTCACATTCTGCTTTGGTGATGCCACATTTGCCTGTCTCCATTTGGTGCTCCTAATTGCTGCAGGCAGCAGGGGATATGCTTATGTCAAACTGCCTCTAGTTAATAAATATATTTCGAGAAGACTTACTGTTTTAAATAGGAAATCCAGGCTTATGTCTACAAGCCAATGTGTCAACAACTAGAAAGCATTCATACTGCACCTCCAGCACGAGAAGTTGAAAGTCCTGACCAGTAACATTCTTCTGCATGTATAGAAAAATAATACTCAGAAGAAAAATCCTTACTGTCACAAAAGCATATTTGACAAAGACAAGGACTATATGCAAAGGGGTAATCAAAACTACTACTTTTTTTATATCAGTAAACAAGTATTTAGTACACATTTAGTACATATTTAATGTGTATTCATATTATGGGACTACACTGATAGTATTAGGAAATGATTTACAATCCCAGAAACTCTTTCTTCCTATATTTCCTCAATCGTGGGCTTCCCCTGAAACTACAACTCAAAAAAGAAAGTGAGAAAAAAGGAAAAGTAACAATTATTTAAGAAACATTTCCACAAGCAGTGACATCTGCTTTTAAAACTAATAATAGCAATATTTTCTCACATGAAAAAGTTAAATCATCTAAAACTTTTAGGAATCAATGTGATTAAAATTATATTTCAAAGTGAGCCTTTTTAAAAACAAGGTTGTGAAATGTGAATGAGATTTGCCTATTAAAATACATATTTTTAGAGTATCCATATATATGTATATATATATTAATATATTTCTCACTTAGGTACCTACATATAAATTTAAATAAAAATAAATGCTATTTTAAAAGCTTTTCAAAAAGATACTCTAATTAAGACTAACTGGTATTGGCATTTAGATGGAAAATTATATCAAGAGAAGAGTATAGCCAGCCCAGAAAAACATATGTAGCCAATTGATTTTTTTCCTTAACAAATCAAGTTTATTGTTGCATATTAATAAAATATAAACCCATTCACAGTGTACAATCAATGGTATCTGGTGTAGTCACATATGTATGCATTCATCACTTCAATCATGCTTAAAGCAATTTCATTATTCCAATAATAATAATAATGGAGTGTCATAAATGGAGTGTCAATGGAGCTATGGTAATATTTTCACCAAAGATGTTGGAACAAAGGAATATCCATACACAAAAAGAAGAAATTAAGTTTTACACATCACACTATATACAAATATGTAAAAAGAGTCATAGACCATAATATAAATTTGAAAACTACGAAAATTTCATATGAAATACAGGAGAACATTTGTGACTTTTTCTTAGACAAGGGTTTCTTAAATGCAACACTAAAATCTCCTTATCTGTGAATGAAAAACTGCTAAATTTCACTTTTTCAAATGAGAAGCTTTTGCTCTTTGAAAGGCACTTTTAGGAGAATGAAAAGATAAGCTATGGACTTGGAGCAAACCTCTGCAAATAAAATATTGATAAAAAAATTTTTCCCAGAATATTTTTTAAAATCCTCAAAACTCAATAATCAGGAAACAAACATCCCATTTTTAAAAAATGGGCAAAAGGCTTAAACAGACAGTGTACCAAAAAAGATATGTAGATGGCAAATGAGTTTAGGAAAGGTTATTAATTAATGTGATTTGTTAAATGAAAATTGTAACCACAATGACACACATCTACATACCTATTAGAATTACTAAAAAGGAAGGGAGGTAGGGAAGAAAGAAGACTGGCCAAACCAGAAGATGTGGCTCAAGTGATTTGGTCCCCAATACCTCCTAAAAACAAAATAAAAAAAAAATAAGCAAACAAACTATTAAACCAACTAAGAAGAGTCGATGTGGCTCAGTGGTTGAATGCCAGCTTTCCATAAATGAGATACAGCGCTCAATCCCCAGTCCCAACACCTAAAAAAAAACCCAAAAAACTGGACATACCACTGTCAGCGATAATTTTGGACTCTCACATATTGATGCTGGGAATGTAAAATGATACAATCACTTGCAAACGGTTTAAAGGTTTCTTAAATACATAAACCTAAAAAATATGTAACTACTATATGATCCAGCTATTCATCTCCTAGTTTTTGCTCAAAAGATATAAAAGTATATGTTAATACAAAAGACTTGCAAAGGAATGCTAATGGCAGCTGTCTTAATTTACCAATGGATTGCCAATGCAAAGTACCAGAAATGGGTTGCCTTTTATAATGGAGATTTTATTTAGAGTAAAAACAGTTCTGAGGTCGTGGAATATCCAAATCAAGGCATCAGCAGAGATACTATCTCACCAAAGTCAGCTACTGGTGATCTTGGGGTCCTGCCACATGGCGAAACAAGATGGCCACCAGTCTGTGCCAAGTTCCCTGCCTTCCTTTCCAGAATCTACCATCTCCAGAGCTCAGCTGTTGGCAAGCAGGCATAGGATTTGTGATTTTCTATCCTCCACTTTTCATCATGGCTGCTCCACTTTCTTCCCCAGTTAAGGCATATAAGTTGTCTCTTCAGCCTTGAGCTGCTCCATGAACTGAGCATCTTGGGGACTTCATGCTTTTTGGCCGTTAGCAATCCTCAAGTATTTTATTACATGGCAGTATAAAAAATGGTGGCTTTCTTTCTCTGTGTGTGTCTCTCTCTGTGTCTATGTTTATATCAGAACCAGCAAGAGAATGGAGACCCAACCTGGCTCATGCTTCATTGACATAGTCCAATCAACCTAAAACAAACCTATCAAGTAATCTAATTAAATTCCTATTCACTGAATTTAATGCAATCATAGGGCCTCATACCCACAGGAATAGATTAGTTTATGAACATAAGCTTTTTCTGGGATTCAAAAAATTCAAACTGTCACAGCAGCTTACTTTTAATAGCCAATAATTGGTAACAAATGTCCATTAACAAATGAATGGATAAACAAACTGTGGTATATCCACACAATGTAAAACTGCTCACAATAAAAAGAAATGAGCTATTGATACATGTTATAACATGGATGAATCTGAATATAATTATATCTCATGAAAGAAGCCAAACAAAAAAGAGTACAATTAAATTTATATAAAATTCTTGAAAATTCAAACTGATCTATACAAAAAGCAGATCAATGTTTGCTTGAGAGTGGGAGGAAAGGGGAAAAAAGGACAAATGAGCAAAAGGAAACTTTGGAATGTGGTAGATATGTTCATCTTCTTACATGTATTTATGGTTTCTTGATACATATCTATGTTAAAACTATAAAACTGTACACTTTGAATATACACAGTTTAGCAGCTTATTGTGTATCACTTATTCCTCAACAAAGTTGTTAAAAATGCATTATATCAAATTCTTTTCATTGAATATTTTAATTGAGTATCACCATATAATTCAGCATTGTTTTGAGGTTATCATTATAAACTATTCCAGATTCCTGAGTTCTCTGTGTGTATATAGTGTATTTATATAGTACAAAGAAACTTGTTTTTAATTTAACCCGATCCTCAATTAAAAGCTCTAGGACTCTGGAACTATATATTTTAAGGTACCCAAAACAAAGTTGAAGTGGGCTTAGAAAACCAGAAGTATCTGGCTAGAATGTCCTTTCTCTAGATGTTAACCTAAATTTGAAATTATATAATCTAGTTTATATTTAAGAGAAAATATAGAAGGAAATGATATATGTGTACACTTGTGTATATTTATACTTAAATGAAACGAGGGAGAAAAGGTGCTTGCTTAAGTGTGAGGAAGATTGTATGATTTGCCAATTATCTCTTCATTTCATTTTATATTGTCTGGAGGTGACAGTATATATTACTCATAAAATAAGGAAATAGCATGATATTTTACATATAGGAGCTTTGTCTAAGCTCCAAATATAAAATAATACTGAAATGGTGCAAAATATCTTAGATTGGTTCCCCAGAAACAGTCCTGAGAGCATTTGAAGCTATTCCAGAAATTATCAGTAAGGTAGTATGAAAGAATGATGGGAAAGAAAGAAGGCCAATAGTATATGGTGCATTAATAATAACCTTACCACTTTCAGCAGCCAAGGTTTAGTTCATCTGGGAACATCTTGGACACTGTACATAACACCTGAGATGGAGATTATCCTATCTGAGGGGTGTTTTTCATTTGGCAACTCTCATTCACCGTGGTTTAGAGCTGCTCCTGTATGTGTTTTGTCTCTGGCACTTCTGCATACACCTTGTGGGAGTATACATCTACTGTTCCAGAAAGCCCTTTGCAGAAAGTTACCCACTGAGAGGTGAGTGCCAAAGAGGATCAGCATGAGGTACCAACAGTATATGCTTCTCTAAGAAAGTAAAGCCCTATTCTATATTCCCTGGTAGTTTCCCAAAATTTTATCATACAAGAGGGGATTCAGAAAGAAGAATGAAGATAAAATCAAGGTTTATCCAAGGCAATGTCTCCATGATGCAGCATTAGGGATATTTAATACTCAGTCAAAACAAACAAACACGAGCTTCAATCCAAAGTCCAGAACTTTGTAACTCTAAATGTATAAGGTACCTGAGATGTAGATGAAATAAATTGTGGCAACCAATGTTATCCAGCTAGGCTTTCTTGAACTCTGGCATGAAATTATGTGTATTGGCAGGAATAATGAATACTATAAAGTCTTGTGCAATGGTGAAAGGAGCACATGGAAGAATGTAATTAGTTTAGCTTTTACAGATTATATGGACTAGAGATGCAGATGTTATCCCACATGAAGAGGGTTCATTATCATGCTACATAGAATAAAAGGATCCCAAGAAAGTGTCTCAATACAAAAATTTGTTCAGCATGCTACCATTCATGATGCAGCAGAAGTTCTGTTATACCAATTTCAGGCTTAGTGACCTACTCAGTTTGTCTTCCCCTATACAGAGACCCTCTGTTATGCCCACTCTAGGGACTCTCCAAAATGATAATTCACTCTCCTGTTTCTCTTTTCTGCCTCTGTTGCTGCTATATGTGTTCTACTGTTTCGTACAATGATCCCCTCTTTCATTCTTTGCTTCATTTTCATACTGCCCAAGAGATATGATCCAATTGGGTGAGTATTGGTCAAAGTTCTTGTGCAGAGCCAATTGCCAGTTCAATATGTTAACATCATTGTAGCCCTGTCAGATGACAAAAAGCCTAGACAATTCTGGATGTGTATGGTCACTTTCTTCAGAAGGGGAATTGAATGTGCCAGGCACTTAGTGGTTTCTGGAATCTACGTTAGTTTCCTCAGGAAAATGAGAACAAAAAGTTAATTTTCCAATAAACCCCTCTAAAAGTATAATTATGGTCCCTGGACTGGAGTAATGGATTTTATTATAAATTGATGCAAAGATATATTATATTAGTTAATTAGCTAAAAGAAAAAAGCTCTATGCAGATATGATACAAGATAGAGTATCTTAGATGGTGTAGAATTTTGATATAGTTCATGAATTATAAAAATAGATATTGGATTATGTTTGTAAACTGGTCTTTTCCTCTGGGCATATTAGATTATATTGGATTCAGAGGTTTACTTGATTAAATAATGATCAAGGTTTTGACTGGGCCATGTCAGCAGGATGTTGCATCCCCACCCCCTTGGTGGGTGGGGACTCACAGAGAAAATGATATGACAGGAGATATACTTTGGAGTGTTTGAGCTAGAACCCAGGAAGTGAACACACAGGAGAAGAAAAAAGAGGAGTAGAAACCATCCCTTAGACATGGCAGAAGCCCCGGGGAGAGAGACAGAGCTGTTCACCTGATTGTCTGCGACTGACCATGTGGAAAAAACAGAGGTGCTGATCTCAGAAAGAAATGAACCCTGGGAAGAGAGGAACCCTGGCAGATATCAGCAGCCATCTTGCTCCAACATGTGGCACAAAACTTTGGTCAGGAAAGTAACTTATGCTTTATGGCCTGGTAACTAAGCTTCTACCCCCAATAAATTCCCTTTATAAAATCCAACAGATTTCTGATATTTTGCATCAGCACCTCTTTGGCTGACTAATACGGACACTGATATGGGAAATTAGATGACAATATGACACATTAACCAGAGACAGTTCCAAGCAAAAAAATCTACCTAAGAATCAATTCATATGTTTTCCTGGTTTCCAAAAGGCAACCAGAGCCTTTTGGCCTTTACAATGTGTTTACAATCTTACTTAAGGCAAGCCCAAACAGCTAGTCATGTAGATATAGCTATCATTCAATATGCATGATATGGCTTTCATTAATTAAAAATTGAACTAATGAGGCAATGTTACCAAAGAGCACCCTCTCATGCCAATTTATGAATCTGCTGTTAAGTAAGCATTTTCTAAAGTAGTTCCAGATTTAGTTTTGATTTATACATGATACACTAATTTGATATTGTTTATGAATTTCAAAAATAGATATTTTGTAAATTGTTTTTAAATTGGTCTGTTCCTCTGGGCATATTAGACTGTATTAAATTTACAAATTTGAATTATGATTAGGGTTTTGATTGGGTCACACAGTAGGATGTTTAGTCCCCACCCCCTTGGTGGGCAGGGAATCACAGAGAAAACTACATGACAGAGGAGAGAGTTGGAGTTTTGATGCTGGAGCCTTGGGAAGTAAACACAGAGGGGAAAAACACAGAGAATAGAGACAGCTCCATAGACATGGCAGAGGCTCCAGGAAGAGAGAGCCTGACAGTCTACAGCTGACCTTGCAGAAATAGCAGAGCAGCTGAGCCCAGAAAGAACTGAGCCCTGGGGAGAGAGACAAAGACTTATGCCAGGTAGAGCTGAGAATGGAAGGAGTTGAGATCACTGAGTCTTAGGAGGAAGAAGAAGTTTAAACCCTCACAGAGACCAGCAGCAATCTTGCTCCAACAAATGACAACAGACTTTGGTGAGGAAGTAACTTACTCTTTACGGCTTTGTAACTGTAAGCTTCGACACCAAATAAATACCCTTTATAAAAACCAACTGATTTCTGGTACATTGCATCAGCACCCCTTTGGCTGACTAATACACATGAACAATAAAACTTTTGTTGATATCATTAGTAATTTAACTGAATTAATATACTTGAAAAATGACCTTATGCCAACTCATTAAAATAAATACATTTTAAATGCTTGGAATTGGCATAACACATATGATTAAGTTGCATAACAAAGCTTCAAGTAGAAGCCATGGCTAAAACATATTTTTTATTTAAAATATGACTTCAGTTACAAGGTAACTCTAATTTAAGGGAATCTTTAACTATTAATATTTCTGGGAAATGTATAAACTCCCTTTCCTTTTACCGTAAATAACAACAACTCCTACAGGAAATCTGTTTTCTAATACTCATTACTTTATCTGTTAGCAGTTGGTTTAAAAAAAAAAAACTGACAATGCCAAACTAGTAATGAAGCCTGCTGGTGAATCATGGTGCTGTACATTTTATTGACCAAGAGCACACATATCTTAAAAACAGGCTTTAGGTGAGTGCAAAAGAGTGAAGAGATTTCACAGAAGATATTTCTTGCATATCAAATCTGAAAACTGAAGGGAAATGCAAATATTTCAAATAAAATATGTACATTGAGTACCAACTGTCTTCCTGGCCTTAGGAAACTGTAAGTAGCATACAAAAGAAAAAAGCAATGTCCTGTTTTCTAAGGGTTTATAATATATGAAAAGTTAAGTAACTTTCAATAACAGTTTAATACGTTCAAGGAAATTTGACATATAGTCCCTTCTGGGAAAACCACTGACATGGACACACTCAACAGTCATCTCCCAGGTCCACTCTTTCTCTTTGTGTGCAAATGTTTCAGTATGTTTCCATTTCACAGCCTGGGAGAGAAGTTAGTCCTAATAGAAGCATACCTTGAACCCAAAACTCAGAACTAGCAGACTTAGCTGCTTATGAGGACAAAAACTCTCCTCAAATATTGCTTGATATATGCTTTTTGCTTTGTGGCAGAGCCCCCTCCCACTTTTGGACAATACAGGAGCCTCTCCTCTCTGAAATGGAGCATGCAGAACTGCCATCCACTGACCCTGAACCAAGTGATTGGTTTCCCCAGTAGGCTGGTCATGATGGGATCTCTGCCCCAGCAGATGGACTCTTCTGAACATTTTGTTCTGTATAAACAATAAAGTGGTCATTTGCTGAAAATCTTTGTGATGCTCAAATCTGCATTCCCACAATGCACCATATAGCACCTCACTCCACAGATCCATAATTAATATAAACCATGTAGACAATATTTGCATTAAGTGCTCATGATTACTTCATGTTAAGGAAAGATAAAATGTGAATCACACTGAACATGTTTTAAGTTTGCATTAAGTTTAAGTGTAGACTATATTTTGAGTTTTGGTTTTAATATATAGAGAATTAAAGATAATTTTATACTGCTCAGAATACAAAATGGAATGTTTACATTTCAAAGTGCTTCTATACACTATTTATATTGAAGCAAATGAGTTAATAAGAATTAAGCTCCCAAATCTTGGTAGAAAGTGGCTAATGACAAGTAAACCTAGCTGTATGGACAAAAGGACAAAGTGAGACAGGGGATAGGACCTTACCAACAAGTGGGGACCCTGTGACCCTCGCCTTGCTTACTGGATGATGCTTCAAGACAGTACAATCCTTCTGTGATGTTTACTTTAATAACAAACTATAGGAAAAGAGGGTCCCACAGCCATTTAACCATGGATCAAAAGTGATCATTAACATTCTATTCTTCTCCTGCCAGACCCATCATGATGGATAAAACTGGATCATTACTGTCTGTGACAGTATGAATTTTGTGAATCCCAGAATAAGATTATGTTCATAAACTAGTCTATTTCTGTTGGTGAGGTACCCTTTGATTGCACTGGAGTCACTTTAGGACACTTGATTAGATTGCTTTTGTTTGGACTATGTCAGTGACTATATCTCAGGTTGAATCTCTGCCCTCTTGCTGGGTCTTATATAAATGGAGTCATAGAGGGAGAGAACACAGAGAGAACAAGACCTGCCATTTTAGATCCTACAATATGAGAGAGGAGGCCTGAAAAGAGACAAGCCATATGTTGATAGCTCACAGCTGAATTAGGGAAAAAAGTGGAACAGCCGAGGTGGAGAGAGGCCCTGATGTCTAGAACCAGCAGAGCACAGAGGCACGTAAAGAGGCCCCCAAGGGGCTGGGCCCAAGGAGTAGCTCAAGACTGAGGACATGAGCCCTGCCATGTGCCTGATTGCCTCATGGCATGATACCAGGATCAACAGGAGCTTACTTTGGTGAGAAAGCATCTCTTATGGTGCCTTGATTTGGACATTTCATGGCTTCAGACCTGTAAGCTTTCACCCCAAATAAATTTCCTTTATAAAAGTCAACACATTTCTGGTACTCTACATGGTCAGCCCTGTGGCAAAATAAGATGCTATCCTTCGTGAGAGGTGTCATTTTCTTTTATTCATTTTCATTTTTTATACCTATTTTATTTTACATTTTATATTTTTCATTTTTCCCATTTTACCTAAAAAACTTCTTCTCCTTTTTTTAAGTGTCTGCTACTGAGTACTCACATTGATCTGCTATGCTTGGGGAAGTGAAGGAGAGGTTAGGGATATTTATCCATCATTTTCTCTCTAATTCCTTCTGTTATTCTTTATCAGGGTTATTTAGAAATGTGTGAGGACCATTTTCACTGGCTTTCGTTGACCAAGGGACCTAGATACTAATCTCTTGAGATTTTTAGGAGCCAAGCAGAATGAAGAAATTTCCTACTGAATGTGCTAATAGAGGGCCCATTGAGAAGCACTGAATGCCTAAAGGTATTTGGAGGTTATGTAGTCTTTTCAAGTCTAGTAGATAGTTTGGTGAATAGGTTTACTTAATATCCATAATACATAAGACTCTACACCAGACTGTACTTTGTGCCTTTGGGAATTCTAGTAAACATAAAGTAAATTTTTAAAAAAATGTAGTGATCTCTACTGGAGATAACTATAACTTATCACTGTTATTCCAGCCCTACCAAATTATCAAAGCAGAAATTATTCAGCAAAAATATTTGCAAAGATTTGTATTGCATCTGATCAAAAGATTAAACTCCAAAGAAATGGCTATAAATATTATTTGAAATCATTAAATCATGATCAAAGTTGCTCATTTATTTAATTTTAAAGCCTGCGAACTATACTATATGTGTTTACGTGTTTCTTGCTAAGGAGAGAGATTGATAGGGAGACATATATATAATCATGGAAATTTAATGTTACATGCAAATCACTATGAAAATTTTAAACAGAGAACAGATTTTTATGACACCAGTGAATAATTCCATGCCTGGTTTGTGTGCAAAACGTGTGTATGTTCCTTAATTATCCAGTTGTGGCATCTCAGCATGAGGTTAAGAATACAACTCAGTAACCAGATTACCTGGTTTTAAATTCTGGCTCTACTACTTATGAGTAGAATGAACTTGAACAAGTTATTTAGCCCCTCTGTGCCTTTATTTCCAGTTTCCTCATCTTTAAATTGGAATGTGAATAGCAATCCCATAAATGTTAGATATTGCATTATTTAACACCAGGCTTAAAAATGTTTTTTTATTTTGATATTTTTAATTAAAAAAATAAAAGAACAATCCATGATTATGGCCATAACATTTGAGCCACAAGGAAGAAAGAAAACCTCATAGAGGGAATCTCATTAAATACAGAGTATTATTAATAAAATACTGTACTTCAAAAGAGTTATTTGATAGCATTTTGTTGCCCGATTGTAGTCACTTAGAGAATCACTTTTTCAATTTTCCCTTAGCCACCATGGAAATCACAAAATCCTTATGATGCTCTGCCTTGGGATTTATTCCCAAGGATGTTGTCCTAGCAATGATGATGTATTTTGCTCTTTAGGTTTTAAAATCAGTGTCTCTTCTTTGTTGACCAGGAAGCTAGAAAACACATAGCAATTAAAAAGATGTACAGTCTAATATATTCCAATTAGAGATGATTGCCTACATCTACCAATGGGTATTCACAAATTACCTACTAACCCTTTCAGAAATAGGACTGATGTTTTATTGTTGCCCTTGATTTTGAATGCTGCACAAAAGAAAACAAGGATTATGTTACAAAGAAAAGCCTTTGTTTTGCATTTGCTTTGTTTTTCTTTTATTACTCTGAATAACCATTTGGTAATTTTCCTTTTAGTATTCTAATACTCTTTAAAATGAGAATCGGAAATAACATTGTCTTGCTTTGACAATAATTTTATCTCACAGAAGCAATGGAGAAAAGAACTACCATTACCTAAATTATAGCCAAAAAGAGAGAATTGACTTATAATAAAAAATAAAATAAAGCAGACACTTTGAGGAAAAGTAACCATATAATATTTGTCTTAAAATGTAGAAAACACATAGGATTGGTCTACTCTGGTTTCTTTCTGTCTAGATGCTTACAACTTTCTCAATTAGAGAGTTAAAATGGAGATAGAAAGAGAAAAGGAATCATAATAATAGGAGGTAGGAACAAGTCTGGGATATCTCTTTTAAGGTATTTTTTGACAATTTTAATTTAATGTTTTCCCAAACTTCGTGAGCCATCCTCTATGTTGCTCAAGCTAGAAACCTAAGTTTTCATTCTTATTTTCCCCACTTCTCACATTCAGGTTATCAGAAAATTCTGCCAATTCTATCTAAAAAATATATTCATGTCTTTTCCTTTTTCCCATTTTCACCCTCTTTATCCCTAGCAACTGTCCTATCTGAAGTAGACAAGTGCTTCTCAAACTTTAATGAGTATACAAATTACCTGGGGATCTTTTTAAATTGTATATTCTACTTAAATAGGTATGATGTAGGACCTGAGATTCATCAATTTTTCCATGCTCCCAGGTGATGTTGATTTTGCTGTTTCATTGATAACTCTTTAAATAGCAAGGCCTACACTGCTCACAAGGTCAATCAACTGTTTTATGTTCCAGTCTCATCTTCCTTTAATCTGTTCTTCATTGAGTAGCCAGAGTAATCTTTCAAAAACACAAATCAAATGATTACTCTTTCAGTAAAAATAATGTTACAGGATTTTCAAAGAGAACCTTATTCTTATTTCTCAGATGAATCTCCAAAGCTAAGAACAAAGGTGGCAAGTATCCAAACAACCTATAGGAATAATCTATAAACATCCCTGCAAGATACTAAGTACCCAAACTGATCTTTCCAATATCCCCCCTTCATCACCTAATTCCAATACATGTAAGAAAAGCTAGAGATTGGTGGGAATTCATAGGATTGTAGGGGACTTTGTGACTTTTCCCTCCTTTCTGCAATGGGTGGGGTGGGGAATGCTAGATTACCATGCCACTAAGTGTCCAAGAGTGTCACTCATAAAGATTAGAAGTACCCCTGAGAAAAGAAGAAAACCTTCAAAGTCTCATGGAAGAGGATTGCTTTGTTTAGATTCAAAAAGCAGGAAGCAAATTCCTGGGAAAACCTGATATGTGTCCTCTAGTGTTTGTAGCACTCACAGTCACAGAAAATGTTTGCCTACTTTTCATCTGAAGGAGTCTGAAGACAGGACATTTCTTCTTGCAAGTTGTAATACCACCATTTGGCAGAAAAAGAATGAATTGTTTTCTATGAGCCTTGGAAGGCAACTGGACTTAGGGCAATTTAAAATCACCTTACCTTTCCTCTCACACTTCTTACCCACCTCTACCCTTACCCCGTACCTAGTACCTGTCAGAAGCACTTTCCTTGGAGGAGAAGGAAGCTAGAAAGACCAAGGTAGATGAAGAGTAGAAAGAATAGATCATGTTCCCAGTATTTGTTTTTTCTATTGTTGCAAAACAAATGAACACAAACTTAAAGACTTAAAGCAACACCCATTTATTAACTCACATTTCTATGGGTCAGAAACAATCTATCAGAATTAGAAAATATAGATACCAATTGAAACACAGGGCAGGGAATGAGATGTCTGGAGATAATATAGCATCACAAATGTAGAACACTGAGTCAACTGTGGTCAGTCAACTTGTTTTTTCAGACAAAGAGTATCTTTTATAAATTTGAATGTGATCATCTTGAAATTGAATTTGAATGGCCTCCCTAGTTTGCCACAAGCTTCATCACTCCATATTATATATATTACTACCTCTTCACACATTTATGTCTTTCCTCACAACTGAAACATTAGAATTTATGATACAACTAGTACAGTGAGAAAAAAAATGTGAGACCCATTTAAGAATTCAGAAAGATGTCTATATTTTAAGGCAATACAGGAAAAGAAAAGATTTTCCAAATACCTACGACTGGTAATATCTGACCTCCTAAATTCCAACATGCCCTGTGTTTATGACTCACAAACCTAAACTCAAAGCTCTTTAATATCTATGCCATTTAATAGGTAATAGCTTAGTCTGTAATTACTTGAGAAAGCATCTTATTTCTCCTTCTGTACTGTTATATATTTTTGATAGCCAGAATTAAGACAAATAATTGTTTTAATCATTAATGGTTCCTTATACATGGTCAGTGTTAAATAAATGTCTCCAGAATAAAAAACTAAAATGAGTGTACTTGTAAAGGTGTAACTACTGAAAATTTCAAGGCTCAGAGAGCTTCACACTAAGGATTATCAAACTCAGACTTAGAAATATGAGCTACAAGACCTTATTTCTATGCTCATTTGAGAGTACATTGCTTCCTTGATTACTGTTCAAAGATGCTTATACTTAACACAGATTTATGAAGACACTTACATCTTTATGCCATGCACAGATTTCTTCCATCGTTATTTTTTATATACCTACCAGATGAATTTTTGTCATAAAAATGTTGTCCTAGAAAGTGTCATACAGTAACTGTGGGATACTTTCTCTCTAACACCTCAATAAATCAGTGGTAGGTGACTACAGAAGAAAGATCATAGTTTATCTGATTTTTTTTGTTGTTCTTTTGCTATCCTATTTATAATTAACTGTTGAAATGAAACTTGTGAAGACTGCAAAGTTCTTTGTCTTGTGGTCAGGCTTACCATTTTAAATAAACAATAAATAGTGACAAGGTAAAGCCCATTGGAAAGTATGGGACTCACGCCCTTCTCTTTTCATGTTTTCCTGCAGTGTGAGTAAAATTTTACTACATAGAGGATAAGTTCCAAATTTATTATCTCTTCTTGGTGCCATTGATACCAAACTAGATTGTGAGAAGGAATAGGATAGGGCAATGTACTTCCCTAGGTCTCTCACAAAGTTCTCCATTTTCCTTTCAGTCCCACATAAACTTCTTTTTCTTCATCAGAATCTTTCAGTGTTTTGTCTGTTACTCTCAACATATAGCCACTGTTCAGTCTTTCGGAACCTTTCTTCCCTTTGCCTTAAATACTTCTAACCAGACAAATGCAATACAGAAATTTAATAACTTGTATTGCCATTATTAAAGTGCCCATGAGTACATATTTATTTTTATGGAGAAACAATTATGAGATTTTAATGACGTCTACATATCTAATAACTTGACACTTTCTAGATAATAGATTGTGATACACAAGGCAAAAATGCATTATTCCCTTTATGGAGAAAAGTGACTATTTTCCTTTCCTGCCTTTTCTCCTTTCTCTCACAGCAAATAATCAAAAAAAAAAAAAAAAAGTAATCTGAGAGAAAACATTTTTCATTTTCAAAATTCTCCAAATTTTCATCATCTTCTTAAAAGCATGAAAATTAAAGTTTTTTGATTGTTGTCATTTTTGGTGGGGGTAGCAAGAAAAAGGATGTGTAAGCTAATTACTACCCTTCTGGCATTAATACTTTATCTCAGAGCTCTAAACTGAATATTATCAGACCAATAAAAGCCACCCCATAAATCTGGATAGTCCAAAAAGTACCATGCCAAAATTTATACACGAACATGGGACTTTCATTTGCTCGGTTCATTCCTGGTACTAGAAGACAGCCCAAGGACATGATCAAGATTAACTATAAATCTTCCTTCAAGGATCAATTTTATATTTTCTCCAGGGGGAAGACATAAACCTTTTCAGGTAAATACACAATTCCAGTTCAGATTCCGTGTAAAATGCTTTGCTTGAAACATGTAGGCTCTTGTAGCTAATAAACTACTTGTTACACACTGAAAATAAATACAAAGAGAACAGTAACCCTAATTTCAGAGTAAAATCAAAATAGAGAGCATCTGCACTGTGTTTTGTTTTCTAAAACTTTGTTTATTGTCATATTTACATTTGCTGATTTAGAGTGGAATCATTTTTTCTAAATTAGGAACTGACAGCTTAATTTTATGTGATTGATATGCTTTCTTTAGTGAAGTCACTGCTGGAATATAAACACCTACCTTCATTCTTATATGTGTTTATCATGCTCAAAATAATTCTAATATAAAATGAAGATATTTCAGTTTTGTTGAATTCCAGAATGCCACTGAAAAAGTCCTAGCACAGGCAAAATTCTATTTAACAAGTATTAAATTATCTTGTTCTGCATTCTGCATTGTGAGGTTATTCCCCATATGGCATATAGTTGACCTAAAATTGCTCTGCAGATGTAGAGACGACAAATACTGCTTTAATGAGAAATCCTTTACAACATATTCACAGCCATGTCTCTATTTAATTCTCAGTGTAAGCAGCAGGGAACCAACTGCCCTTTTCTCTATCTTGGCTAAATCACACAATATTGTCTATTAAGACATACAGTATTTTAAAGATCC
Organism: Dasypus novemcinctus; assembly: GCF_030445035.2. Lineage (NCBI taxonomy): Eukaryota > Metazoa > Chordata > Mammalia > Cingulata > Dasypodidae > Dasypus > Dasypus novemcinctus. Next base: position 56,936,861 of record NC_080681.1, read on the forward strand.
ATACTTATAATATCTTCATAATATGTCACTGTTTTCACACTATTATGACTTTTCCCATAATATGCAGAGACTGAGGGAAAGAACATAACCTTCTGGTTCAAACTGACTTGGTTAGATTCTTAAATTTGTGATATTCTAGGCTAGCAAACTTGCTAACATTATTCTATCTCTTTTTCTGTAAAATCTTCCTCTATAAAATGCCTGTAACTATTTCATGAATACAAACTTGCAGAGTATATCATGAGGTATAGTGAGGTAATGGTGAATATAAAGTGTATAAAAGTATGCCCTAATGAATAGGACACACTATCAATAAAAGTTGCCCTGATTATATAAAGGTTTACACTGCACCTTGTTTCCCTAAGTAATGGCTGTAAATAAAGAAGGAAAAAAGAAAAAAGCAAGGGGAAATCATTAATGTTAGAGTCTTATATGACTGCAGGGCAAACAAAAAGGAAAAGGGAAGAAAGATGGAAAAATTCAATCTCCAGAAGAGACAGCTAAGTAAACAGTTTTATCACTTGGGATTCTTATTTGTAAGTGAATAAAACCCAATGCAATTCTCTTAAAGCTAAAAAGAAGGAATTTATTGTCTCCTTAACTCAGATGTCCAAAGGGTAGAGCTGGCTACAGGAATATGCCAACAATGGCATGAAGACTTTGCATATCATTCTGCTGTTTTCTAAGTACCTTCTCAGAAAGCACCTCCACTTGGACAAAGTAACCTCTGAGAATTGAAGGATTATAGTTTTTACAATCATAGAAGAAGAGGGTCCCTCTCTCTTTCAGTGCCTTAATTGTCCCTTGATAAAGGATATTAATAGGTTCAGCTTATGTCATAAGCCCACATGGACTATTTATTGTGCCCAAGGAAACAGCAAAATCTGCTATTCCATAATGTATCACAAGCCTATTCCTATGACAGGAGAGACAGTTCCTCTGACTGAACTTCCATCAAAATCAGGTTGAATAGGAATAGTGCCATTCCAACTGAATAAGGATGGCAGAAAATAGACCCAATTCCTGCCTTTGTAATCTAAAATAAAAGAAAGTATTAAATAATTCTAAGTCATAATTATATTGAGTTTTACAAATAAGTGTTGTGTGATGCTCTGAAATCCTTTAAAAGGGAGATATGACCTAGTCAGAATGGTCAGAGAAGCCTAACAAAAGAAGTAAAGTAAGTTAATATGAGAAGGATTGACCCGACCCACGGATCAGTCGAACCGAGACCTGAGGGAGGGAGTGGGAATGAAAAAGGGACAAGAGACACAAAGAATGGAGGCAAGACAGGATTCTGATCAAGCCTCGTTTATTGAGGGTCAGTCAGGGGTTCTTATAGCCAGGGATGAATGAAGTGGTACATACTGACAACACATGTGTCAGTAAATGATTGGTTAACTAGATTTTGATTCTCGTGCCACATGCCCCTGCAGATGGTGATTTGGCAATGTCCATGGAAAGACTTTTGTGCTCTTTAGGGAATGCCTAATTGGAGCCCCAGGGAATGGGGTAAGAATAGAAACTTAATTGAAACTTAACCGGGTTAGTATCTAAAAATAGCGCTTAGCAACAAGATGGCCAATACAACACCTGTGCCAGAGGCAGCTTCCCACAGGTGCCCCTTTTCCTTAATATTTTTAGCAGAAAAGGAAGACTGACAAGACGGCCCGTTCTGTGGGGACTGTGCCTGTCTTAGGTCAGGGCTGGCAAACAGACGACTGCATTAAACCTTACCCGTCATTGAGAATCATGGCAGCAAAAGGCCACATCCCTGTCTTAGGCGGTTGCTATAGTGAGAATGCCTTGCCCAGTTGCCCATCATTGACTAACCAGTCCAGCGCCTCAGAAGATACTGACGAGATATTCATGGTCTGGGATCAGGCCTACTGGCTGGATCCATTTGCAAGTAATGGTTAGACCCCTCATCATAGTCGGCCATGTCCAGTCTATGATAATGGACCTGGATGGGCTGCATTTTTATGGCATCCAGTTGTTGCTTTAAAAAGGCCATAATCTTGTTAAAGAGAATAGGTCCTAGAGATAGAAGTATTAGTAAGCCAAGCAGAGGTCCCAAGAGGGGGAGTATATAGGGTAACAGTCCATTCAACCCATTCCACAAGGGGCTGTCACCGTAGAAGCGCGTGATGGCGCTCTGCAGGGCAGGCAGCAGCTGCTCCTGCATTTCGCGGCTGCACAGCACGTAGTCAGGGACCACGCAGGTCTGGCCGGCGTATAACAGAAGGACTCCCACGATGGTGATGAAGCTGCATAGAAGGATTCCAGGGGAGCCACACAGCTGCATTGGTTTTAGCATTGGTTACTCTCCTGCAAGAAAACAGTATTCATCTCAGGAAGAGTCCTCTACCCTGGATAGATTGTTATTATCCATTTGTTTAACCAATCGTTCCGGCAGCCATCTGGCTGCATCTAATTCTTTTGAATAGACGCAAATGATCCTCTGCCCCATATTAGGATGGGATCGGGTCCATGCCTAGTATTATCCATTGGGTCTTTCCACAGAACTGTGGCATGGTTAGTGCTGGGGTTAGAGTGCCAGAAGCGCTCGGCTGCAGAGTGTCCCTTTTGGTCTAAGCTTAAAAAATTTAAAATGAAAAAAGAGTGAGATAACAGATTTTTGGGGGATCCCCTGACAGGATACCACTCCCCCTTTTTTATTTTTTCGATGGTCTAAGCTTATGACCCTTGCAGTTTTTAGCAAAGTGGCCCTCTTCACCACAGGTGAAGCATTTCCCTTTATTTTGCTGGGCCAAATACTGTTTAACTGTAAACCCTTGTAGGGCTGCCGCCATTGCTAGACCCTGTTGATACACGGCTCCTATGTCTGAACATAATCTAATGTAGCCAGACAAATCCGTCTTTTTTCTATACGGACGGATTGCAGCTTGGCAAGCAGCATTTGCATTTTCATATGCTAATTGTTTTACAAATTCAGTGCCTGCCTCTGCATTTCCAAATATCCTCCCCACAGCGGTTATGAGCCGATGTACAAAGTCTGCAAAAGGCTCATCCGGTCCTTGTTTTATGCTAGTGAGGGAGGAACTAAGATCTCCTTTCGTAGGTAATTTTCTCCAGGCTCTAGTGCCTGCAGCTTGAATTTGCGCAAATAAGCCTGCATCATATTGCATTTGGGTTTCGTTGGAAGCATAATTTCCTTCTCCTATTAACATATCTAGGATCCACCCATTACCCGCTTGCGCATTGCGCCTGGCAGTATCTTTGCAAAGCTCAACATACTCTGATTTCCATAACAAATAATCCCCTCCAGACAAAGTAGCATGGGCAATAGTGTGCCAGTCGATGGGGGTGAGCCAATTTTCAGCAATGGATTCTACAATAGCTAGGGTGTAGGGAGCGGTAGCTCCATATTGGGCGACCGCGGTTTTAATTTCCTTAATGAGTTTAAAGTCAAAGCCGCTATGGTGCCTCCAGGCCTGATTCTGGTCATCTGTGGTTTCAGTTACAGGAAAAACCTTGGGTTCACTTTAGGTAGTTAAAGGATTAGAAGTCTGGGGGTTCCTTAACGCAGCTCCTTGCGCGGGTGGCTTGGCGCGGGGCTCTATATTTTTAGTTTCACTTTTTGCTTTTCCTGTTTTCAGCTTTTCTAATTGGGATATAAGTTCTTGGTGCTCTTCCTCTAACTGGATTTGTTCTTTTAGTTTCTCTATTTTTTCTAATACCTCCTTCCTTGGGTCGACTACCGGCATAACTATAGGTGGGGCTGAGGGATAGGGAACGTATGGCGGAGGTCGAGACTTTACCGTCTCCTCCTAAGATTCACCTAATTCTATATTAGAAGATTCATCATCAGTTTCCACCTTTACTCCTTGTGTCTTTAATGCCTCTTGGAGACCTTCTACAAATGTCTCATGCTGGCTCATTTCTTGTCCCATGATCGCCGATCACTTACCGAGGCCTCAACCGTGAGGCAGGTTCCCTCACGGCGTCCTCCTGATTCTCTCTTCTTGCATTCTCTTTTCTTGCAAACTGGCCAGTTCCTCAATCGGCGTTCCTCACTGGATCCCTCGTACTAAGGTCCCGGTTCGGGCGCCACTTGACCCGACCCGCGAATCAGTCGAACCGAGACCTGAGGGAGCGAGTGGGAATGAAAAAGGGACAAGAGACACAAAGAATGGAGGCAAGACAGGATTCTGATCAAGCCCCGTTATTAAGGGTCAGTCAGGGGTTCTTATAGCCAGGGATGAATGAAGTGGTACATACTGACAACACATGTGTCAGTAAATGATAGGTTAACTAGATTTTGATTCTCGTGCCATACGCACCTGCAGATGGTGATTTGGCAATGTCCATGGAAAGACTTTTGTGCTCTTTAGGGAATGCCTAATTGGAGCCCCGGGGAATGGCATAAGAATAGAAACTTAATTGAAACTTAACCGGGTTAGTATCTAAAAATAGTGCTTAGCAACAAGATGGCCAATACAACACCTGTGCCAGAGGCAGCTTCCCACAAAGGATCAGCAGGCATTAAGCAAGAGAAGAATGTAAGGTAGAGGATTCCAAGTAGACAAGAGAATTTGTGCAAGTTTGTGTGTAGGTGAGAGCATAGTGAGAAAGGATGGGGGACTGACAAAAAGTGCAGCCATTTTTAAAGACTAAGGCAGAATGTGATCACAGCTGAGGTTGAGGGGGTGCATAAAGCTTTTGCATTATTAAAGTTGAGCTTAGTTTATTGCAATAAAAAGTCCCAAAATGCAGTAGCTTAAGTAAGACAGAAATTTATTGCTTTCTCACATTCCAGTCTGGCTACTTAAGGTCAGTGAGACAACCTGGCTACAGGAGCTTATTCAGGTGCCTCGTTTCCTTCACTTTGTTGCTCTACTTCCTTTAGTGTAATGTCTTTATCTTCAAGATTGAAGTTGGATCATTGCCATATCCATGTTCTAACTCAGGTGTCAGCTAAGTTTGTCTGCAGATGTCCAGGTAACAAATATTTTAGGCCCGTGGGCCATGCAGTCTCTGTCACAACGACTCAAACTCTGCTGTTGTAGAATGAAAGTAACCATAAATAATACATAAACAAATGGGTGTGACTGTGTTCCAATGAAGTTTTATTTGAAAAATCAGACAGCAGACCAGATTAGGTTTTGTGGGTGAAGTTTGCCAACTCTTGTTTTGACCCATGAGAAAGACAAAAAAACCATAGTGCAGGGGAAAATATCTTTTCTTTACTGAAATGGTCCAGAAGGTACACATATCTTTTCTGTGTATAGCATTGAACTAAACTTAATCAAAGGCCAAAGGAGGGGGGAATTGTTGGAAAATGGTATGTTCGCAAATCAGAGCTCCCACAAAAACAGTGGGGAAAAAGTCTAAAGCTACCAGAGGATCTGCTTTGGGGCCAACAGACCAGGAAAGTGCTTCATGGTTCCAAGGAGATTAAGAGATGAAGAAACTGAAGCAGCAAACAGGGAGTTGTTGAACCTTCCAGCAGCTGAGAAGGACTCCACTCCCCCTCACCCAAGATCTTCAGCGGCTGCAAAACCCACAGGGCATTTAAGTTGACTGAGAGGTATACCAGAAGTCTTTCTCCTTGCCAGCTATTACAAGAGAAAAGGGAGGAGGAGTTGGGGGGCTTTTCCTCAGTGAATTTGGTCAGAAGAGCCCACTTAGAAGCTCAGCTCTGGCCAGACAAAAATCAAAGGAAAACCAAGAGAGATATACTTGTGTGAAAACATGCACCAATAAGCACTATATGCTGATAGATCTGCAATTTACATGGACAGAAACTGCTTTTAGAGCTCTCTTTACTCAACCACTGGGAGAAAGTCTGTTAGCAAGTCCTGGGCATAGCTCTTGGTAACTTTATCTGGGCAATTTTAAAGACAGGATAAGTTGAACAAAATATCAAAGAGCTGTGAAAAAAATAACAATGGATAAGAAGGAAAAATTGGCCATCAGAATAAATTTACCAACATATCCAATGCCTAGACATCAGCAAAAATTACAGCCATGCTAGGAGACAGGAAGAGATGGTCCAGCCAAAGGAACAAACCAAATATCCTCACGAGATTCAGATTTGAGACAATTAATCAATGATAATCACAACTCACACACATCATTTTAAAGAATTGAAAGAAAATATTAATAAAGAGATAAAGGATATTAAGAAGACACTGGGTGAGCATAAAGAACAATTTGAAAGGCTTCAAAGAAAAGTAACTGACCTTATGGGAATTAAAGATATGGTGGATGAGATTAAAAATACCTTAGAGGCACATAAGAGCAGATCTGAAATGCTTGAACACAGAATTAGGGATTTTGAAGCCAGAACATCTGACCTGGAAAAGACAAAGAACAGAAAGAGAAGAGAAGGAAAAAAATTAAACAGGGTCTCCAGGAATTGACTGACAACATGAAATGCAAAAACATAGGTATTATGAACATCCCTGAAAAAGAGAATGGAAAAGGGACAAAAAGAATACTTGAGGAAATAATGACTGAAAACTTCCCAACCCTTAAGAAAGACATAAATATCAATGTCTAAGAAGGATGACACACCCCAAACAGAATAAACACCAATAGACCTGCCCCAAGACACTTAATATACAGAATGACAAATATCAGCTATAAAGAGAAGATTTTGAAAGCATCAAGAGAAAAGCAAAGCATCACATACAAGGGAAACCCAATATGATTAAATGCTGACCTCTGATCAGAAATCATAGAGGAGAGAAGAAAGTGGTATGTTGTAATTAAGGTATTAAAAGAGAAAAAATGCTAACCAAGAATTCTGTATATAGCAAAGCTGTCCTTCAAAACTGAGGGTGAGTTCAAAGTCTTCACAGACAAACAAAACCAATATAATATGTAAACAAAAGAGCAGAATTACAAGAGATGCTAAATGGAGTGCTACAGCCTGAAAGGAAAAATCAAGAGAGAGAAACTTAGAGAAGAGTGTGTAAATGAAGAGTAGTAGAAAGGGTAAAAAATACAGATTACAGTATGATACAACAACTGAAAGCCAAAGGTCAAAACGGATGTAGTAAGTAATGCCTTTACAGTTATAACATTGATGTTAATGACTTGAATTCTCCAATCAAAAGACACAGACTGATAAAATGGATTAAAAAATATAAGCCATCTATATGTTGTCTACAAGAGACTCATCTCAGATGTAAGGACAGAACCAGGCTGAAAGTGAAAGGTTGGAAAAAGTTAACCCATGCAAATAGTAACCAAAAAGAGCTGGAGTAGCAATACTAATATCAGGCAATATAAATTTTAAATACAAAACTATAGAAAGAGATGAAGAAGGTGATTATATTAATATATTAGTAAAAGGGACAATTCAGCAAGAAAAAGTAACTATTCTAAAATTTATACACCTAACCTCAGCACCCCAAGATATATAAGGCACACACTGGCAAAGCTAAATGGAGAAATAAATGTTTCTACAATAATAGTTGGAGACTTCAGTACTCCACTCTAAGTATTGGATAGACTACCTGGACAGACGATAAATAAAGAAACTGAGACCTTGTATAAAATAATAAAGGTACTAGATCTAACAGACATCTATAGAGCAATAAATCCCAAAACAGCAGGATATACATTCTTTTTAAGTGCCCATGCATCTTTCTCCAAAATAGACCATATATTGAGTCACAAGACAAGTCTCAATAAATTTAATTAGTAAAGATCGGGTAGAAATCAATGAAATCGAGAAAAAAAAAAACAGTAGAGAAAATCAACAAAACAAAAAGTTGCTTCTTTGAGAAAATGAACAAAATTGACAAACCCTTAACTAGACTGGCAAAGAAAATAAAAGAAAAGACACAAATAAATAAAATCAGAAATGAGAGGGGAGGCATTACCACTTATCCCACAGAAATAAGAGAGACTGTAAGAGGATACTATGAGCAACTTTATCCCAAAAAACTAAAAAATGTAGATAAGGACCAATTCCTGGGAATGCATGAGCCACCTACACTGACTTTAGAAGAAATAGAAGACCTCAACAACCCAACCACAAGGGAAGAGATTGAAACAGTCAACAAAATCCTCCCAAATATGAAAAGCCTGTGACCAGATGGCTTCACAGGTAAATTCTACAAATCATTCAAAGATGAACTCATACCAATCATGCTCAAGCTCTTCCAAAAAATTGAACTGGAAAGAATGCTACCAAATTCATTCTATGAAGCCAACATCACCCTAATACCAAAACCAGATAAAGATACTGTGAAAAAAGAAAATTACAGACTAATATCTCTAATGAATATAGATGCACAAATCCTCAACAAAATACTTGCAAACAGAATCCAAAAGCACATTAAAAGATTATACCTCACAATCAAGTGGGTTTTATCCCAGGTCTGCACGGGTGGTTCAACAGAAGAAAATTAATTAACATAATAAAGCACACTGATAAAAAATTTTTTTAAGATTTTTAAAAATTTATTTATCTCCCCTTCCCCTCCCACCCCCCTACGGTTGTTTGCTCTCTGTGTCCATTCTATGTGTGTTCTTCTGTGTCTGCTTGTATTCTTGTCAGCAGCACTGGGAAACTGCATCTCTTTTTTGTTGTGTCATCTCCCTGCAACAGCTCTCCGTGCGTGCAGTGCCACTCCTGGGCTGGCTGCACTTTTTTCGCATGGGGCGGCTCTCCTTACAGGGCACACTCCTTGTGCGTGGGGCTCCCTTACGCGGGGACACCTCTGTGTGGAATGGTACTCATTGCGCACATCAGTACTGCTCATGGGCCAGCTCATCACATGGGTCAGGAGGCCCTGGGTTTGAACCCTGGACCTCCCATGTGGTAGGCGAATGCTCTATCAGTTGAGCCAAATCTGCTTCCCAGCACATTGATAAATTGAAGAAGAAAAATCACATGATCTTCTCCATTGATGCAGAAAAGACATTTGACAAAATAAAGCACCCTTTCTTGATAAAAACACTCCAAAAAAGAGGAACAGAAGGAAGTTTTTTCAATATGGTAAAGTGCATATATGAAAAACCTAATAGCTAGCATTGTATTCAATGGTGAAAGAATGAAAGCCTTCCCACTGAGACCAGAAACAAGACAGGAATAGCCACTGTCACCATTATTATTCAATATTGTGCTATATGATCTAGCTAGAGCAATTAGGCCAGACAAAGAAATAAAGGGCACTCAAATAGGAGAGGATGAAGTAAAACTTCCATTATTTGCTGAAGACAATATCCTTTATCGAGAATACCCTAAAAAATCCACAACAAAGTTACTAGAATTAATAAATGAGTTCAGCAGAGTGGCAGGATACAAGGTTAATGTGCAAAAATCAATAGCATTTCTATACATTACTGATGTGCAATCTGAGGAGATAATCAGAAAAAAATTCCATTTATAATAGCCACCAAAACAATCAAATATTTAAGAATAAACTTAACTGAGGACCTGTATATTTAGAAAACTACAAAACATTGTAAAAGAAACCAAAGAAGACTTAAATAAATGCTCCATGTTTATAGATTGGAAGACTAAATATCTTTAAGTTGCCAATTCTACCAAAACTGATTTACAGATTTGATGCAATCCTAATAAAAATCCCGAAAGCCTTTTTTGCAGAAATCAAAAAGCCAATAATCAAATTTATTTGGAAGGGTAAGGAAACTTGAATTGTTGAATAGCAAAAAAATATTTTAAAAAATAACAAATTTGGAGGACTCTTGCTTTCTGACTTTAAAGCATATTACCTAATTCAGTCATAAAAACAGCCTGGTACTGGCATAAGGTCAGATAGATTGACAAATGAAACCAAATCAAGAACTCAGAAATTGGCCCTCATATCTGTAGTCAAGTGATTTTTGACAAGGCTGTTAAGCCAACCCAGCTGGGCCAGAACACGCTATTCAACAAATGATTGAATAGCCATTTCAACCATGGAAAGGTTGAAGTGACAAAACTGAATAGCCATACCCAAAAGAAAGAAAGAGAACCCCTATCTCAAATCTTACACAAAAATTAACTCAAAATGGATCAAGGTCTTAAATATAAAAACAACCATAAAACTCCTAGAAGAAAATGTGGAAAACATTTTCAAGGTCTTTTGGTAGGCAGTAGTTTCTTAAACCTTATACCAAAGCACTAGCATCAAAAGAAAAAAAATCGATAAATGGTACCTCCTCAAAATTCAACACTTTTGCACCTCAAAGGATTTGGTCAAAAGGTGAAAAGGCAGCCAACTCAATGAGAGAAAATATTTGGTAATCACATATCTGTTAAGGGTTTAATATCCATGATCTATAAAGAGATCATACAACTCCACAATAAAAAGACCAAGTATCCAATTTAAAAATGGGCAAAATACATGAAAAGACAATTGTCCAAAAAAGAAATACAAATAGTGAAGAAACACATGAAAAAAATGTTCAACATCACTAGCAATTATGAAAAACAGACAAAGGAACAAACAAGAAAATTCTTCACCTCTCAATCTCTCTAGGCTTCCCCCACTATGCATAGTTGCTGTTTCTGGCTAGTCTATCCAAAGTATATAACGAATGGCTTTTAGTATAATCACAATGTTGTATGTGATTTTTTTTTGTCTGATATTAACATTATACTAAGTGAAGAAGACCAGACACAGAGTACTACATATTGTATGATTCCATTTATATAGAATGTAAATATAAATCAATTCATAAAGATGAAAGATTAGTTGTTATGTAGGTCTGAGGAATGAATGCTAAGGAGTTTGGAGTCTTTCTTTTTGGAGTAATGAAATTGTTCTAGAAATTTTAGGATGATGAATGTACAACATTGTGATTATACTAAAAGTCATTTGTTACATACTTTGGATAGGCTAGCCAGAAACAGCAACTATGCATACTGGGGGAAGCCTAGAGAGATTGAGAGGTGAGGAATTTTCTTGTTTGCTCCTTTGTCTGTTTTTTTTATTTATTAATATTAAAATAATGAAAATGCTGTAATAATGATTGAAGTGATAAGTGCACAATTATGTTGTTATGGCAAATACCATTGATTGTACACCTTAGAGGAATTGTAAGCTTTATTAATATGTATCAATAAAATTGATTTTTTTAAAAAAGGTTAAAGGACCACAATGGTTGCAATGGAAGCTGGGAAATACAGTCTTTAATTGGATGCTCTTGTCTTGATGAAGAAGGAGAGATTGGATCTGAGGTTTCAATTAGCAGTATTCCACAGTCTTGCAGAGAAAGTTGGAAAACAGCACAATAACAAGCAACAACAATAATACTACTACTAAATACCGTTTTTTGAGCACTGTGTGTAATGAAATTTTTTAACTTTTAATTTTGAAATAAATATAGATTCACAAGAAGTTGCAATACAGTACAGAGAATTCTTGTGTACTCTTCACTCAGTCTCCCACAAGGCAACATCTTCTATAACCACAGCATGACATCAAAAACATTTCTCATTTTTACTTAAGCACTTCCATTTCATTTGCAAACCACAGAAACCTTAACTTAAAGAACTGATGCTTTCAAATTTATTTTTACATGTTCCAGTGTCTTTCACAGCCTAAATTAAAAAGGTCAACTTAAAGAAAGGAGATGTGTGTTTCAATGGGAATTTCTCAATCATTAAAATAATCTAGAGCAAAGGTTTTCTTAATTAAATGAAGTCTCTGGCCACAGCATGTCTCAAATCCATCTCCAGGAAAGTTTTCTAGAACAAGGATAAATATCAATATGAGATTTTATGTTTACAATAAATCTTTAATGAAACCAATTAAATTTGGGGGTGTTCTTTAAACTGCATTGCATTTAAAACATTTGAATTATTGTTTGGGATTTAATCTGTCTTAACATTTTTAAAAATCTTGCAAATGCAATGTTTTACCACATACTAATACTGAGGACAGTATTAACATGCCAGAAACCTAGTGTGTACCGTAGATACATGTGTGCCGCCCACTATTATCACAGCCAACAGCATGACTGATAAAAAAGTCTTAAAATCTATGACTAGCTGGAGTTTTTAAGAATGTGTTTGTTTGTTTTGGTAGATGATTGTCTTTACAAACAAAAGTTTTGGGTACTTATTTCACTAATGGTCTTCATTTTATTTACTTTGCTTTCTTAACAAACAATAAATATCACATGAATTAAAATACATGTTGTGTTCTCTAGGTATAGTCCTTCACTGTTTAAGATGACTTAATAATTGAAAAACATTTATATATATATTTAATTTAAACATATTAAAATACAATTGTGAAAGAATGATATTTGTCCTCAAATATTTTTAAGAACTATTTTTAAAGAAAAGTTGTCTACACAGCTTTTATCTCATTTATTTAAAATGAATAACTGAAATATTTTTAAAGCCACTTACTTTAAAAGAAATATAAATGAAATGGTATGAGAGGGAGTTTTTAATTGTACTTTTTGTAGCATATATCTACATAGGGGAAATTTAATAATGTTAGTTGAAAATACAATTGTGTGTGACCTGTTTTGCTTTATTGTTAAATGGTGCATTTGACATTTCATACTATTTGAGCATTTTTCTTGCCTGAAGATAATGAAAGAGGATATTCCAATTCTTATTTTAGCATTCCTAATAGCTCTAGTTCCTACCTATCAATTTAGAGACATCATGGAACATCAGTCTGAGCAAAATTAAAGAATGAGAAGCAGAACTTAGATGACTAAAAAGCTGAGAAACTGATTTTTGGGGGCAAACAGTAGTACAATAGGAAAATGCAGTTATCATTAGGTAAGAGTGAGTGGAACCACTCAATGCAAGATGCCAGATGGTCAATCTCCTTAATAAAGGCATTACTTTTATGGCAAAGGGCCTATTACATAAGGAGTGTCAATAGCATGGGTTTTGAAGTCAAATACACATTGTTGGAACAGCTGCCCTGCCACATTATTTTGGGGTATTTTCACTATGTAAATAAAGAAAAGTGTGAATAATTGTACTACAATCAAAGCTTTGACAGAAATTTGACATTTAAGCAGAACCTACTAATTAAACATGAGGGTAAGTAGTTGCTTGGTGTTGGAGGAAGTGGTAAGCTAGCTTCCTGGAGGAAACAATATGTAGGGTAAATTAGTCTAGAGCATATTAACTCCCTAGAAAATGTATAGACAATGAGATGAAAAGAATGAAAGATATAAAAAGTCTGTCCCAAGGAGAATGAGGGTAAAGAGAGGAAGGTGTGTACTGTTAGTTAATCCCTATTCTCACTATATGGATCAAATCATTTTTGCAGGACGGCTATTTAGAAAAATTATTATGGGGTCATTTCCTTTCAAAATCAAGAAAAAATTACCTGTAACTTTCCTGAAAAAGAACATCATATGAAATGTTAAAACCATGAACTTTGGATAGTAGAACATGGTGACAACTTGATATATTTTCACTTGAAATGAAACCAGATTTTATGCCACAGAGCAAGACTGGCTGAATTTGGCTGGCAGTTTATCACAGAGACTCTAGTTGATCCAGACACAATGACAGGAATAGCATATAATTTGCCATCATTAATATTTAGAGAAGCAACAGTTTTGTATGGGACAAAAGTTTTCTGTCATCTTACTCAATGGATTGCATCCCTGTCAAATATGGGGAACACAGGCAATTTGGGCCAAGATGCCATAGGTGTGATGGAAACAGTAGCAGCTAGATTCTTTACGAATGGGATTTTACATATATAATCATATTTATCTCTCACAATGTCCTTTAAGTAGCTGGTATCCTTTTCATTTTATAGGAGGCAAATTTTGGATTCAGATAAGTCAAATAACTTTTCCTTAAAAGGTGAAGTCAGAATTCATGTTGCATTTTTTTTCTCCTCTCTAGTCTATATTCTTTCAACTGAGACAATTGTGACTACATAATAATAGTAATAACTACTCATTTGAGTATTAAACTATGGTTGACAGACTAGTAGAAATTGTATATGCATTATTGCATGTACTCTTTATGATAAATTTTGAATTATGTGCTGCTCTTTCTATTTTTAGGCAAGAAAATTTAGGCTCAGCAAGTATAGGAAACTTATCTGCCCAATGAGTAAGTGAAAAGAGCCATAACTCAAAAATATGGCTTATTTTTATTAGACTTTTCTTTTAGTTTTAAGATATTTTTGAAGGATATATGGGTGGGTTCTTTTATAACCTTTTAGTGCAAACTTTATATATATATATATATGTGTGTGTGTATATATATATATCTTATATATATGGTATAAGCATAATAATAAAATGAATACATGAGATTCTACCAGTAAAAACAAAAAAGTTAGGACCTCTGAAATTTTACTAATTCCATAAAATCTACAACAAAAAACCAGACACACACAAAGTGACAGAATCAATTTTTTTCAGAACTCTGGAATTAACCAACGGGTTAAAACTACATAGGAAGCATTTATTTAAGGAAATTGGCGGAATCTCGATAATAATAGTGAGCTTTGTGGTATTTTACCATACTATAGTCCCAGTTCCCACCCCTCAGCTCATCAGTAGCCTTGGAAAATAACAGTGTGCATTACTAGTACTTGAGGAAGCAGAACAAATCAGGAGTTCTATCAAAGCCTTATGCCCAAACACCATCCATTATTTGACATATCTGGGGGTTTCCTGGAAGATCCCACTCAAATAGCTAATTTTTACTTTGTTTGAATCAGACATCACATAATAGTAAATGCTTTTCCCTGAAATAGAGGCAGAGGGATTGTCAAAAACATTTACAGGCAAGAGTTTCAGAACTGCTACTGCCTGAGGCATTGGAAAGCAGTTGGGGCAAATAATAGACTAACCAAAAATTATTAAAGGAAAAGCTGAGGAATGAAATATCCACACAGACTTTGAAAAATTGCAACATATTCCTGGGTATTTAGAAGGGCATGAGCATGTGTAGGACTGTATAAATGCTCAGGAATAAACTGAGAAGGCCCTTGGATCAATCCTCTTCCTGACTTGAATTTCTGAACAAGCAGGAAGTAAAGGCAAACACAGAGTTGTCATCTTCCTCACTGAGTGTGCAAGATGTGCTCCAACACACACAGAGAACCCCTTGGAAAAGACCTGGAGATTTATTGATTCCAGGCTGTAATAATAGTCAGGGTTCCCTAGGGAAACAGAACCAATGGGAGATATACTTAAATAGTATGAGATTTTTAAAAATTCTCTCACATGACCTTGGGGATACACAAGGCCATATTCTGCAGGGCAGCCTGTAAACCAGGGGCTCTTATTAAGGTCCTTGATGAGTTCCCAGGAGACACTGGCTGTTTGACATAGAACTGGGAATTCTCTCTCTGAATGTTGAAATCACCTCCACCTTTAAGGCCTTAAACTGATTGAATGAGATGTCACTCATCGCTGGTGGCAGTCTCTCATTTTATGGTAGAGCAATCAGCTATCTATGCAATCAACTCACTGATTATTAAAGTCTATGAAATGACCTTGTATTATAATTAGCTCAGTGCTTGCTTGACCAAACAACTGGGCATCAGTTCCTGGCCATGTTGACACATTAGCCTAACCATCACAGTCTACCCAGAAGAGGGTACAAGTCCTTGGGTAATACTCACTCTTAAGCTTGACATCTTTAAGTACTACAACATGAAACCAATACAACTTATGCCATATGATAAGGAGAAACACTAGGGAAGAAAACAAAGATATTCACTTCGTGTATATATACAGAAATACTCATAACAGAACAAGGAAAGAATATTCATGACCATTAGAGTTCTCATTTCTGTAACTGGTCACATGGTCGAAGTTAATATTTATCACTTCCTTCACTACACATACCATGTTCTCATCACCCTCAGCAAGCACCTTGCTGGTCATGGTTCATTGCCTGGTGGGGTGATATCAATCTCCATTTGAAGATTCTGAGTCATTGTTAGTCCTGCTTGGATTGGGTTGTTGCAATTTGCCATTGTCTTTAATCCTGGGCATGGTAGTACTATGAGATGCCCTAGTGGATCTCCTGTATTCCAGGCAAATTCTTCTTTATCAACATTGTGCACATGCAGTCCTATTTCCCCTTGATAATCAGGATCAATCACCCAAGCCAGTACAGTAATTCTCTTCTTTTCCTGTTGATTCAGAAGCATGAGAAGCCCAAAGTGGTGAAGTGGCACCATTGAAATTTCAGTTCAATTAAATCATTGTTGTGTTCACCGGTGGAAGCACTCCTCCTTTTGGAACTAAGACCTGTAGATAAGCAGATTTTAAGTTTGCAGGGACAGGAAGCAATAGAATGGATGCTGATCTAGAGCATACACAACCTCCCGGAGAACATTGTCCCAACCCTGCAGGTTATTGCCACCTAGTTGGTACTGTAATTGAGTATTCAAAAGGCCATTCTACTGTTGTATCAATCTAGCTGTTTCAGGATGATAGGGAACATGGTAAGACCAGTGAACTCCATGAGCATGTGCCCATTTGCTATGAAGTGGGTTCCTTGATCAGAAGCAATGCTATATGGAATGACATTCATTTTTGTGGATAAGACATTCATTAAGCTCACAGATGGTAGTTTTGGAACAAGCATTGCATGCAGGGAAGGCAAACCCATATCCAGAGTATGCCCCTTCCATGATGGAAGTAGTCCAATGTAATCAACTGACACCAGCTAGCACGCTGATCACCTTGGGGAATGGTGCCATAATGGGGGTTAAGAGTGGATCTCTCATGATGGAAGATTGGTCACTCAGCAGTGGCTGTAGCCATGTCAGCTTGGTGAGAGGAAGTCCATGTTGCTGAGGCCATGGAAAACCTCCAACCCTACCACCATGACTACTTTGCTCATGAACCCTTTAATACCCCTTGTACAACATTGAATCCAAACTCTCTGCTCAATAAGTTCAGCCTGTCCAACTTTATATTCCTTTCACCATTATCCCCTACCCTTAGTATCCATTCCCACACATATTCCAATGAGTCCTGTCTATATAAATTGGAAAACTCATGTGGTTCTTTTAGAATATAGAGTACTTTCTCATGAGTCACACTTTTTACTTTGCTTTTGGTGGCTTGTTGTAATTTTATTCTAGTAACAGTTCATGAAAAGAAGAGGGTGGTGGTTAGGAGAAGAATTAGAAATGTCTTGCACACTATTGATCCCAGGGCTTCCCTTTGCATTTTCCTCTAGTAAGAGAGAATTAATGTCTTCATTTGGGGGTTGGATGGCAGATTACCCAGGACAGGGTGGAGGTTGGGCAATGCAGGCTTGAATTTGGCTGGTACTCACCTCAGGGCAGGAAGGAGATCTGGACTCCCTGGGGCAGGCTGGAGGCTGGATGATACATGCTTGACTTTGGTCTTGACAGGGCAGACCATTACAGGTCTATCTGGCAAAGTCTCAGAAGAATTGAGGGTATCAGTGTTCCCACCAATATCATCATCAACCCATATGTCTCCATCCCAATCCTCAGGGTTCCACTCTTTTCTAATCAATGCCATCATTTTAACAGCAGACACTTTGCAAGGTTGAGATTTTAGTTCCCATTGTAACTCTGCTACTCATGCAATGAGACTCTGACACTTGATTTCAGAGATCTCAAGTTTGTGGATGCACAAAACAAGATTTTTTTCAGAGCACACATAGAAACTTTAAAATCATTCATTTGGCACTTAAGTTGTAAAGTCGAAGCCTTTAGCTCATCCCTTTCTTTTGTAAATGTATTCAGAATAGTTAGGAACAGCCAGCTAATATCACAAACTCTGTTAGGATGTCAAAAACACTCTAACCCAGATCCTTGCCTCTTATAAGCATGGAAGTAGTCATATCTAGTGATGATAATTTCTGTAACTCTGTTGCCAAATCATGCCATGGACTGTCAGTGTTTTTTTGATGACTGGAAAGAGAGTCAGTGCCCTTGAATGTAATCAGAGTAGAGAGCTGAATTAGTCAGCCAGAGGAGTGCTGCCGCAAAGTACCAGAAATCCGTTGACCTTTATGAAGGATATTTATTTGGGGTAAAAGTTTACAGTTAAAAGGTCATAAAGAGTTCAACTCAAGGTACCATAAGAGGTAATTTCTCACCAAAGTCAGCTGCCAAGTATTGAAGCAAGATGGTGGGCTATCTCTGCCTGTTCTCTCCTTCCTTTTCCTCTTAAGGCTTGTGATACCAACTTCTTTCAATCTCATTTGTAGGCTGATATAGGCTTGACTCTCAGGCTTTCTTTATCTGTCTGTCATAGGGCTTGTTTCTTTGCCTTATCAGCTGCAGCTGCTCAGTTCTCTTCAACTGCAAACTACCAGGTGAATGGTGGAGTTCTCTCTCTTCCCTGAGTCTTCTTGAGTGAGTGTCTACCAAGGGGATAAAGACTCAATCCTGATTCATGCTCTACTGATGTGGTCAAATAAAGGCCCTAAATCGATTTTATTAATGAAACTTAAAACCTTTGAATTTAATACAAACAAAGTGTATCACACCCAGAGGAACAGACCAGTTTACAAATATAATCTTTCACTTTGGGGATTCACAAAACTAATCTCAAACTGCCACAGAGCCAATTGCAAAAATTCCAGAACAAATTCAAAAATCCCATTTTTAAGATTTTGTTTTTCAAGAACCACTCCCAGTACCAAGCTGTATTACTCAGGGTTCTCTAGGGAAACAGAACTAAAAGTAGATATCTGTAAATAGCATGAGATTTTATAAAATTCTTTCACACTATCATGGGATGCACAAGTACAAATTCTGCAGGGCAGACAACAAAACTGGGGCTCTGATGAAGGTCCTTGATGAGTTCCCAGGAAACACTGGCTATTTGAATAGAGCTGGAAATTCTCTCTTTGAATGCTAGTCTAACCATCACACAGCTTAATCATCATGCAGAACTTTAAGGAAATCTCTGTCTAAGCATAACTGACTCCTAAGCTGAGTAGGACTTGAGTGGACACATACAATGTGGAATACAAAATTAGTTCACAAAATTCACTAAACAAACATATAACAACTACAATAAGCAGCAACAACATAAACCTTGGGGTTGAGGAGTTACTGGATTTCAGAGTGTCAATGTTATAATATTTAAAATGTCCAGTTTCCAAAAAATATTATAAGGCATACAAAGAATCAAGAATGTATGGCCATACACAGGAAAAAAGCAAATAATAGAGACTGTCTTGAGGAAGCCCAGATATAGCATTTACAAAACAAAGGTTTTAAATCAGCTATTTTAAATGTGTTCAAACAGTTCAAGGAAACCATGTCTAAAGAACTAAAGGAAAGTATGAGAATGATACATTGCCAAATACAGTATATCTGTAAAAAGATAGAAATTACAAAAGGAAACAAATAGAAATTCTGGAGTTCAAGAGTCTAATAACTGAAATTATAATTTCAAATTTCACCAGAAGGGCTCAAAATCATATTTGAACAGAGAAAAGAAAGAGAAGATGTGAAGATGGAGCAGAGTCTAGGGTAGAGAATGATAAAAGAATTAAGGAAAATCAATATAGTTTCCAAGACCTGTGGAACACCATGAAGTGATTCCGCATATATCAATGGGAGTTTCAGAAGGAAAGGAGATGAAAGAAAAAGAGAAAGAACATTTGAAGAAATAATAATCAAAACCTTGCTAAATTTGAAGAAAATACATTAATCTAAATATCTGAGGAAGTCAATAAACATCATGTAGAATAAGCCTCAAAATATTCCTACCTAGATACATTATAATCAAACTGTGAAAAGTCAAAGACAAAGAGAGAATCTTAAAGGGATCAAGAAAGAATAGACTTATCACTTATAAGTATAGGCATACCTCTTTTTATTGCGCTTTGCATTATTGTGCTTCACAGACATTGTGCTTTTTACAAGTTGAAAGTTTCCAGCAACTCTTAAAACAATTCTATCAGTGTCATTTTTCCAGCAGCAAGTGCTCACTTCATTTCTCTATGTCACATTTTGGTAATTCTCACAACATTTCAAACTTTTTCATCATTATTTTATCTGTTATGGTGATCTGTGATCAGTCATCTTTGACATCAATATTGTCATTATTTTGCAGTACCACAAACCATGCCTGTGTACAATGGCAAACTTAATTGATAAATGTAGTGTGTTCTGACTGCTCCATTTACTGGTCATTTTCTCCCATCTCTCTCCCATTCATTGGGTCTCCTTATTCCCTGAGACAAAACAATACTGAACTCTATCCAGTTAATAATATTATAATAGCATCCAAGTGTTCAAGTGAAAGGAAGTGCCACATGTCTTTCACTTTAAATAAAAAACTAGAAAGGATTAAGCTTAGTGAGGAAAGCATGTTGAAAGCCAAGATAGACTGCAATGTAGTCTTCTTATGCCAAATGGTTAACTAAGTTGTACAGGCAAATGAAAACTTCTTGAAAGAAATTAAAAGTGTTACTCTTGTGAATGTAAAAATGATAAGAAAATAAAACAGCCTTGTTGCTGATATGGGAAGTTTCAGTGATGTGGATAGATGATCAAACCAGCCACAAAATTCCCTTAAGCTTAAACCTAATCCACAACATTGCCCTGTCTTGTTTCTGTTCTATGGAAGGCTGGAAGAGGTGAGAAAGCTGCAGAAGAAAAGTTTCACAGTAGCAGAAGTTGGTTCATGAGGTTTAAGAAAGGAAGCTATACCCATAACATAAAAGTGGAAGGTGAAGCAGCAAGTACAGAAAATTATCCAGAAGATCCAGCCAAGATAATTGATGAGGATAGCTACACTAAAAAACAGATTTTCAATGTATATGAAATAGCCTTATTTTGGAAGCAAATGTCATCTAGCATTTTCATAGTAAGGGAGGAGAAGCCTCAAAGGACAAGCTAACTGTCTTATTAGTGGTTACTGCAGCTGTTGACTTTAAGTTGACACCAATGCGCATTTACCGTTCTGGGAATCCTGGCCCCTTAAGAATTATTGACTCTGCTGTGCTGTATAAATGCAGCAACAAAGCCAGGGTGAAAGCACATCTGTTTACAACATGGTTTACTGAATAAAAAAAATAGTTAACAATTAACAATTTTTTAAATTAAGGTCGGTACATTGTTTATTTAGACATAATGCCATTACACACTCAATAGACTTCAGAATAGTGTAAATACAACTTTTATATGCACTGAGGAAAAATAAATGTATATGACTCACTTCATTGGGATGGTCTAGGACCAGGCCTCAATATCTCTAAGGTATGTCTGAATTCTCAAAGGACAAACAACTATTTTCTCTTAAGAAACTATGGAGGACAGAAGGCAGTGGGGTCATATACTCAAAATTCTGAAAGAGAAAAAAAAAAACATCAACCAAGAATTCTATACCTGTAAAACTATCTCTAAGAATGAAGGAGGATGGGGAGCAGATGTGGCCCAATAGCTGGGCACCCACCTCCTGTTTGGGAGATCCCTGTTTTGGTTTCTGGTGCCTTCTGAAAAAGATGATCAGACAATGAGCAAACACAATTAGCAGAGATAGTGAGCTCATTATCTCTGAAAATGAGTGAGCAGACAATGAGCAGACAGACAAGTCATGTCTGGGAAAGTGCAAAAGCAGTGCTTGGAAGGAAATTTATTTTTAAAAATTTAAAAAGAATGAAGGAGAAATCAAGATATTCTCAGATAAACAAAAACTAAGAGTGTCCATTGCAAGCACACATGCTATCCAAAAAATACTAAAGGAGTTATGCAGGCTGAAATGAAAGTACCCTACACAGTAAGTTGCATTTACATGAAAAAATAAAGAACCTCAGGAAAGGTAACTACAAATGAAAATATAAAAGACAATATAAATGTATTTTTGTCTGTGGATCCTCTTTTCTGATATGATTAAAAAAACAATTTCTTGAAGAAATAATTTTAAATTTCTGTTGATCAGCACTGGCTTAGTGTCCCAGCTACTATGAGAAACACCACACAATGGATTGACTTAACTATGGGAAAATATTGTCTCATAGTTTTGGATGCTGGAAGGCTTGCTCCTTCATGGGGTTGGTAGTGTTCTGGCTAGCCAGCAACTTTTGGGTTCCTTGTATTTCCTATAACATGGCAATGTCCTTATCTTTCTCTTTAGGGTTCCATAGACTTCCAGCTTCTAGCTTCTCCCTGTGACTGCCTCTTTTATAAGGCCTCCAGTAAAAGGACTGAGACCAAACCTGATTTATTTGGCCAACCTTAACTAAAAATAACATTTTCAACAAGTCATTTTTAAAATGGAATCACACCCACAGGAACAGGATTAAGATTAAGAACATGCTGTTTTCAGAGTTACATAATTCAACTTACTGGAGAAACACTTTATTACATGTAATTCATTATAATAATAGCATATAGGAGGTGTGGAAATATATAGAGCAAAATTTTGTACATTATTAAAATTAAATTGGTATTAATGAGAACTAAATTCTTATAAAGTAAGGTAACTTTAATGCCCAGGGAAAAATTCAAAATATAACTCAAATATATATGGCAGAAGATTGTGGGAACATGGTGTCAGATTAGGCAAATAAGAGTTGGCATTCTCACAAAAACAGTGGAGAAAGAGCCCAAAGCTGCCCAAGGGACCTGCTTTGGGGGCGGTATATAAGGACAGTGCTTCAGAACTCCCAGGAGGATGAGGGACAGAGAGAAAAAGAAGCCAAAAAAACAAACTGTGAGTTATTAAACTCCTGGCTGTTGGGAAGGGGTCCCTTTCCCCACCCCCAAGATATTCAGTGGAGGTAAAACCTCTGGCTCATTGCAGCTAACTGAGAGGAGAGCAGATGTTTTCCTCCCTGCTAGCTGTTACAAAGGAAAAGGGAGGGGGAGTCAGGGGACTTTTGTGAATTTGGCAGTGGAGCCCCCTTTGAATCTCAGTTCTGGCCAAACAAAAACAAAGGAAAATGGAGAGAAATACACCTCCGTAAAAAGGTACACCAACAAATGTCATCTACTGGCTGTTCTGGAAAGTACATGGACAAAAACTGCTTTTAGAGCTTCCTTTACAGCAGCCCTTGGAGAAAGTCTATACCTCATTAGTGAGTCCAGGGTATGATTTTGGCAACTTAAGCTGGCCAATTTTAAAGACTTAGGATAATTTAAACCAAATATCAAAGAGCTGTGAGAAAATATATAATAAAAATAGGTAAGAGAGAGAAATTGTCCAAAAGAGTAAACATCAGATGCCTAGATATCAGCAAAAACTTACAAGCCATAGTAGGAAATAGGAAGAGATGGCCAGTCAAAGGATCAAACCAAATATCTTGAAGAGATCCAGCATTTAAGACAAATAACCAATGATAATGACATGACTCTCCTAAATCAATTTAAAGAATTCAAAGAAAATATGACTAAAGAGATAAATGATATTAAAAAGTCTCCGGGGGAGCATAAAGAACAATTTGAAAATCTCCAAAAAAAAGTTACAGACCTTATGGGAATGTAAGACACAATGAATGAGATTAAAAATATATTAGAGGCATATAAGAGCAGATTTGAACTTCTTGAAGACAGAATTAGTGATTTCAAAGACAAATCGTCTAAACTGGAAAAGACAGAACAGAAAGAGAAGAGAATGGGGAAAAAAAGGAACAGGGTCACAGGGAATTGAATGAAAGCATAAAACAAAAAACATATGCATTATTGAGTTTCCAGAAGGAGAAGAAAATGGAAAAAGAGCCAAAAGAATGTTTGAGGAAATGACTGAAAACTTCCCTACCCTTATGAAAGACATAAATATCAATATCCAAGAAAGAAAATGCACTTCAAACAGAATAAGCACTAATAGACCTATGCCAAGACACCTATTTGAATGATAAATATCAGAAATGCAGAGAAGATTTTGAAAGCAGCAAAATAAAAGCATCACATACAAAGGAAACTTGATAAGATTAAGTGCCAGCCTCTTATCAGAAATCATGGAGGAGAGAAGAAAGTGGTATGATGTATTTAAAGTATTGAAAGAGAAAAACTACCAGTCAAGAATTCTGTATATGGCAAAGATGTCCTTCAAAAATGAAGGGGAGTTCAAAGTCTTCACAAACAAAAAATGATAGAATATCATTCCAAAACCCCAGAATTACAAGAGACACTAAATGGAATGCTGCAGCCTGAAAGGGGAAAAAAAAAAACAAAAACAAAAACAAGGGAAGAGACTTGGGGAAGAGTATAGATGTGAACGACTTAGAAAGGGTGAAAAGATTAACTACAGTATGATATGACAACAGAAAGTGAAAAGTCATAATGGATGAGGTAAGTAATGCCTTTACAATTACAGCATTGAATGTTAATGTCTTGAACTCCACAATCAAAAGACACAAACTGAGAATTGATTTAACAATATGAGCCATCTATAGGTTGTCTACAAAAGACTCACCTCAGATGCAAGGACACAACCAAGTTAAAAGTGAAAGGTTTGAAAAAGATATTCCATGTAAATAATAATAAAAAAATGATCTGGAGTAGTGATACTAATATCAGACAAAATAGATTTTAAATGTAATATTGTTATAAGGGATGAAGAAGGTCATTATATGTTAATAAAAGTGGGAAATCAACAAGAACTATTTTAAATATTTCTGCACCTAACCTCAGTGCCACAGGATACATGAGGTTGAGGCACACACTGGCAAATCTTAAGGGAGAAAGAGATGTCTCTACAATAATAAGTGGAGACTTCAATATACCGCTCTCAGTATTGGATAGAACATCTGGACAGAGGATAAATAAAGAAACGGAGAACTAGAATAATATGATAAATGAACTAACCTAACAGACATCTATAGAGCAATGCACCCCAAAACAGCAGGATATACATTCATTTCAAGTGCACATAGATCCTTCTCCAAAATAGACCATATATTGGGCCACAAGACAAGGCTCAATAAATTTAAAAACACTGAAATGATATAAAACACTTTCTCTGATCAAAACAGAATAAAATAGGAAATCAATAATTGAGAGAAAAAGGGAAAATTAAAAAATATATGGAGATTAAACAGCACACTCTTAAAGAACCAGTGGGTCAAAGAAGAAATTGCACGAGAATTCAGCAAATATCTTGAGACAAATGAAAATGAAAACACAACATATCAAAACTTATGGGGAAACGGACTTGGCCCAGTGGATAGGGTGTCCGTCTACCATATGGGAGGTCTGCGGGCCTCCTTGATTCATGTGGAGCTGGCTCATGCACAGTGCTGATGCACGCAAGGAGTGCTGTGCCACGCAGGGGTGTCCCCCGCATAGGGGAGCCCCATGTGCAAGGAGTGTGCCCTGTAAGGAGAGCCACCCAGCGCAAAAGAAAATGCAGCCTGCCCAGGAATGGCACCACACACACGGAGAGCTGACACAGAAGATGATGCAACAAAAAGAAACACAGATTCCTGTGCCGCTGACAACAACGGAAGCAGACAAAGAAGAACACACAGCAAATGGACACAGAGAGCAGAAAACGGGGGGGGGGAGGGTTGTGAGGAGAAGGGGAGAGAAATAAATAAAAAATAAATCTTTAAAAAAAAACTTATGGGACACCACAAAGGCAGGACTGAGAGGGAAATTTATAGCCTTCAATGCTTACATTAAAAGTGAAGAAAGAGCTAAAATTGATGATCAAAATGCACACCTGGAAGAACAAGAAAAAGTACAGCAAGTTAATCCCAAACCAAGTCAAAGGAAAGAAATAGTAAAGATTGGGCAGAAATCAATGAAATGGAGATTTTAAAAAAACAATAGCAAGAATCAACAAAATAAACATTGGTTCTTTGACAAGATCAACAAAATTGACAAACCCTTAAGTAGACTGATAAAGATAAAAAGAGAAAAGATGTAAATAAAATCAGAAATGAGAGGGGGGAACATTATCACTGACCCCATAGAAATAAGAGAGATCATAAGAGTATGCCATGAAAAACTGTATGCCAAAAAACTAGAAAATGTAGACAAGATGGACCAATTCCTGGAAACACATGAACAACCTACTTTGATTTTAGAAAAAATAGAAGAACTCAGCAAACCAATGACAAGTGAAGAGATTGAAACAGATATCAAAAACCTCCCAAAGATGAAAAGCCTGGGACCAAACGGCTTCACAGGTGAATTCTACCAATCATTCAAAGATGAACTATACTAATCTTGCTCGAGCTCTTTCAAAATATTGAATGGCAAAGAATGCTACCAAAATCATTCTATGAAGCCAACATCACCCTAATACCAAAACCAGATAAAGGTACTGTGAAAAAAGAAAATTACAGACCAATATCTCTAATGAATATAGATGCAAAAATCCTCAACAAAATACTTGCAAACAGAATCCAAAAGCACATTAAAAGATTATACCTCACAATCAGGTGGATTTTATCCCAGGTCTGCACGGGTGGTTCAACAGAAGAAAATCAATTAACATAATAAAACACATTGATAAATTGAAGAAGAAATAATATCACATGATCCTCTTGGTTGATGCAGAAAAAACATTTGACAAAATATAGCACCCATTCTTGATAAAAACATTTGAAAATTTAGGAACAGAAGGAAGCTTTCTCAATATGGTAAAGTACATATATGAAAAACCTACAGCTAGCATTGTACTCAATGGTGAAACACTGAACGCATTCCTGCTAAGATCAGGAACAAAACATGGATGACTATGTCAGAATTATTATTCAATATTGTGCTATAAGTTCTAGCTAGAGCAATTAGGGTAGACAAAGAAATAAAGGGCACCCAAATAGGAAAGGAAGTAGTAAAACTGCCGCTTTTCATTGTTGACATGAGCTTATATCTAGAAAATCCTGAAAATTCCACAAGAGAGCTACTAGAATTAATAGATGAGTTCAGCAAAGTGGCAGGATGCAAGGTTAATATGCAAAAATCAATAGTGTTTCTATTCACTGATGTGCAACCTGAGGAGGAAATCAGAAAAAAAATTCCATTTATACTAGCGACTAAAGCAATTAAAAATATTTAGGAATAAATTTAACCAAGGACATAAAGGACCTTTACTCAAAAAGCTACAAAGTGTTATAAAAGAAACTGAAGAAGACTTAAATGAATGGAAGGACATTCCATGTTCATGGATTGGAATGCTAAAAGTCATTAAAATGTTAATTCTACCCAAACTGATTTACAGATTCAACACAATCCCAATAAAAATCCCAACAGCCTTTTTTGAAGAAATAAAAAGCCAATAATCAAATTTATTTGGAAGGATAAAGGGCCCCAAATAGAAAAAAAACAATGTCTTATAAAAGAACAACAAAATTGGGAGACCTTCACTTCCTGACTTTAAATCATATTACTTAGTTACAGTGGTTAAAAAAAAAAAGAAAGAAAAGAAAAAGCTCTGTCCTGGCATAAGGACAGACAGATTGACCAATGGAATCATGTCATGAACTCAGAAATTGACCCCCCACATCTACAGTCAAGCGATTTTTGACAAGGTTGCTAAGTTCACCCAACTAGGCCAGAATAGTCTATTCAATAAATGGTGCTGGGAGAACTAGATAGTCTATCCAAAAGAAAGAAAGAAGAAAGAAAGAAAGCAAACTGCAAGTTGCTTATTGTTTCCAATCCAGTGGATATATTGACCTATGTGGCTTGGAAACTAAGTGGCTTTCCCAAAAACCGTGTTATTGGAAGTGGTTGCAATCTGGATTCAGCCCGGTTCCGTTACCTAATGGGGGAGAGGCTGGGAGTTCACCCATCCAGCTGTCATGGCTGGGTCCTTGGGGAACATGGAGACTCTAGTGTGCCTGTGTGGAGTGGAATGAATGTTGCTGGTGTCTCCTTGAAAAATCTGCACCCTGAGTTAGGCACTGATGCAGATAAGGAACAATGGAAAGAGGTTCACAAACAGGTGGTTGACAGTGCTTATGAGGTGATCAAACTGAAAGGCTATACCTCCTGGGCCATTGGGTTATCTGTGGCAGATTTGGCAGAAACTATAATGAAGAATCTTAGACGTGTACATCCTGTTTCCACCATGATTAAGGGACTCTATGGAATAAAAGATGACGTCTTCCTTAGTGTTCCTTGCGTCTTGGGACAGAATGGTATCTCAGATGTTGTCAAGGTGACTCTGACTCCTGAAGAAGAAGGCCGTTTGAAGAAGAGTGCAGATACACTTTGGGGGATCCAAAAAGAGCTACAATTTTAAAGTCTTCTAATGTACCACTTCATTGTTTAAGCTACAACAGGATTTTAGTTGGGGGCTGTTCCTGTTCTTTTTATCTGATCTTGGATTACGGCAGTAATAGTAAGATGACCTAGGAAAAAAGTTAGACATAGGAATGTTTCTTAAAACCCTAAAGGTATTTACTGATACTGAAGATGAT
The DNA here is from genome assembly GCF_030445035.2 of Dasypus novemcinctus. NCBI lineage: Eukaryota > Metazoa > Chordata > Mammalia > Cingulata > Dasypodidae > Dasypus > Dasypus novemcinctus. The sequence continues at coordinate 56,965,125 of NC_080681.1, forward strand.
ACCTATCTTGTATAGTCCCAAACTGATTATATAAAATAGTTTATGTCTGAGGCACCAGTGCCAATGCACATGCTGAAGCTGCCTTTCAAACCAGAAGAAAGTGTGGTTACTGTGTATTTTATACCTTCTGGTTCCTTTACCTAACATGCCTCGTGTAATTTCCTTCCTCCCAATCAATCATATCCTGAACTCCAATGTGTAAATCCAACATTGCATGTCTTGTGCATAACTATTTTAAAGGATCTTATTTTGTGTACCAAATGTATCAAAGTAGTGTACATTGCCATGTAATGTAAAAAAAAATTACCTATTACAATGCAACCAACTGTTCAAGTGTCGTACCTCAAAAATGTCAAATAAACCATAAAGAGTGAAAAAAAAAAAAAAACAACAACAACAATGAGATAGCATTTCACACCTATTAGATGGATGCAAATAGACAGTAAAATAAATAAAACAAGTCTAATTTGGCAAAAAATAAGTAAAATTTTCTATATTTGAAAATGGCATGATCTTCTATATAGAAAACTCTAAAAATTCCATGAGATTTTTACAACTAATAAAATTGTAAAATACAAGATCAAAATATAAAATTCCGTTGTATTTCTCCAATGAACAACTAGAAAATTAGGAAATTTCTTTTCTTAAATATTAAATTTATAAAATTTGACAACATGGAAAAATCATATAGTTTACTAACTATCCTAAATGATGTGTTCACGACTTTCTCATCATAATAATTCTAAAATATATATTATTCCATTTATCTTAGTTTTGAGATTTTGATCTTTAAAAATGGTATTATATCATACATGGTCTTATGAGAGTTGTTTTTCCTACCCAAAACTTTATCTCTAAGATTCATTCATATGGTTGGTATAGCAGGAATTCCTTGAATTTCTCTATTGTATAATATACTACTTTGTGAATATATCATATTTTACCATTCTCTTGTTGAAAGACATTTTGAATGCTTCAAGTTTTGTTTTTTTGTTTTGTTTTACAATGTTACTGGATTGAAAGTACCCATCTATTTCTCCTGGTGGACCTATGTAAGATTATACCTAGGATATATATATTGGAGTGGAATTGTTGGATATAAAATATTATGCTTTACAACATAATACCAAATAATTTTCTAAACTAGATCTACCAATTTAAATATCCATCAGCAGTATTTGAGTTTCTGCTATTCAATATTCTTTGCAATACATGCTGTTATCAATCTCTTTAATTATAACCATTCTGTCGCTAAAGTTTTAATTTTCATTTTCTTGATGACCAATGATGTTGATCATCATAACATATATTTAATGCCAAAATAGATATCTACTTTTTTTGAAATGGAATAGATCTACCATTTGAGATGATAAAAATCAATAACAAAAATAGCGTCCATCTCAGATCATTTTTAATTTTATTTAAAAAAACTTTTAATTTTAACTTCATTGGGAAACTACTGGTTACTGTTTGAAAACATGTTTGTCTCTTCTACATTTGTAAAAGTTATTTCCACAGTTTGTAAAATTGTAGATTGGCATTTTTCTTTAATCTCTTTGACCATATCATTTTATTTTATTCCTCCTTGCATGAAGTGATAAATTGTTATGTCTCTTAGACAAACTGAAATCTTTATCATTATGCAATATGCTCCATCTGTAATAAAATCTTTGTTTTAAAGTCTATTTTTTCTGATATTATAGCTGTGCTTGTTTGAGATTACTTGCCTGATATAACATTCCCATTCTATAGACTATAAAACTTTCCTTTTAGCTGAGAAGTTTTTGTTTATTTATTTGTTTGTATAGAAAAAGACAGTGATTTTTTATTCATTCTGACAATCTTCATCTTTTAACTGAAGAGATTAATCCATTTACACTATATGTGATTATTAATTAATTTATATTAGTTTCTACTTTTTAATTCATACGTGTCTTGATTCTTACATTTCTTTCTTCTCTTTTTTTCTAAATAGATTTTATTGACAAATATTAATAAATCATACAATCCATCCAAAGAGTCTAATCAATGGTATTTGGTATAATCACATAGTTGTGCATTCATCACTTCTATCATTAGTAGTGCATTTTCATTATTTCCGTACTACTACTACTAATAAACAAAACCCAAGCAAACAAGCAATTTCTTCAAACCCTCAATCTCTCTGTTTCCCTTCTGTACATAGCTGCTATTTCTGGCTATTCTTGCACAATTATTTTTTTATTAAGCAGTTTTATTGAGCATGAAATAAACAGCAACACAGAAAATCTGACTGAGGCAGACACAGGAAGAGAGATCTCTGTCATTTTTATCCTGCCATTGACAGAAAGGGAGAAGCGCAAAGAACTGAGGACCCAGGGAGAGATGAGTTTTTTACCTAATAGCTTATCACTGAAAATATGAAGAGAGCAGCATAGCTGAGACTGAAATTAGGAGGCCAAGAACTAAACAAGCCCTATGCCAGCATGCAACTGAAATGTGGGGGGAAAAAAGTGTAGAAGTTAATCCCGAGAGAGAAAGCCCAGAGAGGAAGGAGGGACCAGGCAAAGATTGCCCACCATCTTGCTTCAACATGTGGCAGCTGACTTTGGTGAGAAAGCACCTCTTACAGTGCCTTGAGCTGGACTTTTCACAGTTTTGGAACTGTAAGCTTTTGCTCCAAAAATAAACCCCCTTTAGAAAAGCCAACACAGTTTGATACTAGGTATTGGCAGTCCTTTGGAACACTAATATCTGCCAATAACCACTTCCTTGCCATGCACTATCATGTCTCCAAATCACCGCCACGTGTTTAAAGATTTTTGTATTTTTTCCTATTTCTGAATGTTATAATTTTTCTTTTCCCATTTTTCCCTTTACTATTTTGGAAATTAGTGTATTTTTTCCTATTCTGGTTGCATTGATGCTTAGAATTTAATCGTGCGTTTTCCCTTAATAAGATTTAAGTTTAAACAATATCTTAATCTTCTTCTGAATAATACAAGAACCTTAGAATAATTTTCCTCTTATCATACTCTTACTGACTTAGATACTATTGTTTTTCCATATGTAAACTCTACAAAAAGATATATTTTATATGCAAAAATATTATTTAAAATATATACATGTTTGCATTTCATTGACTTACTTACACGAATGTTGTCTAATTGTCATTCCTTAATGGGTTATGTCTAATCATTCTGTTTGCTTTTAAAGGTAAATTCTATTCTCTCCTTCTGGGAATCTGTGTAAACCAATTTATTCTTCATTTCTCTTATGTATTTTCCAATTTAAAAATTTTCCTCTCTTTCTATGCTGCATTTCAGATAATTTCTTAGGCACAGCTTGAAGACTAATCTTCTGTTTTACTGAGTTCATTGTAATTAAAATTATTTTCTAGAAGTTTCATTTGGCTCTTTTTCAGATGTTCCTCTCATTCCTTGATAATTCCCATGGTGTATAAGTCTGGTCTTCCCATCTTTTATTTTGTTTTCAAAGATAGTGCACCTACAAATTATAAAAACTGTGGCCTTAGACATTCTAAAAGTATTGTTTATTGTTTCTGCTGACTTTCACTCATGATGGTTTGCTTCTTTTATATTAGAGAAGTTATTACCCCCTTATATTAGTGTGGTACATTTGTTACAATTCATGAAAGAACTTTTTAATAATTGTACTATTAACTATAATCCATTATTTACACTAAGGATGGCTGTTTGTGTTGTACAGTCATACGTGGGTTTTTTTTTTATTCTAGTAACATACATACAACCAAAATTTTCCCCTTTAAACCTTATTAAAATAAGTAATTCAGTGCTGTTAGTTATGTTCACAAAGTTGTGCTATCATCATTACCATCCATTAGCAAAATTTTTATATCAACCCAAACAGAAACTCTGTACAGTTTTTGAGCTTAGTGAGTTCAGGTTTTGAAATTATTTTTGCTTTACTTTTTATCTGAGAAGACCATTCATGCCTAAAATTGGAACGGTTTCCTCCAGAGAATATTTGTCTATCCCTGGATCCTTACTTCCTTAAAGTCTCTACCTTAAACATGGTCTCTATTTGAAATACTTCTACTTACTGCCCCAAAACTTTCCTATTTTTCTATTATTATTTTTCTATTATTCCTATAACTAAGAGTAATTCTATTATTGACCTTTGTCTTTCATGTTGCTCCCATACCTCATACTTCCTTATAACTCCTTACTCCCAGTTAGCATTTGGATCATTCCCTATTTTTTTCTGAGTGAAAGAAGGACTTTAGAAATTATCCCAGTTTTTGAAAGCTCCAGAATACATCAAAAAGTATATTTTATTAACCATATAGTACTTTGTGCATTCCCAGTCCCCCATATGGCAAGAAACAAAATCAATATTTTAGAATTTACTTTGCAAGATTTTCTCCAAATACATATTATTAATTTATCTGATCATAAAATTGTATTGACCCTGAACTATTTTATCTATTTACCATTGCTTTTTAAATGGTTACTTACTAAAATGCATCACATAAATGCTTAGCTATTCCTGATTTATTTTGTTATCTATGTCCCTTTCAAGAAAAAAAAAATCAGAATTCATTTTTACCCTTCCTCTCTACTTTTACTCCTCTCTACTTTCTTTTCAACTGGTTATATAAAATATAAGTTATTTAGGTGACTTAAATCTCTTTCTAAATGTAAAAGTTAACTTTAAATGGTATTTCCTTATGTGAAAGCTAAAATATCAAGACAGATTTTTCTTCTTCAGAAGTCTCTATGTTCATGTAAGACCAAATTTACTTCTTGCTGTTCTGACTCCTCCTAAGTCAATTTCATTAAAAGGTTTCAGGAAAAATGAACTATGTTCCAAAGGTGATTTTTTTTCATTCAACCAACAAGTATTGGTACTAACACAGATAAATGTACTTATTTCAGATTATAGCCATATTATTTGCATCAGTAAAATAAAAATCAGTTTAACTCGGGAATTCAAAGTAGGCAATGAGATATATTAACAATGAAGATATTTTTTTAAAAAGACAAAACAAAAAATGAATATATTTATTGAAATATCTATTTCAAAAATGCAGTGTATCGTTCTGGTCTATTTTATTATTGGTAGTATTATTTTATCATTATTAATTAATTATATACTTAATTTTATCAATAATATAATAACTACTAATACTATTAGTGACCAAAATCCAAACACATTGATTACTTAAGTTTTGTTAAGTTATATACTAAACATTTGGTTTTAGTTCTCGTAAAACTTCTTGGTCATTTCATAGTTGGAAAGCTGATGCAAAGAATATTTGATTTACTTATATGAAGAAATAGAGCAAAAGATGAAACCCTTATTCCAAAGCCTAAACTCTCAATTATCACATTATTCTAAATCTCTTTTATGTCATCTAATTCCTCATTACAATATTTTACTGAATATATTTATGAAAATATATTTCTTTACAACCAAAATAAAAAGAAATAAAAATGTAATTTTAGTTTAGAATAGTTCTAAACTAAATAATAGGTACATACACTTTACATTTATGAATATATATCTTTATCACTTGATCACTTGGTCAAACGATAGATAGATGGGTGGTTAGACTATTTTTGCTATAATGCCAGCATACTGTTAGAAAGCATAACTTGTTTTCTTTTCTGAAACTTAACATCTGGATTTTAAGGCTTGCAAAATCATTACATAGGAAAATAAAAGTTTGTTGATCCAAACAAAGTGTAACACTTGCTAGGACTTTCATTTTCTCCCCAAAAAATATATTTTGTAATTATTCCCCTCTAATTTCCTTCCATACACAAGCAGTCTAATGGGAATGGATGAATCTGAAATCAACGGTTTGAGTCAAACCAGGGTCAGCAAACCTTGCAAGTCATTATCATAAATGCCTGTCAGCAAGCAAACATAAAGTTTGGATGTCATTGCTTAGTTCTTAATAGAGTGACATTACACTACAGTCTGCCTTTCTCTGCTGCTGTCGCCTTTGACCTCACACTGTAGAGGCAGCCATGTGCTGACCACAGCAAAGGCAAAGGCAAGCTAGAAACAGCGTGGAATTGCCCAGGGTGCAAATATTATTAAAGGATTATTGTTTACCAAGTCCCCATCTGCCAGGAAGATCAAGTGATTACACACAGTATATCCTCCTGGACATACTCTTTGCCTCTCCTTTCCCTTATCTAGTCCAGATTCCCTTTTCTGCAGTAAATTGACTCTTTGTTTACATACAGCAAATGATGCAGCTGGTGTTTAAAACAACATATCCCACTTTTGCAAAATGAGGAAGCAAGTGATTTCAATAGCATTGGCATGCATGTGCATATACACACACACACTGGAATAAATGCCTAGAGCTGAGAGCAGATTTTTTTTTAAGATTTATTTATTTATTTCTCCCCCCTCCCTCCATTGTCTGCTCTCTGTGTCCATTGGCTGGGTGTTCTTCTGTGTCTGTTTGTATTCTCATTAGGCAGCTTTGGGAACAGATCCTGGGAACTTTCAGAGTGGGAGAGAGGTGATCATTCTCTTGCACCACCTCAGCTCCCTGGTTTTGCTAAGTCTCTTATTGTCTCTCCTCTGTGTCTCTTTTTGTTGTGTCATCTTGCTGTGTCAGCTCTCTGTGTTGGCCAGCACTCCTGCACAGTTCGGCACTCTGTGTGGGCCAGCTCACTATGCGAGCCATCTTGCCTTCACCAGGAAGCCCTGAATATCGAACCCTGGACCTCCTATATGGTAGATGGGAGCTCAGTTGCTTGAGCCACATTTGCTTCCCGAGAGCAGATTTTTATATCAGAATGGGTTTCACTTATTTTTTTATGTGTTTTTCCACCTGAGTTTATAAAATGGTAGTGAGTCTTCTGGAATTATATGTAAAATATTTGGATATGTGCATGCATTGTAGACAACTTAACTTCTGTCCATTCAAGGAGCCATCTCCCATTCCCATTCCCCTACCCACCTGAATGAGTACCACATACTATGAGACCCCGACTTTATGGCTGCACTTGACTGTATTAAAACTGGTTTCTTGATTTAAACTGAACTAGTCAATCTCTTTCCTAGTAATTTGGAATGAAGATTCAGGGACAGCAAGTAAGTTCCTATAGATTTATATGCTCCAAAATGTAACATATACACATATGCACACTTTCACCGTCATATTTCACTAGGTAGACAGAGAAACAGTGAAAACTTCTCAGGGTAAAGCTGTGATAAAACAGAATAGTTCCCTGACTGTTTTGTGTGAGTCCTTGTTGAGACCTGATTGCATTCTGATGCTTTAGTTCTGTGAATACCCCAAGATATGATTAACAAAACAGTCATTCCCTTTAAGCTCCCTCAGGTTGTTTTAGTTATACACAAAGGGTCATAAAATGTGCACTCTTTTAAAAGGGTGGATATGAGAGGCCATTGCTTTGAGTCTATAACCCATTTTACAAACCCTTCAAAAGTGTTCCTCTAGCTCTGGGTTATTGTTTCACTCCTAGGGTACTTTGCAGTCCCCTTAGTCCACAGAATACAATGAAGCTTTGTTATTCCTTTATATAGGATAAAAAGCAACTATGAATATAAATACGTGCTCTTAAAATAAGATATTCAAAATAAACAAATTTACTTGGGTAAAAAAAAAACTTTTGGAATTGGACAATATTTTCATTTCACCATATGCACGTCACTGCTCAGTTCCACTTGATTTCTCATTCCCGAAACAGATGTTTCAGAATTAGAGGAAAGTCCAGTAACTCCAAAGAAGACAAGTCAGCATGGCAGAGTGAAAAGAGAATGCTTTTTTGAGCTAGGTGTTTCTACCTTCAAATCCCAAATCCTCCAGTAACTATCTGCATGACCTTGGGCAAGTTACTATGACTCTGTGTTCCAGTTTTTTCTTCTGAAAGATAATGGCAAATGGGTCAAAATTTAATATCAAATTAAAGTAGATAGCACTTGTCATGCAGCTTGAATGGTGCCTAATACATAGTACACATACAGAGCTTGTTAATTTATTTCACTTGCTCTTACATTTTGACAACCCATAGGTTTAACTCAGAAGTTCAGGTTAATGTATAATCAGGTTAATAAGGATGGGCACCACTGATCAGAGATCCCCTCATGTTAATGTTCCTTAATCAACTCTCCCATAGATCCCAGAGGTCTTTGCGTGCTGTTGATATCAATTAAGAAGTAGATTCAATTTTCATTATGAGTCTGTCTGGAACATTCCTGTAACAATAATAAATGTCAGTTATTGATCACTAACTGGGTAGTAATCCACTAAGCATTATATGATTTATCACATAAATACTCACAGCAGTATCTGAGTTAGCTAATGCTGTTCTTATTTTAATGCAAAGAAATCTGAGATTTAAAGAGGTTAAATAAATTTCTTGTCCAAGGACACTAGCCAGAAAATGTCAGAATCAAAATTCAAAATCAACTGTCTGTCTCTGGAGCCAACAAATACTTTAACCAGCTTCCTTTCAGTCTAGATTATTAAGTTAATGGGGCCCTTGATTTTTTCAGTATAACACAGGAATCCAGGAGAGTAAGAGACAAAAGTAGTTGAATATTTTCAACCAGTACTTGAAAATAAAACTGGCAGTTTGTACCCCCAGCCTTTTTTTTTCTCAATTCTTACTTCATAATATCATTTTGTGATTTATTATTCAATTTCAGAATTGCCCCAGCAGTCTTTTTCATCTGATTTTGCTTATTATTCTAAGTTTTATTTTTAAAGCTTGTCCTTTTTTGGCTAAACTATTATTTCTGTTTTGTTTAGGGTTGTGTTTTCTTTTCTTCTTTTTTAAAAATTATTTTAGCCCATATGAGCAAAAAATAGTTGAGAGTGGGCTAATATTATCTTTCATAGCTTTTCAATTTTTATTTTACATCATTGTTTTAGTTTACTAAAGCTGCCAATACAAAAATACCAGATGGGTTGGATTTTATAAAGGGAATTTATTAGGGTAATAGCTTACTGTTCTGAGGCTGTGAAAATGTCCAAATCAAGGTATCATTGGAGATGCTTTCTCACCAAAGATCAGCTGCAGGACAGATCTTGGTCTTCTGCCATGTGGCAAAGCAGAACGGCACTTCTCCTTGCTTTGGTCCTGCTCAGTTCACTCCAGCATCCGGCCTCTCTATCAGCCTCTTAGATTTTTCTGTTTTCCTACAATCCTCTCTCTCACAAGACAGGGTCAAAATGACAGCTGTCTTTCTCTGTGTTTCTGTTTTCAGTTCTCAGTTTATATAAGACTCAAACAAGAGGGTAGAGACTTACTCTCCTTGGGTCATGCCTCACAGATATAGTCCAATCCAAGGTCCTAAAATGATCTAATAAAGTGATCTAATCAAAAGATCCCTTAACTAAGTCTAATCAAAAGGCCCCATCTATACTGTTTACAGACACAGGAATAGGTTAACTTAAGAATATAATTTTCTGGCATCCACAAATACAAACCAGGAAATCATCAAATAAAAGATGGAGAATAAACCAAAGTATTATTTTTAAAAATTCATTCAAATATTTGAATACTGGAAGTTTAGAGTATTAAACCATGTATTTGGCAAATATTTATTGAATATCTACTTTGTGGCAGATGTTAGATACTGGGAAAGCAGTAGTGAACAAAATAAGTTTATTCCCTAAGGGGGAAATATAATCAACAAACAATGAAATAAACAAATCTGTAATTGTGTTAGGGAAGGACCAGTGGTATTTAAAAATGAAGCAGTCCATTTCCGTGTAGTGGTCTAGGTCTGAGGGATAGTCAGGTCAGCTCATATTGGTCTGGTCTTCTTATATCAAGCCCTATCAGTCAATCTGGCCTATTGTACTATAATCATGGCAGTGTTCTCTGAGGACCCCTGTTGTCATTCTTTGTCTCCTCAAATATTGTGAGAAACACCTTTGAGATGGGATTCAAATACCCTCCCATAAGTCTTCTGGGTTATTTGCAGTTTTAGAGATATATTTCTGGGCACCATTTTTAGTTCCCTGGATCATTTACTACAGCTATAAATTTCCTGAAGATTATATAGCAGTTAGGAATTGGATTTATCAGAGCACACAGACTATTACATTTAAGGAGATTATCCTTTCTGACAATGCGTAAAGAAAAAGGTATCAGGAGCTGATCTTAGAGCTACGGCAAGGCAACTCATAAGATGCATGATAGGATCTGTGGCCTGGATCAAAACAAAGCAAACTAGGCAAACAAAGATAAATCAGTCACAAAAGTCATTATACCTGGAAAGTTTGTGATCATTTCTAGTTAAAACCATGATCTCCTGTCTTTACCTGTAACTTTCACACTAATTGCTGGAATTTTTGTCATTGTTTCTAAAAGACACAATTTATCAAACACAATTTTTTAGAAGTGTTTGTATAGTCCATCTTATAAGGATAATTCTTCCTTACATTGTCTAAACTAATACATTAGTTAAATTATTTAGGAATATACAATATTTAGATTATTGCCAAAAAACATCTTTTCATAAGGGCTTTGCATGAATGCACTATTTAAGATATCAGTTATTCATTCTCTTTCAATTATCTTGTATTTTTCTTCATAGTATTTTAATTCTTTGAAATTATATTCCACATGGGATTATCTGTTTATTGTCTGTATTCCCTAATAAAATGCAAGCTTGATAATGACAAAGACTTTGTCTCTTTCAACTCTATAAGCCCTGATACCTAGATCATTGGCTAGCACTCATTACCAACTAAATAAATCTTTGTAAAAATAAGTCAATTATAGCAAAAGAATTGGTTGGAAACACTGAAGTGATTCTATGGAGAAATGAGGTACAGTTTATTAAAGAGTTGATTAAATATAAATATCAACCAAATTTCAACAAATATACTACCATACTATGTTGACTTTCCATTAATAGTGTCTAATCTTTCCTTGGTAGAGACTCACAAACTTCATGGGAATTTAATCTCCACATATTTTCTATTCTTTTTTGGGGTACTTCATTATTCTTTAAACTGACTCTTTCCCCCTTGTTGCAGTGCAAAACCTACTATTTTCTGTTTATTTTCAGTCTTACATTTTATAATTTGTCAATTTTTTAGGGCACATGGAATTCCTGATTTCTTTGGCATTTGTTTAATTTTTCTTTTTCACATGCATCTGTCACTCCAAGAAACGTGGAAAATGTGACTCTCCCATGATGTATATGTGTTTTCCTGATACTTTACACAAAACAAAAAATTGAGAATGTCTTTACCCAAAGTTTCTCCCGAGAACATTTCTATTGCAAGGTAATGTAGAGGTTATGAATACAGCTTTGGAGCCAGACTGACACATACCACCTGACTGACTTACCTTCTCAGTGCCTCATTTTCCTCTTCACTAAACTGAGAATAATAACATACCTACCTCACAGAATTGCTGTTAGGATAAAATCAGTTATTTATAAAAGTTTTGCATAGCCATGGTGGGCAGGTAGTGAAATGCTGATAATAGGATATTATTCTCCATATATCTCTCATGTTTCTGCATGTTTTGCAAGAAGAGGCACTGACAGCTTATGTGGACTATCTTTTCAAGGATATTTGTAGAGGAAACAGCATTGTGTCTTGCAGCAGAGCAAAAAGAGGTTTGCTTAGTTTCCTACAAAATAAAGAAAATATTTCCTCACTGGGAAAATGTTTTGGTGGTTTCCTGGAAGCTCATTATAAAGATTGAATTCTTTTAAACTCAGGGTTCCTCTGCTCTGATACAAAGCCCACAGAAATCAACTGGCCCTCTTATTTACTCATGGGAAATTGAGCATGGAGTGCAGTGAAAATATTGATACTCTGGCTACTGCTAATTTTGTGAATAATAAATTTTCTTTTGTCTCTGACAAGGAGTCTTATGACTTTTCTCAGCACTAATGAAACAGTGGTAATCTACCTTGTTAACTTGCAAGTAAGGTGAAATGCCAATTTTTCATAATTCTTGATAGTCAGAATATTATTACGTGTTCTCTCTAATTTGACTAAACTTCTCTGACTTTGGGCAAGAAGAGTGTTTCTAAGATAATGACAACCTGGATAGTTCTCCCCATTATTCATAAACATTTTTTACATTGATTATTTAATTCCTACACCTTTCCTACCAATCACTATAAACTGTAGACTTTGTTGGAGCACTTGACATTAAAAACTCCTAGCAACAAATTGCTACATGCTAGTTTCTGTTGTTTTCACCATTTCCTACAACCTCCATATCAAGTACCCTACTTAAGTCAGTTTTCTTATTCTGTAAATTGAAGTATTTTCCATTTATCAGGAATGTGCAAAAAAAAAAAAAAAGGAATGTGCAATTCCCTGTGAGACATTTTATCATTCTTTGCTTGATTTTCCCCATTACACTATAAACTCCATTGTCTTATTTTCTGCTTTACCATCTCTTATGCTCATGCCACATGGTTTTTTACTCAAAACACTTTACCTCTAAGTGTTCTAAATATTCAGAAAAGCAAAATATAGCCAAAGGTTGAAGGTTTCTTTTCATCAATTGAGTATAGTGCATGAACAAAGTCACCAGTATTTATATTCCAAGATGTAGTATAACATAACGTTTGTTTTCTCCATTTGTTTATACACATTCTTTATTTCTAGTGAAAAATCTCAAAACATTCTGCAGTATGTTTTAAAACTTAAGTCATTTAGACATTTGCTTATCAGAATTTTATGATTCTCATCTACATTTATTTATAAGTCTGTCTCCTATGGTGTACCCAGTGCAGTAAACCATGTTACAGATGATCACATCCTGTGGTTTCAGCAGTAGTTTATTAAGCTGTTTAGTAAACATAACTCAGCATGTTTAAGGTTTGTGAGATATTACTAAAATTAATGTTTTAAAATCGCTAGTCAGCTTTTGAATTATTTATTGATAATATTGCTAATAATAGCAATTAATATAAAATTAAAATAGAAAATGCTGGTATTATATTAATTTTTTTGGTGGATTTGAATTTCAAAAATCCTAATTAAGCATATTAAACACATCACTTATAAAGATAAGATTGTTCCAGTATCACTTAGGTTCTGAAAACAAAAGTTAGACTTCTTCACAAAGTTGTTTATTTCTCCACTGTGATACATTGAATTATATCTCTCAACAAACACATGTTCTTAATATTAATTCGTGTCCCTGTGGATAAGAACTCATTATAAATAAGACTTTTTGAAGATGTTATTTTTAGTTAATGTATGGCCAAGTGAAGCAAGGTGGGCCTTAATCTGGTTTACTGGAGATCCTATAAAAGTAATATGGAAGCCAAAGAAGAAGATACAGTGAATATCCCCATGTGATGAGAGGCAGAAATACAAGTCAAGGAACCCCCAGGATTACTAGAAATCAGCACCGGAATGATGGTCTTCAAGGAGAAAGCAAGCCTTGTCAATATCTTGATTTAGGACTTCTTCAACCCTCAAAACAGTGAGCCAATAAATTTCTGTTGTTTAAGCAAACCAACTGTGTTATTTGTGTTAGCAGCTCTGGTAAACTAAGACACACATTAACACCATCAACCCCTATATTTTACATGAACAGAAACAGTACACACACACACACACACACACACACAACTACCACAGAAGTTTACATGGGGGTAACCAAAAAGAATGACAGCGGATGGTCGAGGAAGTAGAAATTGTATGATGTGTAATACTGTTTCTTGGACAGAACATGTATTACCATTCAGATTATCACACAAGCCTGGGCAGTCTCAAGGGCATCACAGGTTAATATAAAGACAAAGGAAAATTTCCAAAATTGATGAAGTACATCAAGCCATGGAATCAAAGAGTGCTTCAAACACTGAAAGGATGAATAATAAACTCAACATCTAGATATCTCAACAAAAATAATAAAAACCAGGGACCATAAATTATTCAAAATGTCAAAAGAAGTAACTGCTAACTTAGAATTCTACAGCTATTGAAAATCTAATTCAAAATGAAAAAGAAATAAAGGCAGTGAAGACATTCCAGTGTGCCTGCCTTTAAGGGAATATTGAAGAGGCTCCTCAAGTGGAAGAGAATGATGTAGAGGAGAGTACAGCAACACAGGGAGGAAGGGAAGAATTAAAGTATATACCAGTGACTGGTGGGATAGTAAATAAAGATAAAGTCTCCCATGCCCCTAATCCTGTCTGGTAAATGGTGAAAATGCTAATTTATATTAGACTTTAAAGTCAAGGATGCATGTTGTAATCTCAAGGTAAGCCAAGAATGGAAAAAAAGAATGTGAAACTAGTAATCTAATAGAAAGGACGAATGTAATAATAATAATAATAATGACTTGATTCAAAAGTAGGTAAAAGGAGAGAAAAGGGATATAAAAGTGGTGGAACATATAGAAAATCAAAAGTAAAATAATCTATTGGAACTCAAATATATCAGTAAATACATTAAATGCAAAGATACTAGTTGCTCCTATTAAAAGACAAACAGTGCAATAGGATAAAACAAAGCTGTATGTTGCTTGCAAGAGATATTCCTTTAAAGTAAGGATACAGAAAACCAAAGGCAAAAGGAAAGGATCCATTATTTCTTCAAATATTCTTTCTCCTTTTTCTTTCTTCTCCTTCAAGAACTCCCATAATATTTATATTAGTATGCATGGTGCTGCTCCATTGACCTCTAAGACTCTTTTCACTTCTCATTCTTTTTTTTCTTTTGGCTCCTCAGATTGCCTTAACTTCAAGTTCACTGATTCTTTCTTCTGCTACCTCAAATCTTCCATTGAACCCTTATAGGGATTTTTTTAAAATTTTAGTTACTTTGTTTTTCATCTCCAATATTTCTGTTTGCCTCCTTATTATGATCTCTATCTCTTTATTGAAATTCTCCTTTTTGTCATCCATAATTTTCCTGGTTTCCTATAGTTCTTTGTTCATGTTTCCTTTTAAAACTTTGAGCATAGTTAAGATCATATTTTAAAAGTCTTTGACTAGTAAGTCCTATATTTGGTCTTCCTTACTGATTCTGTATTGATGGTTTCTAATGCTGTTCCTTTTTCCTTTGCATGGGCCATCATTTCCTGTTTCTTTGCATGCCTTGTAATGTTTTGTTGCCCCCCTAAACATTTAAATATATTAATGTGCTATCTCTGGAATTTAGTGACTGCTGTTTTCCTTAAGCTTGTATCCAGCAGTGTTATGACTGAAATTTATTTGAATGCCAGGAGAGAGGGGGGGAGAGGAAGAGAGGGGGGGGGAGAAGGAAGGGGGGAAAGAGAGAGAGAGAAAGAAAGAAAGAAAAAGAGAAAGAAAGAAATTACCTTTCTCAGTCTTTGCAGATTGGGGTGGACTAGTGCTCTCTTTTAGAGCTTGTTCGTGGTAATAGTTTGCCGAAAGTACAGCTGACGGCAAAAGCAAAATATCATTCTGGTCTATTTCTCTTTGGAGAAATGTCTATTCAAGTCTTTTTCTCAGTTTTAATTGGAGTATTTGTCTTTTTATTATTGAGCTGTAGGATTTCTTTATATATTATAAATATTAAATCCTTATTGACTATGTGGTTTCCAAATATTTTCTCCCATTTTCTCCCATTTTCTCTTCAATTTTGTGATAAAGTCCTTTGATGCAGAAAAGTTTTTATTTTTGATGATGTTCCATTTATCTTTTTTATTCTTTTTATGCTTGTGCTTAATGTGTAGTCAAAGAAATCATTGCCTAACACAAGACCTAAAGATTCTTCCCTATATTTTCTCCTAGGAGTTTCAAATACCTGATTCTTATATTTAAATATTTGATCCACTTTGAGTTCATTTTGGTGTACAGTGTGAGACAGGGGTCATCTTTCCTTATTTTGCATGTAGATATCCAACTCTCCTGGCACAATTTGTTAAACAGACTATTCTTTTCCAATTGAGTGGACTTTTTATCTTTGCCAAAAATTAAATAACCATAGATGTAAGAATCTATTTCTTAGGTCTCAACTCAGATTCTTTGGTCTATATATCTATCCTTGTACCAGTTCCATGTTGTTGTTGTTGTTTGAACTGTAGTTTTGTAATAAGCTTTAAAATCAGGAAGTATGAGTCCTTCAACTATGTTCTATTTTAAAGATGTTTTTGGCTATTTGGGCCCCTTTAACCTTCCAAATAAATTTTAAAATTGGTTTTTCCATTTCTGCAAAGTAGACTGTTGGAATTTGGATTGCAAGTATTTTCTTATGTATTCATAAGATAAATTGTTCTGTAATTTTCTTTTCTTGTAGTAGCATCTTCATCAGGTTTCAGGGTTAGGGTGATAAATTTTGGCTTCATAGAATGAGGTAGTGTTCCCTCCTCTTCATTTTTTTTGGATAAAGTCATGCAATACTGGTATTAATTTTCCTTGGAATAATTTCCAGAATTCACCTATAAAGCTATCTGGTCATGGGCTTTTCTTTTTTGGGAGGTTTTTGATGACTGATTAAATATCTTTACTTGTAATTGGTTTGTTGAGATCATCTGTTTCTTCTACAGTCAGTGTAGGTTGTTTGTGTGTTTCTAGGAATTTGTCCATTTCATTAAGGTGGTCTAATCTGTAGGCATATTTTAATAGTTGTTCATTATATCCATTTATAATCCTTTCTATTTCTGTAGGGTCAGGAGTAATCAAAGGTATAGATTCCTAGGCTAATACTAAAACCTGATGAAGATGCTACTACAAGCATCCAAAGTCTAAAATGTCTACCATATGAGCATCTCATTCTGATGCCTGCCCTGTCTCTTCAGACTACTGGTTGTTTTGTTTGTTTGTTTTTTGAGAAAAGAATATATTGCTTGTTCAGCCAGCAAGGAGACTAGGGACCATCTTCAGATCAGTCTCCTGTTGTGGTTTTATTCTTTGCCTTTTAATATGCCTTGTAATGTTTTGTTGACAGCTGAACATGATATATGGAGTAAAAAGAACTGAGGTAAATGGGCCTTTAGTGTGAGGTTTTATTGTTAGTTGGCTAGAAATTAGACTGTGTTTACTGTTTGTTGTAGCTGTAAGGGTCAGAGACTACAATTTCCTTTGTTGCCCTTGTTTTTGTCTCCCCTGTTGTCTTTGGTTTCATTTCATACTGCTTTTTAAATAAGGTATGAGCTTTGAGGTACTTTTCATCTTTAATTTCCTGTTATTACACAAGTGTCTGATTGATGTGCTAGTAAAATTGTGTGAGCGTGGATGGGTTGAGGAAAGCATTCCATAATCTTATAATTATGTGTCAGCCTTTCAGTGAATCTGTGCCCCTGAGCTGTGCCCTTTCCAAGTGCTTCACCACTTCTCCACCCTCTTGGGTGAGACAAGAAGGCTGGAAGAGTTGAAACAGGCTATTTTATTTCCCAAATCAGTGCTAGAGGGAGTTGCAGCTGGCTACTTACCTTTTTTCACATTGATTATCATGCTGGTAAAACCCATGGTAAAATAATTTCCCTAGAGGACTTTTACTGTTAAGGAGAATAGAATGCTATGGATATATTTCAAATTTTTACTTTCCCTTCCCCTTGCTAGATGCATGAGGGCATATTATTTAGGTCTTAACAGTGGTAATCTGATGGGACTCCTTGATGTAAACTCATGAAGCTGTGGGGGACTCGTTATGGGTGTGCATCCAGAACTTTTTTAGGATTTATTTTATTTTATTTCTCCACCCTTTCCCCTTGTTTTTGTGCTCACTGTCTGCTCTGTGTCTGTTCTTTCTGTGTTTGTCTTCTCTTTAAGAGGTACCAGGAACCCAATCCAGGACCTCCCATGTGGGAGGAAGGTGCCAAAATGCTGGGTCTAGCAGAGGTTTCTGGTCCTGGTAAACTGTAATTCTCTGTATCTTCCTTGACCTTCCAGTTTTCAGGGTGTTGGTTTGCCCACTGACTCCAATTCTCTGATGAAGAGTTGTTGATTTCAGTTTTCCAGTGTTTGCCTTTTTATTTGTCTGTTGCATCTTAACCAATGAGATGCCAAGTTCATTCCTTAATGTTTACAGTGAGGTTTGTTCATTTTATTTTATTTTTCGTTTTTATTTGTTTTTTTAATGTTACATTAAAAAAATATGAGGTCCCCATATACCCGCCACCCCCATCACCCCACTCTTTCATCCATTACAACAATCTCCTCCATCATTATGAGACATTTATTACATTTAGTGAATACATCTCTAAGCACTGCTGCACCTCATGGTCATGGTCCACACCATAGCCCACACTCTCCCACGGTCCACCCAGTGGGCCATACAATGTCCAGTAACTGTCCCTGCAGCACCACCCAGGACAATTCCAACCCCTGAAAATGCCCCCACATCACATCTGTTCCTCCCACTCCCTACCCCCAGCAGCCACCATGGCCACTTTCTCCACACCAATGCCACATTTTCTTTGATTACTAATCACAATAGTTCATGAATAGAATATCAGTAAGTCCACTCTAATCCATATTCTATTCCTCCATCGTGTGGACCTTAGAATGCTTGTGTCCACTCCACATCTATATCAAGGGGGGGCTTAGATTCCATATGGATGCTGGATGCAATTCTCCTGTGGTTGACCTTCTTCACCTCCATGTTAGCTGAGTGGGGTAAGTCCAATAACCCAGAGTGTAGGAGTTGCAAGTCTGTTGAGGCTCAGGGCCTGGCTATCACATGGTCAGTCCAGAGATTCAGGTCCTCTGAGTATACATTAAACCCCAGCACCAACTACAGATCTGGTAAAAGTAACAGAAGAAGCTTGTGAACAAAGATCACATCTGAGTCCAGCTCCATCACACAGAAACACAAACTCCAAAGTAGGGTCAACTGACATGGCACTGAACTCCATCTGCCATGACCATAGAACCTGTGGGTCTCTGTAGTCCTCAGAAGAACCAATAAGTGGGGTTGTATGTACTTTATCTGTCTCTGGGACGCTGCTCAGGTGTGCATAAGGGCAACCCCCCTGATAACCTCCTGGCTCTTTTTGGAGACTCATAGCCATATAAACTCATTTGTCCTTTCCATTTCCCCCTTTTGTTCAGGTCAAAAAGCATTTTTAACTCCTGGTATTATATGTAGACCGAGATATTCTGCTGGTCCAAGTTGACCCTTTTATTCAAGGTCATTTTCTAGTTACATCATCAGCTGGTACTTGGTAGTAATCCCTCGGGGCCAGGGAGGCTTATTCTAGGGAGTCATGTCCCATGCTGGGGGGAAGGCAACACATTTACATGCTGAGTTTGGCTTTGATACTGGCCACATTTGAGCAACACAGAGGCTCTCAGGAGGTAACTCTTAGGCACCCTGCAGCCCTAGGCCTTGTTCTTACTTCAGGTGCACAGGTTTACAAGAATAGTCATTAGTATCAAGGGCTCATTGTTGGATCTTCCTTCTTTTTTGGTCTTTGCCATTGCACTTGGGGGATAGTTGCTGTTCCTTTAGGGACTGTGATAGAGCTCCCCTGGGTGGGAACTCAGCACTTCCTCAGTTGTTGTTTTTAATTGTAGCCACTATGAAAATATCCAAACATTTTTATGTACACTGGATATATGCCCTGTAGAACTTCCTGCCAACCATGTGTCCCCTGTCAATAACATCCCACACCAGTATTCCTCCCCTGCCATTGTTGAACCTCTCTGTGTTGTCTTGTGAGAAGATGAGTGATGAATTCTTAGCTCTTTACACATTGGTCTGGAAACTGGAAGTTTAATCTTTTGTTATTTAAATTTTACTGATGAGTCTATTGAGTATCAGTTAGCTGTTATAACTTTACCAAGGACTTTGAGACAGATTTGGGATTCTAGGCTGAGTCTGTCTGACTTTAGAAGGCATGATATAGCCATGGTAAAAAATTTGGGGATATTATAACTATAATATATTTTCATACTGAGTTTTCCAGGTAGAATTTCATTTTTTATAACAACTTCTTAAAAGTGACAAACACAGAAGTGAATTCATGCCCCAGAGATTGGGAATGGATGATGACAGGGAAGCATATCTGTATTCATTGCTTAGAGTTACCTTAACAAATTATCATAAACTGTATGGCTTTAAACAGCAGAAATTTATTCTTTCCCAATTCTAAAATCAAAATGTTTACAGGCCATACTCCCTCTGAAGGCTCTAGGGAAGTATTTTTCTTTGCTTATTTCTAGATTCTGATGGTTGTTAGCATTCCTTGAATTTCCTTGGCTTGTAGCTGCATCACAACAATTTCTGCCTCCATCTTTACATGACCATCTTCCCTCTGTGAGTGTCTCCAAATCTCCCTCCCTTTATAACACCAGTCACTTGATTTAGAGCTCACTCTAATCCAGTATGATCTCATCTTAATTTGATTACATCTGCAAAGACCCTATTTCCAAATAGGGTTACATCCTCAGATATTGAGGTAAGGACTCAATTCTTTTTTCTTTTTGGGGGGAAACAATTAGACTACAGAATCATTTCAAAAATGCTGGATATCTTTCATTTAAATGATTTGAAAACAACTTCAGCATTTCTGGCTGTTTTCGTATTTGTACATAAGATAGGTTGGATAATTGTTGGCTCTGGTTTCAGTCAGTCTGGGCTTCTGCCATGGCTCCTCACATGCAAATGCTTTGACTTGAGGTCAGTTACATTTCAATCCTCTTTATTAGTTTCTTGTGATTGCCATAATAAATTACCACAAAATGTTTGACTAAAAAATGTATTCCTTTGTAGTTCTGATGGTCATCAGTCTGAGGTGTTGGCATTGGACTTTAGGGAAGAATTCTTTCTGGCCTCTTTTAGCTTTTGTTGGCTGTAGGTGTTCCTTGGCTTATGGTTACATAACTCCAATCCTGCCTTCCTCTCCTCTGGGCCTGTGTCTTCTCTTCTGTCTTTTGTAAGGACATTCAGATTTAGGGTCTACTTTATAATCCAGTATGGTCTCACCTTGTGACCCTTATTTATATCGGAAACACATTTTTTTTCCAATTAAATTCATATTCACAGGTTCTTGAGGTTAAGACTGAACATAATTTTGTGGATCCACAATTCTACCCACTATACACTCTAATTTCAGTTTCTCCGTAGTTATAAAATGGTATTATCAATTGTTCTACCACCACTGAGTTGTACTAGGAATTAAATTTTTGATGCATATGAATTTTTGACTCAGTGGTTCTCACAAAGTAAGTACTCAATAAATGTTACCTATTGATATTTTGCTGTCTATTAAAACTATTACTATTTTATTACCCCATTATTTTTATTACTAAAGCAAATGAAAGATAATTGAAATGACTGAACTCTAAGTATTCTGGGGCAGAGATATACTTTGTTTCAATAAGAGTCCTTGGTAATACTCTCCAAACAGTCTAGTTCTCTCTGGGGTTGAGTTTCTGGTTCAGACTGGAGATTGTACTCTTTCTTGTGTTTCCTGAATCTTGCCTTATGCTTCTAGTGTGAAAAATTGTGCATGATTCCAAGTTCTTTAATCACTCATTAATTGATAATCATCTCAATGTTCTCAGCAGACTTTTATGGGTGTCCACAAAATTTAATAGTGCACATGATAGAGAAATAGCTTTATGTTCTTTTTGCTTTATTTTCTTTAACTTAATGCCACATTTTGATCCCACTTATAATAGATGCTAACTATAGAAAAATTACACAATTACAAGTAGAGGTAGAAGGCAAAAGAAACAAACTTAGAGAGATAAATATTAGCATTTAGTTTTATCCTCTTCTAGTTTTATTGCTTTACATTTAATACAATTCATTATTATAATAAATCATAACAAGTACACACTACTTTCTTTTCAAAAACTTATCTAGCATTTATATATGCAAATCTTAAGTATTTAAGCATATATTACCTATGTGGAGTATTTATTTTTAACAAATTTTATTATGAGAACATTAAGAAAAGTTCATAAAGCATATATGCACAGTTTAAAGAAAAGATATTAATACAACATCCATTTAACTACCAACTAGGTGAAGCAGCATCCTAAATACTCTGATGAGTACCTCTGCCCAAACTAATCCTTCTCCCTTCTCTCTGCCAAAGATTACTAAATTCTTGATTTATGTGTTAGCCATTCCTTTGCTCTTTCCTCATATTTATATTTCCTTATGATATGCAAAACCACTGACATGAATGGCACATGATTTCAGATTTTACTCTATCTGCAAGCTAAAAGGTTAGCAAGCCACAGTATCATGGATGTTGGCAAAAGACACAAAATTTCTGTGTCCAAGACAAAGATCATTTTATTACTCTCTATAACAGCCAATAGCCAGAGAATTCACATTGTATAAAATTGCCCTTATGCTAATTCCCAAATGGGAACACAAAAGGGCCAGAAAATAACCACACATGCAGTAGGGTGCACTATAGAAGAGGAACTCTAAGTTTAGAAAACCTGAATTTATTATAATGGGCATCAAGTATGTCTGAATTTTGGCCCTGAAGAAGACGTTATCTTATTATACAGGATGGCAAATAAATTTCCTCTTTGCTTAGGTTAGGAAGGGGAACACTGGACATTATCTTTATCTTTCAAGTATGTTTACTTTACAAATATCTTTTATAAAAAAGTCCCAAACAGAAGTAATCAGTGCCTCTGCTCAAAAGATGTGGAGCGGTGGTGGACTTGGCCCAGTGGTTAGGACACCCATCTACCACATGGGAGGTCCGCGGTTCAAACCCCGGGCCTCCTTGACCAGTGTGGAGCTGGCCCATGTGCTGTGCTGATGTGCACAAGGAGTGCCGTGCCATGAAGGGGTGTCCCCCCGCGTAGGGGAGACCCACATGCAAGGAGTGCGCCCCGTAAGGAGAGCTGCCCAGCGTGGAAGAAAATGCAGTCTGCCCAAGAATGGAGTCGCACACACAGAGAGCTGACACAACAAGATGACGCAACAAAAAGAAACACAGATTCCCGTGCTGCTGACAACAACAGAAGTGGACAAAGACGCATCAAATAGACACAGAGAACAGACAAACAGGGTGGGGGGGTGAAGGGGAGAGAAATAAATAAATAGATAAATAAATAAATCTTTAAAAAAAAAAAGATGTGGAGAAATAAGAAAGACTTATGGAAACTTGTCATCAGTTGTTGCTGTCCAATATTTATTTCCAGCAAATTTACTCATCTCTCTTATCAATTCTAATTTTTTCCTTAGATTCTTTGAGATTATACATATCCTAAAACAACAGTGGTTGTTATTCAAGTGCAATGCTTTAAGATTTATTTTTATATTTTGCCTTAATGATTTGGTTAGACCCCTGATTAAAATACTAAATAAAATTTGTAATGGCCTTCTTTTCTTATTTTTGAGTTTAGCAGATGTGACAACATGTGACATATAAGATGTGATGTTTAATATAGATATTTAAAAACCATTATTAGGTTATGTAAACTAGTTTGTCAAGACATTTTAAAAATCAATAATGGATATAATCATTTCATCTAATGGTTTTGCTGCTATGATTATAAATAGTTATATAATTTTATGTCTTTAGTTAATGTGGTGAATTGTTTGAATTATTAATGCTTACAGAAATGTGCATTCTTGATACTAAACAAAATGTTGCCTTAATTTTTTTATTTATTATAGATTTTAACTTCCAATATTTTGTGTAGTTTTTTTACATCTCTATTCATGAGTGTGATGGGACTTGGATTTGCTGTAAAAAAGTATCCTTGGGAGATTGTGTATCAAAGTTTTATCATAAAAGTGGGAGAA
This sequence comes from Dasypus novemcinctus, assembly GCF_030445035.2. Classification (NCBI taxonomy): domain Eukaryota; kingdom Metazoa; phylum Chordata; class Mammalia; order Cingulata; family Dasypodidae; genus Dasypus; species Dasypus novemcinctus. The sequence goes on from NC_080681.1 coordinate 56,988,772, forward strand.
TATTATTTCTTCTAAGTCTCTGGAAATACTTGCATAAGATAAGAAACCTTGGTTATTGGTATAATCAACCAAAAAAGCAGTCTAACTCCAGAGTTCTATTTGTGAATTTTTAAAAATATTTCTTTAATTTTCTTAAAGGCTATAGGTCTACTCACATTTTCTGTTTCATTTTGTGTTAGTCTGTTAAGTTCTTCTCTACCATTTTGGTTGCTTTTGGGATAACATAAAGGAAAAAACAGTTGCTAATTCCATATTTCCTTGTTTAAATGCAGCTGTTTATTTAACTATTCTATGACTCAATTACTTAATTGAACTCTCTTAGTTCTCTTATTTTGTTGGTAGGAATGTATATTGGTATAAAGTCTTAGAAATATCTATTAAAATTCTACTGATATATAACTAAAGTTAAGATATATATATTAGGTATACCCCAGAAACTCATTCTTATTATAGACCCAAAAGGAATAAGTGCTCATGTACATAATAAACATGTAGAACATTCACAGAAGAATGTTCAAATTATGTGTGTTCTTGAACACACAGAATAGATGGTTTCAAAATATAATGATAGCAAGAGTAGTTAGATACAAAAATTACAAATCATGATCCTGTTTATAGTACTTCAAATCAAGCTAAATTAATTTATGATGATAGATATCAAAATATCCGTTACCTGTGGGAAGGAGATATTTACTGTTAAGCGACACACAATGCCTTTCTGGGGTGTTGGAAGTATTCTATATTAGTCAGAATAAATATAAAAGATTTATTATAGGAACTGACTCACATGATTGCAGGGATTGGCAAATCCAAATTTCTTAGGACAGGCTACACCCAATGAGGGTGAAGTTCCATTTACCACGGGCAGCTTACTGACTAAAGTACAAGTGGGAATTATTGTTTTCGACTTCTGAAATTCTCAGACCTAGCTTTTAAGACATCCAATGATTGAATGCCCCACATGGCTGAGGGCATTCTCTTTTATTGATTGTGGATGAAATCAACTATAAATGCATTCAACTGTTTATAGATGCAAATCCATCTACAAAATATCCTGAGGTAACCAATCATGCCAGTGCTTGCTTGACCAAGCAAGCCATAATCTAGCCAATTTGATATATGAGCTTAATAACACAAGTTCTAAATTTGTTTGGGTTAAGATAACATGGGTTTTGACATGCAAAAATTCATTTAGCTGTACTCATATTTGTGAGATATATAGGTAATATATTCCTCAAGAATGAGGGAATTGGTAAGAGATAGGAGTCTTAGTTTGCCAGAGCTTCTGTGAAAAAAGCCATATAATTATTGGCTTAACATGAGGAATATATTGACTCTTGGTTTTGGAGGCTAAAATTATATCCTAAATTAAGACATATGGAAGGTCATGCTTTCTTCCTGAAGCCTGTAGCATTCTGGTGCTGACATGCCTCAATCCATGGATTCCTTGGTTTGCATCTCTGCCTCCTGACACATATCTGCCTCTCTTTACATATCTGCTCTTCTGGTTTTCCCTGACTTCAGGCTTCTCCCTATGGATTTCTCTGATTTACTGCATATGAATTTCCTTTTTATAAAACCTCTAGGCATATGGATTAAGACCCATTCTGATTAAATTAGGCCACAACTTAACTAATAATAATATCTTCAAAAGATCTTCTTTACAAATGGGTTCACATCCATTGAAATGTGGATTAATATTATAAACATGTCTTTTGTGAGGTATATGATTCAATCTCCAAGAATAGGTAGTAAGAGAAAGACTGTGTATTAGTCAGTCAAAGGGGTGTTTATGCAAAGTACCAGAATTCTGTTGGCTTTTAAAAAGTGTATTTAGTTGGGGTAGAAACTTAGAGTTACCAGGTCATAAAGCATAAGTTACTCCCCTCACCAAAATCTATTGCCACATGTTGGAGTAAGATGGAGACCAGTTTCTGCAAGGGTTCAGCCTTCCTCTTTCTCATAAGTCTCCATGGTCCCAGCTTCTTCTGACCTCAGCTGTAAGCTGGCATAAGGCTCAGCTCTCTCCCAGGGCTCATTTCTCTTCAGGTTCAGCTGCTCTGTTCCCTCCACAAGGTCAGCTCTAGATTATCAGGTTCTCTCTCTTCCCTGGGTCTCTGCATTGTCTGTGATGCCATCTCTGCCCCTGTGTTCCTCTCCTGCATGTTTACTTCCCAGGCTCCAGCTCAAAACTTCCACCTTTCCTCTGCCATGTCATTTTCTTTGTCCTACTGACGTGGCCTGATCAAAGCCCTAATTATAATTTAATCAAATAAAAATGAAACCTCTGAATTCAATGCAATCTAAGGATATCACTAGCTCAGAGTAACAGATCAGTTTACAAACATAATTAGTATTTCTTTTTGGAATTCATCAATCATATCAAACTGCCACAGCCTGTATAGATGATTTCTGTTTGATGAATACATTTATAACACCTCCAATTAATGCTCTATGCTGTACTATTCAATACAGTAGACATTAGCAATGTGAGGATATTTTAAATCAAAATAATTAAAATTACATAAAAGTAAAAATTTAGTGCCTCAGTCACTAAATCAAATGTTTAATAATTACCTGTGGCTATACATTTCAAATGTTTAATAAGTACATGTGACTAAAGCACAGCATTAGGGTAGCACAGATTGTAGAATATTTAATTACAGGAAGTTCAATGTAGATCACATTTGCCCTCAGCCTTTGCTATCCTTGATAACATGGAAAGAATACAATAAATATATGAATATTTAGTAAAATCAATACAATTTACATAATCAATGAATGTCTATTAATAAGATATTCTGTATATGCAATAAATTATATTCAGCTATTTTACTGTTGTCATAATTATATCATTTTATTCTGTGTTCTCGAAGAGCGTTTCTAATTCATTCTCCATGTCATGGATTCAATCTTAGGCTTTATCAGTTTTAACCTTTAACACTTCAATTTAAATTCAAATTTTACTATTATCTTTTTATTTCTTTGCAGTTCTTCAGGAAGTTTCTCTTTAACCTTCCTTGTCATATAATTCTGCTTTATTTTACATTGTTTTCTTTCATCATAATATATTCTTAGAAGTTTATGTTTGTTTCATATAAACATTGTTTTTTTTACATTTTATTGAGGAATACCTAGGGAACAAAATTTTTCTTTTCTACCAAGCCACATGTTTTAGTTAGCCAGAGGGGTGCTGATGCAAAATTCCAGAAATTGCTGGTTTTTATAAAGGGTATTTATTTGGGGTAGAAGCTTACAGATACCAGGCCATAAGCATAAGTTACTTCCCTCACCAAAGTCTATTTTCACATGTTGAAGCAAGATGGCTACCCACGTCTGTGAGGGTTCAGGCTTCCTGGGCTCCTCTCTTCCTGGGGCTTCCTTCTGTTTCCTATGTGAGCTTACTTCCCAGGGCTCCAGCTTAAGGTTTCAGCATCCAACTCCAACATCAAAACTCCAACATTAAGAACCACTCCAACTCTGCCTTTTTTCATGACTTTTATCTGCAAGTCCCCACCCACGAAAGGTGGGGACTCAATGCTCTACTGACACAAGAGGTTTACTTGATAACTTAATCAAGTTTTATGAATCCAATATAATTTCATATGCCCAGAGGAAAAGATTAGTTTACAAATATAGCCCAATATTTCTTTTTGGAATTCATCAATAATATCAAACTTCTGTATCATGACTTTTTTCAAATGTATAATTTTTTCTTTAAGCTGCCAGGATTTTTTAGCACTGCTATAAAGTCTATTTAGATTTGCAGATTGAGGGTTAATTTATACGGAAAATGACCAATCCAATTTCATTTTACTACCTGACTTTCCTCTCGTGACATTTCGGTTTACTAAGGCATCTTAATCCTTAGGTATTTGAAGCCATAGCATACATTAACATTATATTTCCCAGCAAGCAGTTCTATGATATTTTTTTCTTTCTGTGACTACTTCAATCTTCAAAGCTCTAACTGTATTATAACCAGAGTATACTGAAACAAATTTATAAGTTTCTATTCAATCTTTTCCCATCTTCTCACTCCCTCAAATGAGGAAGCAGTGCCTTAGAGTGAAAATACAAAGTAGGATTGGGAAAGAGGCAGGAAAGCTTAAGAAACAGAGGTTTTCTTGTTTTTGTTGTTGTTCTTCTGATTACCACAAAAAAGCAGCACCTGCTGATTCTTACATTCTTAATAAAAAGATCAAAATTGTTTTGAATATTAAAGAGTAACTGTGTGGTACCAGTTCTTTTAAACATTAGAAAAATATAACAAAACTATAATTAATAAAACAGTATTATATTTGTACAACATTAGAAAGGGAAGAACATACACTAGGGTGTATAAAAATTAGTATTTGATGAATAGGAAGTTATAGATCAGAGAAGGAAAAATAAACAATATTGTCAATTCCTGCGACATCTCCTATACCAAAACAAATGCTTCATAGATTCAAACATACTATTTATATGATGTTGTGTGAACCAAAAACAAACAATTGAGAGCATTATATTTTTAACTATTGGTGGCATAAACTTTAATAAAATTGCTCTATGTCAAAAATAACTAAAAGCACAACTAAAACATAAATGATACACTCAGTTAAAAATTGCAAGGTGCATGAAAAAAAAATATTGAGCAGCTCTGCCACATAAATGACTTTTGAGGAAGTCATCATTCCCATACTTATAGCAAGAGAAAAGTTTAACAAACTGAAAATTAATTACTTATCTTAGTCCCATGGGGAATTGAATTTGCAGTAAACCACCACAAGGAGATGTGGAGATACAGGTGAACACAGATTTTTCACAGGCTAAAGCTCTTTACATGGAGCAGAAGCACTTGAACCAGAAACTTGTAGGCACACTTAAATGATAACTCTGATGAGTGGCTGGAGGTTTAATGGAGGAGCTGAGAGTGAGAGCGAGAAACTTCTAGAGACCATAGACCTAGCCTGTTCATACCCAATATCCATGGGTCTTATGTCCAAAAACTGACCTAAGAGCCGAGAAGGAGCTCCCCCCAGCTCTGGCAAGAGGAGGAAAAATGTATCCATTTTGAAATACTTCCAGACTTTCTCCATCATAAAGGCCTAGTATATAGGTCAAAAGACTTTATCAGAGGCTTTCATCACCCAACTGCAGCCTCCTCTAGGCTTTTAGACTCTACTAAGAGGAGGAATCTAAGAAACACATGTAAAACTCATAGCCCAGGGACTCAATCTCACTAAAAGACTGGGATTTAATCATGAAATGATAGCATATTTGCCCTCCCCCACACCTTACTATTGTGTAATGAAATGATATTCATGATCTTGAATTCCCAAAACTTGTGCACATGTTGAACTCAAATAGAATGTAAACAAATTGAGAAAAACATGTTTTTATAATAAGTGGTAACCAGACCCATGTGTGAAGAAATAATACAGACTGACTTAGTGCCACTTAGACCTGTAATTCTCATAAAAACCCAGTGTGGATTCTGCCATGAGGACCATCAATTTGAAGAAGAGTGGCCTCCAGTCTGGTTCTTGGCTTCTTTGCCTGTGCTTTTCTAAGCAGAAAATTTCTACCATTCTCACTGACATCCTACTAGGGTTTCCCACCATCAAGGAGTTTAGGTCCTCTACTTATGGTGGAGACCTGCCTCTCGAGTTCCCTCGTTAAATTGTATTCACCTGCAATCCAGCAGCTCTTAGCTGATGGATTTTAAAGACTTTCATATTCTCCACCCTTACATATATTGTGTGCCCTGACATGGATATTGTGCATTAGACAGAAGCTGCAATTAAGAGAGCAAAAAAATTACACTGAGCATTCAAAGTGTAGTCCTGTGGGACCTGCTTTCAAATGTTAAGTTACATTCTATTTTTATCTGCTTTTGGTTTGTTACAACATTAGCATGACACCACAATGTCTACAGGGCTCCAGCACAATAACTGTAGAAAGAGCCATGAGGCATAATATCTAGAAGGAGGCAAAAAATAAAGACACTAGAGGAATTTGAAGCCTCTGGCACTTATAAATACAACAAATATTAAATATATTATAACTCCGACCCAGATTAACTATATAGCTACATAACTCAATGTCTGTTATTTGATATATCATACCTAGCTTTCAACAAAAAAATGAAAAATATAGCTGGTTTTGTTGGGTGACATGACTATTTATGTAGAAAATCCCACAAGTTTAAAAAAAATTCTTCAAACTATTAAGTGTTTTTACCAAGGTTGCAGGATATAAGCTTAATATACAAATGTCCATTTCTTTTCTATATATCAGCAATGAACAACAGGAATTTGAAATAAAAAATAAACATTTACAGTACATCAAAAATAAATATTTAAGTATACATATAACCGAATATGTTTTATTTGGAAAATTTTGAACCTGATTAAAGAAATCAAAGAAGTTCTAAATAAATGGAAATATATTCTATGTTCATGGATTGGAAGACAGAATATTGTTAAGACAACAATTCTTAAAAAAAATTAATCTATAGATTCAATGCAATCCCATTCAAAATCCCAGCAAGCCCTTTTGTAGATATCAGCAAACTTAATCTAAAATTTATATGTAACAACAAAAGATTTAACTGCCAACAGAAATCTAAAGGAGAACAAAGCTGAAGGGTCCATATTACTAGACTTCAACACAAATATAGTCAACTGGTTTTAGATAAAAGAGTAAAGGCAATTCAATGAAGAAAGAGCAGACTTTTTAAAAAATGAAGCTGGAAGAATTGGACATACTTGTGCCAAAAAAAAAAAAAAAAAAAGAAAAGAAAGGAAAAAAAAAGAATAAGGAGACAAGAAACTAGACACAAATATTTTACAAAAATTTACTCAAAATGGATAATGAACCAAAATATAAAAAGAAAAACTATTAATTTTCTATAAGAAAACAAAGAAAAAAATCTAGGTGACCCTGAGTTTGGTGATGAAGTTTTAGCTAGAACAACAAAAGCATGATTAATTAAAAACATTGGACTTTATTAAAAAGTTGGGCTTTATTAAAATTAAAAACCACTCTGCAAAAGACACTGATAATAGCATGAAAAGATAAGACATAGACTGAAAGAAAACATTTGTAAAACATATTTCTGATAAAGTATTTAAACCTAAATTATACAAAAAAAAAAGTTTAAATAAACTCAGTAAGCAAACAAACCATCTAATTCTTTTAAAAAGTCCAAAAAGCTGAACAGACATTTTAACAAAGAAGATAAACAGTTGGCGAATAAGCATATGAAAAGATGTTCAATGCCATTTGTAATTAGGGAACTGGAAATTAAAACTACAATGAGATAGCACTATACATATATGGATTTGCTAAAAAAAAAAAAAAAAAAAAAAAAAAAAACAGTGAAAAACCAAAAGTTGGTAAGGACACAGAACAATAGGAACTCATTCATTGCTGGTGCTTAAGCAAACTGATGCAGCCATTTTGGAAGATATTTTGGTAGTTTCTTCAAAAGCTAAACATTGTCTTAACATACAATCCAACAATCACACTTCTAAGCATTGGCCCAAATTATTTGAAACTTATGTCCACTCAAAAATTGTATATGCATATTTATAGCAGTTTTTTCATAATTGCCAAAACCTGGAATCAGTCAAGCTCTTCAATGGTTACATGAAAGTACTCAGTCTGAAAAAGCTCCATAGTATATGATTCCAATTATATGACATTTTGGAAAAGGAAATAAAATATAGAGAAAATTTTAAAAATCAGGAGTTGCCTGGGATTTGGGAGAGATGGGAGGGAGGATTGAATAAATGAAACACAGGGGACTTTTTGGGGTAACAAAATTATTTTGTCTGATACTGTAATGGTAGCTACATGAGATTATGCTTGCTCTAAATCCATACAACTTTACAACACAAAAAAATTAAATTTAATGTATGTAAATGCGAAAAAAAAAACCTTTATTTAAAAGGTTGGAAATCTGTATGGGAAACAGATTGTGACAAAAGCATTTACTTTTATTATGAATGAAAGAAACAAACTCACTAAAGGGAGCAGAAGAAAAAGTTAAGTCCAGAAATGAGTCAACTCATAAGACAAAAGGCAATAGGAACTGCACATGACCACTGTACTTTAGTTGATGAAGATGTTTTCCATTGACATATAGATTAACAATTCTTACACTGTCATATATGTATACTGGAATCGAACAGTTAAATAAATGGGAGCCAAAAACAGAGTGGGAGCCAATTTCTCACTATGATGTTAATTTATAGGTAAGCAAGGACAGGAGGTTAGAATAATCCATGTGGTAATGGATTAGAGTTAGAGACATCAATGAATTCATGTTTACTTAATATAGACGTGGTTACATATAGAAATATTTATAGATATGCATATATGTACAAATATATATTTCCTTGCTCTGTCCACTGAGGGGGTTTAGACACAATGATATCCCAGTAGCAATAAATACATCTATGCCCCTATCTTGGCTTCTAATACCATTCTTGAAACAAAAACAACAGGGCTATTTGGAGAAATTACTGTGACTAGGGCTGGGGCAGAAAATATATTGGCAGAATGGGCCTGGAGACCTAGAGTATCTTGTAGTGCCTAAAAGTAAGGAATTACTTTAAAAAATGTAAAAAGCCTACATTGCTGGGAGTATTTAGGAGAGACACAGGAACCAAGTGAATGAGCTGCTAATGTCCAAAACTGGAACAATGTGAGCAGCAAAATAAAGATTTATTACTAGACTATAACCCAAAGTATAAAATAAATATGAAGAATTTCAAATAATTTATGTGGAGACCCTGCCCTCAAGCATGGTGGGCATAACTTACCCATGTTAAGTGTGGTCTGTGCATAGTGACTTCCTCCCAAGAGTACGGCATGGAAAATGGAGGGAAAGACTAACTTTACATTGGAGAAACCTGACCAACACTAATTTTGCCAAGTGATTAAGGTAAAAATTAACAGTGATAAATTATTCTGGTAGTATATAACCTTGATAAGTTGTAATGAAAAAAACACAACTTTAATCTAACCATGAAGAAAAAACACCAAAAATTCCAATAGAGGGGCATTCTAGAATATACATGATCAGTACTCTTCAAAATTGTCAAGGCTATCAAAAACAAAGAAAGTCTAAGAAACTATCACAGTCAAGAGGAGCCTAAGGACAGGTAACAAGTACATGTAACTTGGAATCCTGAAACAGGAAAAGGAAATTTGTTAAAAATTAAGGAAATTTGAATAAAATATGGACTATAATTAATGATAATGTATCAATATTAACACACTAATTGTAACATTAAAATGTTATACTAATTTAAGATACTAATAATAAAAGAAACAGGGTATGGTGCATATGGGAACCCTCTATACAATTTTCTCAAATTTTATGGAAATTTTAAACTCTTTAAAAAAGCATTAATAAACAAAGACATTGTTTTAACATATAAGGTGACCTAAGAAGTCATTCAGAAAAAAGTTAAAAGAGAAAAGGAAAAATTATATACATGAAAAATTATATATATTCAATTTCAAAAGTAATTAATCACCAATAAGCTCATGAATAAATTTCAGTAGAACTAGTAACCAAAGAAATATTAATGAATACAAAAATAAAATAATTGCATTCAAAAATTGGAGAAAGTAATAATAACTCACATTTCTCTGCTAATGGGAAGGAAATTGAAACAACATTTTAGAGAAGAATTTGTCAGTGTATACAAGGTTTATCATTCAGGCTTGTACTATTAGAACCAGAAGGGCTAATTCTAGTAAAATATTTAAAGATTCATATTAAATTTTGTGGTTAACAGCAATACTGTAATATTCTTGTATTGATGCCAGGCTGTACTTGGTTGATAATGGAGGTGTATGGAAAAAGTGTGCCAAATGTGTGCTATGGACCGTGATTGGTGGTAATAGTCTGATGATATTATCTTATAATCTGTAACAAATGATCCACCAGGGTGTAGAGTTCTATGGGAAATCTACATATCTGTATGATTGTTTTGCATGTTCACAACATCTATAACAAAAATATATTGAAAAAAAAATAGTATGGGTTGGGAGAAAAATATACCCAATGTAAAATAAGGACTATAGTTGGTAGTAATATTTTGACGATGCTCTTGCATAGTTTGTAACAAATGTTTCACAACAATGCAAAGAGTTGGTGGATGGGTGATGTATGAGACCCCTGTGTGATGTCATGTATATTTATTTTGTAAGTTCGCAATCTTTACTATACTTTGATTGTTTATGTGTGTTCATGTATGAATGATATACTTCAATTAAAAAATTTAAAAATAATTAGCATTAAATTTGTTCATTGTTTAAAATGGTAAAAAATAAATAAATCAAACTAAATGTTTCTGTAAGAGTAGATGGGTTTAATAATGTATAGATACACAATTAAGCATATCAATATAATGAAATATTTTGGAATTAAAAAATATTTGGAAGAATACTAATAACTTGGAAGGTGACGATATTAAAAAATTTAAATATTAAAAACTATTTTAAAATCAAGTAAATATAGGTAGTAACCAGCTGCCAAGATGTCATTTAGAGTGATTTTATCTCCTAGTATCCAGGTCCTTATAGTGCTCTTGACACATTGAAGCTCAGACTGCATGATTAGTAGTATATAACAGAAATCATGGTGAGTGACTTCCATGGTGTATGACTTCATAAAGGCATTGCAGTTTCCTTCTTCTTTTCTTGGATTCCTTACTCTGGGAGAAGCCACCAACATGGTATTTGGGTGGCTCAAGAAGCCAAATGGACAGCCCCATGAGGAGAGGAACTAAGACCTCCAAACAATAGCCAACACCAACTTGCCAGTCACATGATTGAGCCACTACCCTGGCAGTGAATCCTTCTACCACTGGCAAGTCTTTAGATTACTGCACTCTCAGCCAAAATCAGACTACAACATCATTAGAGATCTTAGCTACACAAGTGACTCACAAATCCCTGATCCACAGAAACTATGTGCATTAATAAATTATTGTTGTTATTTTTCATAGCATTAGGCAACTAATAAATATGTATGTGTAGAAAAAATACTGGAATAATATACACTAAAATGTTCATTTTGGGAGCAGATGTGGTTCAAGCTGTTGAGTGCCTGCTTCCCCCACGGAAGGTCCATGGTTCCATTCCTGGTGCCTTCTAAAAATAGAAGCAAACAACAAATGAACAAATGAAAAAGCCAAATCAGGAGACCTGATGTGGCTCAGTGGTTGAGAGCTCGCCTCCCACATAGGAGGTCCTGGGTTAAATCTCAAGCCCTGGTACCTCTAAAATAAGAAAAAAAGTTATGTCATGATAGTCAATTATGGAAGTTTTTCCTGGTTTATCTGTATTTTCTAAACTTTCCATAATGAGTTTCTTCTGATAAAAGAATAATAATAAAAATAAAAGATATTCTAAAATGAGAGCCTATGAAGCAGCAAGATTACTACCTATTTTTCTGGTTATTATAAAACCTAAGATTCTCATAGGGGACAGAATTTTTTTTTTTTTTTCAAATATCTTACTTCATAAGATAAAATTTGAGGAAGTCTTTTGAAGATTATTCGTAATTGAGCTTTATATTTCTTATAGTTTTGGAGAGAGCTCCTAGATATCGCCAACAGGGTATTTGTCAGCTTTCGGTCCTAGTGATTTTGTAAACTTTTAACTTTTTCTGGATTTTTGTAAGTGTTTGAGTTTGAGAATGGTATCTTGATGCTGTATTAAGCAGTAACTACTGTAATATAAATTTAAAAATATTCAAAACATCTAATTATTAAAGACATTCTCATTCCTTGTGGAACAATTGGAAAACACAGATAGGCACAAGGAAAAAATAAAATCATTTAATACCATCACTGAGAGATAGGGTTTACTAATATTTTGGTATATAGAGAAAATGTTCCTGTGTATGAAATAGACAATAGGTACATAGATAAATAGATAAATATGGATAGATAGATGATAGATACAACAGATACATAGATGGATAGATGATCTAAATAGATGAAAATATGTATAATTTCCATTTATTTCTAAGGAAAATGGATCTGAATTTCTAAAGTTTCTTTTGATTTCTAAATGAGGTAACATGATGTGTGAGCTGTGTTTGCGTCACATAAGAGAGAAAAATTGAAAGGAAGAGGGAACATATCTCCTAAGTTACAAGTAAGACCAAGAAGCTGAAAATGTGGGAGGAAGAAGAGGTAGGGAAGCATGACCCAGTATTCACAACAAAAAATTTTAAAAAAGGCCACACTCTGTTCTTAAAATCTTGCACTAGTTGTTTTCTGTAACTTAAACCAGAGTATTAACTAAAAGAAATTATAGAAACAGAACAGTTGTGAAGATGCAAATGCAGAATTGGAAGCCAGATCACTTAATTTCAGATTCCTGTTTCACTATTTGTTAGGTTCCAGTTCTATTTGTCATCTCTGTAGACCTTGAGAGTTACAGAGATGTTACTAAACCATTTTATTCCTCAGTTTCTACCTCTGGGACATGGGGCTCTTTATGTAATTTAACTAACAATAGGGTTATTATGAGAATTAAATTTTTTAAACTATGGGACAGTAAAACAATACCTGTTATAAATTAATTTTATAATAAATCATTTAATTGTTCATGGTTTTAATTTTCTTTAAAAATTGTATGGTAATTTTGAAAAAATGAAATATATGCTTAAACTTCAATTTTTCCTCTTTGGGACTTACTCGATTAGTTTTTATTTTTGTTGCAAATCATTTTTGTTTTTGAATGACTGTTTTTTTTCTTATACATATTAGTATTTATGTAGACCAAATGTGAGTTTTATTTTGTTTTTTAATGTTTTCCTTCTTCACAAATTATATAAAATATAAAGATGCTAGTTGAGTGTCTCCCTGGCTATGATTTCATTCATGGGTATGTACTGTTTCCTACACAGAAAACTAAAATAAATCTGTCTTTCATTCAAAATATGGGCTAACTGCCTTCATCCTCTCTTTGCCTTCCTACCACCTCTTCTATTCCTAATCTCTCACATTGTGGCTATAATTATTTTCCTAAAACATGGTGAGTATGTTATTCCACTACTTAAAATACATTGATAATTTCTTAGTTTTATAAAGTCTAATTTCTTTCAGAAGACATTTATGCCTCTTCACAATCTTTCCAAAGCTTATTTTTCTACATTAGTGTATATTACTTTCTATTCCACTACTCATTTTATAATTCAGCCTACTAAAACTGATTTCCTAGACCCAAATTTCCTCATGATGTTTCTTCTTTTTAGAAGCCCTTCTTATACTCCTTTTATTGATATACCCTACTTATTCTTTAAGGCAGAAAATCAGATGCTATCTCCAATACAAAGATTCTTCATTGAAAATTCCTCTGTGTGCCTTAGCACTTTGCTTCTGTCACCATTGCAGTAAAAATCCACAAACATGTGAGGCATTTAGACTGTGAATAGTCTGGATTAAAACTGGAACAGCTATCAAAGGAACCCTTAATAAAAGTTGCAGTAGGAACCTGGTCTATCCAGAGTCATTCTCATGGGAGCATTTGTTATACCCAGTTCTTGTTTACATATCTGGGGTTCTTACTCTGGAAACAAACATATGCCTGTGTTAAAGATGGAAAAATCTAAGCCAAGCACCTGACAATTAAAATTGAATTATGTTACTTAATTTAGATTTCTGTGTGTCTGAGCTCTGTGAAATTGGTTTTTGTCCTATTCATTTCTTTTTCTAGAGCCTCATAGAATGCATAGGCATATTACATGTTGAATATTAAAGTGTGCTCATTATTTCAACAAAAATTTCTTAAGCCTCTAATATGTGTGTGAGGTATTATAATAGACTCTGGGAAATCAACAGTCAGTAAGACAGACTGGTGGGGCATGAACCATGTTGGAGACATTGGTGAGGTAGGAAGAAAACAGATCCTGCAGTCTGAAGACAATGTTAAGAATTTTGGTTAATCTTTCCAGCATAAAAATTTAAGAGGGGTCATATGGTCATTTTGGTTCTTTGGAAAGAACACTCTGACAGTTGTTATCAGTGAACAGAAAGAGGTATTTGGAAATCAGTCATGTTTTCTAGGTAAAAGTGAATGATCACCTTCTAAAAGAATGGTGAGCAGAGAGGAAGAATTTTCAATAATTTTTTGATAGTCAATGGTGGACCACAAACAAAGATATACTAGGTATTTATTCTTTAAAAAAACTTAGGACTTAATATAGGCTCAATAAAACTTATTTCAAACAATATTTATACTTTGAATAATAATTTTGAGATACATTAAAAATCATAATCATGAGAGAATCAATAATGGTAAATTTTTCTTACATAGCTGAAAAAGGGTAGAAAAGAACAGTAAGTTTTTGAAGCAAGTTAAACAAAAAGTTTTGTGGATTATCCTGCATTATAATTTAATGTTTTACAGCTATGATTAACAAATATTTTAAAATAAATATATTTTTCAGCTCTTTATCATATTCATCTAGAACCAAAATGCTTTTTAAATAAGATTATTTGTGAGGTAGAATCATAATAAATATAAATAGCAATTATTTGATAAATAATTATAACAAATACTAATCTATCATTACTTCTATGCTGCTGTCTCTATTCTGCAGTGAAGAGTATGCGGAACATTTTAAAAACAGCCATAATGAAATTAATCTGGTTTCAGTTTTCAAAAGCCATGGGATCCTGGACTAAAAAATAGCACAATCATTATATATGAATAATCCAGATAAACAAGTCATTTGAGAATGCCAAAATTGGTTTGTGAATGGTGATATGGGCAGAAGAAAAAGCATTTGGGAAAAATTAGCAAATCAGTCTATAAGATATTTTGGTATTGTCTGGCCACAATCTTTCTTTACTTTCTCAGAAGAGCCAGAACTAAATATCATTAAGAGTTTCTGATAGCATCTGGGTTTGCTTGTTGGGTAATGGAAAATTAGATCATCCAAAAATGATCACAGATAAATTTTACCTTATCCAATTAAAACTAACAGATAAATTTAACTGTATCTCCTAGATTATTACTACGGAAATAGAGTGTGGAAGTTTGATATGGTTATGAATTCCAAAAATAGATATTGGATTATGTTTGTAAAATGGTCTGTACCTGGGCGTGACCAAATTATGATTAGGGTTTTGATTGGGCCAGGTCAGTAGGGTGTTGAGTCCACATCCTTTGGTAAGTGGGAACTTACAGATAAAACACATGGCAAAGGACAGAGTTGGAGTTTTGATGTTGGAGTTTTGACACTGTAGTCTGGAGCCGGAGTCCCAGGAAGTAAGCACACAGAGGAGCTTGGTCATGAGAAAAGAGAGAAGGCCCTGGGAAAAGAAATAAAACATTTGCCTAATAGTCTACAGCTGGCCTTGTGGAGGAAACAGAGGTGCTGAGCCCAGAAAGGAATGAACCCTGGGAGGAGGGGAAGCCTGAACCCTGTTAGACATCAGCAGCCATCTTGCTGCAACACATGGCAAAAGACTGGTGAGGGAAGTAACTTACACTTTATGGCCTGGTAACTGTAAGCTTCTATCGCAAATAAATACCCTTTATAAAAGCCAACAGATTTATGGCATTTTGCATCAGCACCCCTTTGACTGACTAATACAGAATTTGGTACCAAGGAGTGGGGAAGTGCTTTTGCAAATTACCAAAATGCTGGAATGGTTTTATAAATGGGTAAGGGATATTTTTTGGAGGAATTGTAAGACTCTTGATGGAAAAGGCCTAGATTGCTTTGAAGAGACAGCTGATAATAATATGGATGCTAAGGAGCCTTTTTAGGATGATTTAGAAGTAAATGATGAAACTATAATTAGACACTAGAGGAAAGGTGACCCATGTTTTAAAGTTGCAGAGAACTTAGCAATATTGCCTCCTAATGTTTTATGGAAGGCAGAATTTGAAAATGGCATGCCTGGGCATTTAACTGAAGAACTTTCCAAAGTAAACTCAGAGAATGTGGCTTGGCTTCTCTTTGTAGCTTATAGCAAAATGCTAGATGAGAGAGATAAGCTGAGGATTTAACTGTTGGGCACAAAGAAACTGATTCTGGAAATTCCAAGCCCCATTTGAGGACTTAACTGAACTTGGAACTTGTAAATCAGAATTGAAGATACAATTATCTAGGAAAGATTTGTGGAAAGTCTTACTGTCTGATGGCTTGGACCTCTGCTTCTTGCACGCTAAATGAACAAGCTTTTTGAGAGCACTGTATGAACAAAACTACTGTCAGCTTAGACAAAAAGGGACATGAAATGAGAGATTGAAGGAGAAAAAGTTTTAAGAGCAAAACCATGGAAGCTGAGATCTGGAATTGAGACATTGTCTTAGACCAAGAGAGGAACACCACACCTATGTACAGAGAGGTTGAGTTTGCACCAGCAGTTGAAGAGGGTAGATGTTCCCATCCAGTGTTCAGGGAGAGTTTTGCCACCCCAGTGTACAGAGAGGGTGGATCACACTCCTTAAGGATTAGGACAGTTAAGGTCAGCACCTCATAGGTCTGAGAGGGTTGCACCTAATCCCATGGATTAGGGAAGCCCAGCTGGTCAACTCATCGCTCTGAAGAGTTAAGTTAATATGCCAAAGGTTAGGAAGGATGTTGTCTTCACTTCACTGTTCTGGGGGGGGTTAAATCTCTAACCTAATAATTGAGTAAGGTGTGGCAATCACCCCAATGCTCTTTGAGAGTGAGGTCTGGAGCTTGGTCAACATCTTGATGCTTGACTAAGGTGGAACCAAGCCATTGGGCAAGCCTATGAAAAGGGTTCATTCCCATAAGGCCCCAAGGGAAAGAAACCATCATCTTAAGAATGCCTCTCAGACTTTGAAATTAAATGGAGGATGCCCTGCTGTTTTACTGAACTGGAGAAGATCCTTAACTCATAGTTACCTCCTAATTTCTCCTTGTTGTTTTGAAAATGTTTATTCTTTTCTGTCCATTTGTGTATTGGAAGTAGATAAATTGTTTTGTAAGTTTCAGAAGTCTACAGCAGACAGGACTTTGCCCCAAGATAAATGTATTTCTTTAAATTGATTGTGATATGATTCTGTAGTTGTATTGTTACTGATTTAAGATTTTTTTTTTTAATATTGCAATGTCTTTTTTGGAATTCAGAGGATGGAGTATAGAAGTTTGATATTATTGATGAATTCCAAAAAGACATACTGGATTATGTTTGTAAATTGGTCTTTCCCTGTGGGCATATTAAATTGTACTGGATTCAGAGGTTTACCTGATTAAATAATGATCAAGGCTGTCATTGGGCCACATAAGTAGGACATTGCATAAATGCCCCCTTGGTGGGCAGGGGCTCACAGAGAAAATGACATGGCAGAAGAGATAGTTGGAGCTTTTGAGGTGAAGCCTAGGAAGTGAACACACAGGAAAAGAACATAGAGAAATAGAGACAGGTCCTTAGACATGGAAGAAGCCCTGAGGAGAGAAACAGAGCTGTTCACCTGATCATCTACAGCTGACCTTGTAGAGAGAGGGAAACCCTAGAAAGCCTCATAGTCTATAGCTGACCTTGTGGAGAAAACAGAGGAGCTGATCCCAGGGAGAAATGAATCTCAGAGGAGAGGAACCGAGGAAGTCTGAACTCTGGCAGACATCAGGAACCATCTTGTTCCAACACATGGCAGAAGACTTTGGTGAGGAAACTAACTTTTGCTTTATGGCCTGGTAAATATAAGCTTCTACCCTAAATAAATACACTTTATAAAAGCCAACAGATTTCTGGTATTTTGCATCAGCACCCCTTTGGCTGCTTAATATGTAGAGTATACTTTTATTTATTCTAAGATCTGGTAATTTACATGCCTCATATACAAATTGTAGGGTATGGGCAAATATCCTTTAGACAGCAGACTTGTCTCAATTAAAAAACTATTTGCTCTTATTCCATTTAAATATTCTTTAAACACAATGCCAGTCTCTTAAGTACCTCACATTATATATTGTGTCTGTATGAGCATATATGAATAAAGTGTGTGTCCATCCGCTGAAAAAGGACATGTACCAAGAAAAAAGGAAAACATTTATTTTCCTACCAAAATTATATATATATAAGGAAATTCTAATTCTTTTAAACTTATACATCTAGCTTTGGCCCTGTGCCATTCATTTACAATCAATCCATGTGTTCAAAGCCCCACATCATAACTCAAGTAAGTTCCCTCCTTAGTCTCCAAGAGAAATACAACTTATATATCACTTTCACTAAATGACCTGTTCTTTTAAATGATTATTTTAAAATAATAATAACAAAAGAGAAACTAATTACCAGGACAGATCATGCCCAGTCATCCTATTCAGAAGAATTGAGAAATGGAGAACAAGCACTGTGTGCACAATAGAAATCTCCTCTGTTGGCAAAGATCTAGAGGACCTGTGATCAGGTAGTTAACTACCTCATTTAATCACTAAACATACCATGGCATATTCCATCCAATTTTTCTGGCAGGAACTTTGCAAGACGTGGAATGTAGTCTAAGAGAAAAGATCTGTCTTTGGTGTTTCACCACTTAGTGGTTAAAACTTGACAGGAATTGTCCACTATTTCAGTTTTCACTCCACTTACTATTATAGTTTAGCCTAAAATGCTGTTTTAAATTTACTTGCATCCACAACAAATTTCACTTTTCCTTCCTTTCCACTCATGAGGTCATTCCACTAAATGTAGCCATCTTCACAATATACTTACATAGCAAATAAGTCTTTCTGATTGACATAAACAATCAACAATTGCTATAGAAACACAGAAAGATTTAATGATATTAATGTCCATTTCAATGGTATATAAACACATGCTGGTATTTTGAAATATTTATGGGTTTTATAGTTAAGAAGTTCATTACATATTAAAATTCTCTTCTGTAGATTTTTGTTTCCCTCATAGAGATCACTTATTAAATATACAAATACTATTCCCAAAATAGTGTTTATAGTGATAATAAACAGTCACAGTCCAAATAACATTCTGAGAAAGAAGACAGGAAAGCTTACTAGAAAGAGAGCTTACTAGAAAAAAAATTATATTTTTTGAAAATTAATGGGGGTTATGAATCTGGAAAGATAAGATAGATATGTTTTTCTCTATTCTTCCAATTAAATACTCTAAAAGCATTGATTAATAGCAAATGCTATTTATATATAACATAATGTCAAACATAAGAAAACTCAGAAAGGGGGCAAATGAAGGAAGACTAGTTAGGGATCTGAAGACCCAAGGAATGACATGACAATGAGTTCCCAGGGGTTTTGTTTTGCCTTAAATGTGCCAGTTTCAGAAATGCTAACAGGCACAGACAAAAAAAAAAGTGCAAATAAAAGCCTGATCTCTCTAGCCAGAGGACCAGAAAGAGGGCAGTCTAGCAAGACATAAAGCTTTTAGGTAGTAACCTCTCTATTCCTGTCAAACACCATAGGAAAAAACAACAACTGCAGCCTCACACTACCCTGTCAGCAAAGGCCCCATGAGAAGACCAGACTTACCTTTACCAGTCTGCCAAAAGCTCGCCTCAACCTCCCCCCACTACTGGGGTAGTATTGGAGCATGCAAAATGGGGAGCCAGAACTTTCACCAATACTTGGCTGTAATGAGCAACTCCTCTCTTCCCCTCTGGCAGTTTCAGAGGAAACCTAATGAAGAGTCAGAAATTTTACCACTGCCCTTAAACTGGAGGCCACACCCCTTGCCTTCTGTGCAATGCAGGCCCTGTGGGGAGTGTGGCCTCACCTAGCTGAGTGTGATCAGTGGAGGCCTACAGGAACCTGAACTTACACAACATCTACACTAGTAACAAGGACTCCCTTCTCACTAGATATCAATGGAGGCCAAGTAGTATACGTAGACTTCCACCTCCACCTGGCACTAATGAGGCCATGGCCTCTAGTCTCACCAGAAAGGCCTCAGAAGAGGGCTAATAGAACAGAATCTTTAATACTTTCCAGATTTTTCATAATATAATACCCAAAATATCTACTTTTTAATTAAAAAAACAAAACAAAACACTCATCATACCAAGAACCAGAAAATTTCCAACTTGAATGAAATGAAAAAATCAACAGATATCAACATCAAGATGACACAGATACTAGAATTATCTGACAAGGATTTTAAAGCATTCACCCAAAATTTCTTAAACAAACAATAAAGAACACACTGGAAACAAATGAAAAAATAAATACTCAAAACCAAAGAAATATAATCTTAGCAAAGAAATAGAAGATACAAGAAAAAACAAAAGGAAATTTTAGAACAGAAAAATAGAATAGCCAAAATAAAATACATGATGAATGGACTCAACAGCAGGATGGAGAGGACAAGGAATAAAGAAATCAGTGAACTTGAACACAGAAGAATGGAATTACCTAGTCTGAACAACAGAGAGAAAACAGAATGAAAAAAAAAAAAAAGAGAGAGAGCGAGATCCTCAAGAACTTGTGAGATTATAACAAAAAATCTAACATTTCTGGATTGCAGTCTTAGAAACAAAGAAGAAAGGAGGTGGGACTGAAAGAGTATTTGAAAAAAAATGGCTGAAAATTCAAACAAGTTGACCATTAATTCATGCTAAGATAAATCATAATTAAGTTTTTGAAAACTAACATATAAAAAAATTTTGAAAGCAGTGCAAAAAAAGAGCACCTTATCTAAAGAGGAAAAACAATATAACAGCAGATACCTCATCAGAAACCATGGAGCACAGAAAGAAGTGAGACATTTTTACAGTACTGAAAGCAAAGAATTTGGCAACCAATAATTCTATACCCAGCAAAAATATACTTCAGGAATAAAGGGAAAACAAAGACATCCTCAGATGAAGGGAAACTAAGATAATTCATTGCAAACAGATCTACGCTAAAATAATGGCTAAAGGAAGTTCTCTAAATAGAAAGAAAATGATAAAATAATCATTTACCATCAGGAAGGAGGAAAGAATAGCAAGAGCAAATACATGGTCAAATACAATAAATATCCCTTCTCATCTTGAGTTTTATGAATCATGTTTGATGACTGAAGCAAAATTTTTCACACCATCAGATGTGGCCCTCAATTTATGTAGAGGAAATATTTAAGACAATTAAACATAAAAGTGAAAGCTAAAGAGTTTTAAAGGGTGGTATGTTTTCTATATTTCAATCATAATGGTTACATGTTGACACCAGTAGACTGTGATAAGTTATTTAAATATAATGTAATATCTTGAGAAACAAAAAAAATGCTATTATAAGTAGATACACAGAAAAACAACATAATAAACTAAAATAGATAAAGTGTTCAGGAAACTCACTGGAAAGCAGGAAAGAAAACAGAGGAAAAAATGAAACAGAAAACAAAATATAAAATGTCAGGCTTAAGCCCTAATATATAAATAATTACATTAAAATTAAATAGTCTAAATATACCAATTAAATGATGGATATTGATAGAGTGGATAAAAAAATGATCCACGTATTTGCTGTCTATAAGAAACTCATGTCAAAAATATATACAGGTAGGATGAATGTAAAAGGATAGAGAAAGCTATAACATACAAATATGAAACAAATGAAAGCAGGAGGGACAGAATTCCTATCAGATACAGTAGACTTCAGAGCAAAGGAAGTTCAGAGCAAAGGGGCAGAGAGGAATACAGTATAACATAATGACAAAAGTATCAATTTATCAAGAAAATATAACAATCCTAAATATGTGCACACTAAAGAGGAGAGCTGCAAAGTATGTTTATTAAAAATTGATAGGACTAAAAGGAGAAATAGGCAAATCTATGATTAGATTTGGAGATTTCAATAGCCCTCTGACATGGATAATTGATAGAACAATGAGTCAGGAAATCAGCAAGAATGTAGAAGAACTCAACATCATCAAACAAAAGGATCTAAATGACATTTACTCTATCCAGCAATTGCAGAATACACATTTTTTTTTCAAGAGCACACAGAACATATACAAAGATAGGCCATATCCTGGCCATAAAACAAAGTTCTACAACTTTATAAGAATTGAAATCATACACAGTATGTACTTTAATCAAAATGGAATCAAATTAGAAATTGGTAACAGAAGATAATGGGGAAATCTTCAAATACTTAGAAAGGAAAGCATATAAATTTAAGAAAATCCATGGATCAAAGAAGAAAAATCAAGAGAAATTTAAAAATACATTGAATTGAATGAAAATGAAAACACAACTGTATTAGCCAAAGGTGTGCTGATGCAAAATACCAGAAATTGGTTGGTTTTTATAAAGAGTATTAATTTGCAATAGGACCTTACAGATATCAGGTCATAAAGCATAAATTACTTCCCTCAACAAAGTTCATTTTCACGTGTTGGAGCAAGATGGCTGCCAACATTTGTGAGGGTTCAGGCTTCCTGGGTTCCTCCCTTCTAGGGTCTTACTTCTCTCTGGGTCCAGGGTTCCTCTCTTCCCAGGGCTTGCTGCTTCCTGGGCTCAGGATTCCTTTCTTCCTGGGGCTTGCTTCTCATTCCTCTTTGTGCTTACTTCCTGAGGCTCCAACTTAAGGCTTCTGCATCAAATTCCAACATCAAAACTCCAACATCAAAAACTCTCAGCTCTGTCCTTTGCCATGCCTTTTGTCTGTGAGTTCCCACCCTTGGTGGGTAGAGACTCAACACCCTAATGACATGGCCCAATCAAAACCCTAATAATAACTTAATCACACACAGGTACAGACCAGATTACAAACATAAACAAATATCTATTTTCTGAAATTCATAACCATATCAAACTGCTGTAACAACATATCAAATGTGAGCTACAGCTAAAGTGGAGCTGAGAGGGAAATTAATAGTATTCAATGCTCTTATGGAAAAAACTCAAACTAATAATCTAAGCTTCTGCTATAAGAAACTAGAAAATGAAAATCAAAATAAACCTAAGGCAAGTAGAAGGAATGAAGTAAAGATAATAGGAGGTCAATTAAATTTAAAAACAGAAAAAGATTATGAAAATCATTGTAGCAAAATACATATTAAAAGAATGATAAAATTGGCTAACCACCACTACAACTAACAGAGAAAAAAAGAGAGAAGATAATAATGATTTATAAAACAGGGATACCATTACAGACTATGCAGACATCAAAAGGAGAAAAAGGGGACCCTATGAATGACTCTACAAACATAAATTTGACCACTTAGATGAATTGAACCATTTACTTGAAAACACAAACTACTACAATGCAACAAATATGAAACAGACAATTTAAACTGCTGCACAATATTTAAGAAATTGAATTCGTACTTTTCAAACCCCATGGAAAGACAATAGATCTAAAATAGATAAAACAATATTGTTAAAGAGGAATAAAGTGAAAGGAATCACTCTACCTAATTTGAAAACTTATATAGCTACAGTAATCCAGAATATGTGATATTGGTGGAAGGACAGATGCAAAGAAGAGAGAATCCATAAATAGTTACACACAATGGATTTTTGGCAAAGGTGCAAAACAATTCAGTGTTGGAAGCCTGGCCTTTTCAACAAATAGTGCTTGAGGAAGTGGATATGTATGGGCGGGGAGGAAAAAGAACCTTGACCTAAACTTCACATCTTATATAAAAATGGGCTCAAAATGTATCATAGGTATATATGTAAAACTATGAAACTTTTATAAGAAAGTATAGACAATCGTTGGGGCCTAGGACTTTGTGATGAGTTCTTAGAAATTATAATAAAAGCATGATTCATAAAAGTGAAAAAACTGTATAACTTGACTTCATTTAAATTTTAAACTTTTGCTCTATGACATGGAGAGGCATTTCATTGACGAGGAGTCCCAGATGACAAATAAGCATGTGAAATTATTTACAACATCACAAGTTGTATTAGTTTGCTAGGCTGCTAGACTGCAGAATACCAGAAATGGGTTAGATTTTACAATGGGGATTTGTTTGCTTCCAAGCTTACAGTTTTGAGCGAGGAAAAATCCAATTCAAGGCATGATCAGTTGACGTTTTCTCCCCAAAGAGTGGCTGTGGGCATTCCTGGAAACTTCTGTTGGGTGACAAGGCATAGGTGGTGTCTTTTGGACTCTCCCTTCTCTTCCAGTTTTCACTGCATTCAGCTTCTTGGTTTCATGGCTTTCTCTCTGCTTCTGTGTGTTTCTATCAGTATTTATCCCATTTATAAATGATTTCAGTAAGAGGATTAAAACCCAAGGAGGGCCACACCTTAAATGAAGTGGCCTAATTAAAAGATCCCACCCACAATAGGTTTATACTCTCAGAAATGGATTAACTCTAAAAACATAATTTTCTGGAGTCTATCTAACTTCAAACTGTTATACTAGTCATTAAGGAAATGCAAGTTTAAAATACAGTGAAATAGCACTACAAACCTATTAGAAGAGCTAAAGTAAAAACTAGTGACAATATGAAATATTGGTAAGGCTTTCTCATACATTGTTGTTGGAATGCAAAATGGTACAGCCACTCTGCAAAAATAGTTTGGAAATTTCTAAAACAAAACAAAATGCTAAATATACATTTACTATATGACCCAGCAATCACACTCTTAAATATTCATCCCTGAAAAGTGAAAACTGTGTCCCACACAAAAACTTGCACATTATAGATCATTGAAGCTGTATTTGTAATAGTCCAGAATTGGAAGCAACCAGAATGTCCTATAATATGTGAATGGTTAAACAAACTGTGGTACATCCATTCCATGGACTACTCAAAAATAAAAAGTAAAAAATACTGACACAAGAAGCAACTTGGATTGCTCTCAAGGGCATTATGCTGAGTGAAAAAAAGCCAGTCTCAAAAGATCACATACTACATTATTCATTTTTTATTATAATGTTAGGATGACAAAATAATGGAGAACAAATTAGTTGTTGGAGAGTTTATGGGTGGTGGGGAGAAGATTGGGTGGGTATGACTGTAAAGAGACATACATAAGAGAGCTTTCCTTGTTTTGGTAGTGTATTATAGTTATGTAGGGTATAAATATTCGGGAAAACTGGTCACGTGTATAAGAGCACTTCTCTGCAAAATAGTTGCAATTTCCTGTGAATCTATAATTATTTCAAGATAAAACGTTAAAAAAAGAAATAATGGGGAACTTACACATCATTCTCTAAAGTTGACTAGGGAATTAAAACTGACCTACCACTGAAGGCAATCAAAAACCAGAAATGAATATGAAAAGCAACTTATTAAAGGCATCAAAGAATTAACCACATCCTTAAAAATTGCTTGGTCTAGGGGAAGGCAGAAAGACACAGAGATGAGCTTGCCACTGGCTAGTTCTATATCAGATGAAAATCCTAGAGGTGACTGAGGCCCAGGGTTTCCATTATCATAATTGGGGGTGGAGGAGTGGTACTGACATCTAGAAGGTAGAGGCCAGGAATGCTGCTAAACAGTCTTCAATGTACAAGACTGCCTGCACAACAGAAAATTATCTGGCCCAAAATGTCAACAGTACTTCTATTTTAGAAGATTTCCTCTTTTCCAACAAATTTCCTGAGTTTTGTAGTTCTCACACAGTCCTGAAAATTATTACTATAGGTCAGTTTTAGTTGGGCAGGTGCGCCAAGCTTAATCTAGCTTAATTCAATTAGAGAATCAATTATGGCCCAAGTCAGAGAGCTATATTCTTATTTATTTATTTATTTATTTTTAAATTTAATTGCCTTTTTATAAAAATATACATAGATCACAAAAATTATTATATTAAAAATATATAAGAGGTTCCCATTTACCCCGCACCCCACCCCACTCCTCCAAATCAACAACCTCTTTCCTTATTGTGGCACATTCATTGCATTTGGTGAATACATTTTGGAGCACTGCTGCATTGCATGGATTATAGTTTAAATTCTAGTTTACACTCTCCCTCAGTACATTCAGTATGGCAGGATATATAATGTCCAGCATCTGTCCCTGCAATATCATTTAGGACAACTCCAAGTCCTCAAAATGCCCCCACATCACATCTCTTCTTCCCTCTCTCTGCCCTTGGCAAGTACTATGGCCACTGTCTTCACGTTAATGACACAGTTTCTTCAATTGCTAGAGTCACAATAGTTCTATAGAATACCAGTAAATCCACTTTAATCCATATTTTATTCCTCAATCCTGTGGACTCGGGGATGGTGATGTCTACTTCACCTCTAAATCGAGAGGGGGGTTAGATCCCGCATGGTTGATGAATGCAAATCAGAGAGCTATATTCTTTTGTCGTGTTTTTAAGGGCTTGCTGACTGACATTTTCAGGAATTACAGAATACTCTCATTAGTTCTTTCTACTAGGTTTTGGGACCTGTCTTGCCTAAAATTTCTCATGCCTAGACAGTAAGGGTATGAAAGAAGAAACTAGGTTTACTCACTATCCAAAAGCAAGTGCAAATATATTCTAATTGTTCCAATAGTAAAAATTTTACTTGTACTGTCAAATGAAAATCAAGTTTATTAAATTAAGGAAGCTTAAGAAGCATCCTGATAACATTAGCCTTTCCAACACCCCTAAGTGATTCAAAATGTGGGCGTGAAAAACACAGCTGTAAACCAATCTAGATAATAGCATAATTAGCCATCACAATCAGGCTCCACCATTCTCCTTCCAAACCAACTCCATAGTGGTTATCACATCTTCAAAAATAAGAAGCTGTACTTTAAAAACAGAATAAAGGTACATGATTATAAAGGAAGTAGTAATTCATTCCAAGATCAGGTCAAAAAAATTCTAACCAAGGATGTACAGCCACTCTAACCCTCACCTTCCAGAAAGTTCAAAACAATGCCATGACCTATTCTCGATACTTAAAAAATTCTACTGAGAAATCAAGTGTTATTTGAGCTATGAGGTTTCCTTTCTCTTACTCTCTCTCTCTCTCTCTTTCTCTCTCTCTCTCTATTTTTGTTTGATTTTATTTTACTTTTCCCTCAAAAGGAGCCAAGACTGCTAGGATTTGACCCTCTGCTTGCAAGAAATAAAGGATCTCAAAAGCAAATACTGGAAACCCTGTAAAATCCTCTCAGACATATTCCCTTAGAAAGGATGGGAGGAAAAGAAAGCCATAAAGGCTTTTAAAATCTTTTTCCTTTCTATTCAGGACAGCAGAAGTACAAGTGGTAAGGGAGGCTGCACTCCACACACATACTTGCATTCACTTTAAAGAATAGTGACCTATGTGTAAATAGTCTATCTATAAACCAGGTTTCGTGCTTTTTCTTTTTTTTTTTTTTGGGGGGGGGGGGGGGAGGCGGGCTTCCTTTAGATGGGTATAGTGAGAGTTAAGTGCTTTATGACCAGTGACTGTAAGTTGATATAAAAACTGGAGGAAATAAGGAAAACAAACTTTGCCTTTAAATAGACGTGGTTACAGTTTCTGTTTACAAGCCTGAAGAGTTGTACATATTAAAACTGCTGCATAGCTCCATCCCTGGTCAAAGAAATCCCCCCTCCTGTTTCTTTTCTTTTTCTTTTTTTCCCTTTCCCCTGAGGACACTGAAGAAGTCAGATCTCTGGGAAACAGCATTTACGAAAGGAAGCTTTTCCTAGCTTGTACTAGAAAACGATGGCATCTCATCTCTGCATAAAATAGCACTAAACCGAGTCACAATGCCGGAAGCTGTGCTCTCCGCTTCTTTTCAATAGGATGTAGATTATTTCTAATGAAAATACTAAATAATATTGCAGTCTTGCCCATGTATGTGACACATCAATTCTTCTAATTTCCCTCTTAACCCAGATAATTTTAAGCTTTATCTACCAATAATGCCACGTGAGTAAGAAAAACATCGTTAACAATATGACCGTGTTATCTAGGTATTTGGCATCAAATTTAACGAGAGTCTGCCATTTGACAATTATTTCTCTAGCACCGCAGACAGTAAAGAAAATGTTTTCTTTCATCCGCAAATGACTAACATTTTATTGATGTTTCAAAATGCAGTTGAATACTATTGCACTTTCAATTTCCGAGCCGTTTTTGAGAGTTAAGACTGAATACTAATCACATCGGTAACTCCTGCTGCCAACGCCTGGGTTAATTGAGGAGCCTTGAAGTGTCTGTTCAGCCGGGAGGCGTTACTGGCTAGGTTCTCTTCGATCAGTCAGGCTGGGTATTCACAGGTGATGGGAACCCTCCCCATTCCCCATATACTCTTATGCGCAGAGATAAAAATCATCTTGAGCACCGCTACCGCCAAGCAAAACGACTCCCTGCCTGCTTCGTAAAGAGCTCAGTCTGGGGAGGCAGCCGGATGCTGACCCCTGCAGAGATTATTGCTTCTCTGCGCTTTGCCAAAGGACCCTGCTAACGTTATTGAAACGAGTTAGGGATGTGCGAGATTTTGTTTTATATAGTTTCTCCAAGGGAAGAAGAGCTGGGGCCAGGCGAAGAAAATATTTTTTAAATCTGCTAAAGAGGGATAGAAATGGGGGGTGGGGAGGGAAGAATCAGAGAGGATGGGAGCTTATATTTTTATTTCTAGTTTCTCTCCCTCACTTTCCCGCTGCTTCCCCAATTCCTCGCTGAACAAGATTGATTGGCAAAACTGCTATTGACTCGGGCCTCGGTTTTCGCATTGATTTGCAAATGGTTCGGAGCAGCTAAGAGATCTTGAATCTGGAAACGAGTTCAAAAAGGAAGAAGAAAAAAAGGGTAGCGGGCGACAGCATGCGCAGCACCCCATTCTGCGGTGGGCCTGGGCAGAGACCCAAAGCAGCCGGGAGAGCGGCGAAGGGGCTGCGGCACGGCAAGCAGGGGTTGCCCCTTTGCGTCGCGGAGAAGGAAGCCTGCTGAACCTGGTTTGGAGAATGCTGAAAAATATAACCTTGTGACTGGTTAAATCCAATAACTCCGCTCTGCTTTGATTCGGCTACGTGGATCATTCCGCCTGATAGGCTCAAACGGGTTAAACTGCCTCTTACATAAGAGGACTGCCTGGTTCTACACAATTAAAACACTTGATTGCAGTCTCTTCCCGACTCCGCATCCCCGCACTACTCGCCAGGTCCCTCCCAGCGCGCCTGCGTGCCGCGCGCGCACAGGCTCCTGCGCGCACCCCCAGCGCGTGCAGAACCGCGCACCCGCGCCCGCGTGCGCAAACTATACACACGCGCGCGCGCATACTACTCTCTCTCTCTCTCTCTCTCACTCCATCTCCCCACTGACCATAGTCTCGCCCCCAAACAGATGTACAACTTAGTGCCAACATGCACAGAGAAGAGGGTGGCGTCCTCTACTCCTTATTGACTGACCCTACAGCCATGCACACTGTTCTACCTCAGAGCCTTGCACCCCTGCAAAAATCAGTCCCGCTTCCTTCGTCTTTGCCTATTTCCGAAAAGGAGTAAAGGGAGAACTAGTTGGCCGCTGGTCAACAGAAGTCAGTCGCTGATATAAGGTAAAAAAACTCACTGCCGCCGGCGTCATAATGGCGCCAACCAAACAACTTGGAGGAGTTTAAACTTACGGTGCCTGGAGAGGTAAAATGCACTGGAGAGGGAAAGCTTCCCTCTGCCCTCCCTACCCTAGCCCCGACAAGAGACTTTTTTTTTAAGCAAAGCATCACTGTAGTGCCTGTGACAGAAAGATGCAGGAGGCATCTTTCTTTCCCCCTCAGTTTGCATAATTGTGATATATCTCCCCCTGATTTTTTTTTTACTTGTTTTTCATTTTCTTTCCTGTTTTTTTTTTCTCCCCCTTTCCCCCCCCCCCCCCCCCTGCTCCATCACTAGCCTCCGGGCGGGGTTGCTAAGGAAACGGCCGCTTGGCAACGCGCGCGAGCCCGGGGGCCGGCGGCGGCCGCTGCGCCCCGCGCTGCTTCTGCTGCTGCTGCTGCGATTGCAGCCGCCGCTCGCCCAGCCTCCGCCGCCGCCGCCGCGCCTCCTCCCTCACTCGCCGGCGCGCTCGCCTCCTCGCTAGATGGTGTGCGAGCCGCCGGAGAATTAGACACACTCCGGACGCGGCCAAAAGCAACCAAGAGGAGGTGTAGTGTGGTGCCAGGGGGTGGGAGGGGAGGGAGGGAGGGAAAGCGAAGAGGAGGAGGGGAGGCAAAAAAAGAGAGAAACAACACCTAACAACTGGGAGGGGGGGAAAGAAAGAAAGAAAGAAAAGAAACCCACCCACCCACAAAAAAAAAAAAAAAAAAAAAATCCTGTGGCGCGCCGCCTGGTTCCCGGGAAGACTCGCCAGCACTAGAGGGTGGGGGAGTGCGAGCTGAAAGCTGCTGGAGAGTGAGCAGCCCTAGCAGGGATGGACATGATGCTGTTGGTGCAGGGTGCTTGTTGCTCGAACCAGTGGCTGGCGGCGGTGCTCCTCAGCCTGTGCTGCCTGCTACCCTCCTGCCTCCCGGCTGGACAGAGTGTGGACTTCCCCTGGGCGGCCGTGGACAACATGATGGTCAGAAAAGGGGACACGGCGGTGCTTAGGTAGGAAAAACGGCGTGCTTTTCGTACTTGTCTCAGTCTATCTTTCTGTCTCTCTTTCCACCCTCCTTGCGTTCTTTTTAAACCGAGAATTAATGCTGGTGGTGATCACCATCAAAAGACCACGTCTCAAGATATCCAGGCACTGACTCTTTCCGGAGCCCCGGTTCCTTTACACTGGGGAAGGTAGCAAGCAGGACTCGTGACGCTAAAGCACTTTGCCAGAACGCCAAGTGGCCCCGGGATGAGTGAAGTGTGAGGTTTGGAAGGAGGGGCAGGTGCCACTTTGAAACTCAATTCACAAGGTCTGTGTTTTACTGTCATGGTGTACTCTTGGAGAGTCTGACAAGTTTATCAGGTTTGTTTCTGTTTTACTGTAGCAAAAGCGACTCTTTCAAACTGCTTTCTATCTGCTCCTATTTATTTTCCCTCTCATTTTGATACTTACGCTCAATTCCAGATTTCTCTTCTTTCCTCTCAGCTTTCCTTCTTTCCTTTAACGGCTTTCTCCCTTCCTCCCCCTTTTCTTCTCCCTCTTACTTTATCCATTTCTCCATTTCTTTCCTACCCTTTTTTCTTTGCCTCTATTTTCCTCTCCATTCTCTTCCTCTTTTTGTTTTCTCCTCATTTCCCTCATTCCTTGTATCGCCACCACTCTTAATTTTTGACGCCTTTATTTAGCCTATTTCCTCCCCTCTTCATTCTTACATTTTTCTCCATTCCCCATTTTTCTTCCTCATTAAAGTGTCTGTTCCGTGCCTTGTCTACCCTCTTTTGACTCCCTCTCCATTTCCCAACTGTCTCCCCATCCCCCTTCCCTGTCACACACATATGCATATTTCCTCTTCTCCCCTCCAGTATCATTTTCTCACCCTCACAAATCTCTTTTTCATAAACACACTCCATCACATACTTTATCTCACATCCTCACACATGTTGGCCCTTCTATGCTCTAACGAGCACTTCCACATTCAGATTCTCTTTCACTGCTTAGAAGGCACACACTCCTTCACTGTTCCACACACTGTCACTTGCACATGTGTACACACCACCAGTCTGTCTTCCCTCTTTCTTCCCATCTTCCTACTAAAGTCCATTTTCAGTTTTACTCGTTTTTCTCACTCTGCCTTTTTTCCTCTTTTTCCTAAGCTTGAATATTGAAAGGTTTGTCACTAATGAATATCCATAGGCTGATTTTAACCCTAAGCAACAGCGCAGAGTGTGCTTCTGGACACATTTTTTCTTCCAAGAAAACATAAATTGGTGATCAGCAGTGATTATATCTAAACAAAACAAAAACAATAACACACAAAAACCCTTATTCCTTCTTTTCCCATTGCCCTTCTTTCTCTTTCTCTCTTCCCTACCTGACACACACCTCAAATCTTCCTGAAAGATCCTCTTTCTCTCCACTGGGTGGTAGTTGGCTTTTAAGTGTGGATTCACAAAGTCAGTTTACTTGGAATGCTTGAGGTGAAAGAGTGTAGGATATGTTTCTGCTTGAATTATGCAACATATTTTAAATTTAATGATGTGGGTGTGGTATATGACTTACACCTACCAAAACATACTTTTGAGGCTAAATTTAGATAAAGTATTATTATATTTTCTTATATTAATTAATAATGTTTTTCTAATGTACCTTGTTATTGTTATAAACATAGAATTCCAGTGAATGTAGGCAAAAGTGACAAATAATTTTTATAACTAAGTAAAATACTTTTTTCTTGCTGGTAGCAGTGAAAAAGTCTTTGCAAAGCACAACATTATAAAGGATATAAATTAGATTCATATTTATGTTCTTCGTATTAAGTTTGTTTTTAAAGTTTGAACAATAGTGGTTCAGACAAAACACTGTATTCAGAGGCTGCAAGCACATATCATGTGAGCTGAAATCTGTATGTTCCATAGCAACTTATTGCTTATTTATAATAAGCAATAACATTTTTACTCTGAAGTGTTTGACAGAGTGCTTGTCTTTTGATTGCTTTTATCGTGGCATTTTGTTTTCTAAAAACATTCTAATAAATACTATATTAATTAAAATAGCTGGACCTCCGTTCTGTTTCTAGGAAACCTGTGCTTAGTTCATTTATTGCCTCCAGCAGTGAAGCTTCTTTAACATGTGGTAATCATATTTTTCTAATGTTGTTGGTTTGGTGCAGTCCTTGTTTACTTTATGTGTATTGCACCTCATCCATTCATATGTTATATCCTGAGTGTTGTAGTTTCTTATTTTAGGGAACATTTTACTTTTAAACTTTTTAAAGAGAATAAAAACACTGTCTCTTCTCAGAAAGAGAAGAAACAAACAAACAAAAATAAACATTTTTTTGTTTAATAAACAATCATTTCTTGACATATGAAACAGAAATTTGACCTGCATTACTTTTTACCAAAAGTAATTTGCTCCTAAGAATTCTGTAATTCTCTAGGGAGTATCCCAGTTTACGAACTTTTTACCTTTTCCATATATTTTAAACGAATTTAACATATTTAATTACCAAAAAATTCTCAGTTCTATTAAAATATTGAATTGTGCTTATTTTTTCCCTTAATTCTTCTGCTGATCTTTTATTTGCTCTGTTAATAGACCAGTAGAGACAGAACTTAAGGACTAATTGAGTGTGTGTAAGGCAGTTGACATGTTTTTCATTAAAAATGTCATAGACTTATGCTTTATAATTTTATTTTGGATACTTAAAATCATATTTGTGATATTCTCTAATGCATTAGAATATTAAAAGACTGTTCTATCCTTCAAACATATCTCTCCTCCAATCAAAGTATATGAATCTAGTATTCAAAGAACAATTTACTGAATTACATGATACGATTTATTATGCTTTATACAATATACCCCATTTATTATAAATGTAATGTAGTTCTCAAAGTGTCTGTAAAAAGCAAATAGTAGCATAACTGAAGTTATCAAACAACTCTAAGTGTTAAAGCCCTGAGAGTGCCAATATTCCATTCAGAGTTTCTTTGCTTATGGTTACATTAATGAAAGTGAAGATAATGTTCAGATGATATCTTTCTATCTCTAAAGTGTCAGCATGTCCCTTGTTGAGAATAGAAACAAGAAAAACAAAACTTTCTTTAGCTGGGTTTATAATATCCAAGGGAGGTTCATTCTTTGATTTTCTAACTAAATCCATCATTTTGTAAATCATCTTCCTTTAGCTTAAGTAGAGGACTCATAATGAAATTTCATTTAATAAAGTCAACATTTTTATTATTTTACCTTTGCCTCTAAGGTTGTTGAAGCGATATGTTAAGTGTCAAATAACCCCTTACTTCTAATAATGCTACTCAACCCCTGAAGAATTCACTTGAGCTCTCTGACCTTTCTTTATAAAGATAAGTATTTAATGATGCATCTATTTAATATTGTAACAACTGATACCTCTTTTACTTAAGTTTTGGATTTAAATAAATACATGAACATTTAAAATACAATATAATTTGCTATGAGTCAGAATCAATATTTTCATTAACTTATTAGATATAGGCTTAGATTTTTACTAGGTGAAATACATGTTGTATTTTATGCCTAACAAAGCTTATTAATCTGTACATAGAGAAATTATCTTTCTCCTGTCTTCAAGTCGCATTTTTTCATTCATGGAAGATCTAAGTTCATGTGTCATGGGGTGAGTTAGTAGAGGTCATCTATATATAACATAGGTCACACAGGACCCAGTATTTCTAGACCTGGAGAATCAAGGGGCATGCCAATACATAATTTCAGATAGCTTTATATTGTAATGATGAAATTCCTTGAATGTAAATTGATTTATTTAATTTTTACCTCATTAAAAAACACAGCTATATAAGCAACTCTAAAATGTTTAAAATTCTTTGGAAAAAATTCGAGGAACACCTTTTTTTTTCTCCCAATGCCTGCACATTTTTAAAAACACATGTCATTGTTAAACTAATTCTTTCAACCTGTTTCCACTTCAACAATTCTGTATGAATTTTGTACATTTTTAGCCATCTTCCTGATATGAATTAAAAATATCCTATTCTCTGCTTGTCATGCTTTAATCAAAGGAAGAGAGATTCTCTTCTTAAATATAATATCTTCCTTTTTCTTGGCAAAGTTTAACACAATTCTGTCATTTTAATACAATAGAGATTCTACTATGATATTGTAATAAGGAGGAAGACTACTCAGAGCTTAGAATGAATTTTCATAGAAAATTGGAAGCCACAAAAGTTTAGGAGGTAGATTTTTGAGTGGATATGAGAAGTATTTGTTACTTCTCAGTCTACTTGCCCAATGCATTTTGTTTTACGATTAAGCACACATTAACTAGTTTTTGTTTGGGATGTATGTTATTGAATACAATGAAGTAAATGATTTATGTTTGGAAATGCTTACTTACCAATAGTAATGGAAATCAATTATTTTGTACTTTTGGATTATCATTGGAGAGCCTCGTATAGTCTCTTGAGTCATTCATTCCTACACATTGATGCATTACAATTTCCAAATACATTTTTCAGCTATATAGACATTTTCAATTTAGAACACTGAGGCATTTAAATTTATATGCTTTTTAAATAGTGTCCTTAAATATGCTGAGGATTGTTTCCTTCTTTAAAAAAGTGGATTAATAGATTGTCACACTGAATCAATTTGGAAAAATATGCTCCAGAATATGGAATAAAGTACAATAACATTACTGTAATGGTTTACAGAATTGTTCTACCAGTAGGAGTTATAGATTATATTAATGAACAAAAGAGTATATTCACATTTTCTAGATAACTTCACTTTTGAGCATCTCTTTAGTTCAGAACACTTTGATGTTGAATACAAACATCCATTGTGATTATATCAACCTTTGAATACAAGTGTTTTAATGAACTACTTATTTTAAATAGATCAGTTTTACAATTAAATAGCTCCAGGAATAAGTTAATTCTGCAATTCCTGACTTCTAAAGAGTTAAGAGAAATGTTCACATCATGGTCTGTGCCAGTTTTGGGTCCGATTGATCAGATCCGTCTGCTACTCAATGCCATTGGGAGTAGGGGATGGAGGTAATCCCTTAGACTGTATTTCCCAATCTTCCACATCGGCTATCTTTAGACTGTGACTCACCAATGTAAGATAGTTTTGGGAGAAAGGAGTTCTCACAGAAGGAAGGATATTTCTCCCTTCCTTCATTGCTTCGAACAATGTCCAACAGTGTCTTCATCTCCCTGAAACTTCTTTGTTACAACATCCACTTGGACACTGTGGCTCCTGGGTTTTTGTTGACTACCTCATACTTTTGCTCCTTCAACCTAGGATTGGTAGTGACTTCTTGCTGTTGCTACTTCTAGTTTCTCATGATCACCTGTTTGGATTCTCAGCTTCTTCATCCCCTGTGTAATCAATTCCCTGCATTAAATTCCTTCTGATTTAAATATTCAGAGTAGTGCTTGTTTTGCTGGTTGAACCTTGAAAGATAGATAGTGGAAATTAATAATTTCATTGATTTTAATTATATTTGATTGAATGACTCCTTTGCCCATGGCACCATAATTGTTGCTTATAAGTATTCTATATCATTGTTGCTTAAAGAAACATGCATACAAGTTAAACATAACAACATTGAGGAATATTAAAAAGGAGAAAGATGGGTACATTGAGACTTTTCCACACTCAGATTATGGTGAGAACCATCAGTAAAATATGTCAACTTAGAGTTAAATATATAATCGAGTACACAATTTCTGTAGAAAAATATTTAACATTGCTATACATTCACTAATACAGTGTTTTGTGGTTTTTTCTGACTGAGTAAGAGAGAACTGGGGCTAAAACCTGCTTGTGGATATGTGATAAAAAAGCCGAGACAATTCCTACAGAGTTGCCTATTGAAATCAATAGGAATTAAAGGCTTTTCCTTTATGTAGCTTAATACCTGGGGAGCTAATCAAAGTTTCTAGTTTCCTATGAAGCCTATGACCATAACAATGCCCCTTCTTCAAGTATTTGACCTTTTTAGGAATTAGTATCTCAAACAAATTGAATCTTTTGATTAGCATATCCAATTTCAAATGGCATAAATCTGGAAGTATATACATCCCATAACTTACAAAGAAAAACTAAGCGAACCTTCAGCCTAGGAGTGTTAGTGGCCTCCAGCTATCACTACTATTGGGAGTAGGGGATGGAGATTATCTCTTAGACTGCATTTTCCAGTCTTCCACATTAGCTGTCTTTAGGCTGTGATTGGCCAATGGAAGTTACTTTTGGGAGAAGTGAGGACTCTTTTTTTTGTTTTGGTCCCTGTTAACTGTTAGATGCTATGATGAACTTCTCCCTAATTTCCATGAAACATTTTCTGAAAGATATATATGAGGTTGTCTGACATCAATATAAACAAGCAATCACCTTCAAGTTCTACTTTTGGTATATTTTTCCACAATTTTTTGCAGAAAAGATGTTAAATTAAAGCCATCATTAATGAAAAACCCTTTATAGGGGATACTCTAGAGAGTATTTATGAATTGGAAGGGAAGTTGAACTACTTGATCTCTGCTACTACATCCTTCTAAAAGTTTTGCTGCTCTGTTAAGAATTGTCATTGACACTTTCTGTATGTGAGAGAAAATACAATCACTTGCCCTATTTTCCCCTGGGAAAATCATCTTACCAGCCTTTTGGCTTTTCTAGAGGATATTTAAAATTTTGTCTAGTGCTATTTCGCTAACTATTTTATCTGTTTCAGATTCACCAGAAGCAAAAAGAATTTCCTATACTAGTAGAGAATAAAATGTAGAATTTTTCTAAATAGGCATAATCATTATCAAGCTGGATTTTAATTAATCTGCTATTTACCTATTGCAGAAAAATACATTAATTAAAATATCTTGAAGAAATTAAATGGTAGCAAGAAGTTTTTTTATGTTTTTTCAAAGCATACTTTTTGTATGTATTTGTTGTAATAGTTTTAATTTGGTAAAACACCTGGGTTTGTAAGGTCGCTCGATGACTGTTGTTCACCACTATATCCCTAGGGCCTTAGCACAGAACCTGGCATATATAAGGGCAATGTCAACTATTTTTTTGAATTAGTGAATCAGTGGAAGGATATATGAAGGAATAAATACATTTTCTTTTTAAAAAATATTGTTTCACATTTCAGTAATCATAATACCCTTAATACTTTGTTGGCTCTGCATAGTTATAGAGTTTAAACACTTTTTATTGAATCCATACACCAAAAGTCTTTGTCTTAATTAATTCCTATAGAAGTCTTAGAGGTGGGTTGAGAAACATGTAGTGGAATAATTTGGTGTATTTGAATTGTGGGGCATGATTTATTAGTGGGTCTTGAATAAAATGCAGTGGGTACTAAAATATTTTTAAATAAATTGAACTAAAGTAGATGAGAAGACATTGCATATAATAAAGGTTACTACTGCCTGATTAAACCTATACTTCATGTGTGTTTTTATGTATGTATTATGTTGAGATTTCAGATATATTTCTTACTGTGGGTTGCAGCTGAAAAGTTTTAAATGCAGTGGTCTAGTTGGTGTAAAGATTTTAAAGTATAGTTATAATTTTAAGAAGCTGCAAGATTTAAAATTATATAGGAAGGCTTTTGCTCTTTGCAATTATAATCAGCAGATAACAGGAACAGTTCAAAATAGTAAAATGTCTTTTGTGACCATCTAACTTCTTTTTCTGTTTCTCCCTCAACTCTTAGAGCTTCCTCTTCCTTTCTCCTAAGGTTTCAATTAAACAAAATCAATAAAGATACAGAGATAGAGAAAAATTGACTATTTGCTATGGATGAATAATCCTCTATTGTGAAATGTAGCTCTATCCCCCAAACCAAAGCAGAACTTTGTATTATTCCAGTCATCTCCCAGAGGTAGGTCAACAGTACTTTATAAACCACAGGGTATTGATACTAGCTGATAGAATTTTAATGTGGTCATGTGGCTTTGATTTATAACATTGTGGAGGTTATCTATTAGCTTAGTGGTTTCTAAGCCATATCAAGTTCCGAATCCTGACAGAGGACCTTTGATGCTCTTGAGCATCCAGCTGGCATAGGAATTGGTCTCTTAATCACTTTCTCTAAGAAAACAGGAATAAAGGAAAGGATGAATTTGGCAATGTTATTAGCATTAAATGTTGGTCTTTTGAACAGAAGCCAATACATTGTACTTTCCAAATAGCTGGTAATTTTCTCGACTTAAAGAAGATGTTTATAACCCTTTCATTCCAGAATTAAATGTTCTTTACTGAATTTCACTAAGTGTTTGGACACATGTCCAGTGCTTCTGTGCTCGCTTATGTTAGGGTTTCTTTAAAACTATAGCTATTTCCTTAAAGCATCTGAAGGTTTTGATTGATTTAAAGGGCAATGGGAAATGTGTATTCTGGTGCCCTCAAAAACCCCTTTCTTCTGGTGCAGCAAAGATTTAGAGGTATTAAAAGGACTTAAAAGATATTGTGAGCATAAGCGCTATAATTGGTTAGAAGGCATGATAACATTGTTTGCATATTCTCTCCAATAACATTACATACTATTATATAGAGATATTAAATGAATAAATCAAGGGGATCATAAAGTTTTCCAAATCTTACTGATCGAGTATTTCTTATAAGAGAACATGTTTATGTATATTGGACTTGTTAGTAATCTCTTTTCAAATTAATATCTTTTGTGATTGATGAGCTGAATGTAAAATATTGGTAAAATGACGATTTCTACAGCTTAACACAGAGCTTGGCACATACTTAGTGCTCAAAACCTGAATTTTGAGTGAAGCAACAGAGATAAGAAGAGAGAAGGGGAAGGAGAATGGAAAATGTTATTATACATAAGTGACTTCTAATCAAATTACTTGAACCTTTAAATCACTGGCTGACATAAAATTAATCCCAAAATTTCCACTATATGGAAGAACTACATTAATAGAATATAAGTTTCATTTCATATGATTTATTAAATAATTGGAATGTACATTGTACAAATTGAAGTTCTAAAATAATAATCTTTGAAGATATGTTATTAATAGCACTGTTCTTACTAAACTTGACACCATAGGAAACATACTTCTTTTTCTAAACTTTTTTAGTAGCAACTTTACATTTCTTCTCTTTGTCCCATTTATCCATGTCCTTCTTACAACCTACACAAGTCAGAGCCATGCAATTCCGTTTTATCTGAAGAAGGCTGCATACAGTTCTTATCCAAGAAATCTGGTCATCCCATCACTTCCTTATTTAGACTACTGAGGCAGTATAAATAAAAAGAACAAACATTTTAGATTCATAAAATCATAGGTTCAGACCTCTACTCACTCAGTTAGTGAATCCTTGGAAATAGTACTTTCTAAACTTCAGGTTCATCAACTCTAAAATGACATGCTAGAATCTTCCTCTAAGATTGGTGTGAGGAATAAACGAGATAGTACTTATAAAGCATTTCAATCCAAGTACTGGACACCGAGTAAGGGAGTTATAAATACTGTATATTATTGTATTTATATTTGGGGATCACTTCAATTTTTGGTGTATGTCTTCTGTATAATTTATTAGCTCAACTATGTTTATTTTAGAAGATAGGTGGTAGCTCTATACCTTGGTCTGCGGTGTAGTGGGAGGGGGCGTATTTTTAGGGGAATATGTTCACAAAAGGAAATTCTATATAAAGTTATTTTAATAATTCCCTGCTTCTCTTCTTGAGCATATGACATTGACCAACTTCTTTGGCTTTTGCCTTATTATTCTGAAATATTAGATATGAAGAGTTACTTTTACTTATACACAGAATTTACCTTCTATCATAATAGTTTAGTTTTATTGAAATTGGTTATGCTTTAAGGTATCCAGAATCAGGTATCCAGAATCCTAGCTTCTCTACTTATTGGCTGTGTTATCTTGAACAAATGCTTTATCTTCACACAGTCAGTCTCCTTATTTATAAAATTGGAAAATTAGTACCTTCCTAACAGAGCTTCATGGATTGAACACAGTCCTTAGTACATAATAAGGAATACATTTAGATCAGCTAATAATATCCTGTTTCTTTTCCTAATCTCAAGCTGACATGTATTGGTGCTATTTGCTTATTGAAGGAGTATATTTTCACTATTTAAATTTTTCTGTGAATTGTTTGTGAACCCTCTGAACAGTGTTCTTTGAACATATATATAGGTTTTTATATTTCAAAGATTCTATTTAAACTTTTGTTGTAACTCAGGGGATATTCTTGTGTTTGTTGTTGAACCCAATATACAAGTTAAATGACCCCAGATCTTGAAGTAGCTACGTTAAAGAAGTTTTGGTCATTAAGGTGCATACCCACAGCACTCAACAGCCTTAGAACACATTTTATGCTCAACATCTTGATGCAGCTACCAGAAGTAAGAGACCACTGTAATTGGGTGGTCACATGAAACAATCCAGGACATGGATGAGAAATGAAAATGAAAATTAGCCATGATTAGATATCCCTTACATTTCAGTGTTTCTTTAGGGCATCTGTGTTTTACTCTGAAGGCAGTAAATTTCAGAATCAGTTTGTATGGGCAAGAACATTCTCTGCACATTCTCGTTTTAGCCACAGACAAAATACTGAGTAGAAGCTCAGAAAATATGTATGAATCTGTGATAGTTCTGTATATTTGCCAAATGCAAAGCAGAAAGACATGCATTCATAGTAATGACACAACTATCAGCATTATGATTCAGATTCAAGTAACACTTAGTAATTCACATTCTATATATGAGGTACTTTCTCAGCAATGTGCAGTAAAGTGCTGCTTTCTCAGTGTTACAGCCAATTCAATTCACTCTTGGAAAGGCAAGATAACCTCCTCCAGGTGGAAAAGACAGGAATTGGCTGAGTCAGAATTCAAATTCATATTCTTTTCTCCCTAGTGCCTTTTCCACTGCTCTCTTGTGCTTCTCATGAAGAAAAGTTTAAAAAATAATAATTAAAATTAATTGAAATTAAAAATTAATAATTAAAAGCCTTGCTTTTTCAGTTATTAAACATTTGTTAAGCACCAACTACATTTTAACTACTGTTAAGTCTATAGTGATGAAAAAATCAGGGTGTTACATATTTGAAGGAAAATATGAAAATATTTAAAATGAGATTAAGTGTTTAGTATATATTAGATGGTCTTTAATCATTTGATAGATTAGAAATAGTGAATTTTTAACTATAGATATTCTAGGGAAAAATATCTCTTTTCCAAAAATGATTTTTGTCCTAATGATTACAAGCAATTGATAAGATGAGAGAAAAAATAAACAGCTACTGAACATGATTTATAGTTAGGCATTATACATTGGTTACCAGTTGAATCCATACAACAACTTAAATTTTTTCTATTTTATGAGCAGGAAACTTAATTTATAGATGCTGAAGTTTATAAAAT
Source organism: Dasypus novemcinctus (assembly GCF_030445035.2). Classification (NCBI taxonomy): domain Eukaryota; kingdom Metazoa; phylum Chordata; class Mammalia; order Cingulata; family Dasypodidae; genus Dasypus; species Dasypus novemcinctus. The sequence continues at coordinate 57,030,622 of NC_080681.1, forward strand.
TAGGAAATGGTGGAACCAGAATTTGATCCCAGTCCTGTATATTTTCAAAGCCCATATTCATTTTTTTTGAATGCCACAATATTTCCTGAAGCTTGTTTATATACTGTACTCCTTAACAGAAAAGAGAGGCAGCAGTTACTTGTTAATAGTATTTCAAGTCCCCAGGTGAATCATTGAAAGTTAATTCTGAGATAACTCTGAATGGCTGAATCACCTTGTTTTACTCCTTAGAAAAGGGGTTAAGCAGCATGGAGTGTTTATCAATTGTCCGAGATAGATGGAAAGATAAAAAAAAAAAAAAAGAAAAAAGGAAAAAAATCAGGGACCTATAAAAAATCCTTCCACTTTCATTAAACAGTGGTATCTTATGGACTTATGTTTTTTTCAGTTTATGGATAAAACCAAAAATACTGGAATTAGACATTGATTTTTATCTGATGGAATGCAATTTAATAGTCTTCCTTAATGTGCTGATATGTCTAACTTCTAAAGCATTTACATGTGTACCCAAGAGGAGGATAAATTTCATGATTGTTTTCCCTCATGTTGATTTCTTCCTCTTTGTGTATTCAAAGCTTTCCCAATGTAGACCTTTCTATCCAATTTTTTCTACTCTTTCTCTGAATTCTTATATCTTTCCATTTTATAATATTTATTCTATCAATTTTATGTTATATTATTTCATTTTCACTGTGAGAAAGAATGTAACAAACATTGCCTAATGTAACTGACACTGACTTAGGATACTCAAATTGATTGTTTTATTTTCCTTTCTTCTTTAGGAATTTATTTCTATACTTTGTATACTTTTAGTGAACCAGGTGCTTTCAGATATTCATTCACCCACTTTCAAAATATGTTTATTAAGTAATTATTTACTTTCTATGAGTTGAAGGTGAGATAAATTCTATTCCATTGCAAACTTTGCTTTCTAGTGCAACATGTATTCTTAAACAGTGTTGTGTAGTATAGGAACTAATGCTTGAATCTTAACGTCACCAACTATTAGTTCTATGGCCACGGGAAAGTTTTTGGTTTTACTGAGACTCAGTTTTCTTGTCTGTAAAATGGAAATAATGATTGTTATTGCTATACTTCTCATGAATATAATAATAATAGATTTGAATGTGCCTGAAACAGTGTTCAGCACACAGTTGGTGTTCATTCAATGTCAGTTTCCATTCTTTGCTCCCTTCCCCTTCCTTCCATTAATATACTAGTAAATATAGCTTTGGGCCAGGACTGTGCAAATGAATTTTTATATGTCATATTGTACTTGGTGTATTTTATTTTTTCTCTAATAACTTCTGAGTTTCAAATATTTCTAACTCAAGGCAGCTTTCTTAACACTATGTAGAGTAGAGATAATCTGAACATGTGATGACCATCTTATTCATTCTGTTCCTACTTCTTGGAATCGTTTTTCCTTCATTTGACATGCTTTACCTTCATACTCTATTATTTTAAATTTTTTGAACATGGATTTCCCCCTAAATCATTATCATTTATTAGCATATCTTGAATGTCCATGATTAGTATGTGTTTTCCTCACAATTTCTTCTATTGGCATCAAAATCTTCTTGCCATCGAGTGTTTTTTCTACATTTCTATACTTTTCTCAATATAGTTGCATTTTTTGTTGTTGTTTGAAAGGTAACATGTATAAAGGAACACTTCATAAATACTACCTTATGGTCTGTTTGACCAATGCTGCAAACAATATTTGAAATTCTTCTGCAAACAATTCTTCATTGAAATATCACTTCCATGCTTTTGCCACTTCATTTTCTGAACTATTCTGACTGTCCGCCTCCTGCCAGAGTGGAATGGATGATACTTCTTTGTAATCTAAGTAATTAGCAGATTTTCTGACTCTTCCTGGGCATTCTAAAAATTCTGCTCATATTTGATGTACATAATCATACATAACATAACACATGCATATGTTTATATGGGAAATCAGTACAATGTACATTCTTAATATTTTTATTCCATTCACATTAAAAATCCCCACTCACCTTTCTTCTTCTATATAAGAATATTGTACAATTTCAAGTTCCCTCTAAAACTCTTCAAAATTATCAGCATTTTCCTACTTGCAGTGGTCATACAGGTACTTTTAGGTTGGGCCCTTAAAAAAGTGTGGCATATTTCTTTGGATTATAAAACAACAACAGAAACCCTGGATCAGGAATCCCACATGAACTTCTCAAGATTAGTTTCCTACATGCCAAATATTATGGGTAAATATTAGTACCTACCCTAGGAGTTATGAAAATGAAATGAGTTAAAGTTTGTAAAGTCCTTAGCATCATTGCCTGGTACAAAACAAACAGTAAATATAAATTAGCTATTATGATAATTGTTAATAATAATATTCAATATCTAATATAGATGTACTGACAGCAAGCAAAATCAAGATTCTCTGGTAATGCACTTACATATCTTTTCACATGCCTTAGGAACTTGTCTCATTAATTTTTCTTTATTTCAAATAGGACCTCTCCCTTTACTGTCCTTATTTTATAGGGCTTTATTCTTCTCATCAAATGCTTTTCTGAAAAAGGCTTTTCAGTCATTTCCAAATTCTTTTTATCCTCTAAACAGCCTAATGCTATTTTTTAATGGAACCTTCAAATAGTTGGAATTTAAGAAATGAAATAAAAAAATGGAAACATACATTCACGCAAAAATGTATTTACTTCTCAAGTTTGAAAGTCAAATGAATTATATCACATTTGATTTTAGCTGTAACAAAATATATTTGTTTGTTTGAACATAAACCATTTCTTCCTTGAATGTTAGTTACGTTAATGTTTTATAAAAGACCACTACTACTGTACTACAGGATTCATGGAGACAGAGTCATTACCTTAAATTTCTTTGGATCCAGAGACCTAGAGCAGGCTTGGCAAGCAGAAAAATACCTGTCCAAATGAATAGATCATTCTGTAAAAAACTAATTTTTCTTTGCATGTTTAGTTTGAAATTGTACCTAGGTATGTATTTTTATTTGTTAATTTAGTATAGTTTGCTATTAGTTAACATATTTTTACTCAGATCTTATTTGCAATGTATGTTAAGGTGAATATATATTTAAATCTTCATTTCTTAATGTTCATTTTAGAGTTATATCATTCATTCATTTGAACTTTCCTAAGGCTGAAGAACATTTTTTTCCCTGATAAACAACATTGCTATACTTCTAGAAAATGTTCATGCCATTATTTGTGATGATGGAGTAAGATGAATGGGAAATACTCTAGGCAAAAATGATCTCAAGAATGAAGCAATGCGTTATACTTTTTAAATGTAATGCTATCCAAAATAGATGTTTCATATTTTATTAAATAAAATCACTTGAACTCTAGAGTGAATGGTACTATAATGTTTTCCCCCAATTTTTGAGTAAAAGATTTAAAAATAGGATGTCAAAGTAGAGAGGAAAGATTAATTTCCTGTCTAATAGGTCCAATCAAATAGATGATCAGAATGGGGCAGTTGTGATGAATAAGTTGTGTTGTGGCAATGATGATAGTGCCTATGATTTCTATAGCCTTCTAAGAAATTTTTTTTAAGTTCAAAAATTAAGACGGCAGCTAATTGGAAGTTTTCCAAATATGTTGCATGTTCAGGTGCCTGGTGGATGTACTTAATAGTCTATATTTTAGCAATTTAAGAACTTACTTTGATAAGTTCCTAAATTTAAGTCCTTACTTTGATTTTAGAGATATTTTTAGGCACACAGTGATGTATTCAGTAAATAGTTTACTAATTGATTGTACTGCACTGCCTTAGAAGCTTGAACTACTCTTAAGCACTGACTTACATTCTTTAGTAAATTAGAGGCATACGTTGAGATCAGAATTAATATTCTTATTTTTAAATTAAATTGTGGTGTTTGCACCTCATTTTCCTTAAAGTAATATGCAAAAGAAGGCTTGATGTACTCTAAGATTAAATGGAAATATTAAAAATGATTGATTTAATAACACAAAACTAAGGTAAAATTCTAAAAAAACCTGTTTCTTAATGAAAAAGCCAATTTATATACTATAAATGATTTTCATTTGGAATCAGCAGATAGGCTGGTGGTCAAACAGGCCAACAGCTCTAATCAGTCGTGCATAATGAAAACAGAAAGTTTGTTCAAAAGTTTAAAGTGTAGCCTAGAAAAAAATATCTGATATATAAAATATATGTAAACTGGTAGCAATGGTGTAGTTTATAGCTTTTGATTAAAGAGAAAATGCTAAATTACGAATAGTTATTTAACTATTTTATGAATAAATAAAAATTGATAATTTACTTAAAATTTGTTTAGCACAGTTTATATAAGAACTTATAAATGTATTACATTTACATAAATAATCTTAAAATAAGATGATAATATTTAAAAATCAGTTTTTGTTCATGTGTTTTCCATGTAGAGAAAAATTAGCCTTTGGTACATTTTAAAAATTTTATGTTCAAGAAAACAGTTTTTTGAGAAGAAATGAAGTATAGACCTTTTAAATGATGATTGCTTCATAACAGAGAAAGCCTATTCGTTATTATATTTTTTAAGGAATATCAGTAGGGACTACATTTCCTGTCATTAAAAGTAATTGATCTATTTAAATATAGTAAAAATATATAAATGTTCTGAAAAATTAAAATGGCTATAAAACTATTTGGTCCCCATATATTTTCCCTACCTTGAATAACAAATAATAAAAATGTGGGAAAATGAATATGAAAAAGCAAAAATGACATGTTAAAATATATTCAGTCACCTTTATTAATTTTTCTGTATTTAACTGCAGCTGTCATTAAGATTTTAGTACCTCTATTTAATAATTGATGTAAATGATTGCACTAAAGTAATATTCAAGATATTAGTACATTATTAGTGAATTAAAATTTAAACATATTTCTTTCGTATCTTTGAAATGATTTCAATGGTATACTTTTTATTTGATGTCTTATTTAAATATCATAAAAAGCTTATGAGGGAAGCAAGACAAGGAGTAAAATTTCAATTTTATAATTGAATAAAGGCAGACTTAGATACTTAAAGACCTCTTCTTGGTTATAAATAATAGATATGTTTAGATAATATCAAAGCTTGGACTGAAACTCAGATAGTTTGAGTCTTTGCTTAATGTACTTTTCTTCATATTGCTGATTACACAAACAGGAACTATTCAAAATTACAGATTTTATGTGAATTTCAAGGGGCTATAGAACAGATTTTCATTTTATTTAGCCTCTATATTAAATATATCTGCCATGATTAGTGAGGGCTCTAATCTCCAGGGGCTACTTCTTCCCATTGTATGCTCCATTCCCAATCATACTTTATCCATTTCCATTGATTAAATGATTGATCATCAAAGAAGAAAGGAAATCACATTAGTAGAGGCAAATTAGACAAAGAATGATGTAGGTGAAACTTCTTAGTCTTCTCCCACAATTACAGTATTGCTATTCTCTTTTGTCATTGCTCCTTTTTGAAATTTTTATTATTTGCTTTGATACTTTCTTTACTCTCAATTTTCAAAGAAGAAAGTTCCAGGAAAGGATGAATATCTATTAATGCTTGTTCTTTAGACAGTTCCCCAACAGAGAAAATATGTTTCCATTTCACTTAATTTTGGGGATATAGAAGTCCATAAAGATAATTCTTTGCAAAAAAGATATGCCTACAGAGCAATAGTTGTTTTTATTTTATTTTATTTTTTAAAGATTTATTTTTTATTTATTTCTCCCCTCCCACCCCACCTCCCCCCCAGTTGTCTGCTCTCTGTGTCCATTCTCTGTGTCTTCTTCTGTGACTGATTCTATCCTTATCAACTGCATCAGGAATCTGTGTCTCTTTTTGTTGTGTCATCTTGCTGCATCAGCTCTCTGTGTGTGCAGCACCATTCCTGGGCAGGCTGCACTTTCTTTCTCGCTGGGCTGCTCTCTTTATGGGGCGTGTTCCTTGCACGTGCGGCTCCCCTATGCAGGGGACACCCCTGTGTGGCAGGGCACTCCTTGCGTGCATCAACACTGCGCCTGGGCCAGCTCCACATGGGTCAAGGAGGCCTGGGGTTTGAACAGCGGACCTACCATGTGGTAGGTGGACGCCCTATACATTGGGCCGAGTCTGCTTCCCAGTTGTTTTTAGTACTAATCTCTTCTCTTGCACAACTCTACAAACTGAGATTTCCTCACATATTGTAGGTGAATGAAATATGATAAAATTTTGTACCTGACTGTAGAAAGGCAAGATGGGAGTCAATGAGGTTTTAAAAGCTAAGAAAAGAGAGTTAAATCAGAAACTTTTCAAGTCTACAGGGTCTTCTTTTGTTTGTTTTGGCTGACTATAAAAGGTCACTTTGGTCAGCATTCCCAAATTGTGCTGTGAGGAATGATAATCTACCCAATGTTAATACAATAGAAGTTTTCTTTTTGTCAGTTAAACTCTGAGATTAGCAGAGTCAATTAAAATATGAGTGTGTTTAGAAAGAGTTTCGTTTTACAGAAACAAAGTTAAATGCTTTGAAAGACTCAGTAAAAGGAATCGTTGAAAATAATTATGTTTAACTAGATGTCGGTGGGCTAACTGTAAAATAATTTGTAAGAATATAATTAAAATCTAGATATATTCTACACTCAGATTGCTTCACAGATGTTTTTAAATTTTTACTCCCCTTTAAAGAACTGGGAATGAAAGTTGGTAATCTTAAATGAAGTTTTATGTGGTACACAAAGACAATGTGGGAATTTAGTCGTTAGTTATATTTGCTAAGAAAAGACTTTTGTCCTTTTAAGACTGGTATATGAAAATACATTTATATACTTAAGTGAAAATAACATTTAAAGTACACAAATATGAAATTACTTTTTGATTGACTAGCATAATCTTCATATTATTTTAAAAGAAGTTTCTAAAATAAATATTCTGTGTGTGGGGTGAGGGGGGGCGGGGTTAGAAAGCGAATGTCCTCAAATAATTTACCCCTAACTAGTGAAGCATGTACTCTTTATTCCACATTCATGGATAGGAGTTAAAATGCTACATGGCGATTGATGTTTATAAAGGATAGAAGATATGATTTATTTATTGTTATAACTAATTTTTTGAGCATTTAATATACGCTAAGTATTATTCTATATGCTTGGTATCTATCTGTAAAGAAAACAGGAAAAAAAAGAACAGCAAAACACAAACCCTGTCCGCAGGGAGCTTATATTTAGTCAGGTAAGTCAGTCATGATAGGAAAACAACCTGAGAAGAAACCATGATTTCTAAGAAGGTAGATGGATACCGAAGCATAGTATTTTCCTGGGATGTTTCTTGTGGATGTCTCCCTAGGCTACAGAAGACTATGGTTCAACTTTTATTTCAGGAAAATTTTCAGTACTTCCAGGACTCAGGGGGAACCCAGCCTCATCTCTCCACCCATCCCCACCACCTTATTCTTGATAGCCCCCATTATGTTCACATATATATTGCACAAAATGGTTTTACCAACTTTGTGGTAGAAAAGGGAAACATTGTTCTCACATCTTTCTTGTCATTTAGGTCCCAGCTTAAAAGACACATCTCAAAGAGTCTGTCCTCACTGCTCAATCTACGGTAGACCTGTAGCTAAGCTTTCAGCCATGCCCATTTTCCATATCTGAAATGGTCTTTCATATTGATGCGTTCACTGTAGAATAAAGACTCATGCAAGGATGAGTACCTCACGTCTTGTGCTAACTTCATTCCCAGGGCCAAAGCAGTACCTGAACCACAGCTGGTGCTCAGTAAGTGTGCACATTGATTGAAGTGTTATCAATAAATATATTTTTTAATTGCACAGCTTCCTAAATATGTAGTTTTATCAAAATTACTTTAATCTTGGATTTTTTTCTGAGAGATAGCTCTTCAAACCAATATTCTGTTTAACATAGTTCGAGAAACACACACTTAATACTTACATTAGAAGATTTGGCTGTTAGACTTTTATTTTAAATGCGAGAATGAGGAATATTTGTAACCATCATGGTTTCAAAATAGTTATGAAGTTAAATGAGAGTAAATATAAATGTGAAACAACTAGTGGAAATAGCTATATATTTCTAGTAGTAGAAACATAATGCCACATTATTCTATAGCCATCTATTTAGACTAATATTAATTGTGGCTACTCTTTATTTGCTTTTGTCGTTGCTAAAAAATATGAGTTTTCTTCTGTTTGAATATTCAAATATTTTCATAATATGTTTATTTATGATCCTTCTAAAATACTTCTCACGGTATGAAACAAACAAAATTTAAAAACCTTTTAACTATATCTGATATCTTTCAGAAAGATTTGTGTTGAAATAGATGTTTTATGAACTTCTGCTAAAATTTATTTTCAAAAATTCCATAAGATTTTTTTCAATTTTATTTTGCCCCTCAACTAATTTTATAATTCTTTAACTTCTTAGAAAGGGATATAATTACCCAAACTGCATGTAAATGTCAGATATTAAGACTGTTGGCTCCATTACTGTTTGATAAAATATTGAATCAAATGTGTAGTTGCATTGAATTCCATTCAGAATGCTTTAAAAATTATTGTGTATTAATTTGAACAACTATTTATGAATGTATATTTTATCCACAGTACATTTCATTGGGATAGGTTAGTCACTATGAGGAGTATCTGACAGGCTACCAGTGGAATATATTGATGTTTAGTGTCATCTGTAGAGTCACCTTGCTTTGCTTTGATTCAGAGCCTGCTACCACGTAAGTGTGTCTTTGGACAAATTGCTTAACAGCCCTATACCTATTCCCTGATCTGTAATACTGAGACAAAAAGTACATAATTTACAGAGTTGTTGTGAGGACTTATTTATATAAAAATATATAAAATAGTGCCTGGATCCTAGTAAATGTTTTATTTTGGTAAATTATTACATTGGTTGCTAAAATAGCTTATATAATTTAAGGTGTGAGAAAATAGTTCCTGTTCAAAAGTATTCTTCATAACAATTTGCCCTAATATTAGAGAATCAAATCTTGGTTTCTGAAAGATGCTGATATAATATACAAATACTCTTTGGCAGCAATGTAGTTTTTTAAGCTCTCAAATTTCAAAGTCAGGTCAGCCTGGATTCTTTTGCTTCCTAGCTTTTGTGATATCAGGCAGTTCATTTTTTCTCTCAAAATTAGTTTCTTTATAAAATGGGGATGGATATATATTTCACAGTGTTGCTGTGATCAAAAGAGTGAATTTATATAAAGCACTAGTGCAGTACATGGCACATAGTAAGTGATCGTTAGGTGGCTGGTGTTATTGTTATTATTTTAGCTTAATAATATAGCTAATAATTTAAGAAAATAATTTTATACCAGGAAAAGGAAACAAATGTGTAAATATAAAAATCATATGGTAAAAATTGGAAGATTTAGTACTAAGAACTGAGTAATAATTAACAATGAAATGGAGATAACAAGAGAGAAAATTTGCCTGCATTGCAATTTTGCCTAAGATAGAACTACATACAAGAATAGTTTTATTTGTACCTCATTATTTTCAAAGAACATTTACTAGGCTTTCACATATTCATGCTCTTGTAAGAGCCAATTAATAGACATGATACTTACCCTTTAGAAGGATATTAAGAGCTCTAATCTTTCCCTGTATAAGTTCCCTTTTCCTGATAGGTTTGATGTGTTCAGACACTGCACAGTGTTGCTGTGGAATACAGTAGAATAGTAAAAATATTCTCCTTTTTGGTGCAGATGAGGTAACAATCTACCTCTAGGTTTGAGATTCTGTCTCTAAATATTTAAAAAGAACACTGTTTTAGTTTGCCAAAGAGCTGTTGTTTTAAAGTACCAGAAATGTGTTTACTTTTATAAAGGGAATTTATTTGTGGTAAAAGCTGACAGTTCCAAGGCCATGAAAAGTCCAAGGAGACACCATAGGAGGTCTGTCTCAGCTAAGTCAGCTACTGTTGATTCTGTTGTCCAGACAAGTGGCAAAGTATCATGGCTGCCCATCTCTGCTGAGGAGGTCTCAGCTTGAGGTCTCAGCATTCCCCTCCAGGCTCGCCATCTCTTCCCCTTGAGATACTCTGTGGACCCAGCTTATTGGGAGCTTGGTGCTTAAGCAGTCCTCTAGTTCTCTCTCACATGACAGGATAAAAAATGGTGGCTTCCTTTTCCTATGTCCATTTGTCTCCCAGTGTGTCAGATTTTTATCAGCCTCAGCCAGAGGATGGAGACTCAACATGAATCAAGCCTCTCTGAAGTAGTCCAACCAAAAGCCCTAAAGGCATCAAGTATTCTAATCAAAAGACCTTCAACTGAATTTAACATAATCAAAGGATATCACACCCACAGGAATAAATTAGTTTAAAAACATAATCTTTCTCTTGAGATTCATAAAATAATCTCAAACTGTCACAAATACAATCCTAATTTAGGTGATGCCTTGAAGAACCAAAAAATACATAATTTCTTCAGCAGGCTCAAGGAGTCATGTTTTGACTAAATTTCTGTAGGAAAAGGGGAATTTGAGGAAATTAAATATGTATCAATTTATTAAAGGAGACGAGGAGAGCAATTAGTTGTATGAAGTGGTTATCCCCTTTAGGTTCTATCTGTACTTATTCCCATTTTAACTTCAGCTATTAAACCTCTTTTTGTGAAGCTGGCTGTTTTCCAGTTGCATCATCAACACCTAGGACAGTCCCTGAATTAAGTTGAACTTGAATTGCATTGAATTGAATTACAACCCATAGTACCTTATTTTTAATGTAACTTTTAAAATGTAATATCGTTAACTCAGTAAATGCTGACATGTCCTGCATCAGAAAATTTGGTATGCTTAGGTTTAGTCAAAAAACCATTTATTTGGTATTTCTATAGTTCAATTTACTTGATGCAAACAGGAAAAACAAAATTAGGTTACAGTGTATAACAAGTAGATATGAAGTCAGTAGAAAAACATTATATTGAAGTGTACTTTTAAAAGAACTTTCATGATTTACTCTTCCATGTGATTGTTGGAATATAGCTCAATGAACTATATAGAGAGAATTGTAAAATAAGAGAGATAAGATAAGCAAGGTTGTTTGGCTACTTAGAAAGAGAACGGCAAATTTGCTCCATATATACTACACTTTTGGGAAAACTAAAGAGTGATAGGTGAAATTTTGTGTTTGAAAATACTTGTTAGTACATTTAGAATTTATTATATTAGCTTATCTTCCAATAATAGGCTAATTTTTTGGTGTTCATTATCCTTTTTCAATGTATTTTAGAGTTCCAAAATAGCTAAGAGCTTATATTCTGGATATTTGCATTATATTCATTGCAAGCTTATATTATTTTAATAATTTGGTCACATAATTGCCCTGTGGGCTTCAGGGTTATAGCTAATTTTATTCAACAAATGCCCGTAGCTTATTTGTGTAGAATTAGTTTCTTCTTTCTCTTCACCCCACTTTCCACTGTTATAGTCACTGTAAATCACTGGTAAGTAAACATTGTGGAGCCATATTTGCTCTCAGTAATCTTAATGAAAATGAAGGCCCTGAGGGTGGAGGTTGGTGAAGACTGAAATGCACACACAAAATTGCAATTACATTGCCATAATGGATGTCCACAAGCCCATTCCAGAATTTCCCAATCTTAATACTACTGATATTTCAGGCTGGATAATTTTTGTGTGTGTGGGTACTGTCCTATGCATTTCAAGATGTTTTGCAACATCCTTGGTCTCTGACCACTAGATGCCAGTAGCATTCCCTTACTCCAGTTGTGACAACCAAAAATGTCTGCAGATGTTAGCAAATGACTCCTGGTGGCCAGATTGGACCCAGTTGAGAACCACTGAGTCATAACTCAATGATCCTTGGTTTATGGACTCCAGGTTAGGAAAACCAGCATGAATGGAGATTTGAAAAGTATTGAGAATATTGGGGAATATCTTTTTGTGGCCTATTGCCATCCTCAATTTAGGATCTTTTAAGCTTTTTGTCTCATTTTTACAATAATACAATGACAAAAATATACTTTTTTTCCTCTTTGCCAAAAAAGTTTAGTGACTTAACTGGGTAAAGGACCCTTAAATATATAACATTTTAATGTTCATTGTTTGTGAATTTAAGGTATCTGGTCTTCACAGGTTTGCTTCTAAGGGAAGAATGATCAGTTAACTTTTGTAACCTCAGATTACAGTTAAACATCTCTCAGGACTGGGGAGATACAATAGGGCACCCTCAAAATAGTAAGAAAGAGAGAAACTATGAAAGAGGTGAACATTAAGTTGCCTTTCCCTTTTTACCCTTTCAATTTATTCCTAATAGAAAAACTGCTGCTTAAAGAAAATACAGACTGGAAAAATATATAGATTTCAGAATATATGAAGGAGGGGCATATGGGAGGGAGGAGACATAAATAAGGTATTATTACACATGTACATTTGTATTAATATTTTTTTAAAAATAAGGATGACTATAATAGTAATCCTTTCTAAAGTAGCTTACTGTTTTCTGTGAGCAATATAAATTAATTTACATATATATTTACTTTTCTATTCAGTCGTCTCCTGACCTTGTAAAGGTAACTATTCTTAACTATTTGGTCAAAACAAAACAAAAAAAAAAACAGGAGATGAAAAAATGAAGTCATAGGTCATAATTTGCATTTGAATCACACTTGTTCCAGAACCTATTCTATTAACCACTCAATTACATTGATTGTATATGCACATTCTATTTTTATTTATTATTTTACATAAATTCAAAGTTTTATATTTAAGCTGTGCTATCTTTCTAATTAGATAAACAAAATCTATAAATGAACATCAAAGGAAACTCTAAAACCTTGTTTATGCACAGATATATCCTAACTTTTACATAAAATTTAGCTCATTAATTTTTTTTCCTCCTCTGAACTGCAATAATGAAATCGATGTTAGGAAACAAATTATGTCTGATAAGTATAAAGTAATGAAGTTACATGGATAGAGTAGTTATAATTCATAATTCAATTTTAATTTCAAATATGTATTTTCTACATCCCCATCAATTTAAAGTAGATAAAATAGATAAACAAACAAAAAGCACATTCTTGTTCTTGTCTGAGAGTGTGGTAGAGGAAAATGATCTGGCCAGCTGGTGCAGATTACAATTTGCTGTAAATGGCAGTGAAAACAGACTTGTTTGGAATCTCCAGCTGGATGAGCATTGTGTCAACACTTTTGTGATATTTCTTGGTGATATCATGTTAGTATGAAGAACACTTAACAGATACTAATTATCATCTGGTGAACACTCTTCAGTTCGAAGGTGAAAATCTATTCAGTATGTGCAGTGCATGCTCAATTGTGAACCTAAAGTGTAAGTTACTGAAACTTAATGTTTTGGTGATAGTATAGGTGTAAACAAACCAGTTTCTGTACATTGTCATACACAATAAATGTTTTCCACTGATTGGATTTCAATTTCTACTATTTTTATTAATACATTTTTTAGAGATTATCTTTATTTGATGTAATTCATGTTATTGCCAAATTTACCATATAAAATCCAGCATATAAGCTTCTAGATTGATCTACAGTATCATATTAAGCTGTTATTTAATTTAAAAATTAATTCAATATAAGAAATATTTGCTGTATTTTGTTGAAAGCATTAATGCTTTAAAATTAATATGATCTTTAAATGATAAAATCTTTAGTAGCAAGCATGGAACTAGCATATTAATACTCAAAGTAATTGAAGATAATTTCCTGATTATTTATTATATTCTAAACAGCTATTCATTCATTCATTCATTCATTCAGTAAGTAAGTAAGTATATATTCAGCACCTAATATGTGCTAAGTGTGTTAACTATCTTTTCAGTTTGCTGGAAATAATATAATTGGTTTTCATGATTACCAATCATGCTTTTAATATTTTATTCAAATAATTTTTAAGTTAAATAAAATACTCCAGCACTAAAGCAAATTTTATTAATAATGATGAGCATGTTAGATTAGTACACAAGAGGAACATTTAACTTTCCTGTTCATCTCAGTCAAAATGAACCTGCTCACAGGTTTACTTTTCATAAGGGTTCAACTTTATTTTAGGGGATACTGATTGTGAGAGACCCTAATGATTTAGAATTTCAAGATTAACAGAATGAAAATTTTCTGAGCAGTTGAGGAAATAGAAAACCCAATGTGAATAATGGTTAAAACACACAAGAAACATGTTGAAGCATAAATAGACATGTATATTTTAACTACATCTATGGATGTAGTTTTTAGGGGTGTTTTAAGGGTACTTTTAAGGGGTGATCTGAAGAAATAGGAATGACTGAAAACTTTTGGGAAGATTCAGCTAGAAACATAATGAAAGAGATGATTTTTTTTTAACTAAGAAGGAATATAGTTAAATGAAAAGAAAAAAGCACTTTATATAAAATGTATCAGTATTTTGCAGACTGTTGAAAAATGTTGATACATATGTTGGATAAAATGCTATTTTTTTTTAAAGATTTGTTTAATTTTCTCTCTCCCCTTCCCCCACCCCAGTTGTCTATTCTCTGTGTCTATTTGCTGCATGTTCTTCTGTGTCCGCTTCTGTTGTTGTCAGTGGCACAGGAATCTGTGTTTCTTTTTTTGTTGTGTCAGCTCTCCGTGTGGGTGGCGCCATTCCTGGGCAGGCTGCACTTTGTTTCTTGCTGGGCGGCTCTCCTTACGGGGCGCACTCGTTGCGCCTGGGGCTCCCCTATGCAGGGGACACCCCTGCGTGGCACCGCACTCCTTGAGCACGGGCCAGCTCCACATGGGTCAAGGAGGCCTGGGATTTGAACCATGGACCTCCCATGTGGTAGACGGACGCCCTAACTGCTGGGCCAAGTCCGCTTCCCTAAATGCTATTTCTTGATGTATGCATGGAGGAGGAACTAATGTATCGTTTTTGAAAACACACAAACTTTCAGAACTTTATCTTGATGACTTAAAAGTCAGCTATGTTCCTCCTTCATTCGTTTCATCTTTTTTGCAAGTATTTGTTGAATATACCCAAATATGTACTATTCTATTAGGTTAAGGAAAAGTTATAAAGATGTTGTCCATTAGAGGATAATTTGATTGTAGCAGTGATATGCTATCTTTGTAGCAATGGGTGCATATCTTTTGATATGTAGTACATGTAGTACCCATGGATACATGCCTGCATATCACACACAATATAAAGAAAATACATAATAATTAAACCCAGAAAAATTAAATGTGATGTATTAATAGAAACATATAAGTGTTATGCTAGCATCAGGTGAGATTTGAGGTTGACCTTGGAGAATGTTTAGAATTTGGGTGTGAGAAAATACAGATTAGATAATGTCATTCAGCTCTGCCTTAGGAAATTCATTTTTGTGCCCTCAGGAAAATAATTATTAACCACAGCATATTTCAATTTGTCATCTGTAAGATGATAAAGTTTCTTTAAATCATTCTATTGTTCAAGACACTTTTTTTTTTTAATATTGCATTTCAGGTTTAGCTAGTGTCTCTTTGCTGATTACCTTTTCTTCTAATATCATATGCAAAATGGAAATCCCAATTGCCTGAAATCTCCATTTCAATATCATGGATGGATTCAGTTCACATTCATTATGCTTGATATTGAATCTATTGCTCTTTCCAGACATATCCAGAAATCTAATTGCCATTTTTAAAGGCATATGTTGAATTAATTTTTTTCTGTAACTTATTTGTTATAGCCATTCAGTTAGAAATGCCTCTGAAATCTCTTGCAGCCACCTCATTTCCACGTCTATTTGTAACAAAATATTCCATTATTTATCTTGTCCTTTATGAATCCTTACTTACTGAGCTTATTTTCCCATGTCTTCCTTCAGGCTTTGTTCCCCTGTAGTTGAATGGAAAAAAACCCATACTTGGCAATGTCTCGAGATATGGCAAAAACAATAATATATTGAAGTGAAAATGAGTGTTGATTTATTGTTTAAATCCTTCTTCAGGCAAATTGTCACTCTAAAACGGTACTCTGATTCTTTAATTTGATCTGACATTCATGGTATGACTTCTCCATCTCAACTTCTGGGCATCTAGCCTAATGGGATGGAAGGATTTCCTAGAGAGTCCTCTCAGCAACCTAACATGAACTTTTGAATTCTTCATGTATTTTCAAAAGAGGTATAGTGAAAATGGAACTATTAGAGATTCGGTGTTGACAATGAAGAAGAGATGATTGATGCAGCAGTTATTGCACAACATCTTGAACAAAAAGCACTGTCTAACAAATTCAGCATTGTATGCAAAACTGCAAACATTTATTATTAGAGCACTATTAGATGATGAAATATTAGACCAGTGAAACAATTTCCATATCTGCTAATGCACCTACTTGATCCCTTCCAAATATTTCCATTTGTCAAACTAAAAATTTTTCTTTAGTTAGTGAAAGGTCCTTTAAGTTAAAGCATAAGAGAATAAGACAGACATACAAACACAAAATGACCTGCAAATATGTACCCCTCCCTGATAGGCAACACCAATTCATTATTCTTTGGCAATTTCATTGCTTTCTAAGCTTAGAAAATTTCACTTTGCCCTAAATATGACCATTTACAATGAGAAATTTGAACTGGATTATGTAAGGCTATCAAATAGATCATTTACTATTTTCAGGGAGTGCCATCTCACTCTTTCTTTCTGTCCCTTTCTCCCTCTCTCTCTTTCTCTCTCTCACACACACTCCTCACTTTATCTGAAACCATAAGATAACTTATTATATAAAATATAGCATTCAATTAACAGAATTTAGTTATAGTAGAAGAAAAATTAACAAATGTGTTATACACCAGAATTGGTAAGTGGGGCTTGAGTTTCTCAAACCCAAGGAGTGGTATTAAAGCTTGGTTTACTAATATTTGAAACAATTTTTGAGTTCTTAGAGGAATATGACATAAGACCACAGTGGACTAAAATAGAATTTCTTCAATTCACTGACTTTCCTAAAAATTAGGAATTTGGGTTGTACTTTATTTTAATGTAAAAATTCACAAATTGAGGCTTTGGGAATATTCAGATAAAATATGTTTTATGAGAAAATGTACTTTTGTACTTACCAAGTCAGTTATCCAAAGCCAAAACACCATGAAATCTGTACAACCAAAAATGATACGCTGTAATTTTCCTTAATAAAACTCTTTTACCTGGTCAGTTTTTAGAGGAAATGTGTCATATAGTACAATGAAAATTTGCTTTTAAGAAATATTGTAAGAGAAAATGTTTCATTGTATGGATATAATGAAATCATTCAGACAAAATAGTATGCATTTTTTGTTTATCCTTTCTTTTTGTGTTGTTTTCTAATATATAGTTTTGTGATATAAAAATGGTGTGGTTATTACATATTTTTAGATTATTATACTAGTCTAGTCCTTGTAAGTCACTGAAAGAAGATCTTAAAAATATATAAAGATCCTTTTGTTTAAAATAAGCCCTTGCATCAAAAATCCATGTAAAACTGGTGAAGAAAAGTTATAATGGTCAGCATTACCTAACAGGCCTTTTTAAGATACAGTACGACCTAGCAAGTTATAAATGGGCCTGGGCTATTCTTTCACATGTACATTCACAAGGGAATTTCTAGTAAATAGGAGTCGACTTTAATGTCCCATTACTCTCCCCACAAATTTTCTATTTTGCCAAAGGATTCTCACATAGGCAAAAGAAATCCTCTGGTGAATTCAGCTGGGGTTCCCTACAAGAAAAGAATTCATGAGTTAATAAATCTTTCAGTCCCTTCAATTTATCTGGAGAGTTATGGATGGCATGCTGGGTAGGAGTACATGGAGCAGATCATCTTGAAAAATAATGTCATCTCCATAATGGGTAGGTTGCTATTTCCCAGTGGGGGTTTGCTGTTTAGACTGTGTAGATATGGCCCTATTGCACATTGCTGCTGGCAGGAAAAATCACATTCTTCTTGGTTTCTCTATTGCTTTGAATGTATTTCAGTGACTGAGACATTAATTGTGTCAAAAGAAGCACATGTAATCACTGCAAAGGTCTTATATAAATGGACAAAATAAAGAAATTTCACAGTTAAATGTATCATTCTATTTCAAAGCTCTCTAATATATGAAAGAATTGTAAGGACTCCAAGATTATTAAATAATATTTTATGCCATGTATTCTGTATCTTTAGGCATAATGGCAAGAGAGTATGTAGTCTTTAGTGACTTGTTTTGCATATTTCTTTTAGAATATATTATTTATTGCTTGAAGGAAGGGATTTATATCCAATTTCTCTAATTAAACAAAATAGCAGCTATGTTTCCAAGTAGTCATTTTTTTCTAACAAGTTACTGTTTCTCTTTGTCTGGATGCCACATTATGCCTTCATATGTTATGGTCTAAAAAATAATAATTTTCATCTTACTAGGCAGGGGAAAAAGTAATTAGTTACAAATGTAAAGGTATTTAAAGGCAAGTTTTTGCTATTAATGATAAGATATTAATACAGGTCACTCAAACATTGTGTGGGAGATTCAGAAACTTTGTAACAAAAAGAAATCATGTGAAAAATCATAGGTGCTTTGCATTTATTGAGGAAGTTATAGGAATAAATCTGCCTTTTTCCAGGCAACTCTTTTCCTTAACTTTTCTTTTTTATGCGGAAATACTTCTCTTCCCTCTTTTTCCCCTGCTTCCACTCAATCCAATTTAAACTTCAAACCAATTTTAAGTTTCATTTAATATTCCATGCTTACATTCATCTCTTTTTCTAGGAAATCATGTAACCCCTATAATATCTGCAACACAGTTTGGTGCTTACTTGCTTTTTTAATTTGTTTCACATATCTTTTATTTCACCCATTAGCATGTAAACTCTTTTGGATCAAGAGCTTGACATCATATTTCCTCTGTAGGCTTCATAGTGCCTTGCTCATGTAAGCTCATTACAGGCTCTTAGTTGGTATTTTTGAAATTACTAAGTCCATGTCATATTTTTACTTATCTTTTAAAGGTAGCAGAATCAAAGAAAGAAAGAACATATATCATATTGAATTTGATGATGAAAGAACACATTATGGGATTACAATCAAGATTCACTTTCCAGAAAATATAGTATAACAAAATCCAGAATAAAATAATGTATTTTGCATCCTTTCTGCTCTTATGTTATATTACTTAATAGCATAATATAATTTCTTTATACCATTTTCTCATATCTATTTTATAAAATATAGTTGTTTAAAAATAAAAATCATGGGCAGTTTTCTAAAACTATTATTTTCATACGGTAATTACTCTTTAATCAATGCTTTGCTTACAAATAAATGGTTAAGGACACATAGTAAAATAGTTTTGTGGCTAGAAGACAACATTTTTCAGAAATGTTTATGTGTCAGAAAGAGAGTGATCTCTATTGATGGCTTATTACATTTTTATGTTGATTACATCTTCAGATAATAAAGAAATAGTGAGTTTGTTTAGTCTAGAGAAATCATTTGATACTTACAGTCAACAGACATTTGAGGTTCAACTATGTACAAGTCATTGTAGTATAGGCAAATGGACTGATAAAAAGATGAATAAGATATACTTCTTTCAAGAGCTTGCTTATTATGTTATTGAATAAGGCAAAGTTTATAAGGCATACTAAATTCACTAACTCCTTTGTTGCATCTTTAAGAATATTTTAATGCAGATAAGGTAAATTTTATGAGTGGATATCTGAGACACAGAAAGACTAAGTCTGAATAGTTATTGATTAGTGAATTCATTTCCTTGTTGTATAGAAACATATTGTGTGTATCATATGTCAGGGTTGCTAAGGGTTAGAGATGCCATGGGTTTTTCCCAAACTGAAACAAAACTAAAGTAATTTAATTGATGAATTATAGTTGTTTTTAGAGACTTAAAGTGAGCATTAATTCAAATGTCTTAAGTTGCTTTTTACTTCAAAACAATTCTTAGGGTTCAGGTTATAAGGAATAAATACAAGGATGCCATGTGTTTCTCCAATATATAAAAAAAAATTCTCTAACTTTTCTTTAATTATAAGTTCACTCTTTATATCTTCAATTTTTAAAGCTTTTTTATGCACATTTTCAAATACACACAAAAGTAAATAAGAAATATGGTAAATCTCTATGTGCCCATTTCCAGGCTTCTAAATTATCAGTGTTTTGCCAATCACATGTGCCATAAGCACAGACATTTTTTCCCCTTGATGAAATATTTTGAGGCAAATTTTAGATGCCATTAATTTGTCCAAAAATAGCTTTAGGAAAATACCACTATCACAATAAACAATATTGAACTAATTCTTTAAAATTATCTATTATCCACTAAATACTGAACAATCTTAAAATCATCAAAGGTATGACAACCAGATTTCACATGATGATGTGGTAAAACGAGAAGTATTCAGCCTTAACTGTAAAATAAACTTACCAAAACAAACCAAAACAAAACAAAACAAAACAAAAAAACAACATCCTAAATTTATTAAAGTCAGTGTACCTAGAGAGGATTTTAATAAAAAACCACAAAGATGCAATCTTCCAAAGCCAGAAGTGGATAATTCTACAGGACAAATGACCTGTTTCTTTAGTGACTGAGTGGCATGAAAATGGGGGTGATGTCTAAATTTTATAGATTAAAAGGAATGTAATATACATTATCAACCAAATTGCAAACTTGTAAGTATGTTGATTTGAACAAATTACGTGTATAAATGTATTATAGAACAAATGAAAACATTTTTATAGGATAACACCCTAAAGGAATGTTTTACACATTTTACATATTTCTAAATATTTTTAGATTTGAATGTGAATCTTGGTTATGAATCATGATGAAATAACATTCTAATCAGAAGATTACTTTTGTAGTGTCCTGCAATAAACAAGGGGATTTAAGCAGTATAGGAAAGTATAACTTTTGTAACAATAACAATCATAATTTATTATATAAAATTCATGTAGACATCACATACTATACAACCATGTTCAAAAGTAACTACTTAATAATTCATGCAAGTAATTTATCAACATAAAAATCCATGTAAATATATGTCAAATAGAAATTGATTTGAGGCTCTTTTTTGACCTATTATACTTATTTTTCAAGAAAAAAATAGCTTAATTCTTTTAAGAAGTAGAATAAGAATTACTTCCTATGAGATGATTGCCATGGTCATGTATTTACTCCTTGAATAAATAGCCAAAAGGTTAATACTACCATGCATAAAGGAATGATTATTTGATAAATGTGTGTATGTGAGTTTAAGAATAAGATTCTCAATTTTAGCTATAAAAGCTACTGTCTAATGTTTGATTTTTCACTGTTCTATGAGTTTAAATACTAGACTATTCATTCAATCATTTTTCATCAGATATTTATTTTTTATCCATAGAAATTTTAACAATGAAATATCAGGGAGCTTTGAGAAAAGTTAATTAAAAATTTTGCAAATGCATAGATAGCTTAAAATTAAAATCATTTAAAGTTGCTAAATTTCTATTTGTTTCATAAACACTCTCCTGTGCTTTCCTTGGGTACGTTAAAATATCTGTGATACATATTCAGAACTTATATACTTATATATGTGTATATGCATGATGCATACATACATATATGAGTGCATATTAAATACAGATTTAGAGATGAAATAATCTCCCTAGTAATATCAAGCTTTTTATTTAAAATATGATGTTCCACCTATTAAGCACTAAATCATAGACCAAGTGTTGTACAAAGCATTGAAAGAGCGTTTTTGATACTATTAAAAATTATAATTTTAAGTTTGCCTTTTGCAAGATATTTTTGCACTTTTGCATATATCTATCGATTTTAAATTATGTATATATATGTGTGAACATTTATTCAATACCAATCTTTCCTATAAGACTTCTTGAGAGCAAGGACAATGTCGATTTATACACTTCATACCTAGAGCAGCGTCTAGTATATTATAAGTCTGTGATTAAGTTTATGAATGAATTACTCATGATTTTAGATTTAGAGAACAAAATAATGAGGAATAAATTAATGAAATTATGTCCATACAGGGAAGTAGAGAAGCTTGGATTTCTATATATTTTTGACTACAAAGCTTATAGTTTTTTGCACCATGCCTTTCTGACTCTCATTTTTTTTGGTCCTTGAGCAATTAATTTATTTTAAAAATTAACTAAATAGAATAACATTTTACTATTTTGTAACAGAGTAAAGCATTCTGAAGATCTGCTTTATTTTATAAGGGCAAGAGGAGATATATGCTTGTGAATTAAATAGAAGTTCAAGAAAAAACTACTAATTGCTATCTTCCTGTAGACTGTATAGGACAGTTATTTCAGCAGGTGTGAATACTTGATTAAGATCTCTAAGATATCCCTCCCAACCCCTCTCCTTGCTCCCGACTCTGGCCCTCCTACATTCTATTCTCAACACTGCAGCCAAAATGTAGAGAAGTCCTTTATAAATGGGTAACTCAGAAAATGTCAGTCATTTGCTCAAGATTTTCTAATACACCATCTCATGAAGTGTATAATTCAAGGATGTACAGTAGCCAACAAGGCCCTGCATGTGCTGGCTGCCCAGGACTTCTCTGCTTTCATCTGCTACTCCTCTGCCTCTTGCTCATGACATTCTAGCCAAATATGCTCATGTTTCAGGGCCCTTAAATATGCTTCTTATGCCTCCAGACATCCACATAGCATGTTTCCTTACGTCTAGTTTCTGATCAAGACGCGGTCCTGACCAGTGCTTGTCATCACCTGACTTACTATTTCTTTTACATATTTGTTTGCTGTTGATGTAGGATGCAAGCTCATGAAGGGAGGGTTTTTTTTTCTTTGTTTACTGCTGTATCCCTGACACCTAGAGAAATATCTGATACATAATGTGCAGTACAATTATTGTGTAAATGAATGATTATTTGAGAAAGTGTTTAATAGATGCGCTCCTTATTCATTCCCCTAGATTCTTCAAACTATATTCCACATAGTAAATTAAAACATCAGAACTCAAAGAACCTGGGGCATTTGAACTTAATTAGCTACAGAAATATAAATATTCACTAAAGCTCATTTTAACATGTAACTCTCAAACCTGTAAGTCATTTTGAGTTGAAACATTTAAATCTTGATCTTGATTCAGCCACTTGCCAAGCAAGTTACCTAAATCTGCTGGCTTGTTTTTTTCAAAATAAAATGATATTACTATGAATACCCCTCTTCTTAGTCACCAACAGGTATTTATTGAGATACTATTACATGGTCATGTAGTAAAATATTGTTTTACAGGATTTTTTTTAGGATAATAGGTAAAAGACTTGGTTCATAATATGGGCTCAATCTACAAATATTTATAATTTTAACTACTTATAGAAAATACAGAGCTAAATTCAGTAGTGTAATCTAGCATTGATTTCATCGCAAGGGAGTGTAGGGTAATAATTAAGAGCATGGACTCTGGAATGAGACTACTCATCAATTTGATGCTGGCTCATGCACCAACTGAGTAATCTTGAGCAGGTGTTTTGTTTTACTTATTTTTTAATATCTCTGTCTTCAATTTCTTTATTTGTAGTCTAGATGAAGATAATTGCACTGATCTCATCTCATGCCTTGGGGATTAAATGAGTTAACACAGCTAAACTAGAAGAATCCCCAGCTGATAAAAGCTTTGTTCGATATTTTATTGCATGTAATGTTGACTGTTATAGATGCTGCAAATCTCTTGAAAGTCAATGGTATGTATATCTAAGATAAAGTTTGAGATAGTCTGATTATGATATTTTGGTGAATTTCTCATCAAGTGCTCAATTCTTTTAATCCTCTTAATGTGTGTTCTCTTACTCCTAATGAGTTTTTATAGAATGGAACTAGCACACTGCTATCATGTTCTATATTAAACCAAACTGACAATGGGTGTGAAATGAACAAGGAGTCCTTTTAATTTCATGTTTTCATTCAGCATGTATTTATTGATTGTCTACTTTGTTATAAGTACTGTACTAATTTCAGTTACAAAAGAAATAATTCAAAAATTTAAAAAATACGTTATAAGATATTCTATGTCTTGGAAATTTATTCGTATTTGATCAAGGAAACGACTAATGAATTTGAAAAGTACTAAAGGGCAAAATGATCAACATTATTTCTGGAGAGTCAGGCAAAACTTCATGGAGACGGCAACATTTGAGCTACTTTTAAAAATAAACAAGAATTTGTTAAGCAGGCTAAGGAAGAGGGGGGTTCTAAGCGAAGGATGCAAGACAGAGAGTTATAAAACAGAAGCAGGATTTGGGATAAATTACGCTACCACATTATTGCCTGAGCCCAATGTCTGGATGAGGCATATCAGGAGGCGAGGATGGAAAACTAGACAAAGGCAAGATCCTGAAAGGATTTTTAATACCGATAAGTGTTTGGATTTTATTTTGTTGGGTATAAATTGTTTCAAACATCAAAGTGATCTTGTCAGGATTATATTTTAGAAAAGTAATGAATGGAAAGAGAGAGGAACATAAGACTGGAAGTGTAATTATTAGTTTAGGTTATTGAAAACAGGTAATGGAGAGTTATATTGAATCAATTTGATTTTGTTTAAGGAAATAAAACAATTTCTATGATAACGTAATCATAAAGCATCTCATCATGACAGTGGAATTCAAATATATTCAGGCAGTAAGCACTTCATGGCATATATCGATAAGAATCTTAGTGGTGTTAATAAATAATTAATATTATTTGTGTCTCATGTTAAACTGTGTCTTTAATTGCATGACTCATTAATTCACCTCAATTTAAGATTCAGTTATTCATAACATATAGTTTTATGCCAATAATTATTTGAAGCTTAGGTAAAGAATGTTAGGTTACAAAACTTAGTTGTTAAGCATATATTAGAAGAAGTCAAGAATTTATCATTGGTTTTAGATTAATAGAATATTTATTTAGTAATTTTGTTAAAATTAATATTATATTTCATTACCCTATAGGCAGAGAAATGTATGTCAATATGAAATGTTTCTCTCAATTAAATGTATATCTTCTATATTTAAAATTAATGTTTGAATTTTATAAATGAACAGAAATATTTTATTTATTATAGTCAATGTTATTATTCTATATTAATTTGAAATATGATTTAAAAACCGATATCTATTTGACTTTTGGAAAATCTAAATTAAAATATGAAGTAATGCTGTATTACTTTAAAATTTGCTGCATATTTTCAGGAGTTATTAATAATGACATGAGTGTTTCATTAATTCAGCACTTGCCTGGAATTTGTGACATGCAAGAATCCCCTTTGCTGATGGAGCTCAAATAGTACCAAAACAATTGACATTATGACCCTTTTAGTCCTATACATATTTTAATACACCTTAATTAATTTGTCAAATAATTTATGTAAAATATGTTCTCACCAATTCTCAACCAATTAAAAAACTGTTAGGCTGGGTGCACAGAAATTTTGATAATATGTTCATAATTTTCCAGCTAATAGCTTTGGCAATGTGAAGTAGAAAATGCATAAACAATCATTGTTTTGCTTTTACCCATACATTAAATGTAGTTGAAAAATGTGTATAAATTCATATTGTTTGGTAGAAAAATCCTGAATCATGTGTCAGGCTACATAAAGTAGACAGAAAAAGATGTACAAAAATCTAGCACATCTAAAGTTTCTTAGTCTACTGGATAATTAACTTTAAATAGATTATTCCAGTGATAGGGAGCTATAACGAGGTATAAATTCCTCAAATAACCAAATAGCTTTTGTAGCAGTCAAGATGCTGTAATCCTTCTTTGCATTTTGGAATATATATTTTGATTATAAATAAAGAATTCACATGTATATGGAAAGAAGTTCCCTATCATACATTGTTACCAAAACAAAACAAAATCAGAATGCTGAATAAAATAAATAATTAATGGGACACAAGATTAACTTAGGATCATCAACTAAATATGATGTACTGGAAAACAGGATTAAGATACTATAATTAGATAAATCTTAAAGGATAAATCTTAGCTTTCTCTATATCACCTATTAACCTAAAACAAAAGATAGCTTAATTTTCAATTCAAATTTAACTTAAAAATCTTTATCAAATATATACTAATAGCACATTGATATTTATCCAGACTTCATATCATACTGAAATTAACATACTTGTTTTTTAAATAATTTGAAGTGATATAAAACACATACTCTAAGTAATGTCATATTTGAACTTCTTAAAGTATATAATTAGGTAATGAGAGTTAATGATTTTAATGGATATAATTCAGTAAATTTTTACACACAAAAGGTCTCATTTTTCTATATTGTTATAATTCTAGTCAATTTCTGGTTTTTATTTTTTGTATTATTTATTGGAAAAAATAACTTCATTCAGTTAAGAAATGTGTCTCGTGGCAGGACTGCTTGGACAGTAGCACGGAAACATGACTATGACAGATTCTTCCACAAAGTCCGTTTGTGAAAACAGACTAAATAAATCTTAAAATTCCATATTGCTTATTATGTAATTCTCCAAACAACATTATGAGATAAGTACTATTTGGGCCTCCCACTTTTATAGGAGATGAAATTGAAACTTATTCATCCTCCTACCAAAGAGACTCATCCCTCTAAGAAACTGAAGTAGTCCTAAATTTAGCATTTGAAATGACATTTCTAGTGATGCCAGCAATCTTTCCCACTCAGAAAAATATCCTCTAGGGGAACTGATGTAGCTCAAGTGCTTGAGCTGCTTCTTCCATATATGAGGTTCTGGGTTCAATCCTCAGTATTTCTAAAAAAAAAAGAAAACGAAAAAGGAAGATTTTCCAAGTATAATTATCCCAAGCATAATTTAATGGGATGAGTAGTGTACTTAATGGTGTACAAATAATTCTGCGCCAGGATTTATCTGATTTGATCTGAGTAATAAAACTCAATTATCAAATGTAGTCTAAGCATAATCAGAACCATACTTAAAGGAATGTGGTACATACTATTGAAAATATTTTAAAGTATATAAATAATGAAAAAGAAATAATGTCAAATATTAGTTACCTTTTATTCTTTTTTTTTTCTTTTGGTCAGCCCTGAATTTATAGCTCAATAAATCAGTGAGACTGGTTTACTTTCAGCTTTACCATTTACTAACTTAGTGATCTTGGTAATAAAAATTAACTTATTTATGCTTTGATTTTCCCATCAAACAAATAGAATCATGTATCTCAGCATTGTGGTAGGGATTAGATTACAGAAAAAAATTTAAGTTACTAAAACAGTATTCAGTAGAGAAGTACTTGACAAATGTTAGCAATTAATTCATATATGTATACTTTATATACAATCAGTAAATGAGTAACTAATGGTTATAAAGATTAGCAAACATAACAGAGATTCAAGAAAGAACTATTGATGAATGATTGAAACTTCTTACTCAGTGTTTGGACCTAATATAGTCCAGAAATGTTTATTGATTGACTATTTGCTACTGTTGAGCCCTGGAGATAACTCCACGAACAAGACAGATCTTGTCCCTGACATCATATTACTTAAAGTCTATTAGTAAAAACAAAATGTTTATATATATGTGTGTGTTTATTCAATTACATTTGTTATTTATGACTATTAATGAATGCTTTGTATTTTACGTTTTTCCCTATCTCAGGTCAAATTTTTAGAACCTCAGTTCACTTTACTGTCCTAGAAATGCAGAAATTTATTGTTTTTAAAGGAATAATACTCAAGAAGATAATTATTTAATTCGTAATTAAATTTGAATAATAAATATCTTAAATATTAAGAATAATAATTTGGGTAGCATCAAATATATTTATGATAATATTATGATAAATTCTTTTGCCATCACCTCCATATTAGCAGTTTACATGGAAAAAAAAAACACATCATTGTCCCTGTCATCCTCCTTTCTCTTTTGAATGGAAAGCAGTAATAATGATGCTAATTCTAATGCTTACAATAATAATAAGCCCTAAGAAAAACAGTTCACTACAGACAAAAATGTTACCTTCTTTACATGATAGCTAAGGCATATGGAATGTTTAGTGCCAAGTGCTACTATAAGTTTTTCAAGTATAATATTATCTTCTTAAATACTCACAATATCTCTATCAAGTAGATATTATTAAACATATTAGCAGATAGAGAAGTTGAGGTGAAATGAGGCTGACTAAATTGTCTGCATGCACAAACTGGTAAGTGATACAGCTGGAAATCAAATCCAGTTTCAAAATTTACATTCTTACCATTACTATGCTTTACTGCAAATATCATTTATTTTTGGATAATTTAAAAATATGGAAATATTATAATTCATTAAATTCAACTCCTCTTTGAAACTTACCCCATTGTTTTATTTAAATGCCCCAAAATGTGGAAAAATAAAGCATTATATGTTTCTACCTGTAGAATATGGTAAAAACTCATTTGATAGATTAATAATTTCCTCTTCAGAAATTTATTCTGTAGGTTTATGGTTTATTACACTGGTTAATTCCTGTCTGACTCAATAAATCTATACAATTACCATGTAAAATCTGAAGTCATGTTAGAGCAGTTGAATGCTTACATTGCCTCCACATAAGGTAACTATTGACTCCATGCGCAGATGTATACAATGTAATTTAACTGGCCCAAGGCCAAGAGACTAGTGAGTATCAAAACCAAATGAGAACCCAGTTTTCTAGACCTCCCAAATTTTTCATTACACCACTCTACTTCCTGAATCTCTGGAAAGAAAGGGTTGAAAATAAAACTTGCTAAATATCTATGAGAAAACTGGATGTTTCATTTTCAGCCTTTTAGCATTTGGAAATTGAGTCAGAGGTGCTTCTCATTTTACAAATAGGGTGCTTATTGGAACATGTACGAATCTAATTTTCTTAACATTCTCCTTCATATTTAATTAATATTGATTTAAATTTATTATTCCCTGGTTTTAGAATCCCCATCAGATAACTGTAGACTTGTAAATGAGCCTGTAAATGTAGCAGTGTGTACTTAACTATTTAGAAAAAGCAGGGCTACTTTAGTAAATTTTTAAAAATCAACCTTGCTTTATGTGAATTATAATTCTAGGATTTTTGTTTTTATATGCTTTTATATATATTTTATATGCTTTTATATATATTTTATATATATTTTATATGCTTTTATAAGCAGGTCCTATCTGGAAAAAATTAAAGGTTATGTTGTAATTTTCTTTGAACATCCACCTCTGTCTCTTAAATGCTAACATAGTTTCTTGATTAGTTTTGGAATAGGACACTGATGAGTCTGTATTCTGATAGTGCTTGCCCTGTATTTTAACCTTGATTTCTGAAAAACATTAATATATTTTTGGAAGATGATATATTAAAAAGAAATATAGTTCGGATAAATGTTGCCATTTCAAACTGATTTAAAGTCAGGAATGTATATTTTATTGAAAAATCAGCCTAGTATGGGAAATGCTATAATAATTTTCCTGTATAAATAGAAACTAGAGTTGTAACAAAATATTTTAACCCTGAGTTAGATTCCTCAACTGCATAGGGCATAGTGTCACTTGAATCTCTTAGTGTCTCTGAAATTTCTAAATTTTGTTTATCTAAATTAAAAATATCCACCCAAATATTAGAAAAATAAACATTATCTCATGGGAAAAGACCTAAGCCATTGAAAGTGATTTGTTCACTCATTCAAGGAGAATCGATATTAATTGCATTGATGGACTGATATTAATATGGGTACTTCAAATAAGTATTTAATTCAAAACCTTCATGTTTGGCTTTTTAATCTCCACGATTGCACTTTAAAAGAGTGACCTTCTTAATGTGTTTTGCTTAAGATACTTTGGCCTACATTCTTTTAAAATCTCATGCCTTGCTAAGTAAAGAGAGCTAGCAATTCTCCTTAAACATAATTTTCTCCTAGTTCTTAAATGTTTTAAAAGTTATATCTCAACACATAGATTTAGTCATGTTACTCCCTGCATAGGAACCTAGAGTTCCTATGCACTCCTATAGAGTGGCTTCCTATTATCAATGTAATTAGTAAATTCTGGACTCTTCAGAATTTACTTTCTTTACCTCTCTCATTATTCTTTATTAAGGTAATTCTGTATTCATTAAGTAAGTCTCTTTACCATTCAAAATATTGCACTTCTTGTCTCCATAGCTTGCACTCTTTTTGCTCCTCCTTCCCGAATAAAGTATTACTATTTTACCAATGGGCTGTATTTCACATTGTACAAAATCCTTTTACAATTATGATTTTATTTAATATCCCCCTGCTACACTCCAGTTCATCCTATAATCTGTTTACCAAATAAATACCTCTCTAAAATTGAAATATCTTCCTGCTCTTTTCCCTATCTAAATACTGTTAATGAATTCCCATCACCTAACTTCTCAGTAGAGGTTTCAAAATCCTCCACCATGACCATCCTACAGATGTCTTCTCCAGGTAAATCTCTGCCCACCAACCTTCACAGACACTCGGTACCCTCACCATACTATGTGTAGATACCCCCAGTACATCTTATGCTTCCCCATTTCTGCACCTTTGCTATGAGCTTCTGTATGTTGTGATGTACAATAATACCTTTCTCCTTCCATCCTTTCCCCATATTCTTCACATTTACACATTGTTCTAGGCCAAGAAGAAATATGGTTTCCTGTGTAAAAGATTCCCTGTATAGGGCAGCCATAATGCATGGCTACTCCTACCTCAAGGCTGTCTTTACTTTAACACTTTTCTTTTAATAGGTATAGCACCTTGATGTATATATATACACACACATATATACATATATATAAATATATATATATTTGTGTATGAATCAACTTCTATTTGTAGATTTTTGATCCCTTGTTGATGGAATCTGTAACTGTCAAAGGGTACTGATGCAAAACAAACAAAATTGGTTTGTTTTTATAAAGGGTATTTCTTTGGGGTAGTAGCTTACAGATAGCAGGCCTTAAAGCATAAGTTACTTCCCTTACCAAAGTCTATTTCCATGTGTTGGAGCAAGATGGCTGCCAATGTCTGCCAGGGTTCAGGCTTCCTAGGTTTCTCATTTCCTCAGGCTTCTTTTTCCTGTGCTCAGGGTTCCTCTCTTTCTAGGACTTGCATCTGTTTCCTCTGTGAGCTTACATCCTGGGGCTCCAGCTTAAGGCTTCAGCATCAAACTCCAACATCAAAACTCCAACATCAAAAACCCCCAACTCTGTCCTTTGTCATGCCTTTTATCTGTGAGTCCCTACCCACCAAGGGGCTGGTACTCAATGCCCTACGGAATCCGATATAATCTCATATGCCCGGAGGAAAAGACCAGTTTACAAACATAATCCAATATTTCTTTTTGGAATTCATCAATAATCTCAAACTGGTATAGAAGCTATATTGCATTTCTCTGTATTTTTATGTATCCACATTCCTCTGTATATAGTCAACTTAAATTCTTGTTAAAATTTGGTGAAAGTGAACATGGCAGGTATCCTTACCCCATAGCTATCTGGGTTGTGAAATATAAACCTAGCTGCATAGTCAACTGGGTATTTTTCAAGAGGCTACTGTATACACCTTTTAATTCACTTTCACCTCTCTGCCTTTTCAATGCCTAATGTCCTTCTGTTGTGTTTTCTAAAGGGCAGAAAAAGAGTCTCTGAGAAGGTGAGATACCTTTAAAGTTGGTTAGTACCAGAATGAAAATCATGGTAATGTAAGGATGGGTAGTTACTTACATTATTTTAGTTATCTATTCTCCCAATATTTCTCTGCCCAGGCTGAAAAATTCGGTGTATTTTCCTTATCCTCCCATAGCAACAAAAACATTTCAGGAAAACAGCAAATAGGGCCATATGACACAATTGAAACAATTTTTCTATTACTTTAAAGGAAAAAGTATTATGCAAAAGTATGTCACAGCACACACATTTTTATAGATATTGTTTGTCAAGACCAGACCATAATAGAGTATGGACATGGTAATGGTTGGTAACACAGCTCATTCAATGCTTAGAGAGGATTTTCTGCAAACCTTCTCTTTAAGGAAGCAGAATGCCCTTAACTGAGTGGAATAAATATACCATATAAGCAGTCTCCGTGCCTGGTTGTGCCTTAGAATTACTTGAAAGATTGTTTTAAAAAGTCTAAGCCACTCTAAGAAATCCTGATTCAGTAGCTGTGATCATGTCCTGCTTATACTTTAAATATTGTCCCCACTGAATCAGATTCAGGTAACTTATGGTACAGTGGTATGTTCTCTCTGTATCTATAAAAGTGCGTTTAAGGATTGATGAATGAAAATGAGGAACGTAACAAATTTCTCCTGAAAAAAATAACCCAAATCTCATTTCCTTTAAAGTCTCAACCTATATATGACTTCATTCGTACTGCTGTTCATTCTTACCATAATAAAATTAATGAATTAAGCACCACTTATTTTCAGAAAATCATACAATGAATGTATTATAGATCCTGTTCACAAGTTGTTCACAGTATGCAACGTCACATTACCTTTAAAAGGTCATATGTTCTCTAACAGATACAGACAAAGTCATTTGGGAGCAAACATGATAAAGTGACCAATTCTGTCAATGTGGACAAGATATCACATGGCATCAATAATTATAGTAACAATAATAACAACAAATACTCATAGCATT
Source organism: Dasypus novemcinctus (assembly GCF_030445035.2). Lineage (NCBI taxonomy): Eukaryota > Metazoa > Chordata > Mammalia > Cingulata > Dasypodidae > Dasypus > Dasypus novemcinctus. The sequence goes on from NC_080681.1 coordinate 57,063,299, forward strand.
TACTATGGTTGTATGTGCTTTTTATATTCATTCATTTAATCTTCAGAACAATCCTATAATATAGGTGTTATTATTATTCCTATATCAAAGGTGAGAAAATTGATGCAAAATGAGGTTAAGTACCTGCCCTGTATCACATGATTCTTAAATGGTGTATACAGGACACATAGTCCCAGGCAACTTAGATTCAAACTTGTATTCTTAACCAAAAAATATATTATGGATGAAACAGCATAGAAGTAGGTAGTAAAGGAGAGGAAAATATTTTCCAAAATGAAAATACCATTTTATAAAACGAAAGAATGACTGAATGACAAATGTGAAAAGAAGGTATGAAGTTGTTGGTTGGGCAGTTTACAGGAGGTAATTTGGAGGATTGAATATGAAATGAGTGTAAAGACAGTGATAATCTGTCCATTTCTTCTCTCTGTCCACTTTCCTCTGTTGTTCCTTTAGCCAACAACTTTCACTATACATTCATCATGAACTTGCTATTCTGGGCAGAATGGGAATCATGGAGATAGGCACTCTAGAACATCTTCGGAATTCTTCCATGATCTTTAGAGAACACAAAGCAAAATTTTAGAACTACTGATGATTGTTTGGGAGGTGGATATCTTATTAGAATAGCTTTATAATGTGTATTTGTGGGCAGTTCAATGTTGACGTAAAAAGGCAGGATGTGAATACAGGATCAGTACAATTTCATATAATTCATTATTTGGAAGGATTTAAAAAGAATGTGCTTATTAAATTTGGGATCACAGGAAGTTGAACATGGTTTATAGAATCTTCGATATGATAGGAGTCGAATTCAAATTAACGCTGATGAATCAGAGACATATTCAGCTTTATATTAGATGAATAAGACCAATTCAAGGTGTATTTTGTGTATAAGACAAATGAAAATCCAGAAGTGGCTGGCTGAGAATAATATCTTAGCAATAAATCTAAGGTTCAAGGATTAGATAAGGCCATTGTTATTGCTTTGTTTATATTCATCCAGCAGAAGTCTAGATTTGTGTTTGTAATGAAGGTGTGCACCATAATTTGATTTACATATTTGATGACTTGCAAAATGCATTCCAAACCTATCTGGGATTACCTTTCATCAGCAGATCAATTTCTAGCCACAAAGCTTTAAAAATAACTTCATAGGTCCCATTTGTTCCAATCAGTGCTACATTAAAAAAATTAGTTATCAGGTTCAAATTATTTTAGCAGTCCATTATCATGTCATTAGGTCAAAAAGAGTTTGTGAGGAAAATAGGTAGCTCCATTCTTAAAGAGCAGATTTTAACTTTAGTGAACTTTAGACTGCTTGCTTTGCCAGAATTAGATTGGCAAATGATTCCTGTGATATTTCTAGCAATGAAATCTGCAAAGTATCTTACTAATGTGGTTGCTTAAGTGGTTAAATCCACTGTAATCAGAGAACTCCCACTGAACTACTGATTATCTGTATGATATATTCTACTATATTGAACAACTGTGTAAAGATCATGTGGATTGATTGTTCATTTTACTAACTTCTTAAAGGGATTGACTAGAAAAATTACAAAGTGCACTGTTCATTGTACAAAATCTGCTTTTTGATAAAAGTAGAATGTCCTAGAAGAATGTGGAATTTAGAAATGTAGTTTTCATTACTTACTGGAAGAGTTTTTTTATTTGAGAAAACATCTTTGAAATCAGAAGGTGAATCTAATTCTCTAAATAAATTTTCATTTTAAATGTTTTTAAAAGCACATTAGAAACTGTGATATTGGGTTTCTTTTAAAATTCCACTTAATATAAACAGAAAAAAAAAGTTGATTAAGGTGACTATAATACTCAAGAACTTACAGGTAGTTTAGGTATATTTTCCACATTATAATTTTACTTACCCTGCATTGAACACTGCTTTTTCAATAAAGATGAAAAACTCTCATTCTTTTAAATATTGCCTTTATAGAAGTATTGAGAGTATTTAATTTAGAAAATTTGGAAATGTATTATACTATTGGGACCTATTTAAAGAATTAATGATAGGGTTGTCTCTTGATAACTAAAATGTTATTCACAATCAATGTATTATTTTATATATGTATATATGTATGCATTTATAGTAATATATTTATGGGTATGTGTATGTATGTGATTATCTAACTGTTAAACAAAAATATAGATTCCAAGATCAACTTGATCAAGTGATAAATAGCATGCGATGATACTATTCATGTTAAGACTCTATAGACTTGACCGCAAATGGGGCTGGGAAAATAATTTGGTAATGATTTTCAAAAATATTAAATTGATGATTGAGTGACCTATGCTTATGGAAATACTAGCCCCAACATTTGTTCATTCAATTAGAAATTCAATTTCCTTGAATATCTACTCTATGGAAGGCATTGTATGTTGAAAAGAAGGAGAGGCGGAACAGAGTATATTTAAAATTTAATACTACTCAGACCCTTCTTTGAAGACTTAAAAAAATAATTCTGGCACTGGAAACATATTAACAACATAGTCACAGAAGTATAGCAATGTGAATTTTCATGATAATTCCCTTACTCTCTTTTCCATTGCCCTAATTCTGACCTCTATCCTAAGAAGCTAAATTGTGAGGAGCAAACTTCATTAAAATGCCACAGGATTAGACTTTTTGAAGTTCATTTTCCTCAAAGAACTATTAAAATGCCACAGGATTAAACTTTTTGAGGTTCATTTTCCTCAAAGAAGTACTGTTGAATGAAGACATGAAAACCTTATCATTGGAAACTCTCAATCATTCTTTGGTCCCATTGAAGGCTCAAGACTTCTGTTTTGATGCCTCAGAAAACTGTAGGCCATCTAGTATATTTTACATCATAAAAAAGTAACTGAGAGAAGGTCAGCTAAGGTTTTCCTAATGTAAGTAGCTGGTACATAAAGCACTTTCTGTATCCCAGGCATTGTTCTAAGGGCATTACATAAATTAACTCATTTAATGCCAACAACATTATCAGGTAGATATTCTTTTTATTCCTGTTGTCATAAAGAGTATACTGAGTCACAGAGAAGTTAAGTAACTTACTCTAAAACACACAATAGTAAGAGAAGAAGCCATTACTCTAATTCAGGCAATCTGGTTCCCATGTCTGGAATCTTAATCACTTACTTGCTCTATGGTTAAAACTCCAGGTACGCATCCTGTGAAATTCGAAGTTGTCTTCAATACTTCATGAATTACCCATAAATTTCATGTTTGTTTATTTATTTACTTAGTTTTTTAAAATGGTCGCCATTGCTAGTTTTGCAAACAATTCAAAACATCCACTCATTTATCTATATATAATACCTTATCAAACCTGTGACTCTTGGTTTCCCCACAGGAAACAAGTCCTCTTCTTACAAAGGATTGTGTGTATGATAAAGGAAGGGTTTAGAGCTTAGCAAAGCCAAACACTTCAAATGGAACAGTAAACATTTCCATTATCTTAACTGTTTTAGCTTCTTCACTCCAACATAGGGTCCAAGCCCTGCACTGCAAGGTCTTCGGCTTTGAATATCATCTTGGTTTACTCAGTCCTTGCCTCTTGGGAGCAAGTTGGTTCTTCCTGTCTCATGCACAATTACATCGCAAACTTCCTTAGACGTTTGCCCTTTCTGTACCTTAACATCTTTTATCTCATTTCCCCTAACTTTAAGGTATTTTTCCAGGCAAGGGCATTCTACCCTCTGGGAATAGTGGTTAAAATAATGCAACTTTAACCTCTTTTCCCTACCATTGTTAGGTGCTTATTATTTATGAGGCTCTATACATTGAAACATTGCTTCACATTTTCATGATTTCTTATGAGGGAAGCTTTTGTCATTCCCATTTTAAAGAAGAAGAACTGAGTTCCAAGAAAATTAGCTTCTCTAAGGTTTCAAGGCCAGCTCTCATTCCAAAGCCCAGACTCCTTCCAATAGTCGTGGATATTCTTAAATTCATTATTTAATCATAGAGTCATGTGATTAAGTGTTTTGTGAGGCTAGAAGTTCCATTTTCTTCTGAAGATCAGCTTGGTGACTGCTCTGTGAATTGAATGGCCTTTTACCTGGCTTGATATGACAATAATTAAGCCTTTACATCCTTTAGTACCATTTTTTTTTTTAAGTTACAGAATAGAAGTGTGACAAAAAAGAGAATGCTTTGTTTCATTATGCTTGTCTATTAAGCTAAATATGTGACAGTAAATATATATAAAGAAGATATTATGTTTATGAATAATTTTCTTCCCTGGATTTTAAAAGGCATTTTGGATGGGAATCACTTTCATTTTATTGATTAAGAAATAAATAGCATTTTAATAAAAATTGTGAATATACTGGTAAATATTTATTTCTGTAAGATTGTGATATAGTTGATTATCAACAAATTCTAAATCAATCTCCTAAAATAACTTGAGAATTATTGAATATATGAATTTATACATTAAGTTAAATTTAAACTTTCCTAAAACAATTAGGAATTGAACATCATAACATTTACCATTGAGGAGAAAATTATCATACAGATATTCAATTAAGTCTATGTGCTGTGACACTGATGATTCATAAAATTGGTAATATGCCGTCTGTGAAGTATGGGCTTTGGACACAAAGAGGCCACATGTGTCATTTATAAAATGTAGCCCTTTGATGTAGGTCTCTGATTAATTTCACAACTTTTTAGGCATTCATTTTCATTTTTTTAGGAGGTACCAGGGAATGTACTTGGGGTCTCATACATGGGAGTCAGGCATTCAACCACTGACCTACATTTGCTACCTAGGCATTCGTTCTTGATGTTTTATTTTTCAAAAGTTTTGTGATAGTAGAATAATATTTTGCAATATGTCTACAACTATGTTTCTACCAGTGAATTGCCATTTGATGAAAAGAGCTATAGTTAGTAATTTGGTTGTTTGTTTTTTTTTTCTTTTTTAGGAGGCACCAGGGAAATGAACCCTGGACCTTGTACATGGGAAGCAGGCACTCAGCCAGCTGAACTATAAGCTGCTCCCCTGAAATTGTATTTTACGTGATATATAACATAAATACCTGTTTCCATAAAAATTTAGAATCAGATTAATTCAGCAGATATTCTGACTTTCATTCAAGCAATAATTATGGCTATGTAGGTCATAATAATAGATTTAGCACATACTTTTTCCTGAGCTTCATCTTCTTAGATGAACTTCATCTTTATTCAACAATATAAATTTCCCTGGTAAGTCAGTTCTTCAATATACATCTTAATATAACTCTAAAAGTCTTTAAAACTAGATTCTCCTCAAAATCATCAAACATCATTTCATTTTCATCAACAATAATAATCTGGATAAAATTGCATACTAATTCTTGTGAAGAAAAGTTACCTTACCCAAGATAGTTTAATTTGATTTTCTTTTACATGTCTTACAATTACTACCTATAAGAGGCTGTTTTAGAAATGATCAATTCTCATAAAGAAGGAGAAATTACCAATCAAGATAAATAAGTAAAATTTAACTAGAACTTCTCAGCAAACCTCAAAAAATGCACTAGAAGCCCTTTAATAATGTTGAACATGTGTGTACTATGTATATTTATGAATGGCAAATATTTATTCATATTCATGGCTTTCTTAACTGTATATTTTCCTTATTTTTTAACCCTCTGTTCATTATATTAGTTCAAAGCAATAATCCATATAGCACAATTTATGAATGTTACAAGAATTTTGGTGAAGAATTTCTTTTATAAAGTCAATATCTCATTAGATAAAACATCATTTTAAATCCATTGAAAAATCTATTTTAACAAATATTTTTCAAATATGTTCCTAATACAAAGCACATGTTGAAATAAAATCAATTAGTTTCTTTACATTTTAGATTTAATCATCACAAACTAACTCTATCATAAAAGATAAACCATGACCTTTCCTCATTTAATCCAGCTCTGGTGAGAGAGAGGGTGCATTAGTCAGCCAAAGGGGTGCTAGTGCAAAATACTAGAAATTGGTTGGTTTTTATAAAGGATATTTATTTGGGCTAGGAGCTTACAGATTCCAGGCCATAAAGCATAAGTTACTTCCCTCACCAAAGTTTATTTCCATGTGTTGGAGCAAGATGGTTGTCAATGTCTACAAGGGTCAGGCTTCCTGGGTTCCTCCCTTCCAGGGTCTTGCTTCTCTCTGGGTTCAAGGTTTCTTTCTTCCCAGGGCTTGCTTCTTTCTGGGCTCAGTGTTCCTTTCTTGCAGGGACTGGCTTCTCCTTCCTCTGTGAGCTGACTTCCCAGGGTTCCAGTTTAAGGCTTCATAATTAAACTCCAACATCAAAACTCCAACATCAAAAACCCTCAACTCTGTCCTTTTCCATGCCTTTTATCTGTGAGTCCCCACCCCTTGGTGGGGAGCAACACCCTAATGATGTGAACCAATCAAAGCCCTAATCATAGCTTAATCATGCCCAAGTACAGACCAGATTACAAACATCATCCTATATCTATTTTTGAAATTCATAACCTTACAAATTGCTACAGAGGGGGAGTATGATTGGGTGATAGTTTATAGTTTCTTGAATCAGACAGTCCTGGGTTCAAATAAAATTTCTGTCATTTAATCATGAGGACACCTGTGGTAAATTGCTTCTTTGATATCAATTTATTAATCCACAAGTAATAATGTCCACTTTCTTAAGGGTGTTGTGAGAATTATATGAGGAAGTACATACATGGTACCTGGCATTTACTATTAACAAAGCGGTAGTTCTAACATACATAATTTTTTCAGAATATTTTTAGATTGTCTTTGTAAAGGCCCAGAGATTTTCTATCTTAACCATTTTAAATTACGCTTCCTGAAATATATTGCCAATTTCTTTACTTAGTAAGCTGACTGACTATTGATTCAATGTAATTATAAGGGATATTATATGTTATATTTCTAAATAGGGACAGAACAGAGAATAGTTGAAAAAATTTAATAATGCTCATACTTTAAAAATGATCAGCAACATTTTTCTGCTCTTTATATATTTAGCTCTATAGGTCTTAGCTGATATCACTGGCATGCATTTAACAGGCATAAGCCGTGTGGAATCTAAGCCCCCTCTCGATATAGAGGTGGAATGGACATAACCATCCCACGGTCCACAGGATGGAGGAATAGAGTATAGATTAGAGTGGACTTACTGATATTCTACTATGGAACTATTGTGATTAGTAATGGAAGAAATTGTAGCATTGATGTGGAGAAAGTGGCCGTGGTAGCTGCTGAGGGTAGGGAGAGGGAAGAAGAGATATGATGTGGGGGCATTTTCAGGACTTGGAGTTTCCTGAGTGGTACTGCAGGGACAGTTGCTGGACATTGTATGTCCTGCCATGGCCCACTGGGTGGACTGGGGGAGAGTGTAAACTACAATGTAAACCATTTTCCATGTGGTGCAGCAGTGCTCCAAATGTATTCACCAAATGCAATGAATGTGCCTTTGATGATGAAAGAGGTTGTTGATGTGGGAGGAGTGGGGTAAGGGGGTTGGGGGGTATATAGGGACCTCATATATTTTTAATGTAACATTTAAAAAAATAGAGAAAAAATAAACAGGCACAGGCATTTACTTAATGCAGATCTGTTAGATTTGTCTGTATAATGGAGTTACAAAGAGCAAATAGATTTAGCTTTGTAGTGAGATATTCCCTTGATGCTCAGATGTCTTTGACTTCCTTATTAAAGACATTTAGAAAGATCCAAAATACGTTGAAATACATAGTTTTAAAACTATTGAAAAAATTATGACCTAGAACATAAATCACTGTTTTAATCAAAGTAGTAATTAATCATTAATATCTTTGTATCATGTAGTTTTCTTATATAAGTATACTATATAATCTCTTGACATATTATCTTAAACCTGCAAACAAACTGTCTCTAGACCAGATCAAAATAAATGATCTAGTATGTTTATTTTGAACATATTAATGAGCGAATCTGCCCTTCTCCCCAACTCTCCCTAAACCCACTTTCTCTCTTGAATTAGAGGAGGTAATTTCTCTGTGGTTAACAGTATGAAGTCTGTCAAAAAGAAACACCGTCTTTTCTTCCAGACTCCTAAATATACTAGTCATTTAACCTTGGGAATTGAAGCCTGGGTTTATTCATATACAGAATGAGAATATAATAGAACCTATATATAAACCTCATAGGGAAGTTTTGATTGCATAAAATATTGCTCACCAAAAGCAAATAATTGAAAGTATTTACCATTTTTTTAATCCCCTGCCTTGAACTCTCTTCCGCCAGATATTCAAGGCATTTCATGAGATGATTTTCCTATCCTGATTTTAAGTAGCATTCTCCTCTCCTACTTTCCTGCATTACATCTCCAATAACCTGGCCATACATTAGGGAAAAGTCAATGAATTTGACAGCTTTCCCAACCAGTTTTCTTTACAGAGTCATTCCTACTGACATAGTTCTCAAGATAGCTCTTTAATTAAAGAGGAACGCTCTCCTCAGAACTTAGAAAATTGTTTAATGCCATACATCAATGAAAGTTTGAGTTCTTGGGGGACAGACACTTCTATAGTCAATTTGGTGTACTTAAGCATTCAATAGTCTTCTAATCTTTGTCAAAAATATTTTTAATTAACGCAATTGTCTTGCAGCTGTGATGTTGTCACTTATCAGCATAATGAATTTAAACTGAAGGCTACACTTACTGTGAGGATGAACTGATTAACTTGAAGGATTGCATTGGTAATAATTAGTCAAAAAAGTGCAGTGGTGCAAATCAATATCTTGGTGCTGACACTCTCCCTGGGGAAGCCCTAAACCATAACAAAGCTGTCAAGCTGCTGGGAGATGGAGATATTGTTGATTTGTGTTGCTAATTTCTTCTCTGATACCTTTAATTTAAATATTGAATATGACAAAATGAAAAAAAAAGATATTTCACTTCACCAATTGAATTGACACCTTATTGGTAAATTAATCACAGCATTTTTTGAAGGAGTATAGGTGAATCAGAATTATTGTACTCATCTTTTTTCTTTTAGTGTTTAGCAAATTTACATCACTAGCTGTTTGTGTTGTAAATTATTTGCAAGTAGTTTTATTTCAAATTTTCCATTTCTAAGCAAAAGGAATATTATTTTTAGATTGTAACTTACTGACCCTGATCTCAAGCTATGTGTCCGAATGCAGAATACTCCGTTCTGGCCCCTGTTCATTTCACAACCCCTGCAGAACCACAGAACATTCTCTCTCCCAATGATAGGGCAGTCCTCAGAAAGTCACACCCTACCCTGAGAACATGGTACTTTTCCACCCCATACCTACACACTCCTCTCTAACCCTGCCCAACTCTTCCAGTTCAAAAGGTACTCCCCAGCTCAGTCAGATGGGCTGAAGTCTCTCTTCAGACCCCCACCATGCCGCGACCAAATAAACTCCTCCCTGAATCTTGGTCTGTCTCCAAGCCTTATTGCACCATGAGCTCACAATTTTAAAGTAGGTAGAGCCTTTATTTAAATAATAAAATTATATTCATTTGTGCAGACACTTAAAATAGTTTGCTTCAGGAATGCATTAAATAGAATAGAACTGCCTATTCAATATACATATCATTGTAGATTTTTAGTTTATGAAGTACGGTAACTTAGTCCTACACAGTTGTGGAATTTTGTGCAAAGCACAATCTTTTGGACCTCAGTTTGCTTATCTGTAGTAAGAGGTTGGAATTTTATTCCAGTTATTTACTGCTGCATTTCAGAGTATCCCAAAATTTGTGGAATGAAGCAAAATTGCTCATGGCATCTATGGGTCATGAATTTTTAATGCAGTGATTTTGCAATGATTTGACTTTGCTCCACAATATCTGGGGTCTTAGCATAGGTTGATACAAATAGCTGGGGCTAAAATCATCTGCCACACTGTCCAATAGAACAGTCACTATCCATATGCAATTATCTACCTTTAAAATTCTATTAATTAAACTTAAAATTATTAATTCATTTATTCAGTCACACTGCCCATATTTTAAGTGCTCAGTTGCTAATGGTATTTAGATAGAGGAGATACATAGAACTTTTCCAGAATGCATATAGGTAGCAATGGCTAATTCCATTTATCTTGCAGTTCTTACCACAAGAAAGCTAGGCAGTTGCTGCATGGCCTTTTATGAATTAGTCTCAGAAGTCATATAGGATCATCCTGCTTTACTCTATTGGACAAAACAGTAAGAAGCTCACCCCAATTCAAGTCATTGGATATAGATCTTGCCTCTAAAGAGGTGGAATATCAACAATTCTAGGGCCATGATTTAAAACCATTATAACAAAATCTTTATTTTCAAGTGGTGCCTTGGAAAACTGGATATTACAGACATGATGGAGATGGCTCAGTGATCAAATAAAAAATACTTGGTTTAAACAATATTTAATAGGACTACACGATTTTTAGTATGATACTTGTGCTAGATTTACTTGTGTATCCTGGTATAGAAGTACTTTAAATTTTAATCTGCATCCTTAAGGATACTGACCATTGTAAATAGGACCTCATAAAGATGTTAATTTTAGTTTTAAGCTGTGGCCAGCTGAAGTAGGTTGGGTCTTAATCTGGATTACTGGAGCCTTTATAAAGAAAACCCAGAAGTCATGGAAGTGAGAAAGAACAGGACACTGCCTTATGAAGGGAGGCAGAGATAGAAACCAAGGAACCCCAAGAATTGCTGGCAGCGAGCACCAGAACACTGACAGGCTGCAGGAGAAGGCAAGCCTTGCCAATATGTTGATTTTGGATTTCTAGCCTTAAAACCATGAACCAATAAATTCCTGTTGTTTAAGACAACCCATTATATGATATTTATGATGGCAGCTCTGGCAAATTATGACAGATTTCTGGACTGGCAAATGGAGTATTGATATTACAAATACCTAAAAATGTGGAAGTGGCCTTGGAATTGGGTAAAGTGTAGATGCTGGAAGAATTGTGAGATGCATAATGAAAATGCCTAGATCATTTGAAGATACTGTTGGTAGAAATATGGATGTTTAAGGTGCTTCCAAAGGCCTTAGAAAACAGTGATGACTGTTTAGTTAGAAACTGGAAGAAAGGCGATCCTATTTATATAGTGGCAGATAACTTGGCAAAATTGTGTTCTGATGTTGGATGGAAGGCAGAACTTGAAACCAGTGAATCTGGATATTTACTTGAGATTTCCAAGGTAAGAGTAGATGGTACAATGGTACAATCTACACTGCTTGTTCCTCCCAGCAGATTATAGTAAAATGCAAGAGAAAAGAGATAAGTTGAGAACTGAATGCTTAAACACAAAGGGACCAACAATTAATCATTTGGAAATTCTCAGCTTATCCAGATATTGTACTCAGAGACCAGGGCCAGAAGCACCTCTATCAGGGCCCTCTTTAGTCTCCCAGAAGGAGAACCCCCAGAGAGTGAGAGATCGCTAAGCCACCTTCACTAAGAAAATTAGGCATATGCAGAAGCTGTGCAGGTCTGGACTGAAAGGTAAAGAGAAGGGACAAATTGTAGGAAGAAAGACTTCAAGGGCAAAACTCTGGAAGCAGAGTCTGGAACTGAAGAGAAATCCTTAGGCTTAGAGAGATCATGTGAGTGGAAAGGACAGGTACACCCCTGCTCTTGGAGGCGGTAGACCTTCTTCTCTAGTGCTTTGAGGGAGAAGGTCTATCACCACCATTTTGGGGACAGTTTGGCCACTACTCCAATATTCAGTGATGGTGGGCCTATGCCCAGGTGTTGGGAGTTTGGCAACCACTGCAGTATTTCTAGATTGTGGAGCCTACACGCTTTTTTTCAGGCAGAGTGAAGCAACTGCTCTGGCACTCCGAGAGGGTAGAACCTAGGCCCCAGCATTCATTGAATGCACATCCACTGCCTCAAAGCTTAGAAAAGGTGGGGCTGCCACTCCAGTGGGCTCAGAGGACGAAGCATCAATCTGCAGATGATTCTCGGTTCCTGAGATCTAATGAAGTTTGCTCTGCAGAATTTCAGTCTTGCTTGGGACCTGTGACCTGTCTTCCTTCCAATTTTTCTTTTCTGGATTGGGATTGCCCCACTGGTTTTCCAGGTTTCACTGGTCCACAGACAAGAGGGATTCTGCCCCAGGATGGACTACCCCCAAAACTGATTTTGATTAAACTTAGTATTTTGATTTGTCACTGAAATGGCTTAAAGCTTTATTGTGATGGTTGAATATATCTTGCATGTGACAGGAACATGCTTTTTGGGGTCAAAGGACAGGCTTTGGAGAATTCAGTTATGTGCTTCAACATAGATATGTTCTTAATCTTAATTATGGCTATGGACCCATGTAAATAGGACATTTAGAAGATGCTAATTTTAGTTAAGGTGTGCTCACCTGAAGTAGGATGGACCTTATAAAGAGAACCTAGAAGTTACAGAAGTAAAAAAGGAAAGAATATTGCCATAAGATAGAAGGCAGGAAAGCCAAAGAACTCAAAGTATTGCCAGAGGACAGCATCAGAATTCTCTAGTCTTAAGGGAGAAAACAGGCCTGGCCTATATTATTGATTTTAGATTTGTTCTATCCTCAAAACTGAGCCAATAAATGGCAAACCCAATACATAGTATTTTTGATAGGAGATATGGCAAATTGAGACACTAATATTCAAGTTTTATTTCTGAGGTACATTATGTATCATGTTTACCAACTGCATTTTATCAGTGCATATTTTAGTAAATTAACAGTTCACATCTGATAACTTAAACAGAAGGGAAATATGAGTAATGGTGGATTGAGTTTACTTTAATTTATAAAAACCTGTGATTCTTTTATTGCTCTTTCTTCCTAGAAAAGCCAATTTTGTGTATAAACTTTTCTGGCCTTGGAATTAAAATTAAATGACAATTGAGAGTCTTAGCTAAATATAGTTATTGACCTTTGTTCTTTTCAAAAATGTTAGATAGAAATGGCTTTCTATTTGTCAAAATCTAAAGATAATTAAATGAAAAAAAGTGTCCTTGCACAAGGACCAATTAATTTTATTGCTTAGTTGCTTTTTACAGATTTTATGTTTGTGTATTTTACCTTATTCATTTTATTTGTGAATAATAGTCCATTTCAAAACTAGCTAATAGGGTCCTACATGGTTTGTTCATTTTTTATTAACCCTATTTTTAATGATATTCATATTCAGATATCTTAATAATGTTATAGCATTTGTATCTCTTATAAAAATTTAGTCAGTAACTACCATATCACAGATTTGTTAAAAAAAATAAGGCGAGCCCATTACCTATAGCCATGGTATTATCCCAGTCTTTCTTTTATTTTCTACTCAAATAGTAATGAAGTGATGTTGTAAAGCATTCTGCTGATTTTTTCATTTATTGGAAAATATTTTTAGTTTGTATCAATTATATGGCCTATCATAAAAAATCTTACCATTTATCCTGAATTATAGAGGAATGGCTTCTAAGAACCACTTCATTTATTTCTGCATTAAAAATAACCAATGGTAAAAACAAGTAAATAATTTTTCTTCTTTTTCAAGACTTCTCATAAGGGGTCAAAATTGTTTGAGAGGATGGAAGGGACGTCATTATGGAATTTAGTGGTTGTGGGTTCTAACTGTCCCATTACAACGAGGTGTGTGACCTTGTACACATTACTGATCATCTCTGAAATTCAATTTCCTTTTCATTAGCCTCTACCTCTTCAACTGCCACATTCTCTGTGAAAACTCCTGATTTCTCAGGCATAATTACATAGTCCATTTTTAATGAAGCCATAGCCTTTTGTTTATATCTCTATTGTATATTTTCTGTGTGGTACTTAATTTATATATTTTGGTAACTAATCCATTACCCTTAGTAGAATGCCAGGTTTTTGGGAGAACTTACATTATTTGTTTGTTTCTTAGTAATTGCAGGCTTGTAATATGCCACTGGTGCATTATAAATGCTCCATTAAATATATATTGAATGAAGTTGGACAAGTTGACTGTTAAAGTGTGTCCCGGAATTGAACCCTTATTTTATACCACCAAGCATATATAAGAACAGTTTGTGAAAGATTTAAATGAAAATCATCATTTATGAGCCTATGTGATATTTGGTTAAATCATGTTTCTTGGAAGTAGGAACTTTTAAATTACAAGAAAATTGCCCATAAAGGGCTGTCTCTTGGGACACTATCAGGATAGATGAAGTTACCATTGATTCTGAGTTTCATAGTGGAGGCAAATACTTTGTCTTTCATGCCAAACATCCCCCTGCACTTTTGAACTACATAGTCTTTACTCTTTATTGAACCTTGCTGATTGAACCTTGCTGATTAACCTAACTTATTAGCTGTGTCAACCAGATATTCTTTGACTAGAAATTTTAAAGTAAAGGACAAGGGGACTGAGAGTCAGCCAGTGGTAGTGCTTGGATCTGAAAGACCTATAGATACAAATGCAAGGGAGGCCAATTTGGTGCCATATCAGTAAAGCCTAATTTTACTTCTTACTTTTAGATTCTTTGAGATATCCCCATTTTGTTTTTTTTTAAATTTACCTGGGTAAAGTGAATTTCTTATTTCAGGAAAGTTATTTTTTTATCAAAAATAAGATTTATCTTATTTATTTCATTTTCTGAGATTTAATGGAAAATATGTCATTACAGAGAATTGTTTACATTTAAATAACAATGAGTTTATTAATAAAATCAAATTGTAGACACTTAAAATACCTATTAATATTAACATAGGAATAGTACTCAGTATAAAGGTATAAGCAAAGGGGGCCCAATAAATACACTCTCAATGAAATTTGGGTCCTAAGCAATTGGTACATAGAAATTACATGAAAAAATTTAAAAATGTAGTTTTTCTTTAGAACAAGGGAATATACATAACTAACATCAGTGTCATTTCTATTTAACAATCAAAACAAAGAATTTATTGCAAACTTTATGAGTCATAGACTAGTGATGAAGTGTTATCTCCATTGTGACTGTCCACTGGCTTTTTCATATTTAAAATTGAAGCTAGTTTGTTATGTTCTTGCACTATTTTGCAGTATTGTTTAAATTATATCAGATGTCAAGGTTAGGGTTGATATTAATGTGGCCATATATGAAATCCTTTTCAGGTAATTATAAACATGCTTATTGCTTATGGTGGTCACAGTTAAGGGTGACAAGTAATAAATCATGTATTAGATATATACAGGGAACTTTCAAATAGTTTAAATTACTTAAATATAAATCATTAGCTCATTTTTTTCTTCCCATGGAAACCACAGGTGTAACCAAAAGTGGGATTCTTTAAATTAATTCAAGTTAAAAAAAAGTAATCTTAAATGCCAGGCTTGCCATGGTGCTATGAAGTAAATAATTTTTTATTATTATGATAGAGAAATAAATTACAAAATTATTGAGTGATAGGCAATTATAATAAATATCAATTTAATTAACTCAAAATTGAAAATGTTATCTTGACTTGTTTATTATCTATGGCAAGAAGTCCAGGATGGACATATTCTATTTCTTTGCGATTATTTTTTGTAGTGATTTTAAGGACTTGGCAGTGTTCATGTATTCAGTAAAATGTTGTTGACTATCTACTACCAAATACATATCTAAATGCCACCCTAAAGGACATCATGGTATAAGAAAACAAACATGTCCTAGGGCAACCCCAATCCAGTGTATGAGTACTGTATAAAGCTAAACCCAGGTGGAATGGGAGTGTGAGGAAGTGACCTACCTGAAGATAAAGCTCCACTGAGATAATTGTGCCCTCTCTGTTCCTGACCTTTGAGAATTCAGGTGGTCATTACAATTAGATTTCTTCTCTGTGATAACAGGGAACATTTCTTTATGTGGTGCTTTTGTAGAAGTTTTGTTGGCTCTATAGTTAACATTTTCAGGATTGCCCCAAAGTGCAGGAGTGCTCTCCCTTTGAACTTTAAATCACTTTAACTGTCATATCTTCCACTTAACTCACCCAATACAAAATTCATTTTTTCTTTCCCATGACACTGTTTTATATTTTGCAGTTCAGTCCATGAATTCTTGAAGAGTCCGAGGAGATCAGGAGTCTACTGTATGTTTTGCTTAATCTGTTTGATCAATTTTATTTACTCTCATGGGAACAAATCATTTCCTGTAATTTAGGAAATATATTGGTTAATCCTGTCTGCATTTCTTTATTTTTTAATTCTATTGGGTCTTTAAGAATTATACATATATTTAGTTAGCATAAAATAATACAGTGAGATAAACATTTGATACTCAAAATATACTATAAACAAAAGAGTGAACAGTACATAAATTAAATTTATAGAGATTATTTTTTATATTTTGACTGTTTTATCTTATTTTTCTCATTTGACTTTAACTGAAAGTAGTTAAATCATAACCTACAAGTAAAGGCTAGCATATAATCTTCATATAAGCTTTATTTTTATATCCAGTGTATTATGCATTTGTGTATAAGATCTAGCTCTTAATGATCTATATTTCTCCTCCATGATAACACAGTAGTAACAATAACCTTAGATTTTCCACAGTAGGCAACCTAGTGAACTTATAGAATTTAAATATTATCAGGAAGAGCATAATTTTACAATTGTGCTTTTTATTTTAAAGGTCAGGTTTGTAAAATAAATTTTGAAGAAAAAGAAAATGTCATTGGTAATGGTACTTTTATCCTACATAAACCTCTGTGTTCGGGGGAAAAAAACCTAAAAATTTAATTGTTAAATAATTTCTCAAAATGTTATTTATTAAAACTAAAAATGGCTCTCATAGACTCTAATAACCTAATTACTTATCATCTTGTTATCCTTTTGAGTTGGAGATAAAGTGTGCTGAAATAGACTGAGAAAACTTTTCTTATCATATACTTTGGTAGCTGATATTTTTATAAAAATGAATCTGTACTTTTATCTGCTACTTTAGCAAATGATAAATATTTTAAGACTACTTTCACTCACACACAAGTAGTTTTTGTTTACTATCAGAACTGTTACCATAAAGACAAATCTTCATTGAAATTTCCAAGTTGGGATTTTGTTTCTTTCTGGCTGAATATACTACATGAGACACATGTTTCTTTCTGAGTGAAATAGAATACATGATTATTTCACATTTCATGGTCACTGTTTATTAGCATTTAAAAAAATAACTAAGCCTAATGTAATTATTCCCAAGTAATAAGCAGTTTTCCATATAACTGCCAAGTATTAGTATTTTAATCCAAAATAAATCACAGTGGGCATTAATCTTATCTCAGAAAGACTTTACCTTTTTATAAATTGAGATAACTTTATTACTTCAATAATAATCACTCAGAATTATACGATTTGTTTGATTTAATGCCAATATTTTTATGTCAAAGGCATTGTTAAATAAGCTCTAGGAAGACTAAAGCTATTCTGTAGAAACTAATTTTAAATCTATATATTTTTTCAAAATGCTTTGAGTTTATTTTTAAAAGTGAAATTTTAAAATCTGGTTTTCTATCCATCAATTTATTCTGTTGTTACAACTAAAACCAAAGACTATATAATTTGTTTGAAATAGGTTTACTCTTGCTTGATACCATAAGTTATTAATGACTTATACAGAATCATGCAAAATGCATGACTTGAAGGCTTTAAAATGAAGAATATTGGTGTTTTATCTGAAAAAATAATATATTTTAATGGAAGATCTAGATGAAATAGTACAGATACAAGAACTTTGAATAAAAGTGTTTAGCAGAGGAGTGAATGTAGCTCAAGTGGTTGAGTGCCTGCTTCCCTTGTTTGAGGTCCTGGGTTCAATCTCCCAGTACCCCTTACAAACAAAAACAGAACAAACAAGCAAACAGATGAAAAAATCAACTTGGGGGAGCCAGTGTAGTTTAGTGATTGAGGTCCAGTTTCCCACATAAGAGGTCCTGGGTTCAAACCCTAGACCTGGTACCTAAAATAAAAAAGTGTTTAGCAAAGCTACATTAGCAAATCAATTTTAAACATATAAACAATGTCAAGAACCATATGAAAGAAATGCTGGTCAATATTTATATTGAAATTTTAAATCAATTTGAACCATGTATTTGGTAGATTGTACAAACATACTAATAATAATGTCTAAACTTTATTATTAGTTAGATACTCTTATAAGTTTTTTACATGTTTTATTTCATTTATTCCTGACAACAACCATGATACTTTGTTATTCACTTCTATTTTTAACGTGCTTCTATGAATTCACTGGTTTAGTGAATGATTATTCTAACAAATCACAAAAGAACATCCTAAAATACCATTTGATTGAAATAAGTTAGACCCAGAGTACAAACGTTGTATGATCTCACTGATAGGAAATAATTAGAACAAGCAAATTCTTGGAGTCAGAAACTAGATTACAGGTTATCAGGGTTGGGGTAAGACTAGGAAATGAAGAGTTAATGCTTGCATTGTAGAGAGTTTCTATTTGGGGTGATGGGAAAGTTTTCATAATGGATGATGGTAATGGTAGCACAACATTGTGAGCTTAATAGCAGCACTGAGTTATATATTTGAGTGGGGCTAAAAGGGGGAAATATTAGGTTATATATTACCAGAATAAAAATTTAAAAATATAATACTGTACTACACACTGTACTACACAGTGAACCCTAATGTAAACTGTGGATTATAGTTACTCCTACAATCATAATAATATTCTTTTATCAGTTGTGACCAATGCACCATGCTAAGGTAAAGTGTTAATAATAGGAGGGTTATTATGGGAACTGTATTTTCTGCAGGATTTTTCTGTAAACCTACAACTTATTAATACAAAATTATGAGAAGTAAATTTTATTTTACTTTAATGCTTTAAAAGCTAATAATTCATGTGTGATAATTTTCCATTGGCTAGAATATTTTATAATAAGTTTTAACTATTCAAGTTGCTTTGTAATTATGTTTTTTGGAAACAGTAATTGCTGAAAATAAGCATTACTAATATAAGAAGGGGCATTAATACCTCTTTCAATTTTTAAAAACTGAAAATTTAGAAAATTAATTTGATGGAAACATTTTTAATTATTAAAAAAAGAAAATATGAGCAATATTTTGATACTTCTGGATTTACCATATTTATTGGTGTTTGGAATATCTCACTTTTAATAATCCCTTCTTTTCTCCCTATAATATAATACAGTGTTAGATGAATGCTTTTTGGTAGGAAATTGATGTAACATTCGGTTCTAACTTTATATGTGATTGTAAGTAGGTGTCTTTCTTTTGTACTTTATGCTTATATTTCATTTTATCACCATGCATGAATATCTTCATAATACCTAATGAGAAAAACTTTTTTATTAACTGCATAATTTATCACTATGTCAGATTTATGTATATTTTTGTTGGGAATAACAAAATCAACAAAAGAGATTATCTTCTAAGCACATGGGAAGGCTTTGTCACTTTTACAAACGTTTTACAAAAATCAACAGGGCAAAAAAAATATCTGGTTCCACAAGGACTGAGTTTGTCCTCATTTGCACTTGTGAGTTACTTTGCCTCTACAATATGCCCATCCTGTCTTCTGTCCCCTCATTAAATTATCAAAAAAGAATAGGAACATTTGTCTGTAATTAATAGCTTTACTATATTTTACATGTCCTTGACTTTCTTCAGCTGTGTGGTGTGATCTGAAAGATGCAGGCTTTCTTTCTTTCTATCAGACTCGTTCTTATCTCCATGCCTTTGGTCATGCCTGTTCACAATGTGTCTCTTCTCCCTTACTTCTAGCCACCAGTCAGTCTATGCCATCCTGATTGCCATTGTCTTCTCTTACCCAGCCTTCTTTGAATGTTCCTCTTCCATCATTTTCTCCTTGTCAAACTTTGTCCCTACTATGTACTGGACACATAAAAAAATCTCTCTTTTAAAGTCTCATTCTTTTGACCTGTATTATGACAATTATATGAGTTGGTCTTAATTGTCACAATAAACTGTTGTAAGCATCAGGAAATGGGAGGTATTTTACATTAATTTAACTCGTGGTTATTTCAATTTCTTTATCTTGTATTCACACAATTTTGTTTATTGAGTAGAAGGATTTTAGAGTTCCTGTTTGATTTTCCTACATTATTATTTATTATTTTCCATACGTGTCTACATAGGCACTATTTTGAATATTTACCTCTGTATTGTTTCTTCTACATGCTGAGGGAAAAAAAATGCTTAAAAACAATGGAGAAAAAGAAGATAATTTTTTAAAACAAACAAACAAACAAAAAACACAAAAAAACCCCACAATAGAGTGCTCAGAATGGGAGTTATAATTGAAGGCAACATTGAGTAATGATATAGATTATGAGAATCTTTTTGAAATTGAACATTTATGTCTTCAGAGACTAATCTTGGCTTAGAATGATTTTGAATTTTGATAAATTTGGCGTCCAGCTGCCTACCACCAGGCTTGGCTTCCTGAGATAAGTTCCAACAAATGTTTTGAATTTGGCCTGTCCATTTCAGGATAGCACCTAACCTGTAAGCCATCTGCCACTCTGGGCTTAAGGAAAACTGAGAAAATGTATTTCAAAGCGAAACATGATAGAAAGGAGAATATGGTTTTTGCAAAGTTATTTTGGCATAAAGATCATTTAACAAAGATTAAAGACTATTATTTTTTTAATCTTATTTCTCTGCAAAATTCTAAATCTGATTCTTTTAGTTTACTTAAATCCTGAATTTATATGAATCCAAACAGTGTAAACATCCTTGCCAATATCATCACTTGGTGATTGGCAGGAATCAGTACATATCCATTATGAGCATCCCCTTTTAGGTTTAAGCATTTCATTTTTTTATTCAATTTTTAATATTCTACAGTTTCATGTTTAAAAATAAAGCATTTTTTGGTTCATTTGCTACTTTCCAATGCAGATATATCTTTCAAAGGACCTTACCAAAGAAGATAGTGAAAAACTGAAATATTTTTGTAAGTTGGTCCCCACTATTGTTTATCTCATTCTAGAGTGACTATTTTATCCAGTGGGCCTTTCCACTAGAGCAGGAATCCTAAAGCATATTTTGTCTCATCACCTTAAAATATACTTAAAAATTACTTAGAACACCAAATTATGTTGGTAATGTCTGTCAATATTTATTACACTTCAAATTAAAATGGAGGAATTTAAAATTATTTATTATTAATTGATTTAAAAGTATAACCAACCATTGCATGTTAATATAAATAACTTTTTATTTTAATAAAAATAATACATTTTTTATAAAGTGAAATGGGTCAAATCTCTTTGATGTCTGTTGTAATGGAAGACAGCTAGATTCCATTCTGAGTCTGCATTCAGTCTGTAACAATAGTTTTTTGGTTCAATATAGGAAGAAAATCTTGCCTTATCAGATACAGAAATGGAAGATGATGAGTAATTTAATAGCCTGTTCAGAAAGTTATGTATATCCTTCTTTTATACTACACTAAAACTCACCAAGTGAAATTTCTAAAAGGTTAACTGAAATGGAATGTGAACCAGAACAATGAACTTTTCATAAAATCCTATATTAAAATCCATTGTTAGGTCTTGCACTTTGAATATATCTTTTACTTGCATATGATTTTGTAACATCAGGCATTGGTCAGTTAGAAAATATTGGTTCATGGAATTATGCAGACTTTCTTCACATTCCAATATACAGTATAAAAAATTAAATCATTTGTTAATATCACTACTGATCTTATATAAAAATACTATTAGAATTGGGAAACTGTAAAATAGAATCAAGGTATCTGAAATTCTAATACTCAATGGTTTGCAAATTTGCAACAAAATCATCATGCAGTGGCAGGTTTGCCTTTATTTTCAAGCAAATGTCTGTCAAAATGATATTCCATTAAAAATGCAGCCAATCCAGATACCATGTTAAAAATATCACCCAAGTGCTTTCCTCAAGACAACTACTATACTTTGAAATGGAAGAGAGGTGGTTTATGCTTATGTTCCATTTTGTCACCTAGAATATTAAAATGATATGTACCCATAGTTTTAGTATTCACCACTCTGTGGCACTGAGTTGATTAATGCTATAGTGCAAGATGTTTTACCCACTGTTGTTTTTTTACCATCAGTACAAATGTCAACATAATGAGAAAAGGCAAATACTATCTCAATATTATTATGAACATAGATTTTACTTATGGAGTAAATGAGACTCAGGGACCCCCAGGTGTCTATGGACCACTGTTTGAGAATCCCTAAACTAAAGAGTAAAAAGTAAAGTTTTTTATTGTAAGCTCAAGAATGTCTTCTAAAGCCTAGCTTCACCTAAGATTATAAAAGTGAATAATGGTTCTAAAGGATCAGATGTAATTCAATATCTATTAAATTTCTGTGATTTGTGTAGTACGGGATAACGTTCTGAAATGATAATAATGATAATTGTAGCTATCATTTTCTGAGTACTTAATATGTATATGACACATAATTCTAGGTGCTATAAAGTACATTGATTTCTACAGTAACCATAAAGGCAGTACTACAGTTATCCCTCTTTTATGGATAAGGAAGCTGAGGCACAGGGGGTTTAAGAAATTTGCCTATAGCTTTAGAGTCCATACTTTGAATCTTAACCTAGAAAAATAGTATTAAAATAAGAAAATATTTGGTCATGGCTTTAAAATGTTTAAATATACCCTTAATTATAATAGAAATGCCATATGAGTGGTACAAAAAGGACTGTAGAAATTCAGTAAAAAAAAAAAAATATGTATATATATATATATACACACACACACATATATATTTAAAATTCTGTCTGAAATGGCCAAAGAAATCATTCATGAATTGGATAGGTGCTCATTTTGCTAAGAATTTTTTGTTACATAAGTGATTATCATGAAATGAGAGATTAGTTAGATTTATTCAATAGATGGATTAGGAGGAAGAGAGAAAGCAGGAGAGCAGTTAGAAGGATATCACTGGAGTCTGAGAGAGTACAGTGGTTTTAGGAAAGGAGAGAAATTGTCAAGATTAGAAATGTGAAAAGGGCCTAAAGGGCATGGTGAGTCTTGGTAGACAAGGGAAGTCAAAGATAATTTCAGGTTTTGAGTACAGGTGTAGGTAAATCTATTTCTGCAGATTTCTGTGAAAAAGTGAAAAATATGTAACTCTAGTTTGGGTGAATGAAATATCAAATATAAAATAAAGCTAAGATCCATTTCTGTTCAAAATAGTTAAAAATCTTATCACAATGTAATAGAAATATATTGATATAAAACTAAAGAATTCTAAAGGTTCAATTGTTCCAGCTTATCTGTTTTGATATTGAAAATTACCCAAATTAATATTTTAAGTTTATATAAGTGGTTTATAATCTACCCAGTTCTTTAAACCCACACACACACATTCCATTCTGTTACTGTTAGTCATTGTTATTTACTCAGAAAAAAGCCTTGACTTCTATATGAAAATATTTTAATGGCTTTTCAAATTCTTATTTATGTTAAAAATATTTGATAACAGTAATTTCATAAAATTTTTGTAAGAAAATTAATATACTCTTAGTGGTACAGATCCACCAGTTTAACACTGGCATATCTTTTAAATTTTTTCTAATAAGAATTTCCTATAAGCATACATTCCAAAATACATAGGCTTACTTTTTTTGCATCACTTATCTTGGCTTTTCAAATTCTTATTAAGATATAAAGAGTTTATTCATTTATTATTTTCTGTTCATTCTTGATGCTATTTTATTTGCAATTTATTTTAAAAATATTTAAATCTTTGATATTTTCCTAGAGAGCTACCATTTTTTGAAATAATGAAAGTAAATGAATTGAAAATGAGTGCAAATAAAACTTGCATTTCACTTTTATTTTCTAGCTGTTAGTTTTCAACATAATTATGCAAAGCTCACTTTGCACTATAACTTGTCTATTTATTTTTGCATTTACACTAATGTACATCTCCTTAGAGCTTGGAAATGGGTGAGGACACCATAACATAATCAGGAAAGAGGGCTAATAAACTATATCCTGAGGTTTTCAAACAATTAAAATTGCTCAGAAGCAATTAAATGTTTTTCTTAAACTGATAACAAAATAAAGATAAATCACTTTAAAATACTGGTAATAGTATTATGTCCTTATGGGTTGAAATGGAAATGAGATTTGATTTGTCATGACATGTAAAATGACTTGTTTTTCTACCCTGTCCTTTAATGGTTGTATTGACTTTGAAGACCCAACCTCTTTGGTCTCTACTTATTAGTCATTCTCAGATACTGCAAGAATCAACTTATAGAGTGAGAACAAAGTAAAATGTCAAGGTTAGTTCATTGGAAGATGTGTCTATTAAATAAGGTCAAGATTGTAAACACAGAAAAATAGCGAGTCATTTAAATAGCATCATCAGATATGAGGCACTTTAGAACCTGATGCAAAATTAGTATCACTGAATAGTTGCTTGCAATGAACTTTAAGATACTGGTATTTTGCAAATAATCAGTATTACTGTTTGTTCAGACATTTTTATAAATGTTTAAGTTATTTGTGTTTTCTTCTCATAGTATGTCACATTTTCAGAAAAAGATTTGTGTCCACACTCAAGTATAATATCTAATAATAATGTGTTTGATGCTTTTGTAAAAAATAGCATTTTTCATACAAACTCACAAAATTGCCTGACCTCCTTTGCCCACAGAATTAATCATGCCATCTGTGCTCACACAGTATTTAATCATGCTTCTAGTATAGCATCACATCACATTATGAGTTAGTTGTATATCTCTTTGTCTTTTCCATCAAACCGTGTGCCCATGAGAGTGAAGATATCTCATCCAACTTGATATCCCCAACATTTAGCATCCTGCTGACACACAGTAAACATTAAACAGAATAATATCTGCATTGCTTTGAAAAACAATCATTTAAAATGAATAAAATTATTTTTCTTTAGCAATATTTCTCCTGTTACCTAGCTGTCCTGAGTATTAAGCTTAAATTGTTAATGAGTACCAAGAGGTTGTGAAATGTCAGGTATCTTAGAAGACTAACAAAATTCAAGTTCTAATTTCAGCCTAGTAGAGCTAAGTTTGAACAGGCTGTTTTAGCAGCTGCTTGGTCCAGTGTAATTTATCAGGCAAGCTTCAAGTAGATAAAGGCCAGAGAGTTAGCCCCTTACTCCTTTGGTTCTTACAGTCTTACTGTGAGTGCCACCCAAATTTGGCCTTCTCCTACTTGGAAATTCAAGTAGTTAGTGGCTACAAAGTGATGAGACCTTCTATAATCAATAGGTGGATGGGGTGAGATAGAACCTGCAAGTTGGACCTTGGGATTTTACCTCAAAATCAATTTCAAATTCTGTATTAAAAATCTGATCCAGGTGTTTTTTGTTTAAGAAAATGATCTGTTTCTGTTTTTCTCCCCAAATTATTACCCTATAACAGTTAAATCTTCCATTTGCCATTTAATAGAATTTTTCATACCTCCAAGCACTTTGCTTTGACATTCATCAAAACAGATTCATCTTTTCTTTTTGTTTTATATTATTTCCACAAGGGCATATAATTTAATTCTTAAGCATTGTTATGTGCCTCTTAAATATCTGTCAACTTGATTTACATTTGCAATGAAAAGTTGTAGTAGGTAGTCTGAAAATGCTTTTAGGATTGCTCATGAATCATAATTGGGGGCTACAACCTATTTGCATCTTTAATTATATATAATATTTTCTTCTAATTTGGAAATTAAACATAAGGTTCTTATAATTGTTCTGTTATGACTTTGAAGTAGAAGTGAGAATAAGTATATATATGTATCCATAAATTGTATAACTTGCTGACTTTATTATTTTTTACAGATTTGTTTTTTGTCCTTTTAACTCAAAAGTGTGTAATTCGTTTGTATATACAAAAAAACAGATTGCATTGTTTCACATTCTATGAAAAGTGAGTGATCTGCAATGCTATAAAAGATACAATTATCAGTAGTCTTTCCCCCCTAAAGCTCAACATACTTGACTTTTCATCTATCAGTATTTAGTGAACGAAACCCAGAGGTTCTACTGATATGATGACTTGTTGACTGAAATGACCAGACTGGTTAGCATTTATTAACTTACATCTCCTGTTCTCTAAAGATAGTTTTATTCTTAAAATACATTTTGATTTTATTCAGTACTTGAGTGGTAAAGAGGGAAATAGGAAAATGGTGAAAAGGAGGAAATGAATTTTTCTCGTCAAATAGGGAGTTCAGTAGATCTAAATCTCTATGATTTGCAAAGAACCTATTGAATCATCTTTGAGATTATAGTCAAGAAAAACATTATGCATTCAACTAGGTGATTCAAGTTGTCACCCTGTAACTTTGTTTTCTGCAGTTTTAGCTTTATAGAATTTTTGGTTCTTTTGCTGACATTTTTACTGCACGAATTTTCGGTAGGATCATACCAATATCATGCGTCTGAGATTATGATCACTCAAAGTTTACTTTCCCATACCTTTCTATTAAGAAAATTATGTTTCATTAAGACACATTTAATCAACTTTTAAGGAGGAAAGACAATAACTATATGGTAAGAACACAAACCTTACATTTCACTAATTCTAAAACCCCCTCCCAACACATTTTAACATCTCTGAAATTGGGAAATATCTTACAATCCATGAAATCTTACATTTTCCATCAATCATACAGTAATGATGATAAAGTTGTCTGTGCATGTGCAAATTTTGTTCAAGCTATTCATATTTTTCCCACGTCACTTGAGTTACATGAATCGTTGAAAGTACAGGTGTGAAGCACAGTTGCCACTGAAAATGTCACCAATGATTGCACTAATATTTTATGTGAAAGTCAAATTATGAGTATTTTACTCTCAGAAAGGCATTAAAAAGGGAAAAAATACACATTTATATTAGGGAAGTAAATATTCAGTACTGAAGGAATTAATATACTTTTTTTTTCAAAGGGAAACCAAATACTTTATAGGATCTAATAAAGGAACATAGGATTAAATGAAATTGTATTGTTTGTTACTGAAATTTATGTAAAGTAATTGTCTTTCATTTCTTCACAATGCAAGTGAAGGTAGTAAAAATTGACAGAGCCTTTAGAGTAAATGAAAGAGATTTCAAAGTGAGTGGAGCTGGTATTAAACATTCATGTAATGAACAAAATTGTTATTTTATAATATTTACATAGGCACACTTTTATCACTAATAGACCAAAAAGAAAGAGGGCATCTTGCAATCACAGATACCTTAGAATTGGTGAAATATAATGTAAATAGATGTAAGTACTAAAATAAAATGCACTCTTTCTGAACTTATTCTTTATTGAAATGTTAGATTGAGAGCTTATTGTATTGCAAAGTAGCATTCACTTCATCTTACCTTGGTGTGAAATTCCTCAATATCTTTACCTTCTAAAAATTTGTCATGGTTTAACTTTGTACTTTATATTAAATTCCTCTTGAAATCATAAATGCCCTTCACCATCTCTTTTATACTTACTGAACAGAAATTTTTCCGAATTTATCAAAGTGTTTTCCAGTTGTTCTTCTGGTCAGAGACTGCATAAGGTAGACAAAGGTAAAACATGAGGAAGAAAATGGTAATTTAGGCAGATAATGCCTTTAAACAGTCAAATTTAGTCTTTATTTATACACCAGGGATAGGTTTGGCTACAAGTGACAGAAAACACTAAAGAACAGTTGTCTAAAAGAAATAGCAACTGATTTCTGATACAAAGTCCAGAAGTAGGTGGGCCAGTGCTAGCCTGATATTCCTGACTATCACAGATCCATTCTTTTTCCATCTTGGTGCTAGGGCTGCATATTCTCTTCCCCAAGTCATCTCATGGCTTCAGGTCTTTCCACCTCCAATATCATATCTGCCTTCTAGCCAGTAGGATAGAAGAAAAAGAAAGAAGGCCATCAACTCTCCCTTTAAACTCCTTCCCAGACAAATTGCCCATTCCATTTCCTCCAGAAGTTCTGAGTTGTTTGGCCGCAATTTAGACATATGGCTATCTGTAGTTATGAAGGAAGCTAGAAAACGTGATTTTTATTTTGGATAGCCATCTGAAAATCACAGGTAACTTTTCAGCTTAAGGAGAGAACTGTTAGGGAAAATAGCAGTTTTCTCCACCTCATTCACTCACCAACCATAGGAGATCTTTATTTTATTTATTTATTTATTTATTTATTTATTTATTTATTTATTTATTTATTTTTTACAAGCTCTTTTAGCAACAAGGAGCGCTATGGGAGCATTCTATACTGCATAGAGAGAGGCATTTTTCTGACTTTGCTAACATGTTCGAGATATATCATTTGTTTACCAGCAGGGGTCAGTTATTCCTAAATGATTTTATTTTCATTTCATTTAATAAACATGTATTAATTATGGATTTTGTGATAGGCATTTACAGTAACATCTTATTGAACAATTCCAGTATTACCATTCAAATTGAATAAAATTTGAGTGATTCTCCTGTAATTGTGTCATACAGTGGCCCTGGCACTTAAAATAAAAATATATAGCAAAGCACTGGACTGGATTTTAACTGGTTTCATAAAAATTTTTTCATATATTGATAAATTTACTCTTTCCAAATCCCTGGCTAATGAAAAAGTATTTTTTTTAAATCATGGCATATAAATGATCATAATCCTATCAAATATAGAAGAATGTTGCTCTATTTTTGGTTAATATGTTTTGATTAATTTGCTCCTTAGCTGTGGTCTTCCATTCTTAGTTCTATGGGTTAGGAATACAAGTGCTTTTCTTGGTTGGAATATTATATAGAAGACAATTTGTGTTAGAGATGAAAATAGAGAAAGTCTTGGCATTTAAAGGTTCTTATGCTAGTGAATGCAATGGCAAGTTTATAGATAATATGTAGTTAATCAATGTATGAAAAATTAGTTTTAAAGTATTAATTTAAAAATATTTGATCTTTAGTCAACAATAATCTAATTCCTCTGTCAAAGAGATATAACATTATCTATAGACTTAAATTATTAATTAAAACAGATACTTTTGCAAAGTTCAGTACACATCACATATACTATGGTAGAGCCTATAACCAAAATGATAAAAGTTGTACCTCTGTTGACTAATGTTGTATTTTTAGTCATAGTGCATTGCCCAGGAAATCTGAATAAATTGAGATACTATAAGCAATTGTATGTTATCCTTTCTAAAGTAATAAAACATAAGATACTCTATTCTCTGGTTAGGATTTCTATCACTATAATGTTTAAAATTTATTCAAGCATTTACTTCTTTGAATTTTGCCGTCATACCATTTTTGGAGAAGGACAAATAACACACTGACTTTTGGTGGACCATAAAAAACCCATATTATATGGCTCTTTGTGCATTCCTTAATTTCTTTTGACCCAGTTAACATCATTAAAATTTTCAGGTAATATTAACTACATTGCCTAAGAAATGTCTTGTAATACTCAACTGAAATAGAAATTTTATGCTAGCTAAGTTTGCTGATTAATTGTCCCAAATTATATATTAAGTTGTTCCAAATCTACTTGCCACTGTTATATGGCACATAGGAAAATGAGGAAATGGTTATTAAAATTTTAATTTCATTCTCAATTATTAAAATGACTTCTTGTGGGACTATGTTTTATTATCTCAATTTGCCAGAAATCCTTTTTATTATAGTTACATATATGTCATTTTCTCCCCTTCAGTGATTATTTTTCTAAGTACAAATTGCATTTTCCTGTCTTTTTCACATGGATGCATGTATTTTCAGTATTTTAGTGTGTACTTTAAGAAAAAGAAATAAATATTAAAATAAAGGTCAAACCTAAATCAAATATAGCATTATTAAGAATTTCCTTGTGATACTTCTCTTGATCCATCTCCAAAATGCCTCTTTGACTGGCATAAGACAAACTTCTTAAAGGTTACATATTGCTTCTGGTAATACCAAGCCTAAATTATTTGAAGAAAGAAACAGTGAAGGGAGAAGGTGAACCTGAATAAGGATAGAACACTAATTTACTGAGAAGTGAATGCTGGAAAAACCTTTGTGTCATTCCTGTACAGTTGTTCTTAGTTTTTCTCTAAAGTTAAATCATAGAAACCACTACCTCAAGAAAATTTGCAGCTTTGTGTTGAGTTTAGCACATAATACAGGGAACGTATAAGTTAATGTCCACATAAGATTTGTAATATTCTATAATGCATAGATAAAAAGTATAGATTATCCCTAGTTCTATTTGTATTTCCAGGTATTTCACATTGGATATTGCTCATGGATATTATGACATAAAGTAGTAGAGCTGTGTAAGTATTAAACCAAAAGAAAAAAAGTTCTCTGACTATATCTTGCTGGGCTTTTCAAAAACACACAAAGAGAAGGTCTCCTAACACCTAATTTTGTTGTTGTTTTTGTTTCACTGTATCTATAAATATAAATCATTTTTATATCCAAGATTTAAATCTTGGCTTTCCTTCATCTGACTGTTAGATTTTAAATCTAAATTACATCCTATAACATGTAAAAAAAATAATCTGAGTTATTACATCTTAGAAGAGTAATTTTAATTAAGATGAACATGGATTTTAAAAACACATTTATGCTTGACAACTGAAAATGTAAAAGCAGTTATGTCCTGCTAGCTTCTAGGAAAATTATTTATCTGAACTGGGTGCTGAAAATTGTGAATGGGTAGATAGTAGTTACAGTGGTAAATTACTTGGTAGTGGTTATTTAAAAAGCCATGAAAAGGAGTCTCCTTCAATTAGACTGTTGACTTGTCACAAGGGTTAAGCATGGATATTGGATGTAGTACTGTGTGACTGTCATTGGAAAATGCTTGTGCCTCACTCACATAAGGGGATAGTAATATGATTGACAGAAAGATGCCAATGTGCACATGCATGAGAGAGAAGTTTCTTTCATATTCAAGACACAATATACAATGCACAAACTTTGCTTATATTTTATGCTTATGTAGATCACTATATAGTGCAGGAGACACAGTAGGTATTTTCCGCTTTTGGGAGGTACCTTGCATTGCCTTGAAGGACATGGGAAGGAGCTGGGACTAATTAAAACATCTGTAACATGAAAGTCTAACAAGGACATTTGAGAAGCTGTTTTGACGAGTCACAAAGTGGGCTGTCTGCATAAATCCAGTATCATCAGAAAATTATGGAGAAGGAAGAGAAGAATGCAAATCTGTTTATGGATAGCACACAAGTTTCCCCAAATCCTGAGCAGATCTTCATGTTTATTATATGCTTTCATGACACCAACATCTTCCCATGTGCTGAAGAAAAAAGTTTTCATTGTCAGATTGGAGGATTTATAATCAATTTCCCTCTGTACTATCTCCCTATAAGGCCAAGAGGTTAAATCTACTTGTAGTCTAGTTCTCAGTCAAATCATTGATTTTCATGTTTTTCTAAAAAACCAGTTGGGGAAACTCAGCAACCTCACTGTGGCGGTTAGTGATCATTCTGTGAATCCCCAAAAGAGAAAGATTATGTTTGTAAACTAATTTATTCCTCTGGTAGTGATACCCTTTGATTACATTAAATTCAGCTGAGGGGTCTGTTGATTAGATTACTTGATAAGGTTGATTTAGAGCTTTGATTGGACTACATCAGTAAGGTGTGACTTAGGTTGAGTCCCTGCCCCCTTGCTTGGTCTGATATAAAGGGACTCACAGGAACAGACAGAAACAGTAAGAAAAAGTTCTATTATTTTTTATCCTGCCATGTGACAGAAAAGAGAAGCCTCAAACAGCTGAGGCACCAGGTAGAGATGAACCATTTGCCTGATAGCTTACAGCTGAGATTGGGAAGAGACCAGAACAACTGAGACAGATATAGGAATCCCAGACAGAAACAAGCCCTATGTGAGGAGAGAGAGAGAACTACAGGATCATTTAAGCACGAGCCTCAAGAGGCTGGGCCCACGGAGTTCAAGAGAAAGAGGAAGCCTGGAGGGGAAGGACCAGGCAGAGATTGCCCGCCATCTTGCTTCAACACATAGTAGCTGACTTTGGTGAGAACGCACCTCTTACTTGAGCCTGACTTTTTATGGCCTTGGAACTATATGCTTTCACCCCAGATAAACCCCAATTATAAAAGTCAACAGATTTCTGGTACTTTGCATTAGTACCCCTTTGGCAGACTAACACACTCCCTCAAAGTGTTTGCTCTGGACTTCCACTCTAAAAGGGATTACTTTATGAAAGAAAAATTTCCATTCTTTTTTGACTCAAAATTAGATGTAAATGAAATTTTATTTAGAACAGTATTCTACCACAAGAAAAAAAAAGCTTTTCATTTGTCTTATCCTGTAGATTAGTACTTTAGAAAATATGCTTGCAAAAATATTAGCTTCCTTCCCTTTATCATGAGAGAAAGCAGGCATGAAGCTATGCATCTTTGTAATATTTCTTTTAGTCTAGCAAAGAAATAGACACCAATTTTATATATGAAGAAGAGAGACAACATATGGACAAATAATATATTGTGTTCAAATACTTCCTTCTGTTAACTCAAGTGATAAATTAATATTCCTACTTGTTTTTAATGAATTTTCCAGTTCTGCACTCTTAAAATTTTCATAATGACATTAAAATGCTCACTTTATTATTTTATTTACATTCTTAGGAATTGTGCTTATTAATTAAAATATCAAAATGATATCTTAGATCAATAGCATTAATAATTTGATATCACACCTAAATTTTATATTAATTAATTTGGATATTATGATGGTAACCTCTTGGGGTTGATGTAAAAGGCCAAGTCCCAAGGAGTTGCAAATGGGCATGGTAGATATATTCATTGTTATAATTTGGTCTGAAATGTACTTGAATGTGATAGAAAATGAACTATTTTTACAAAATATGCATATGATTTCCAATAATCAAAGAATATAAGAATAAAGAAATATATTTACATAGAAAATTATATCCTTAATATTGAATTAAGAAGAGAATTAAATGGCATTTTTGGCCTTAAATATACTTTTTACCTTTAAAGGAGCCTGTGTAATTCTGTGCTGCCAGTATTCCCAGCACTATGGGTTTAAAAGAAGTTAAGGTGGTGACATTACAAACTGTTAACACTAACTTTAATCTTGTTATATAATTAGCTCTAAAATGTACAGCTATAAAATTGATGGAGTAATGTAGTCCCAAAATTTTCCATTTTCAACTGCAGTGATGCTACCAGTATGGATATATTACAGATTGTGTGCCTATTTGACTGACACTTTATATTACATGAAATTTACATTGATTATTAGATATTTTCAATGTGCTGACACTTGATTATTCTATATGAAAATATTTTAATGATAGGGAAGGAAGGACTTGTTTTGTTCTTCAATTAGAAAACGTGCTGATATCAGTGTTACTTTGGTGATAAAGACAAAACAAAATCAATACACATTCAGTTATCTGCAAAATCAAACAAAATTTTATATTTCAATTGTCTTAGAGATGTACTTGTTCCTTTAATCTGAGGCACAGAAAGTTTAAGTGTATCCCTAAATATCACAGTTAGTGAGGGTTTCCATCATTTACTAGTTATAAGACCTTAGAAAATGTATTTGTGTCCTTTCTTATGATTTTCAAAACCATAACCTAGAAATGAATTTTTTTTCTTAAAGGAATGTGCTATATATTATTGTTGTATTTAATAGGAATAATAAACAAGCAAAACATTATCAGGCCATCAGAAACCAAGTTCTAATAGGTATTATATATAGAAACACTGTAAAATGCAAGATCTCGAATTGAAAGGAAAACATCCTACCTTTCAATGGCAGGGTCCCCAGGCATTTATAAAAATCTGGACATGGTAAACACAATAACTCATGACCTATTACCTAATAAGGCAAAGTAACATAAAAACCCAACCATTTTAATATGACAATATCAGATTTTATTTAATAATGGTAATAAATGGAATATTTGAAGCTTAATTAGTATTTTAGTTACCTAAGTGAAATACTCTTCTTCTTCCTGAATCATTGCTATGGATATTTATTGTAAAGACATATGCATATGCCCTCCTAGACTGTAATTTGCATTTGTAATATTTGTAATTTGCAATTAGCACTATCATTTACCTTTTATTTGGGAAGGTATACTCAATCAGTAGTCTTAAAATTTTAAATAAAAGATCATATTTTGTAATATTCTTCTTAGAGTATATTATACTGTAATGTATTTTACTATCTGCCAAAACTGCTCTCTTTTACAGCAGAAGATAAATCGTTCTTTATTTCTGAGCAGTCCTTTTTCACCATAGTCAGTGGGATTCAATTCTACTGATCCTTTTTACAATCTTGGTTTAGAAAATTAAAGAAACCCAAGTAGCACTGCTGCAATCTGTTCATGGCTAATACTTCTTGTAACGCACGACTGAGGACAAGTGCCCTCCAGATTAAATTTTGCTGCTCAGCACCCTGCATTTTCATAAAATATAGTCCTTACATAGCTCCATGAATATCCCAAGCTTGTGATTTAATTTAAACCAACATGCTTGAGTCACCTATTTAAATAAAGTATTTGTACTGTTCCAAAAGTAATTTATAAATGCATCTACTGAAAATAAAACAAGCAAAAACTGTGGTTTCAACTGGGATAAAACAAGGTCTACCCTCAGTGATAATCAAAGAAGTCTTAAGGAAGGATTAGCTGAATTACCTTAGGGATTGGACATTTATTTCTGCATATTGATTTGTAAAAGAGAAAGATGGCACAGCCAGCTGGTGCTACAGATCACTTTAAGTGCTGGATCAGCTCACCTGTGACCCTACTTCACCCCATGGCCAAAGAACAGAGATATGGTTGATATGAGTACCCTAAATACAGGAGTACCTTCTCCTGTAATGTAGTCTCATGTAGTCTGCATGCCATCCATTTTACAATCATAGTTTAAGGTAGATAGTAATGAAAACAAAACAATTGAAATAAGCATATGATGCTCAGAGTTTCCCTTCTATGTGCATGTATTTTCTTGTCTCAGAGTAACCCATCCAATGATGCCTCTTTACGGTAAAAATTAACTTTACTCTGAGACCTAGTTCACAAGATTTATGACCATATGAAGTGATGATGGGGTCAAAATGAAGTTATAATTTTAATGAGAAACTCTCAGTCCACACTCTGATATTTAATACTATCGTATAAATTAGTTGGAGGGGCAGTGTGGATCCCTATGAGGAGAATGTTAGTATACAGGATATTATGTATACAGGACCCTGAATGTGTCCTGGAAGCTTTAGGGAATCTCAGCAAATGATCTGTAGTCATTGAGATTGATAGTTACTGAGTCATCATGAGAGACTTCCTCTAAGTCAGCCTTTTATCAAATAGCAAAAACAGTAACAAAATTAATTGAGCCACTGTTTACACAATTAAGGTATCATCAGCCCACAAAATGACATAATGATAGGTAGTAGAATCCATCTAAAACAAAAACTAAATAGTAAAACTAGAATTATTTAATGAATTAAAGTGCTTTAACCATTGTATACTGTGTATATTGTTATATATCAACAAATGATATATAGATAACAGAAGATAAATACATCTGCATGTATATAAAAACCCCTTTTGAATAGCTATATTTTACCTAATGGGAATAGCTGGTAATTTATTTCCAAAGAGCAGAGAAGTGACTCTAAACTATCCTCATTATACATAATTATCAGCTATTTTAGTATATTAACAGATATATACTTTCTTGCCTCTATGAAAAGTTTAACTAAAATGTTAATTTCATATACCTAGTATTTTGACTGACATGTTATATTAATATAAGGGAAAACAAAAAATTAATTTGAAATGAATGTTTAGATCACAAATTTCTTTGATACCAAGATGTAAAAATGAGTGATTACCTAAGTGCAGTAAGTATTAATAAAACTATTTTTCAATTTCAGTGGAATAAAAAATAAATATTCTCCCTCCTGTTATTTCTGAAGTCTTGTTTGTATTTCAAGTTGTTTAGTTATAGTTAACTCATTTCTAAGTATCAGTAGGCATTTTTCATGTTTTTATCATTTATCAGGTCATTTCATATAAATTATGTGCTAGACACTTACAAATGTATACAATTGTATTAACTATTTTTTATAAAAGCAAACACATATACAACTGAGAATTAGAGGGGTTAAACTAACTTTTCAAAGATAATATACATGGTAATAGTTATAATTGCAACATGAATCCACAAATTATGGCTTTACTTCTCATCAAGTTGTACCTAAAGACTTTAGATCTTCAGATCAGGCAAGCCTGTCTTTAAATCTCTTTTCTACCTCTTAAAAATGATGTGCTCTTCAGTAAATGACTTAAAGAATATAATCTTGTGTTATGAACAATATAATGACAAATTTGCTCTTATTGTATGATTCTCCTTTATTATAATTACATGCTTTGTAGGATGAACATGTGAAAAGCATGGAAATATCACACAAGCAATGTATTCTGTATCTTCTTGTACAAGTAGTAATGTATGGTTTTACTAATTCAGTTATTTAACAAACACCCTTTCTCAAGGGCTTGCTTTCTACGACCATAGAAATAGAGATGAAGAAAAAAAAAATGCACCCAAGTCTTTGAAGAGATCACAGTTAAGAGAGAAAGACAAACATATATACAGAGAATTATAGTACAATGAGAGAAGTTCTAAGACAATAGTATTTTGGGAACATAGAACAGCCCGAGGAGGGCAAGAAGATTTCTTCAAAGCTATGATCCCTGATCCAAGTTTAAAAAATTAAATGGGAATTTCAAGATCAAGCAACTGGGGAAAAGAGTAAATCCAAGAAGATGAGAAACAGTCTGAAATTTTAAGCTTATCTGTTTTTTTTTTTTTTGGTAAATTAAGTGTCAGAAAGAGGTAAGAGAATAAATTCCACATTGTATGACTGTCAGGAGAGAACATTCAAAGAATTAGTACATTGCTAAAAATAATTATATATTTAGAAGAAATATATTTTTATAATGTGAGGAAACATACAGCTTATAAATTGAATTAAGAAACTGTTTATCTGAGTGTAGGAGATGAAACTGGGCATTAAGCTTGCTGTTGGCCAGCTATCGAAAGTGAATTGGCAAATATGTTACATATGATGTCATTGTTTCAGGTTAAATGATAAGGGAAAGATTCAATGACTAACAAAAGTATATTTATAGATCTAAGTGCAGACATTGAAGAACAAGTACATGCTAAGAATTATTTCCTTTCTTGTTTATTTTTAACTGTAGCAGATTTGGCTTTCCAATCATTCCAAATTAAAGCAAAATTCTGCCTTGATGGCTTAACTTTTGCTTAAATAAGATCAAAGTAATTATTTCTGATTGGAACAGTAGGAATATAGAAC
Source organism: Dasypus novemcinctus (assembly GCF_030445035.2). Taxonomy (NCBI): domain Eukaryota; kingdom Metazoa; phylum Chordata; class Mammalia; order Cingulata; family Dasypodidae; genus Dasypus; species Dasypus novemcinctus. Next base: position 57,100,662 of record NC_080681.1, read on the forward strand.
TAAGGGAATTGTTTATAAATCCAAATTTAATATGACTGTGAAGCAAAAGGTTATTATAAAGGCTAAGAGGCCAAAGACATCTCCTTTGAGATTTTTATGCATTATGGGTGAAAAGTGTTTGATTTGTAAAAATTTTCTAGGATGAATAAAGTAACTTTAATAATAACTGCAAAGGGCTCTTCTTTTATTGAACCAGAAGACTATAAACTCCATATCAGATATTCAATATAAATCACTTCTACTGACTTTAATAAAAGATGCTGAAGAAAACAAATTTTTAAAAGTAAATGTACCAAAAGAAAGAAAACAATTCATTTTATTCCAATTTAATGAACTGTTGCCAAGAACTAAGCCTTTCCTACACATGAAGCAGGCAGTTGAAGTATTAAACATACAAAATGTGAGGCTTTAAAACGTGTCGTGGGTAGTAGCTTTGACAGAAAAATTTATATCCGTAGATATTGAGAAAAATCCCAACCTTCTTGATCTCTTCAAGGTCATAATTTATTGATAAAACTGTATCTTTGAAAGGTCTATCATTTTTAGTTTGACTTTGAAAATTAATTATGCCGTTTTCAAGCACAGATATCACTAAACAATGCCATAGAGTACTAGCATGAGTCCGTACATATTCATCTCATGAGAGTAAGGAGATCACCATGTAACGTCAGGGGGCTTAAGGAACCAAAACTGTTCTAAGGCTTAGAATGATTTGAATATGCTTGATAGTATTAAGCTCTTCCTTCTGTAATGATCAAATACACTAGAGAAGAATGTTCAGAAGGAGAATTACCTGAGGTATAAATGTAAGTAAGGAAGTATATCCTAGTAATTGTGCTATAGCCAGCCATGCCTGAATTTGAAGAGTGGCTCCACTGTGATACAATTTCTTTAAGTTAGTTACTGCATCTGCAAAATAGGAATTAAAAATAGTACCTACCTAATAGATTTGGTTTGAAGATAAAAAAATGTATATAGTGCTAAGCACTATGTCTGACTTGTAGTAACAGTTCAGTAAATGCTAGTTGATATTATTATTGCTCCTTTAAAATATCTTAGCTTTGAGTGGTATTTTACATGGCATCTTTCAAAATATATTTTCAAAAGTTTGTTTTTTTATCTTTACCATTTAGAAAAAGTAGAATAAGTTCAACATCTTATAGCCTGAAACCAGGAAAACTTGGCAAAACTTAGACTAGTTTAAATTATTATTGGTAAGCTATTCTAAATGGCCTTTAAGAAGGTCATGAGGCCAAGACATAGGTTCAGTTGATCAAATAAAATATATTGAGAATACATATTCAATAAATAAGTATTGAATACTTGCTCTGTTTTAAATACTTATTTTAATAAGCTATTTTCTACAAAAAGCCTAATACAAATGAAAAATAAAGTGACAAAATTATAGAGCTTGATGATAAATATTTGAGAGTTAAGTAGTTTTATTAGTGGCACTAAAGAGGGGAGAAATCTTATCTGATAAATTGCTAAGGGTGAAGAGAAATCCCATGTAAAGATAGTCCCCCTACAAGTAAAGAGGAAATCACTGAGAACCAGAGCACCACCCCTCTGGTATAAAGAGAAAATGTATGATTGACATCCTAATTACAGAGTGAGTGTTTGGCCACAGAAACTGGTTGCTATTGAAGCAGGGAAAGAAAGAAAATTGATCCAGAGATTTTGTCCCTATTGAAGACAAAATTTGGCAAGCACTCAACTATCAAAAGAGAGATAGGAAAAAACAAAACAAAACAAAAGCAATAGGGGTATCGCTTCCTTTTAGTGGTAAGTATAGACTCCACAAAAGATACCAAGAAGTTGGCTAACAGAAGACAGATGACATTGTCTTTGCAGAACATTTTATACTTTTCGAAATTCTTCTAAATGTCTAAATGAGGTGGAATAAGTCTGAGTACTGTGTTAAGGCTCATTATAATTTTAAAATTACCTATGTGTATCTCAGTTCTCTGTCTAGTAAGTAGATAAATGAGACTAGCATTGGTACCATGTCATCTGGCCCAGTCTTTTTCTCCCGTCTCATGCTTCTCCTCTTGAATGGCATGGGATATCCGTTAACTTAGGAATTTATGAAAGATCCAAGGTAAACCATTCTTAATGATATAAACACTCCAAAGAGAGTCGTTTAGATTGAGTAGAGAAGAGAGCAGAATGATTGGAAAACATGACTGGGTATTCAGGAATCACATGTTCTCTTGAGAAACACTTAACTACATTTGCATCAACAGAATAAAACTTGCAAATCATGTAGGAATTTGACAAAATGATGTGGTAAACTTCAGCTAGTCTGGGGCAAGTCAACACATGGCAGACTGTTCTAAACTTTGCCAGATAATATTTTCCAAGTTAGTTGTGGAGAAGATCAGCCTCTACAAGAGAGCTGTCTTTTTACTGTTTGGAGATAGATTCACTATTCTTTCCATTAAGACGGATTTCTGGTTTGACAAAGTATAGAATGAGTAATAACCATTTCTGATGATCTTGAAGCATGCAATGAGAGTTTAATAAAATTTTAAGCCTAGAGCTTCATCATGTATGATTTTCTGTACTTCCCTTAAGTCGAATCTGGATAATGAAAATAAAACCCCAAAATATAGCATTTATTTTACCACTATTAGGGTGAGTTCAGTGTGTTAATTTTAAGTTTATCAGTGATTCTGGGGTTTCTCAGTTGCATTGTATACAGGAGAACTTAACATTCATGTAGGCCCTCAACACTTTGACATTTAATGTAGAGCTGAACAACCTATTAAGCAACATCCAAATAATAACCTGAGCATAATTTCTATCAGATATTATTGCTTTTCATTTCTGGTTCTGACCTAATAAAATATTAGGTTGGATTTTAATTTTTTAAATCTAACTCCCCCCCATGTTAGTGAATTCAAGTAGGAAATATAATGTTAATGGTAAAAAATCCCATTTAATGCATGGAAACATCTCAGTGAGTTCCATTTCATTTTTGTGCAGTTTATCTTGCACTTACTGCTAAGCCATTCTACAGTTCTCCTGGGAAAAGTCATTCCTTATTGTTTCTCAGTTCTTAGACTCTGTACAAGTAATTGCTAAGTTTATGAACTCAATCACAAGAGGATTCTTCATATTTGATTGATTGCTTTGGAGATTTCAGCTCTTGGAATATACCATACTGTATTTAACTATTATGCATTCTGCAGTCATCCCCATACTCATATTTCTTAAGAGCAAGGGGAAATTTAACTATAAAACTGCATAAATATAATTGTTCTCATTCTACACATAATTCAAATTTTGGTCTTATTTTCCTTAATAATTAAATGGATATGGAGATCTAATTAGTGTCAAAATAATAACAATATTAGTAATATTTGTAAGAAGGAAAGGAAGAGTGAGAGAGAAGAAGAGGAAGAGAAGCATATACTCAGTACCATGACAAATGCTTTATAGTCATTGCCTCTAAACCTTACAACATTAAAAAGTAGTATTATTATCCTTATTTTACAAATAAGGTATTTGAAGTTCAAAGAGGTTAAGTAACTTACCAAAGATAATGAAACGAATAATAGTTAATGCTTATTGAGAATATCCTACATGCTATAGCTAAACTAAGCACTTTTTTATATATTGTCTCATTTAATTGGCAGAATAATCCTATAAGGTAGGAATTGTTTGTAGCCAACATACACATAGATAAACTACCACATAAAGAAGTTAAGTAACTGGCCAAATTGACAAACTAATAAGTCAGCAGAAATTGAGAGTTAGGATTTCAACTCAGTAACCATACTGGGACCCAATTGTTCATAAAGAGCAATCAAACATTTTAGGATACTTTGCTGGATTTTGCTTGATAAAACTCAATCACAATATGGACCTAAGTAATATAAATGAATATTGTACAGCTAACATGTGGATTTAGCTTTAGAACAATACGACCATGTATTGTTTTTTCTCTCCCATGTGTTTTTCTGCTCTGGAGCTATAACATAGTGTAGGATAGATCTGATCCTTTCTCAAACTCTTTTTTTCCTGTTTTCCTTATTAAATTCTTTTTCATTGTCTCTTTGATTCTGCCAGATTTCTTATTAGCTGTATTATTTGGCTCCTCCTTTGCTAAATGCCTTTTTCTTATCTTCTTGCAAACTTCTGTGTTCTACAGTCTGAATGAACACTGTATGTTGCTTTTGCTGCTACTGACTCCATGAGACACAAGGAAGAATCCCTATACTGAAATCACTTTCTTACAGTTTCTTTCATTGTTGCTCATTACATGTGATGCTCTGACTTTCCCTCAAAGTTCCTTCCAGTATCGGCACCAAAATCTACCCTCTTCCATAAGACTGAGGATTCTTAACTAACTCAGTAGAAAGAAGGAATGTTTATCTGTTCAGACAACTAAGAAGTGGTTTAAAGAAAGTTAGTCAATAAAAACTTGCAACTGGAAACCTGTTATATGTGGCTTTTCAATTATAGTTAAACAAAACTTTTAAGTTGCTGGATGTCCTTTTGGTATGTCATGTACCTTAACACTGCCATGTCTGTATGCATGCTGATCCTTCTACCTGGAATGACCTCTTCCAATTTCTTTCCCCATCACTGTTTTCCACTTAAATATTATTCATACTTGAAGGCCAATATGAAATGTCAGCTCATTTGTGAAATGTTTTGTATCATCTCTTCCTGGCAGAAGAAATAACACTTCCTCAAGTTCTGATACTCTTTGTAAACCTCTGGATTATAGGATTTAGAGAATTGAACTGAAGGCAATATGAATAACTGTCACTGATACTAAATTTTAAACTCCTTAAGATAAGGCAGTTCTTCTTATTCTTTGTCATTTCCTCAGCACCTGATATTAGACACAGTCAATGACAACAAATGTTTGAATGATTTATTTATAGTGTGTCAGTTTAGGTCCCCACCAAAAACAGTCATTAACCCAGGTTTGAATGTGCAAGACTGGGTAAACACTGGTGAAGATAAAATAGAATGGAGCAGGAGTGAGCAGGTATTCAGTGATGCCAGTTTCACATCTGTGGAAGAAAGGGGGATTGGGGAGGAAGAGCACAGTTCTGAGACAGTCTCATCCTGGAAGCTTGAAGTTCCTAAGCAGAGGTTAGAGGACACCCACAACAGTAAGAAATGTTACAACTCTAGTACCCCCATGCCCAGTCCTTCACTGGAATAAGAACAGGAGATACTTGACTTTGGCATAAATATCGTGGTGGAACTGAAGGTGGACAGTTCTTGTCAATCAACTATGTCCCATAAAGCAGGATCTCATAAGGAAGTTTGAGTGGCCCACTCACTCTGATACCACACAGTGCTTTAATAGGAATGATTCTCTTTTCAAACTCATTAAGTAGGTGTATTGAGGGTGGGGGGAGGTTTACACTGAATATTGCTATGCAAGGCATACTGAATTAGGAGTCATTAGACCTAGATTTGGGTCTTGCATTTAGTAGTTATTAGTTGCATGATTTCTGCAAGTCATGTTGCCCTCATAGGCCTGAAGTTTTTTTTTTTTTTTTTTTTTTTTTTATTTTTTTTATTTTATTATTGACTTTGTAATAATATTACATTAAAAATATATATGTGAGGTCCCATTCATCCCCACCCCCCCTCCCTCTCCCCCCCCAACAACACTCGTTCCCATCATCATGACATATCCATCGGATTTGGTAAGTACATCTTTGGGCACCTCTGCACCTCATAGACAATGGTCCACATCATGGTCCATACTCGCCTCCATTCCATCCAGTGGACCCTGTGAGGATTTACAATGTCCGGTGATTACCTCTGAGGCACCATCCAGGGCAGCTCCATGACCCAAAGACGCCTCCACCTCTCATCTCTTCCTGCCTTTCCCCACACCCATCTTCCACCATGTCCACTTTTCCCAATCCAATGCCACCTCTTCTTTGTGGACATTGGATTGGTAGTGTCCATTGCACCTCTATGTCAAGAGGAGGCTCAGATTCCACATGGATGCTGGATGCAATCCTCCCATTTTCGGTTGTAATCACTTTAGGCTCCATGGTGTGGTGATTGTCCTTCTTCAACTCCATCTTAGCTGAGTGTGATAAGTCCAATAAATCAGATTGTAGGTGCTGGAGTCTGTTGAGGCTCAGGACCTGGTTGTCACATTGTCGGTCCAGAGATTCAAATCCCCTAAATCTATCTTAAACCCCAACGTTAACTGCACCTCTATCACATTAGCATGAAAGCCTTATGAAGGGAGATCCCATCTGAGTCCAGATTCATCACACATAAACACCGTTTCCAAAGAGGGGCCATCTGCCCTGTTAGTCAACCCCATCGGCCATGACCATAACTCTCATGGGTCTCTTTAGCCTTCATAGGAGCCAATATCTGGGGGTTGTATCTGCTTTATCTGTCTCTCTGACTCTGCTCAGTTGTGCATGAGGGCAATCCTTCTGCCAGCCTCCAGACTCTTTTTTAGAAACTCGTAGCCATATAAACTCATTTCTCCTTTCCATTTCCCCCTTACTTTAAGGCCTGAAGTTTTTTACCTCTACAATATTCTATGATTTTCTTGTTCCATTTGAAGGGAAAAGCAAAATGCAAAACACAAGATTATTTCAAGACAGTAAGCAAGCATACTACTAGCCTTTTGTATTTGTCTCATTTAAAATTATTGTCATGCTACTTCTGAAAACGATTGCTGTGACCATCAAATTTTATGTTTTATTCACCTAATCCACATATATATAAAAACATGTATATTGATAACAAAATTATCATTGTTATTTTCAAATTAATACCAATTCAGACCTTACAGAATCAGGTATTTGTTCCACAGATTATGGATCACATTTGGTTATAAATTCTTTGGTAAGTTGTCTCATTAAGGGTGAATTTTTCATTAAGACTATCAAAATGAAACAGAATTTACAAACTTACTTACTGAAAAATAGAATGAAGTACCTTATACTTCATGCTAATTTCTTTTAATTTTTCGAAGTTTTTATCACTGTTCTTATAGATATACATTGAACTATATAATATAAGGCTCTATTCCTAGTATTCTGGAAGAACAAATGTAAATAATTAAATAATGCTAAGTACTGCCTAAATACATAATATACACCACACATTTTTCTGAGCATTTCACAAATAGTACTGCATTGATTTCTCCCGAATGCTATGCTTAAGTTACTGTCACAAAAATACTGCATAACAAATAAACACAGAGTCTCAGTGGAAATCAAGAGTCAGCATGTATTTAGGACAAAGATCTTTAGAATATTTTTTAGTTTGTGGCTGAAGGATCAGTTGATCTAGGCTGAACAGTTTCTCTGATTTTAACTTGGCTCATTCTTCTGTGTATGATCGTCTGTGGGGTGCCCTTCTGCTTTATGTTATCCCTCATCTTACTTCAGGGACCAGTGGGCTGGCCTGGACATGTTCTCTTTTTAATGTCAAAAATGCAGGATGGGGAAGTGAAAACACATAAAGGCACTGTATTAGTCAGCCAGAGGGGTACTGATGCAAAGTACCAGAAATCAGTTGGCTTTTATAAAGGGTATTTATCTGGAGTAAAAGCTTATATTTACAAGGCCTTAAAGAGTTCAACTCAAGGCTGATTTCTCAAGAAAGTCAGCTGCCATGTGTTGAAGCAAGATGGTCGGTGATCTCTGCCTGGTCTCTCCTTCCATCTTCCTCTTAAGGCTCCAATGGCCCAGCTTCTTCCGATCTCAGCTGTAGGCTGGCATAGGGCTCATTCCTCAGGGCTTCCTATATCAATCTGGCATGGGGCTCATTTCTTTCCAGGCTTTCTCAGATGCCCAGCTGCTCAGCTGCAAACTATCAGGCTAATGGCTCAGCTCTCTCCAGGGACCCAGGATCAAACATGACAGTTCTCTTTTGTGTTTTCTTCTGAGTGTCGTCTTGAATGGGTGTTTGTTTATATAGGCCAAAGGAATGGGAACTCAACCCAAGCTACACCGTATGAAGTAGCCCAATCATAAGCCCTAAATTGATTTTATCAAGTAAATTTAATCAGAGGCCCCTCACCAAATCTAATATAGTTAAAGGGCATCACACCCAGAGGAACAGACCAGTGTACAAACATAACCCTTCTCTTTTTGCAATTCATAAATAATCTCAAACTGCTACAGGTATTTAAATAATAGGCTCAGAACTAGCACACTGCCGATTCATTCTATTTGTCAAAGCAACCCTAAGTAAATGTGATGGCATAAAGACTGCTAACTGATCTCATAATTGGGGAAATGCCCAAGAAGAAACAAAGTTAAATGTGATATTTTGAGCCTAAATTCTTAGAATGGAACTATAGGCCCAAATAAGAATGTTAGGAAAGGTTTTGGGTTGGTGGGGACAAAAGTATTGATTTTGATTTTGGACATGTTGAGTTACTAATAGATGATATAAAAAATATAATTGTCAAGCAGAGAAGTGGAAATGAGGAACTGGAACTCAGCAAAGAGAGAAAGGTGGAAAATTTGAGCATCATTTACCAAGAGGCAAAAGTTAAAGATTATGAGATAAATATTGAGGGTGAATATGCAGGAAAGATCTCTGAAGGTCAGGAACTTAACTGTGATGCAAACCTGTACTGGAGAGAATGAGAAAGACAAAGAGAATAAACCTAAAAGGAGTGGAAGTATGGTTTTCAAAACACCAGAAGAAGGATGGTATAGGAAAACAAGGTAGGAGAGATAATTAAAATTTAAAAAGTAAATGTTTCAAATCCTAAAAAAAAAATTAAGAAAAATTTATTGGGTTTAAGTCTTTGAGGATATTGCTGAACTGTTTCCAATACTAGAAATCTGATTTGAAAGAACGAATGAGTGGGTGGAGAAGAAATAAAGGAAAATAAAATAGACCATTTGAAATTTTGGAAATGAATAAAGTCAACACTATGTTAACCATAGTGAAAATATAGTTAATAGTTTGTCCAAAGAGAAGGAAAAGGTCTAAATCTTTAAGGATAGTTTTAGAAAGATATTTGAGCCTTTTTCCTACCCCCTGCTTTTATGTCACCTTTACACTAGTTTTGCAGTGAGGAGGAAAACCAAAACTCATGTGTGCCAGAAATGTCCTATCTTTTTTCATTATTAGTTCTACAAAAGAAGCATAACCCTTCTGTGTGTGTGTGTGCGTGTCAGTCATAACAGAATGGATTTTTAATTTTCAGAAGAGCATAATTTATATGTTTGATATTCTGTCAAAAATATTAAATAAACTAAAGTCTGAAGGAAAAATCATTGAGGAGGGGAAACAGGTCACTTAATGGAATCATTATCTTTGATATTGTAAAAATGTAACAAGTTAAGATTATTTTAAAATAGATAAAAAAAGGCCAAAAAAAAAAAGAACTCATGGAAACATCTTGATATCCCTATTAGTTTGCTTTTCTATTATTATATACTTAATTAAATTCAATGCATATTGTCAAGTCCTAGGTATGTGTTCAAATTATGACTTTCTTATAATCATTACACATATAAAATATATGTTTTGAACACACAGAAACATGCACATTAACACAAGTATATATTACTTTACTGAGTTAATACTGATGACAATTTAAGTCTTCGAATTGTCTGCATACTAGTTTGTTGGATACACACACAATGAATATTTTTAAGTAGATCAACACAGAATATGTGCTATTTCAGTCCTCTTCATGAGCATTTTTAATTTTAGTCCTGGTATGTTTTAAATGATGAGGCAGTCAATTTCAAATACCAAATGCTCTCAATGCAGAATATTTATCATTAGTATTTAGACTTCCTTTTATTTTTAACCTTTGAGCTAATACAGATGAGATAATAGTACTAAAATGCACTGTTAGAACTTCTCAGGATGTTCTATATTTGATACAATTTAACAGTGTTCTTTGATTTATTTCATTAGGTGGCTGAGTAAATCCTAGGAAGAGTCACAGTATAGAATGTACCTGGCAGTATAATAGTGAATGTAAGCAACACATCTAACAAGCAGCAAATTTTTAGAATCGGGTCTTCCTCACACATAGGAGAAAAGGAAATCTGACAATATAGCTAGGCTTGTTCTCAGCAAGAAGAGATATAAGAGGCCTCAACTCTCTGTGAGTCACTGGTGTCATGCTTTAGCCTACTTGTTCATGTGAGCTGTCAAGCAGAATCGGTAGAGGGCAAAGTAAATGCTGTGACAAGGTGCCACAGAGAGGAGAGCTAATTGGGATTCTGCAAGCCAACGAGTGTGTGAGGTGCAGAGAAGTGGACCGGCTAATGGACTACTCTGTCTTTAGGGACTGACCATAAAAAAAGTCACAAAATGCTATTAGCAATTGGTCCCAAATTCAACACCTGTGATGTTTATATATATATAATTATATATATATAATTAACTGTTGATGATAAAAAAGAGCAGGCATTATTTCAATTAAGCATGACAAATTCTTTCCCTGAGTCTAAATCTTTTCCTTTAAAAAGAAAGAAAAACAAAGTAGAAAATCTTTGTATAATTTAATATCCTTGACTTTTTATATTTATCTTTTTACACATTCTCCTTTAAAGAATTCTGAGAACTAGGTTAATATTGTCCTTAATTTTTAAGGTCCTGAAATTACAGAAGGGTACACCTTTTTCAAAGGCCATAGGTAGGATCTGAAAAGCAGCAAGCTTGTTTCATCTCAGTGAGTCAAATTGCTCTTCACAAATGACACCTCTTGGCCCTCCTTGTGCTGTCTGGTTGGGTAGTGTTTCTTAGTGATAGTAAAATAACCTGTGAGTGCACTGACATTTTTAAAAGGCATGGATAAAAAAAGAAAAAGGATGTGTTCTACAAGTACATTTAAATAGTAATTTCTTTATCTAGAAGGTAAGAATAGTGATGCTTTAGGAAGAAAAGGAAAGAAATAGCTAAAATGGGCAAACTTTATGAAGAAATTATTACTTTCTTATACTGTTGGTACAAAGACTAAAATTGGATGTATTAAATTTTATTTTTAAAAAACAGCATGATTCAAAACATGAAATTGCATATGTACCATGAAGTTCAAAGTAGTGGTAGTTAAATAATAAAATATTGAAAATGAATTAAATTAAATGTCCAATAATAGGAAAATGGTCAAATAAACTGTAGTGCACTCTAAAGCACTGAAATAAGCTTCTCCTGTTGCTTCCCATCTCAATAAAAGCACAGGATTCTAGTTAATTAAGTCATAAACCAGGGATTATCTGTGACTACTCCTACTTCCTTACTCATTGTATTACGTTGCATGTGTCTAGGTTTGAATTCTAATGCTGCCAGTTTGCTATGTACTGTGAGTAAATATCCATCCCTGTCCATGCCTTTATTTCTTCATTTGAAGAAGGGAATAATAGTAGTATCTTACTTGTGAGGTTGACTAAGTTTATATAACTATAGAACCTATATCAGTTTCTGGCCAATAATAGGTTCTCAATGAATCTTTACTATTGTGAAGAGGATGTTGGTATAATCATTTCTTTAGTTATTCAATTTATACATTCAAAATGTTCATTGACTCCATCTTGAAACTGATTCCAAACTGCTCTAAACAATTATTTTTATATTAAAATCCAACTTCTCTTTAGTAACTACTAGTATACTCTACCTAAAACATTAAGTCCAGGCTCTTAACTCTCCTCCTTAATACCTCTCAGTGGTCTTCCAATGCATACCTAATAAACATGCTCTTGTAAAGGCATATAAGCTTTCCATGATTGGTCCCTGCTCAAACTGTAGACTCATTTCTCACAACTCTGCCTCTTACTTCATGTTCCAGCAATCCTGAAGTGCTCATTCTTTCCCTTATAAAACACCAACCTGTTTTTTCTTAAGTCAATGCTTTTGTCTGTATCACCTTTGTCTGGGAATACTCACCTGTTCCCAGCATTGACTGGTTAACATCTACTATCCACTAACAATTAGCTCAATTATTTTGAGATCTTTCTGGAGCTAGTCTTCACTAGATGCCACTTCTCTGGACCCTCATGAAGCTGTGTACCTATATCTAGCATCTCATTACTATCTTTTATTTTACTTATCTGCTTTGGTGTCCTTCTTCCCCATTAGCGTTTGAGTATATCCTTAGGATTATGTATCCCTAGTGCTCAGCACAGTGCTTAGAGCATAAGGGTGTTGCATGCATATTTTGAAAAAAGAATGTTGATTTGATTTAAACACTGTGAACACTGTAAAGATAGTTACAGAAAGTTATATTGTCACAAGGAAATATTCACTTCATCCTGTGAAAAAAAGCAGGATATAAAATTCTATATAGAATTCTACATACCACTCTTAGAACAGTTTGTATTAGTTTGCCAGAGCTACAAGGACGAATACCATACAATGGGTTGGCTTAAACAACAGGAATTCATTGGCTCATGGTTTTGGATCCTAGAAGTTCCAAAATGAGGCATTCTTTCTCTTAGAATCTGTATAGTATTCTGGTGATGACTTGCTGCAATCCTTGGGATTCCTAGACTTGCATCTCTGCCTCCATCGTATGATGATATCCTTGGTCTCCTCCTGCTGGGTTTCTCCAACTTCTATCTACATTTTCTGATTTCTTCCAGGTATTGGTTGCTAGTTAGTGACTATCCAAATTTCCTCTCATTTTAAGGCCTCCCGTGATATGGATTAAGACACATCTTAATTTAATTTGGTTACGCTTTAACTAACAACAACATCTTCAAAGGTCCTATTTACAAATGAGTTCTTACAGGAATGCAGATTAAGATTTTTCAGTTGGGTACATGACTCATCCCGTAACAGTCTACTGTCTGGACCCCCAAAAGACATGTGCTTCCCACATGCAAGCTATATTCATTCATCCCAACATCTGAAAAGCTTTAAGTAATTTCAATAATGATTCCAAGTGCAAAGTTTCACCATAGTCAGTTATAGGTGTGGGTCTACCCTGGGACAAATTCCTCTCAATCTGTGAACCATTGAAACCCAGAAAACAAGTTTCCTGCTTCCGAAATACATACTTTGAATATGTCTTTTGTGAGGAACATGATTCAGTATCCAACACTGTGTAAAAAATTCTGGGGGGAAAATTGTTGGATTGTGAATAACTTTTGTGTTTATTTTTCCAAATAATTTCCAAGAATGATTATTTAATATACATTGAAGTACTAGCACAATTTATGTAATATTTTAGGAACTTTTCAAAAATGTTTGGTACTCTTGATTATAACTGTGTTCTAAGGCCTGTAAAGTGTTTTGCAGTGTTCATAAGTCTTTATATTCCTAGTGTTATATAGATAAGAGCTACTTAAATATACTTACACCAGTAACACAATAAATATATAAATATTGACTATGCCTATATACAGGCTGTTATAAGACATGAATTTTATGGGGTCTTTCAATTTTAGAAAGCATGAAAAATTCATTTGTAGAAAATCAGTCATGATTCCAAATTTCAGTGCTTAGTTTTGCTATACATCTAAAAATTATGATTGATGATTGTTTTGCAGGTAGAGAATGTCAACAATTTTTTCACAGATATTTCTTAAATTCGCTCCAAGTTTAAACCCTTAAATGAAACAAACCCATAATCTTATTCTCCAGAATATTTTATCTCAGTACTTTTGGGTAATGGGACTATTTTCTAGAGAACTCAAACCAATTCTGATACTTTCATATTAGTAGCAATTTTAGACATCTATAAAGAGGAAAAATGGGCATTTTGCCATTTAGGTGACTTTTGAAAACCATATTTGAAAACCCAATTGGACTATTAAATTTGTCACTATCATAAATAGAGAGAAGGGCAGGATGGACCCAGCATTCATTTGAATCAGAAGACCAGAGTTAACTTCTAGGTACAATTGCCCTGCTCTGTGGGTTAATTTTGGTTGATAAATGCCTTATGATCACTTATAAGAATTACTTAAATCACCGTGTGTACTATCTTTGTCCTTTACTGATGGGTTATTGGGATCTACTTCTAATAAATACAAAGATCCATGATATTCAAAAGAACATTAAAATTTGCAAAGTAATTTCAAATGTTCCAGATTTGAACCGAATCTAAACAGTTCTTAAAGTGACTGAAATTATTACCCACATGTTGCAGATAAACTAAGTCTCAGAGTGTATAAACAGCTTGCCAAAGTTGAGAAAATTCTTGCATTCTCTTTCTGTACTTTTTGCAGTGTCCAATGCTATCTCCCTTTGATTATGGTAAACACAATAAAACAGAGGTTTAAAGCTGAAAACAATTTTCTTTACTATTCCTTTTACCTTTTTACTTTGACATAAAATAACTTCCTTTTCTTTTTATCCATCTACATTATGAAGCAAACTTGCCATTTGGAAAGAGTGAAGTGGTTTAAAAAATGCATTTAACTTAATATGACCAAACAATCTTTGTTCTAATTCAAATCCAGTCACCTGCTGGCTAGATGGTATAAGGAACGACTGTGAACTTCTCAGGTTTCAGTTAACTCATCTGTGAAATAGGAATTAAAAAATGCCCAGTGTGCGCATTTCAGAAGACTGTTGTGAAATCAAGAGAGAATGAAAAAGTGTTTTGATCATTGAAAAATCACTGTAGAAATTTAAAAATTTACTTATATTGCCACTATCCATAATTCTTTCACTGATATTTTCTTATTTAGTAAAACAGAAAACTGAATTAGAAAAGATGTGATGAGCTATGTAGCCATGAATTGAACTGGAGATAAAAGCATTAGAAATTAGGACGTCTAAAAAAAAAATGAGAGAGAAAAAAGGGCTAGTTAATTACTGTAATCTTTTCCCTTAAAGAAAATTAACCTTTTAAAATTGTATTTTAAGAAACACAATTCTGTTGCTTCTATAGAAGCTAGTAATACTATGGTAAATTATGTTGTGTTAAAGTAAATTTAGCCACCATAATATATCAATATGTCAGTGTACATGGCAAAGGGAAATTATGATAGTGCATGGAATTTAGTTGCTAAATAGTTACCTCGAGATGAGGAGATTATCCTGGATTACCAAGTGTGCCCAAGGTAACCACAAGGGTCCTATAAATGGAATAGAGACTGAGAAGCAAGAAGAGAGATGGCAGCATGAGCTGAGCACTCAGCCCCAGAGGGCTGCAAGGTGGGAGGAGAGGACCAAGGGCCATGCACCAAGGGTGGCCTCTAAAGGTTGGAAAAGACAAGGAAATGGATTTCTCTGTAGAGCCTCCAAAAAGACAGCATCCCTGCTAACACCTTGATTTTAGCACAGTGAGACCAATTTCAGACTTCTGACCTTCACAACTGTAACATAGTAAGTTTGTGTTGTTTTCAGCCATTAAGTTTTGGTAATTTGTGAAAGAAGCAATGGGAGTCTAATGCAATGTGCTTAGATGGAAAGGAAAGTATACAGCATCTTTTGAAAATCACTTTTTAATGACAAAAAACGATTTTCAAGTCCAGTGTGCAGATTTGAGGATTTTAAGAAGACTCCATTTGATACTGCAGCTTTTATTTATGGAGAAATAATAGTTAATATCCTCATTTTGATCAATATATTATTTATAAATTATAGTCAGATGTGAAGTTGTTTAGAGTCTTTAAAATATTTCATGTTGATATGCTATGTTGCCCCTTATTTTCTTGAAAAACATTGCATTGTGGCAGATAGAAGCAGATGCAATGATGGTGTCTGATTCTGCTTGGTATAGAAAATAATTAGCATATACATTTCAGCATATCTGCCTATTGTGAAATTAATATATAATGAATTCTATTTAGCATTATTTTATTTAAGAAAACTATCTTACTGGTTCAATTAAAAAAGCAAAGGACCAAATCATTAATATTCTATAATGAGATATCCCGGAGATCTTTCCACTCTGCCACCCACTGTTGATATTTTCTCATATTTTTAGTAGTTTCCCATAAAATTTCATGAAAGTATTAATATCCTTCTAAAACTTGTTGGAAATTTATTGATTTTTTATTAGGTGGGGGACTTAGAGGGTCATAAGTAATAGTTCAGTAACATTCAAACATTAATATTTTCACAGGTAATTTATTTTTCTTTTTTTTTGGTGATATTGTTAATATTTTTCAAAAGTACATTACAACAATATTCTATCTGTGTCAAAAAGATCAGACAATGTATTAGAGAGAAATAAAGTGAGAGCTGGTGAAAAATTGGCAATACAAATTAATACTTTAAAAGCACCTAGAATCATAGCCTAAGTTTCTCCTAGGCAAACATTTAACTACTTGCATTATTTCTATTTGTCATCAGCTTCTAAACTTGATCTTATTTAATGTTTCTTTGATAGAATTCCCAATAGATACTAGAAAATGCAAAGGGATACTTTTGTATATTCTTATACCCATGAACTAGTGTTGATTTTTGATATACAGGGTATACACCAAAATTTAGAGTGACATAGCATTCTAAACTTCTTAAAGATTAGATCTGAGATTTTTGTGAATGGGGTTAAATTTGTGGGAAATATCATATTTTGCTTCTTGGATGACTACTTCTTTAAGTGTGTGATTCTGTCATACCAAACTACCAAATTTGGGTGCTTACATGTACACTGTGAAAATGAAAATAAACACAGGGCTTGCAAAGACATAACATTTAAAAGATTAAGTATTTTCCTGGTTCAGCAACTCCTACAAAGCTTCTGATTCCCCAAAATGTTACAACTTTCATGTCATAGTTCATTTTGATGATCTACTGTATTAGTCAGCCAAGGAGGTGCTAATGTAAAATACCAGAAATTGGTTGTTTTTTTTAAAGGGTATTTATTTGGGGTATAAACTTACAGTCACAGGGCCATAAAGCATAAATTACAAAGTCTGTTGCCACATGTTGAGGCAAGATGACTGCCAGGGTTCAGGCTTTCTCTTCCTCCTATGACTCCATGGTCTCAACTCTTCTCATCTCAGCTGCAGGTTGGAATAAGTCTTATCTCTTTCCCAGGGCTCATTTCTTTCCAGGCTCAGTTGCTCTGCTCTCTCCACAAGGCCAGCTGTAAACTATCAGGTGAACAGCTCATCTCTTTTCCTGGGGCCTCTGCTTTGTCTATTGGACTCTTCTCTCTTTCCTCATGTATCTGCTTCTTTGTGTATATACTTCCCAGGATTCCAGCATCCAAAACTCTTTCTTCTTTGCCATGTCATTTTTTCCATGTGTACCTGTCCACCAAGAGGGTGGGATCTCAATGTCCTACTGATGTGGCCCAATCAAAGCCTTAATCATTATTTAATTAAGTAAAAGTGAAACCTCTGAATCCAATCCAATCTAATATGCCCAGAGAAACAGACCAGTTCACAAACATAATCCAATATCTATGTTTGGAATTCTTAAGCAATTATCAAACTGCTACACCTACCACATGTGCCAGATGTTGTCATTACTGCAGGGGACACAAGAGCTCAAATCCCTTGCTTAATGGAGTTTACATTCTAGTAAGGGATGCAGACAGCAGACACAAAGTGTGTAAGAGGGCTGTAAGTGCTATAAACTAAACCGGGGAAGAAAACGGGTGGGTTTGCAGTTTCAAATAGGGTGCTTAAGAAAGGCATCAATCAACATGTGATATTTAAGGACTGGTCTGAAATGTAGATTGATATAAAGTGCAAAGAAGCAAAGATATAGATGAAGCATTCATTCCTTCATTTGAAAAATGTCCAGGTTCCAAGGAAGTATGAGCCTCTCAGCACTATGGTGGGGCACAGAACTTCCTTCATAGGGAAAGATCCTTGAGCCACAAAGGTTTGTAACCTGTCAGGACATATACCAAGAATTCTGCAATAGAGGTTTCAAAAGAGGTAGAAGTAAAAGAATTTTGTGTATTTCTAAATGAAATAATTTGCTATTGAGTCTAAGGAAATTTAGCTTTGAATTCTCTTAACTGTAAACTGATAAGATATAAATGGCCCCAAACTTTAATTAATTTTCAATATGGTGTGTCTCACAAGATATCTCTTAACTCTCGTCTAGTGAATATAGGAGTGTTAAATCTTTCATTTGTCTTTCTACTCACCTCTAATTTGTCAGTGAACCTTTAACTGACATTTGTTAAAGTTCACTAAATTTGGAAAAGATTCTCAAGGATTAGGAATTGTCAGATATAATTCTTTGTTAAAACAATGGGTAAGAAGAAAAGCCCTATCAGTTTAGATCCATTTAATAGAGAGTTTGGCATAAATTCTGAAGAACATAAAAATCCTTCAGGAAAAAAAGCACTATTTGCATAAGGATGACCATTGGAGAGTTTATATTTCATTAACCTGTTGAATCTTGTAAAAGGTCAAAATAATAAATAATATTAAAAGCCATAAAGAATTCAGTAGAGACAATATGCTTAATTCCTAAATTATAAGATTTCACACTAACTCCAGACCTTAGGCAAGATTATTAGAATAGAAAATTAACTTAAACATCAAAATTAAAATGCTGTATAGCAATATATTTACTATTAAGATATAATAAATCACTTATAAGGGACATTTGGAGCCTTTTTAAAGTCCAGTAGGGCAATATTTAATAGAAGGTGCTGAAAGTTGTACCTTGCTAATTTTCAGGAAAAATATTCTAAAGGTGATTTGAAAATATGAACATGATTTTAAAAGTCTAATTTATATCTACTAAATCTCTATTATAATATATATAAGGATTTAGTTCAACAACAATTAATACTCTTTCTTGATAATGAGCTATTGAACATGCATGAATATCTGACTCCTTGATTCTTCTTAGTAATGATACTAATTTTTTATTATGGAGAATAACTCAAACATTTTTCT
This sequence comes from Dasypus novemcinctus, assembly GCF_030445035.2. NCBI lineage: Eukaryota > Metazoa > Chordata > Mammalia > Cingulata > Dasypodidae > Dasypus > Dasypus novemcinctus. Next base: position 57,119,417 of record NC_080681.1, read on the forward strand.
TATGACAGATTTTTACAAAATCAGTAACCAATGTCATGTCCTCTTTCTGTTTCTTATCTCCATTGTTCTCAGGTTTACCCGAACTATTTCAGCTACTACTTATTTGGTAAAGTTTCCTAAACTTTCACCAAATTTTCATTTATTTTCCTTCCAGCCAAACAAGATTGTCAATGTTCTTTAGATTGAGGTCCCTTCCATGATTAGTGTCTAGTCAAGGGGGATTCTTTCCTTCCTTGGCCCAAAAAGATATTCCCACTATTACTACCTAAATCAGTATCAATTTTTTGGCAGCCTCATTCTTCAAGTTAAAAAAAAAAAGAGGAAACATCTTTATTTTTTTTCCAACTCAGATGGCTTTGTGTGTGTGTATGTGTGTGTGTGCGCGTGTGCATACTTAGAGAAAAGAGGAAGAGAAAGAGGGCAAGAAAGAGAGCAAAAGACTGACTTTCTTTCACCTTGCAAATTTCTCTCCCAAACTTAATGTAAGCATCCTCTAAATAATGGAGTATTTTCTATTTCTGGTGCAGAAGTTAATGAAAAATTTGTACAAAGTACCTTTTGTACATTTGGAACAATGAGTACAATTAAGATGAGTTTAGATAAACCAGTCGATATAAAGTGACACATTAGTGTGAAGGAAACAAGTTGATCCTTAAGTGAGTGCAACATGTAATTTTTAACATTTCAGAAAAGGATAATGAGGGTAAGTTTTTCAAGGTTTATTTAAAATTCTCGTTTTATAGAGATAACTGATTTAAAATCACCTTTGATGTTGGTAAGTGAAAGTTTTCGAGGAAAAGATTAAATTTCTAGTTAGAGGGCAAGTGTGTAATGACAAGAATAAGTACTAGTCAGAAAAGTATTCCACTTTACTCCATTTGCTTTAGAGTGATTATTTGTACAAATTATTGAATATTATGATTATACCATGTAACACTATCTATGTGATGTTTAAAAGTATTGATTTTTATTAAGTTTAATAAAAATTTGTGTACTAGCAAGTATAGATATGTTATGTGAAATTCTTGAATTTTGAATTACTTATTAATTTTCAATTCGTACTTTTTAAAAAACTTTATTCATTTTTTTTTAAATATTACATTTTAAAAATATGAGGTCCCCATTCACCCCCACTGCCCCCACCCCACCACTCCCCCCACAGTAACACTCCCCCCATCATCATGAGACATCCATTGCATCTGGTGAGTACATCTCTGGGCATCGTTGCACCCATGGCCTGTGGTCCACACCATAGCCCACACTCTCCCACGTTTCATCCAGTGGGCCATGGGAGGACATACACAATTCAGTACTTTTTAAATCATTTCCTGAGACTTGTTAGCTACCACATATTATAAATATTTACAAGTAATATGTATTTTTTCTTTCTCTTATTCTGGAAGTATATCCTCATCCTACAGTAAACAGAGAAACCTAAGGAAATCATAGGCAAATAAAAGGACTAGAAGGAGGCTTCGTTTATGATATTGATAGTGTGGTGAACCATTGTTTTGCCATGTAAAATTCCTTTCTTATCCTTGGAATAACTTCTTCTTGTTTTGGGTAACTCTATCCCTCCTCAAACTAAAAATATTGTTTGAGTAGGACTGGCTATGACTTTATAAAATCCCATCTCTGTACCCCCAGGGAGTAGCCAAAGCATTACCTTCTAAATCAATTTGGGCAACCATAGTAATTTTAAGATCATTTACTATGTCCAGGCTCATACCTTCTGCTTTGACTTCCCCATAGATGAAGACATAGTCATGTTAGCTATTTTTAAAAATTACTGAAAGTAAGATTTGAAAGGTTGTTTATAAAAAAAAGAGATAAAATATTTGATATGCATTTTATTGGAAGGTTGTTCAAAGTGATACTTTGCAGAAGTAAATGAAATTTTAAAAACCTTCCACTTTACCATCAGAATCTTCACAATATTATATCTGTTAGTTTGTTATTAGCTTAAAAATATCAAACAGATGTACTTTAATTGTTTCTCAATACCTTGATTTCCTTTGTATAATAATAAAAAAAAGACGTAAGGAAAAAAGTGGGGAAACAATAACAACAACCAAAAAAAAAAAAAAGGTATAAATATTTAAGACACTGGTGGTTTAGAAAATCCTAAGTGTTAGGCAGTCTACAGAAAAGTAAAGTTACTAAAAGCAAATATTTAAATAGTACACATTTTGTGATATGCTCAGTAGAATCTTAAATTAATTGTATGACTGAAATAACAGATCCTTTAAATTATTTTGAAGCTGAAAGGCTTGGATATCACTTGAACTGGAGATACAAAGTAGAAGTTGGAAAACTGGGGAAGTATTCAGTGTGGTCTCAATGATTGTAAGGCAGTACTTGAGATAGGTTGATTTTAAAGGTGAAGAGAGAAGTGGGGACAATAAGTAGGGATGATAAACGGGTAGCAATACCTGGCTTTAGACCACTCAAGGATATTCCTGCTTCTATTACAAAAAGCCAGTTTCAAGTCAACAGGCTACATTCTGAATGTAAGCTACATTCTTTAAGATATACATTAACTCCTTAAAATGGTCATTTAGGGTCTCAGAGCAGCAGTTCACTTCAAGGTAAGCTGCAGCTTGAAGGAATAATAGGGCTTCCCCAAAGGCTTGAGGGATACTTGTTTCAGTTGCCTGCACACTTATCGAATTTGATGGAAGCCCACTTTCATATCCATCCCTCTGGTTTCTGCTTTTAAATGGCTTTATCTTTACTTTTTTATAAAAATTTTTTTCTGAAGATTTATGTAAGTTAAGATTACTTTATACTCTTTGTATACTCAGAGTATTTGCTTCACTGGTATCTCTGAATAACAGTAACTTTGACTAACAGGAAATATGCACTGTCTGCTGTGCTATTAATATTTTGCTTTAAATTTGTTTTTTAGTTCTTGGTAGAAAATATGACCTATGTTGCCATAGCTAAGTAACACACAATATTTCCACTTTCTTATATTACGGATGAAAAAAGAAAATTGACACAAGGATTCCAGTGTATCATTTGCCTTCAGATTGTTTTGGAAAAGTCCAAATTTCATGTTTAGAAGTTTTTACATGGATTTATATAACAGCACCTTAAAATAATTTAGTTAAATGAGATAAACAGGTCCAAATCTACATGGAGCCAAGATTAACGACATTTTCTACATCTTCATTCTTATGTCAACATTCTGTTTATGAGGTGTTCAAATTTGTAGCTTGACTATTTTTAGCAGCTAATTCTTTCTAGTATATATGTTGTAGGACATGATAGAAAGAAAACAAGTAAAAGAAAAATAAGCTTAAAATAGCAGTAAAAAAACATTTAGAACATACAGTTATTACTTGATAGGCTTTATTGATGATAATTAACTTCATGTCACAGGTTAGCATTAGGATCTGGGCCTTGTAAGTTACCAGCATTTGACGTTATGCAGGTTATATGAGTTTCTTTAGATGTAAAGAAGGAACAATGATAGCATTACTAGGATTTAGTGAACTTTAGTAAATACTTGTAATTCTCTCCATATACTTATGCTAAAAGAAATATAATCCAGAAAACTAAATGGCATGCTGAATTTCATGACTGATCTATAAGCACATTACAAACTCACTATTTTCTAATCCATTTCCCATGACAAACTAGCTTTTATAAAATTTTGTCATGTAGTTTTTATTTCATGAATGCAAATCAAATGATAGGGAATATGAATTTATGTTTCCTAAACTTCAGCAATCTGTAACATTCCTTTGACAGTATGTAGGACATAGCAATCCCTCTTATAAGAAAACTATTTGTCTCCCAAGCAATGTGAAATTTTCACTAATGATTTTTAACTAATTATGATTGAAGCTGTTAATGTACTGAGCTGTACATTATTGCAATTGCTTTGTAATATTACCTTCAAAAGAGCAGGAACTTTTTTCTTTTAAACTGCTACATTCCCAGAGCTGAGTACATTGCATATGATATTATAGGTGGTCAATATGATCTTTTGTTCAATAAAGTATCACTTAAATGCTTTCAGTCTCTGCAGTCTATATGAGGTCATTTAATGAGGTCATGATAGCTCTTAGTGCCCAAATTATCATTATTCAGGACTCCATTGTTCTAACTGCTTTAATGTCTCCTGGAGATTTCAAAAGTTTTAGGAGGTTTGCCTCATGTGTCTCTAGGAACAGATTTCTCAAGCTGTTTTATGCCAACCTCCCATTTTCTTGACCATACTGCTATATCTGCTGCCCAAAAGTCATGCAGTGAGTCACCATTCTGCTGGGTGTGAAAGTGTTCATTGGTGATTGTCACACTAGACTTGGGGCAATGGGGGTAATCCCCCACCCCATTGTTTCTCTGTCATTTCCTTGTGCAGAGTACTCAATATATATTTAATTGAAATGAATTATCTATAGCTAATTGTTGTAATTTGCCTTTCCATAATTTCTGACAACACAACTAAACCTAATCTGTAATATTTTTATTCTGTTACCATATATACAATCTAACATTTCCTTTTTTAATCACATTCAGATATATATTTTGGTGCTGTTAATTCTGTTCCCAATGTTGTGCTTCTATCACCACCATCCATTACCAAACATTTACATCATTCCAAATAGAAATATTTTAAGCCTTAACTTTGAATTCCCTATTCCCAACCTATACCCTGGTAGCCTATATTCTAGATTGTAAATCTAGGAGTTTGCATATTCAAATTACTTCAAATCAGTGAGATCATTCATGTAATATTTGTCCAAGCTGTAACGTTGACAATAATTGACTCTATAGTTCAGGAAACATAACAAATGGAGACATAATGCCTGGCCTGCATCTCAATATCTGTGCTATTGACAGTTTGTACTAGGAAATTCTTTTGTATTTGGTTGTCCTGGGCAAAGTAAGATGATTAGCCACATCCCTGGCCTCTATTGACCAGATGCCAATAGCACACTTCCAAGTCATGATGATCTTAAATGTCTCCAGACATTGTCAAAAGCTCCCTGTGAGCAAAACCTTCCTGGGTGACAACCACTGATCTAGGGGATTTGGACTAGCTTACCTCTAACCCCAGAATTACAACAAGCCATGTCACACCCGGAAAACCAGATGACTGCTTTGCAAGTAATCATGGATATCCTGGTGCTCTCCTAGTCAATCTTTCTCAAAATCTGTCCCAAATTATGGTGAATGGAGTGTCAGGCTGGAGTTGGTCCTTGCAATAATTCTTTCAATCCAAACTCTGAAGTCCCTGCAATAATTGCTCAAAATCCCTGTATAAAATTAAATAAGCACATGAGACAGAAGTATGCACCTAATTGACCTTACTGAACACAGCAGTTCTTTAATAACTTCACTGAATTCCACCTACCATGAAACAAGGATAGATTCTTGCTATGGAACTAATTAAATAATAGTTTCAACCTGATATTTTTGTTTGTTTGCTTTTCCCTAAGAAACAAAGGACTGCCAAAAACATAAAATCCAAAGAAGGCAGAACCTGTTCGGAATATTTTATATGACATTTTCCTAATTTCATATCATCTTACATTCCAGCTTCAAAAGGGAAGCTTTATTATATAAGGTAGCAGCTTTAATATTCTGAGAAAGCTCCATTTATGTAAAAGACTTTTTAATGACCTTTCCAGAAAAAAAACGCAAGTAAAATCCCCCTTTTTAGTGTTTTCAGAGTCAATGTTATCATAGATCTATGTATATATTATTGGAAATTGGGTTTATTTAAAGTTTCATATTTGAATTTCAATACTTGGACTACTTGATTTATTTCTCTTGTTTCTCTGATCTTTCTATTATTGAAATAACTACTTTTTTATTTGAAAATATTTTCATATGGAGTCATATAAACAATAAAATCCATGAAATGTATTATTCTTTTAAAAATTCTAATTCTCCTAATTGCATGTTAGATTTGAACAGGGAAGAAAAACTAATGTAGCTATTGCGATATTTTTAGACCTTTTAAAGTTTAATTTGCCTTCCCACCTGGGCACTTTAGGGAATTTAAAAGTATTTTGATATAATATTCCAGTAAGAAAAGTCATCACCAAATGGTCTGTTCTTTTTAGTGCTAATATTGTTCATGCTTCAACACCTGCTTCTTCCGAGATGGTAGCAGCTGTTTTACTTGGGAAAAGGAATGAAACCTTGATAGTTTCACACTCAGTACTACTGTATAATGAGCTAAGCCAGCTTCTGGAAATCAGACTTATCTTTGGGAGGAAAGTGAGACATTGGCTTGCAAAAACTTTGGAGATATTCATTTAAAAACCAATAAATAGCTACCAGAAAATGGAGACAGATTTCAAAAAATATGAATGAACAAATTATTTAAAATCTATTTATTTTATCAAATATTACAAATTACTTTGTGTCAAAGAGGAAGGAAACATTGTTAGCAGTTATACACCTTAATTTTAGATCATTCTAGAATATGCATAGTTTGGTTTTATTCAAAAGCTTAATTAATTCAAATATACAAAATATAAACCCTAATGTGTTCTGTCATCTGTAAGATTTGTGCCTTTGCTCATCCATGTTTTTTTAATATTTTATTTAAATATGAATAATTGAACCCCCATATGCTTTAAGGTTCTTTGAAAATAGTCCATCAAATATCAAATTATATTCAAACAAAATCTGTAGTATCAGACATAAAGAAAATTTGAAAACATAATCCTTAAAAACAAAGCTTTGCCTTCTTCCATGTTCTTTAAATTCATTGAGACCAAGTTATTTAATTTGTGGAGAATGGGTATGTGACACTCTTGGAGTATTTAATGTTTCAAGTTAGCCAGAAGTTGTCCTCCTTACCAAAGTCCTGTAGTACTTTATACTTGAAGTTGTCCTTGAAAACTGTGGAGAGGTTTGGTGTTCTGCAGAACTCAGTGACCCATTTATTTATGATGTGAACCCAATATTGCACCTGTGCTCTGCCGTGCCTGTTTTATCTCTGAGTGATATTCAAGGTGTTATGTTTAATCAACCAAGACCTATATGGTTTGGCCTACCGTTTTCTTAGAGATAAGAGTTTTTCCTCACCTAGGGAAGATAGAGGTTACAGAAAAGCAAGAAACTATTGAAAAAGTCTCTTCCTACTCTTAAATACTCTAATTTTCTGTCTGAAATAAATGTTTATATAAAGGATCCATACAAATAAAAACTGGGAAAATAACCTAAGAAGATTTTTGTTCCTAACTATTAAAATCGAGTTGGCAATATAGATAGTTGCAAACACTTGTCTACACTTTAATAGATATTTAAGAATGAGTATAGCTATTTCACATTATATACACAAAGTACTCATTAGCTGCAGACTAAGCAAATGTATCATTCAGCCTCACAAGGCCCTTACACTTATGTTGGATTTCATTTCAGGTTCAGTTGAACATGGTGAGTTAGATTCTCTAAAGTCTCATCTTTACCCACTAAATTCCTAGACAATTCTTGCCACAGAATGAAGAAAAAAAAATTCCAGCAATATCTTCATTTCAATTCTACTGACCATATTTTTAAGCTCAACCAAAATAATGGCCTGGGAAATTTGATCAAATAATGTATACTATAGATATTTGGTTTTTTCTCATATGATAACCCAGTTTAATGCATGAATGGTCTTCCAATATGGTATATGGTGACCTAGAAAAAGGGCTTCATTTTCATTTCTGTAGAGATAGCTCCATTCCAGTTCTATGTGATAAAAATTGAATCCTCAATTTTAAAGTAAATCATCAGGCAGGAGCAGAGAAGAGAAAGAAAGGAACAGAAGAAGGCAAGAATCATTGAGCGACTGTAAACAAATGTACACAAGCTGGCTAGACTATTGTATCACATGAAAAGTACAAAACTCTCTAGGCAATAATCCCTTCATCTGCATAAGTAGCAGAGCTGGGAAAAAGATACAACAGCATTAAAGTTACAGTAAAGAGAACGATTTCTGTAGAATATCCTGTTTCCTGTGTTACATCACCCCTGAAACATTACATTCTGCCAATATTAAAGAATGTCCTAATCATAGGATATTTCCTGGGGATATCTTTTGACCCTGATCCAATAATTTAAAGACTTTAAGTGCCCATCTTTCACAGATGGCAGCATCCACACACAGTCAGGTCTGAGTGTAGAGCTTCTACAATGTGCTACTGGAGGAATATTCCAGAATTCCTGATTTCCTCCATGGTCAATTTTGGTAAGCTTGTCCCAGTATGAGACTGCATGGTGGCTTTGGAAATCCCTTGGCTCCATCTTCTGGTATTTCAATAGATCAAATTGTCTGTATGTGGAATATATACTCAAGAAAATAATGCCCAATGTTTACTCTGACCACAGCTTCTTCCTGTCCTATTAGACAGGGCATCATGTCTATAGCTTTGTTCTTAACTAGATTTGTGACCGTGATAACTTTGTCAGGTCAGTCTCTGTTCTAGCCCTGTTCAGGGGAATACAAAAGTCTTCAAAAGAAATTAATGTATAGTGCCATATTAAGGAATGGCATTTCTAGTGTTGTGGGACATTCATGGCAAGCAGTGCCTGTGGTCAGGGCCCCATGAGGCTTCCTTTGTCAGTGTCTTTATCATGCTGGCCCTGTTGAATACACATCAGATGGAGTGTTCATCCTAAGCCTGCTCAAATTCAACAAACACCCTCAGTATTAAGAACAATGCTGTCTTACAAGGCATCCCATGGCTAAAACCTCAGTCTTACATCCATATCTGTCTATAAGCTTAGATGAGAATCAGAGTCTGATTCTATAAGTTTAGATGAGAATCAGAATGTGATAAAAGTAAGTGATCAGATTGCTAAAATCTGTAAATATTTCACTAATATTTACACTATTCTTTAACATAATGCTAATTACTGATATTTGAATGAAACCCTTATTTTTGGAGGAGAGTGTGAAGTATTTGTATTAAATTCCAATGAAGCATATATACATATGCAAGCCCTACTTTATTTGGAATAGAACAAGTAATGTGAAAGGTTAGGCACATCTACATCAGATAAAGTATAGATAATTTCTTGGTTATCATCAAAGTTTACAAGAGCAAACAATACAAAACCTTTATGTCAACATGCCTATTCATTGGAGTAACAATTTTATCCCTTTCCTCTTGTTCTATTGTTCTAGTCTATTAAATGCACAAACTGATTTGTATTGGCTAGAAATTATGAATGGGAAAGGGTACCATCCCAGAAAAACGCAACAGTGCCTTGTTAAAAAAAAAAAAAGAGAGAGATTACAGCACTAAAGGCAATAACTGATAAAAGCAATAAAATGTAAAATATAAAATAATCTTTATGGATATCAGCTGCAATAGATTTATTGAAAAGTCACTCTCTCATGTGGAAAAGGGAGAATATTTTGCTTAATAGTAATGTCCATTGGAAAGGTAAAACAATTTGCTTACAAGAAATGAGATGATGAGTCTTTCCACTGCTTGAGGCAGGACCAGCCTTATGAATAGACCATGTAAGCATCCTCTAAACTCTTTTGATTTGTTTCTTTTGCTTTATTTGACTTGTTTAATTTGGCTTGACCTAGCATGATTTGATTATCTTGGTTTGGTGTTAGGAGGATATGGAAATAACTTAACACTAATAAAATACTTATCACTTATACTTGTAAGATCCATGAAGGCAAGTTCTGTGTCTGATTTGACAACTAGCACCAGGGTTGTCTCAAAGCAGATATTTGAAAGATATTTGTAAACAAATATTACTTCATATTTCCCCATTAGAAATTGACCTTATTTTTTTTAAAGATTTATTTTATTTATTTATTTCTCCTTCCCCTCCCCCCCACCGCTGCCCTGCCCCGGTTGTCTGTTCTCTGTGTCTATTTGCTGTGTCTTTCTTCTTTGTCCGCTTCTGTTGTTGTCAGCAGCAAGGGAATCTGTGTTTCTTTTTGTTGTGTCATCTTGCTGTGTCAGTTCTCCGTGTGGGTGGCACCATTCTTAGGCAGGCTGCACTGTCTTTCGCACTGGGCAGCTCTCCTTATGGGGTGCACTCCTTGCGCGTGGGGCTTCCCTACACGGGGCACACCCCTGCGTGGCACAGCACTCCTTGTGTGCATTAGCACTGCGCAGGGGCCAGCTCCACATGGGTCAAGGAGGCCCGGGGTTTGAACCGCGGACCTCCCATGTGGTAGATGGATGCCCTAACCACTGGACCAAGTCCGCTTCCCTGACTTATTTTTAATGAGAGTTTTTTTTAGTGTGTAAATGCTTTTTGTAATAATAAACCGTGTTTTTAGAGAAATTTTTGATTATAGAAAAATTACATCAAAAGAATGGTGGATTCCCATATAACCTCCCTCCCCCACCACACTCCCCACATTTCCCCATATTATTAATATCTTGTATTTGTTACAATAAATCAACCAATATCGAAGCATTGCTACTAACCAAGGTTGATAATTCACATTATGGTTTACACCTTGCAATGTACAATGCCATGTATCCTTTATTGCAGTATCATACAAAACAATTCCAATGCTCTAAAAATGCCATGTGTCCCACCTATTCATCCCTCTCTCTCCACTTGGAACCCCTGGTAACCACTATTTCTATATCAATGTCACAAGTTCTTCTATTACCACTGGATAATAACTACAATAAAAATAAATCGAGAGGGTGGAACCAAGATGGCGTCAGAATAAGGAGCTCCTGGAGTCAGCTCCTGAAACAGGGTAGTTGGTGGTCACCCAGAGCTACCTAAAGCAACTTTTGGAGGACCCAGGAGACCAGAGGAGTATCCTGCAACATCCTTGACAGTGTGGAAGGAGGAGACTACCCTTCTGCACAGAGGAATCATGAGTAGAGCACTCCAAACCACGAAAGTCAGTGCCTGTGGTGTGCAAGCCACCTCGAGAGTGCTCCGTGTTTGGAGTTGAAGTTCCATCTCCCCCAATAAAAAAGGGAGGAAAACACGGTTGTGGCACTGACTTCAGCTACTGATTAGTGAATTCAGTGGGCTGAAGTAGAATCCTAGGAACAACTATACTTTGAGCCTATCCAGGTCAGAGGGAAGCCAGTGGCTGCCATTCTGACTCCACTCTGGGCAGGAGGGGAAATGATGCTGACTGAAAATCATAGTGCTTGTAAAGACTGGCTTCTTTCCACCCAGGTTGTATTGCAGGTCTAGCCTAAACCCCAGTCCCACTTCCAGTAGGGAGGAAACTGGGGGGACCTGCACCACCTCTCTGGGAAGCTGTAAGCCATGCCACAGAGGCTGGTGCCCATTCTACTCTAAGGGCACAAGCTGCCTCAGGAGCTATTCTGTGGCTGGAGCTGGAAGCTCCATTTCCCACAAACAGTGGAGGAAAAGACAGATATCCACTGACCTCAGCTACTGATTAGTGGACTCAGTTGGCTAAAGTACAATCTTAGAGCCACTAGGGTCTAAGCCTGTCCAAGTGGGAAAGAATCTAGTAGCTGCCATCTTGGCACTGCCCCCAGCATGAAGGGAAGCTTAGCTGACCGAAATCCTGTGAAGTTAGGGACCAGCTTCTGTCCACCATGATCAGACTGCAGCCCTAGCCTAGGCTCCAGCCCCACCTCCAGCAGAGAGGTAGGTGGTGGCACCTGCACCAGGCTCTCTAGGAAACTGCAAGTGCTCTCCACTGGCAGAGGCTGAATAGTCAGACACCTGGGGCTGCATCCCTGCACCCGAAGAGAATAGAAGAAGAGCTGGCTATCCTCAGCCTCTCCGGACAATGACAGGAGTTTTCAGCCCACACAGATTTGTTGAGTGCCTTTGAGCCCATCTCCACCTCTGTCCCCCCACAGGATAGGAGGCGGTTGGTGTTGCCTCAACCTCTCAGGGCAACAGGTTTGGGTTGCACAAGTCCAACTGTTGGGCACAAGTGCCTCTACTTCTATCCTCAATAGGACAAGAGATGGACTGTGTTTGTGCAGCCCCTTTGGGTAACTGCAGGTGCTTTTGGCCCACACAGCCTGGTCCGGTATATACTTGTGTATGCACCCTCACCCCCCCAATAAGAAAGAAGGGAGCTGATCTTTCCACAGCCTTTTGGGGCAACAGCAGACCTTCAGACTGCGTGGACTGGACTATTGGATACCTATGAATCCACCCCCACCCTCGATAGGATAGGAGGGTTGTGGTGTCTCCACAGCCTCTCTGGACAATGAGGAGAAAGGTGGGAGAAACTTCATCAATTCCTGAGGCAAGGTGGTCAGATTCAGCCTCCATAGTATATGGCACCAATTACATCCTTGGCTCCTAGTACACAATCAGCAAGGGAGAAAAGATAAGAAATCCCTAAACTAAAGAGAGAAACTACACTTGCAATAAATACATCTAGCAAGCTAGATGTGGAAACACCAATGAAAAATTCCAATCCATACCAAGAAACTTGAAGAGATGACACAATTAAAGGAACAAGATAAGCCTGCAGATGACATAAAGTAGTTGAGACAATTAATCTTAGATATTCAAACAAATCACCTTAATAAATTCAATGAGCTGGCTAAAGAGATTAAGGATATTAAGAAGACATTGGATGACCACAAAGAATAATTTGAAAGCATACAGAGAAAATCAGCATACCTTATGGGAATGAAAGGTGAAATAAATGAAATTAAAAATACCCTGGAGGCATATAACAGCAGATTTGAGGAAGCAGAAGAAAGGATCAATGAGCTCGAAGACATGACCTCCAAAAGTGAACAAATAAAAGATTAAGAAAAGAATGGAAAAAATTGAACAGGGTCTCAGGGAACTAAATGACAGCAAAAGACATGAAAACATAAATGTCATGGGTGTCCCAGAAGGAGAAGAGAAGGGAAAAGGAGCAGAAAGAATATTTGAAGAAATAAAGGTAGAAAATTTCCCAACCCTAGTGAAGGACATAGATATCCATGTCCAAGAAGCACAACATACTCTGATCTGAATAAATCCAAATAGACCAACTCCAAGACACATACTAGTCAGAATATCAAATGTCAGAGACAAAGAGAGAATTCTGAGTGTAGCAAGAGAGAAGCAGCGCATAACATATAAGGGATATCCAATAAGATTAAGTGCTGATTTATCATCAGAAACCATGGAGGCAAGAAGGCAGTGATATGATATATTTAAGATACTGCAGGAGAAAAACTGCCAGCCAAGGAGTTTATATGTAGCAAGATTATCTTTTTTAAATGAGGGTGAGATTAGAATATTTACAGATAAACAGAAACTGAGAGAGTTTGTAACAAAAAGACTGGCTTTGCAAGAAATACTAAAGGGAGTGTTACAACTTGAAAAGACAGGAGAGATAGGCCTGGAAGAGAGTCTAGAAATGAAAACTGTATCAGTAACAGTAACTAAAAGTGTCAAATATAAAATGACAGACAAAACACAAATATCAAAATGGATGAAATAAGAACTGCCTTTACAGTAATAACATTGAATATTAATGGATTAAACTCCCCAATCAAAAGACACAGACTTGCAGAATGGATAAGAAAATATAAACCATCTCTATGTTGTCTGCAAGAGACTCACCGTAGACCCAAAGATACCAGTTAATTGAAAGTGAAAGATGGAAAAAAATATTCCACACATGCAGTAACAAAAAAAAAAATAATAATAAGCTGGGTTAGCTATACTTAGATGACACAGACTTTAAAAGCAAAACTGTTGTTAGAGACAAGGGAGGACATTAATATTAATAAACGGGATGATTCACCAGGAAGAAATAACAATCATAAATATATATGCACCTAACCAGAATGCACCAAGATACATGAGGCAAACACTGGCAAAACTGAAGGGAGAAATAGACATCTCTACAATAATAGTTGGAGACTTCAATACACCACTCTCAGCTTTGGATAGAACATCTGGGCAGAAGATCAATAAATAAACAGAGAGCTTGAATAATATGATAAATGGACTAAACCTAATAGACATATACAGAACATAGCACCCTAAAACAGCAGGATATACATTTTTTTCAAGTGCTCATGGATATTTCTCCAGGATAGACCACATGTTGGCTCACAAAGCAGATCTCAATAAATTCAACAAAATCAAAATTATACAAAGCACTTTCTCTGATCTTAATGGAGTAAAGCTGGAAATCAACAAGTGGCAAATAAAGGGAAAATTCACATATATATGGAGATTAAACAACACACTCTTACATAAGCAGTGGGTCAAAGAAGAAATTTTGAAGGAAGTCAATAAATATCTCAAGAGGAATGACAATGAGAAAGCAACATATCAAAACCTTTGGGATGCTGCAAAGGCAGTGTTGAGAGGAAAATTTTTAGCCCTCAATGCTTACATTAAAAAAGAAGAAAGAGGTAAAATCAGTGACCTAACTACACAGCTGGGGGAACTAGAAAAAGAATAACAAATTAATCCTAAAACAAGTAGAAGGAATGAAATAACAAGGATCAGAATAGAAATAAAGTTGAGAACAAAAAAACAATAGAGAAAATTAACAAAACCAAAAGTCGGTTCTTCGAGATTAACGAAATTGACAAACCCTTAGCTAGACTGACTAAGAAAAAAAGAGAGAATATGCAAATAAATGAAATAAAAAATGAAAAAGGGAACCTTACTACTGACCCCAGAGAAATAAGGGAGACCATAAGAGGATATTATGAACAACTTTATGCTAAAAAACTAGACAATGTTGATGAAATGGAAAACTTCCTAGGAATGTACAAACAGCCTACACTGACACTAGAAGAAATCAAAGACCTCAACAATCCAATCAGAAGTAAAGAAATTGAAACAATCATCAAACAGCTCCCCAAAATGAAAAACCCAGGACCAGATGGTTTCACAGGTGAGTTCTACCAAGCATTCAAAGAAGATTTAATACCAATCTTACTCAAGCTCTTCCAAAAAATTCAACAAGAAGGAACACTACGAACACATTCTATGAAGCCAATATCACCCTAATACCAAAACCAGATAAAGATATTACAAAAAAAGAAAATTACAGACCCATTACTCTAATGAATACAGATGCAAAAATCCTCAATAAAATATTTGCTAATCAAATACAAGAACACATTAAAAGAATTATCCATCATGAACAAGTAAGTTTTATACCAGGCATGCAAGGCTGGGTCAACACAAGAAAATCAATCAGCATAATACACCACATTAATAAATCAAAGAAGAAAAATCGCGTGACCTTATCAATTGATGCAGAAAAGACATTTGACAAAATACAGGATCCTTTCTTGAAAAAAATACTACAAAAAATAGGAATTGAAGGGAAATAGGTTGCCATATGTTCCCAAAGCAGGCCTGCTGAGGAGGTGCTTCATTAGGCTGTGTGCTTTTCTTACTGTTTGGACATCCCTAGAGCCCAACGGCGCACTTTTGTTTGGTGCTTTGTTTACTGTGGTAGTTAGTGAAATCGTGAAATCTGCCCAAAATCAACATAAGTGAAATCTCTGGAATAACCTTCTGATTTACTTTGAAATCACTTAGCCATAAAAACATATTTATTTAATATTTCCCCTTTTTGGTCAAGCTCTTTTTCCATATGTATCACTGGTAGTAATCCATTGGTGTCAGGGAGACTGTTCTCCAGGAGTCGTGTCCCAAGTCTGGGGAAGGTAGTGAGTTTATTTGCTAAGTTTGGATTAGAGAGAGGTCACATTTAAGTAACAAGATGGTTTTCAGGAGATAACTCTTGGGCATTAATTATAATTAGGATAAATATCATTTTTACAGCATTAAGATTCATAAGTACAAGCATTAAGATCAAGAGCTTGACATATTGACCTTTTCTTTCTTTCTTCTTTCTTTTCTTTTGTTAGGCACTGCTAGATATTCAGGAGATTTTTGCCATTTTATTTGAGAAAGTAGCAGGACTCGTAAGGATGGAGTTTAATATTTTGTTGGCTCCTGTGTGGGCCTCTATCGAGAAAACATTATTATGTTAACATGAATACATTCATATCCCAAATAAGTATGCTTTAGGTACATTTTCCCCATATATCACCCCACTATCACCTCTGTACTACTGCCATACCTTTGTTATAGATCCTGAAAGGACAATCTTACAATTGCATTCTTAACCACAGTCCTCGGCCACCCTTAACTTCCTGAGTTATACAGCAGTGCATTTTTAAGAGAGTTTTTAACAGTCTAAGAGATGTCAAAATGACCATAACTAGAAGAACTAAAATGTAAGATGGAGATGTATTAAAGGCATACTTAGCCTACTTCCTAGTTTTGCTGCAGGCTACCGTAGTTCTTGGATAAATCAAATGTAACAATTTCAGGCCTAATTTCTCACCTTCCCACAATCTTCCCTGTCAATTTAATATTTGATATTTTATGTTAATAGTTACCATTATTGAACGTGTTCTATGTTTCCATCACCAATGTTATATTACATTTCATTATCTTGTTCAATGCCTGTGATGTAGTTATAGATACATGGAGATATAAGCAATTATATGTAGTGTATTTATTATCTATCTGTCTGTCTATCTATCTATCTATCATTCTGCCTTGAAAGTACTTGAAACCTAAATTTGCTCCATAAATACTGGAATAGATGATGCCTGATTTACTAAATGAACTAAAAATATTTTGTACAATAAAACCCCAAAGATAAACAGATGTTCAATTAATAACCCAAGTAGGTGAAATCACCCAAATCCCTAATGAAACACAATGTAGCTAATACATCATTTTTGAAGAATTTCAGTGTGATAAAATAACTAGCTATAAAGAGATGGCATCTTTGCAAAAGTGTTATTTCATAATGGGAAATCTGATTGTTCTTAGGATAATTGACTAGGCTACTAGGTAACATGATTTGGCTATTTATGACATCTCTTCCCTTAAATCAGGGCTTCTTAACCTTTTTTGTTCCATGAACCCGTTGGCCAGTCAGGTGAAAACCATGGACCCCTTACTAAGTCTCTGCTATACTGTATATTATTTAATAAATATATCACACCCACACCAACACATCCCCACAAGAATGTTTTTTTGAAGTTCAGTTCGCTCACATACCCCTTGTTAAGTACCCCTGCTTTATGTTGTGATTTAGAAACATTATGAAGAATGGGTTGTTTCACTAAAATTGATGGTTAATTTTTCAGTGTCTTTTAACTGCAAAGCTTTGAAGTGAGTATTTTTAATACTAAAGAGAGATGCTCTTGTAACCACTACTAGAATAAGAGTCATTGGTTCTAGATATAATGAAAAATATTCACAGTCGAATTAACATGTATGAATTTCTACTACATCATGAAACTGTTTTAAATGGTTGCAGAAAAGTAGAATTAGAATAATGAAAGAACAAATCAATATTACATCATAAAGTTCATTTGAGATTTGACATTTTCTACCATAAATTTTCCATAGCAAGAGGAATTTGCAGAGCTATTTTGTTATATTTATCATTGTTTACATGATGTATTATATTTTTATTAATATATTGAAACAGTAAGGATATTCATAGTTATTCCTTTAATAATAGTTTCATTGTTTATCTGTCCTGTTCAAACACGGCCTGCTAACATTCATCCTGAAGGATAATTTATTAATGTATTAATGTATCCGGTGACCTGTGGACATCTAATAACTGCCAAAACAGTAGGGCTCAGATTTGCCCCATTGAGTCATGTGTAAAAAGAACTAACCTAAAAGTATGAATGATCTTAAGCTGTGATTCAGAAATGTCATTATAAAGTTCTATATATACTCTAAATGCCCAACTTCATATTCTGAGTGAAATGAAATTTCTTATGAAGTGCAATATCCCTAGCATTTTGGCATTTGAATCAGCTCAAAATAATTCATATTTCCCAAGTTTCTGCTTGAATTAGACATTCCTGGAATCTTTTCCATTAAGAAGATATTTGTTAAGCTTCTGCTCTAGAAATTTAAACAGTTCCATTGTGACCTGAGGGAAGCTGACAGCTTTCAGAGTAACCGTGAGGACGTAAATGAATTCTAGAAGGGGCTCTAGGAGGACTGGCTTCAACAAAAGCAAGTCTGTCACATACTAGATTTCAGAGTAGTACAACCCAAAAAGGAAAGTTAATTGGCTCTGATTTGATTAATGACAAATTTCATTGAAACAAATTCCTGTCTTCTCAGGGACCATACTTCATCTCTTACAGCATTCACCTCTTCCTCTTTATTGTTTCATAATCCTTGGCATATATATATGCTCACCTCTTGCTGAACTTAAAAAGAAAATAAACAAATTTATCCACCAATTTTCTCTCAGTCCAAAGCTATCTCACATGCTTTATTTCCTATGCTCATACATCTGTCACATTTGCTGTCTTTATTTATTCATCTCCTATTTGTTTGTAAGTTTATTACAAGATGACATTCACCTCTAACACTATCTGGAAACTTAATTCACAAGATTACCATCTCGTTTCGACTGTACGTGTCAATGGAAAATGTCAATCCTTAGTTTATTGATTTCTACTGCAAGCACTGTCTTCTTGGAACTCTTTTTGTTCTTCTCATTTCCATGCTGTCATCCTTTCTTAGGTTGCAATCTACTCCTCTGCCTTCTTCTTAGTGTAATTCACTATATTTTTTTACCCTTTTAGATGTTTGATACTGGATGGATTCCAGAAAATCATGTTCTTGGAGCTAATGCATTTGTGTAAGTGTGTCCCTATTGTAGGTAGGACCCTTTGATTTGGTCATTTCAGATAAGAGCCCTTTGACTAGATTATTCAGTAAGACATGACCCAGGGTGGTTCTTAATCCTCTTACTGGAGTCCTTTATAAATGGGATGAATATATAGAGAGAAACAGAGAGAAATCCCCAGAATATGAGAGAGAAACCCATGGAAGTTGGGAGAGGAAGCCCCAGAAAGCAGGAAGCTAAAAGAGATGAGATCCAGAGAGGGAGATGCCACCCCATGCCTTCCAATTTGACAGAGAAATCCGTAATTGCTGGCAGCTGGTGTTTGGGGAGAGCGCATCACCTGATACCTTGATTTGGACATTTTCTCAGCCTCAGAAATGTTAACTTTTAAGCTAATAAATCCTCATTGTAAAAGCCAACCCAGTACTGATATATTGCTTCTGGTAACTTTTAGCAAACTTAAACACCCATCTCTTAAAAACTATTATTCATGCAGGCCCTATTTTTAGGTTCTTTTCTCTTCTCATTCTAAACAATTCCATGAAAAATGTCTATATGAATGACATCAATTATCATTTTTCACTAATGCAGATAGATAGATAGATAGATAAATATAGAGATATATGAGCTCTTTCTTCATCATATATCATTGACCTATCCATCTAATCTATCTATGTATTTATCTATCATCTATCATCTATCCATCATGCCTTGATCTCAATGCTGACTTCTAGTTCTATACATTCAACTTCTTTTTGGAAATCCTTATTTGGAATCTTAAAATTAATCGGTATATATCTAAACTTATAATAATAATAATTCCCTACACTTGGATATTTTTTCTGGATCTTTTTCTCAAACAAAACTACTGTCATGGCACAGTCTCAAAACAATATTATCTCCGTTAGCTTAGACTTCTGTGTCTCTCTTTTCCTAAGGTTATATCTGTGCTTTTATGTCTCTTTTTCTGATAAATTAGTCTTTTTAAGAACCCATCTCTTGTTATCATGTTCTATTTTGTCATTTTTGTCTACTTCATTTTAATTCTTTTTCATAGTATTACTATTTTTCCAAACTTTTAGCTTCCTTGGGTACATACCACTATGTTTCTTAAGTTATATACTGGCTTACCTATTGTCTGCCCTTGTTCTTTTCTAATATATACATATATAAGGTTATAAATAGCCCTTCAAAAAGGACGATTTTCACTGCATTCTTAAATTTTTGTGTGTAGTTGTCTTAGTTTGTCCAAGGCTGCCAATGCAAAGTACCAGAAATGGGTTGGCTTTTATAATGGGAAATTTTTTACAGGTAAAAGCTTACTGTTCCAAGCCTGAAAATTTGTCCAAATCAAGGCAACATCAGAGATGCTTTCTCACCAAAGTCAGCTACTGGTGATCTTGGCATTCTGCCACATGGCAGGGCAAGATGGGAGCCCGTTTCTGCCAGGCCTCTCCCTTCTTCCCCTTAAGGCTCACCCCTCTGGGAGCTTAGCTGTGGGCCATCAGGCATATGGCTTGTCTCTTTCCAGACCTTGTGTCTCAGCTGCTGGTACTCCACTATTTTCCTGAGTCCAGCTGTGGATCAGGTATATGGCTTGTCTCTTCAGCCTTGAGCCCAGCCTCTCAGGGGTTTCATGGCTCAGCTTCAGCTGCTAGTGATCTTTGAGTCCTCTCTTCACATGGCCAGGTCAAAATGGCAGAGCTCACTTTTCTGTGTGTCTTGTCCTCTGTATCTCTGTTTATTTTAGGGTCTAGTAAGAAGGCAGAGACCCAACCTGAGTCTTGCCTCACTTATCAAAATCAAAAGTGAGCTAATAAAGCAATCTAATCAAGGTGAATCTAATGCAATCAAATGGTACCATACCCACCGGAATGAGTTAATTAATAATGTGTGGGGACTCAATAAAGAATTTCCAACTTTCACAGTAGTATTTTCGTTTTTGTTCACTTCTAAATATTTGAAAAATTACCATTATGATTTCTTCTTTGATGATATATTATTTATATGAGTTTTAATTTCAAAACAGCAAGTACTTTTAATATTCCTTTTATTATTAAGTTTTTTCATTTACTTGGATTTTGTTCATAGAACAGGATTCATTGAAACTTCTTTTTGTTAGTTTTATTCCTTAGTCCTGATATGTGGCCTGTTTTGTAATTGCTTCTTATAAACTAGAGAAGGATCCAGTTATTGAATTCATAATTCCTTGTATGTCCTTTAAATCTATGCTGTTAATTTTATTTTTTAAATCTACTATACCTGTACATATTTTTCAACATCACCTATCAATATTGAAACAGACACATTGAAATCTCCAACTTTAATAATAGCTGTTTAAATTTTTTTCCTGTTCTATAAATTTCGCATGTAAAATTTGGGTTTTTTTATTAGGTCTATGCATCTTTGCAATTATTATATCTTCTGAACAAATTCTTCCCTTTATTATTATGTAATGATCATTTTGTGATGTAGTAGCATTTAGAGAATGTTTTTATGCTTTGTCTGTTTTTTATTTATTAAAGAACTCATTCATTTCCTTGAGGTCATAGAGATGTTTTCTATATTTTCCTGGCAATATTGTTAATTTTTTTGCAATTATTATACATCTTATTTTATTCTCTTGTCTTATTGCGATGATTGAGACTTCTGGTACAATTTGTATAAAATAGTGATTATAAGAGTTATTACACATTCGTTGTGCTTAACATTAACTTTGAAGTGTTTTTAACATTTTGCCATCAAGTGCCATACAGATGTATACATGCATGTATAGGTATATTTGTATGCATCTAATTTTACATAGTGCTGTATTATAATTTCTTGTTTATTTGTCCAGCAGTCAATTGAGCTGTACACTTCTTAATGGAGAATGTGCCTCCTGTATCCTTTATTTTATTTTTTAACCATTATATCCTCAATTCCTAATAAATGCCTAGCTGCACCTGCTGTATATTCAGTAAGTATTTATTGAATTAGAAAACTAGTAAATGAATAAATATGTACCTTCAGAAGCACATGTTTGTACACTAATGAATAAATAACAAGAGAATCATTGTGAAAATCTTTTTGATTGTTTTTATAGGTTATTTCTCTGAAACTATTAAAATTAGTTTTATAAAAGGGAGAAGTTTGTCTGTTTGTTGATTGTTATTGTTTTCCTCTCTTTTACTATTCTTTCTTTTTGTTTTCTATACCTGTGAGATAAAGAGTCAAGGGTGTTATTGATGGACCAAAAATTAAACTGAACAACAAAAGGCAGTTGAATCAGGAAGATGGTGAATATGTAAACCTAGTTTTATTATTATATTTTTGTTGTTCAGGTTGTGGAGTGGCATTGCAAACAATATATGAATAATTAGCATTATCATGAATTCAAATTTCTTCTTTTTGACTTTATAAACCTTAAAAATTGCATTTTATAGTGTAGAAAATAGCATAATTGTGGATATTTTAAAACCCTACCAGCAGTTCTCAATTTATAGCAGTTTTCTAACTAGTCATGATTTCAGCATTCAAGGTTTTCCATAAATTCTAATCAATAATACTATAGAACTACACATTTTATAAAGTGACTGCTAGCCTTTATCACTAAAAATCTCACTAACCCAAAATGTAAGTTATTAAATAGACTTACTGCAATTTGATGTATTGTCTTTGACATTTGCTAAGGCACCAGGGAGAGATTACTTAGTTTAGTTTGGAAAGGATCAAATAATTATTATTATAAAATATTATCTTTTCCAAATGTGTTTCAATTCGTTTTTTCCAAGGCAATTTTTATTCACTCCTGATGCAAAAGTTCCTATCATAGTTCCTTAATCTTCACACAAAAAACAGGAAATTGTAGCCAGATTTCTGCTTTCATTATATATTCTTTTTATAAAAGAAAGAAAATAAATAGCTTTTCTTCCCGAGTCAATGTATGTCAGTTACAAATTCATAGTATCTTGCTAGTTTGAAAAGCTTGTGCTTCATGATGGGTGTCAGCACTGGTGGTAATTCATATTAATATAAAAGGACAATAAATGAATGGCAAAGGAGATCTACAAATATTCTCTGTAAGAAAGTAAGCTTTTGGCCATTAATACCAATAAAATGAATTGCAATTAGGCAAATTATTAGAGTATTCAGAGCAATGATTTGTGAAGAGAACAACATAGCAATGTGGTTGACAGAATTTTTGAATGTAGATACTGATATTCAAGTTATAAACCAGTCTTATAGTCTTATAGTTATTATGTAGGGATATTAGTACTTAGTGGGTTTACAGTGTGAGCTTTGTAGATGACTTAATTGATTTTGTTTCATTTTTATGTAAGAAGGTTATATGGTAAAAATTGTGTTATTTCTCAGGATTTACTTTAATATAGTGCGTAGTAGCAGATGAGGAGTTTAAAAATTTTCTGTTTGCCTTGGAATATCTCATAAATCCTTTAGGAAATATTATCAATGAAGATTCCTTTTATGTGCTGTCTACATGTGCATCTAAAAGTTTTTATTGTCCAAATCTGACTTAAGCTGTATGTGTATAAATACATACACACTTGCATTATATTTCATTATAATAACAGGGATTGGCTAAGTCAGATTCAACCAGAATGCTTTCATTACTAGTATAGTCAATCAAGAGTGTATATCAAGTCCCCGTGAATGTGAAATTAGTTGCATGTCATGATATAAAAAGAAACGCAACTTTTTAACAAAATGCTACCATAGATTCTATTTAAAATTATAGTGTCTGAATTATATGAATGCATACAAAAGGTATGTGTTATGTGCACTAATGCCACCTACCCACTAGTGTTACAACAGACAGAGCAATGCCCTTTACACAAGAAAGGACTTCTGTAGGCCAGGAATTAAAATAAAGTTTTAAGACATTTTACTTCCACCCCCCACAATCATAGCCAATTGGAAAAAAAATTGATGGAAATCACAACAGGCTTTAAAAACATCAGAAACTCTAACAGTTCTGCACAATAGTGACCTTCAATACTCAAAGGAAAACTAAAGTACTTAAATTCCAAAACAATAATCACAGCAAATAGAATTCTTCATATCTGAGTAGAAAATAAAATTAGGTGTCAAATGTCGATGGAGTTCATAAAAGGAAACCCTAATTATAGCAGCAGCCATTGAAGTCAAATTTCCTTAAGAGAAAAGCTAGAGTAATATTTTAGGGGTGGTGTTTTTAATGAATGCTGCTGAGTAAGGAAAAACAGGAAAATAAGAGTAAGGGAAAGAATGACGATGGAGAATAAAGATTTCAGTGGGATTACATGAAAATCACAAAGCTAAAACAGAATTATGTTAGGACATCAGATGTCTTGTGAGAGTGCCTTTACCACCAAGTGCCCACTTACCTATTGAGGGACAAAAAACAATTTCTATCACCCAAGCCTATCCAAACTTATTACCAAAGCATCCCACTTCATAGGGCTGGCAAAAAACAACCTAGATTTTAGGAAAGCATGATACATGCACACTCACTGGTCAACTTGGAGTTCACACAGGCTACTGAGTGCCCAGAACAAAGCTCTCTGATTCACACCATTTTACAAACTCTATTTTTCACTATCATGTTTAGCTTTCATGGCTAACAAAAATGCTTTTAAACAACTTGATGTACTTGAAGTGAACTCTCAATGATTAATGTACTTGGAATAAAAATAAAACTACTTAGGCATACTTTAATCATAAAGTCTTAAAAACCAATACAATATAAATTTTCAGTAGGCTATTTTTTAGCATTTCTTCTACTTACTATTCAGAATGCTTAAGATATATTAGTATTGTCTTATCCCAGATATTTTAAGAAGTTTTCTTAATGTTATTACTCAGGTATTTTTATTTCCTCTGAGGACCATATAGATATTATTCACTTCTCTCTTCAAAAAAATTCAGATTTAATAATTTTAAACACTTCCAATATCTTCCATATAGTTCTTTGTTAAATATGAACCATTGAGTATTCCTTTTGAAGGTACATAGGTAATTCAGACAGATTATTCAGACAGAAGGAAATGAAAGTCCTGGTTGCTGAACTACCTATCTAAAATTGAATGAGGGGAGATATATAATATAAATAAACCAGAATAAAAGATGTATTTGGTTTTGAGACAGACTTGGTGCTATGGGAGAATAGGCAGGGAAGCGAGAAGATATTACAAAAGACAATTCCTCCCCTCTAATGTATAGGGTTCGGCAGGCCCTGTGAGTGTCCTTCTTATCTCTGAAATTGGGACACTTATCAGAATGGTGAGCAGTTGTCTGCAGAAAGATATTCAGATCTCTGGAGTTTGGTTATAAGTTGCAATTTATTAAGTAGTATCTGTGATAAAGCTCAAAATATTTTTGTTTTGCCCTTTTCACCTGTGAAATATGTGGAAATCTTATTAGAAAAGTATGTGCTCCATTCATATATAAATTCTATGTCCTGAATTTCCAAATCATATCTCATAACAATTACAGTTTATGTGCCTATAAATGACTTTGTGATTTTCTGTTCTTTTTAGTTTGTTTTTTGCTAAAAGCAAATATTATGCAATGTATTGGGTTAAATAATGGAAATTTACTGACTCACAGTTTTGAGGCTAGGAGAAATCCTAATCAAGGTGTTTTGGAGGCAATGATTTCTTCCTGAAGACTGGTATTTCTGGGGCTGCGAGCTGGTGATCCTTGGTCCTTGGCTCCACTGTCACATGGCATGGCAATCAATGCAACATGACAGCATTTCTTGGCCTCTCCCTTCTCTTCTGAATTCTATTAAATTTAAGCTTCTGGTGGCTCCCTCTGTGATTTTCTGTATGTCTGAATTTCATTCTGCTCATAAAGGACTCCAGTAAGAGAATTAAGAGTCATCCTGATTAAATTGAGCCACACCTTAATTGAAGCAATCTCTTCAGAAGGTCCTACTTACAGTGAGTTCATACCTACCTGTTGGATTAAGTTTAAGAACATGTTTTTCTTGGGGACATAGTGTCAAACTACCACATGTTCCTAATAGAGTTTCTCATAGTTTTATGAGCACATCCTCTTTACATTAATTGGGAATACCTCAAATGCAAATAGTATTGAAAAATATTAATAGAAGTTGACATCATATGATTGTATCTTTTCACTTACCATTGTATTCCTATAGCCCAGCACATGCCCAGGACATAATAGGCATTCAATAAATATGTGTCTTAAAAAATAAATGAATGAATGAATATACAATTTGGAAGTGTCTGAAAGTCCTATATTGTCTGCATAATTTTAAGATAATTGAAAAATCCTTTTCTGGAACATTCTGGTTTTCAGAATCTTATTCATTTAAGCAGTGATCTTATTTTCATTCTCGAAAACATCTTCGGGATAAAGCACTTGAACAACAATAAAATTAATACAGAAGGGAAGAGGGCATTGAGAAAGTTTTAAGTCAATCTGACAAGTCCATCCCCTGTTGAAAAACACTGAAATGATAGCTATATACCTTAAAATCCTTTCCTTTATTTTAGTGCATTTTCTTGGAATTAAGTTTCAGTGACTTCTGTTTACAATATAGTGAGACACTGAAGACTGTCCATATATAATAAAAAAGGTATATAGAACACGATTTTTCTTTTGTTTTCATTATTATTTAAAAAAATATTCACCATTAAATGTGAAAATGGCGTCTTTAGAGAACGTTGTCTTGTGAATCAGAAAAAAATACATATTTAATTATGAGATACAAATTGTGCAAAAAGTTAATCAGAAAAATAATATATAATTTTGGCAAATTACAAATTAAAGAGCCACATTATTTTCATTTTATTGGGAATTTTCATTGAATCTGTGGTTTAGCCAGTATGATGTTTTCATGACGTTTTCTTCAGTATAAAGGGACATCAATTTATATAATTTTAATATCTTCTTTTCACCTTCTCATTGACTCTTTCCTTTAGAGGTACAATGACTGTCTTGGTTGGTGAATGTGGAATGAGTATTTGGGAATGTATGGCTCTGTCTCTCTAGGTGAAAAAAACTGTATAAATCCACCACACTCTGAGTTTCAGATTTGGGGAGCATAATTACTGGCATATATAGGCCAAAGATCTCTATTATCAGATTGAAAAGCATATTTTGGTTTCACCTTGTGCTTTGCCTTGTTTTTCAAGCATTTACAACTTCAGCAAGAAAGAGAGTAGTTATTGGGCCACTCAGAGACTACAAAAAAAAAAAAAATTCTGCCAAAACTTAGAAATGGTTTTAAAAAAAAAGGCAGAGGGCTTTTATTTATTTTAAAATCAGAACACTATTGCTCACAAATTTAAACAAAAATGACTTGCATGAGGAGTTTTCTACACATTTCCATTAAATTTTATTAAAGCTATTTCTTTGGTTTCAAAGGATATATATATATATATATATATATATATATATATATATATATGTAGATAGATAGATAGATAGATAGGTAGGTAGGTAGGTAAATGGATAGATAGATGAATGCTATTAGTTCTGTGAAATAATATAATTTAAAGGAGTTTACCTTTATTATCACCTCTTGGTTTTACACTTCACCGGACCATTATTCCTTTATCAAAAAGAGTAGATATATGACAACATATATTCTCATTGTGTTATTGTCTAGTAGAACTGATAAAAAAGCTTTGGAAAGCATATTGAACAAACACGGATTGTTCCTTCTTATGTTCCAGACACATGATAAAACTTCAATACTTAAAAACTGAATTACTGAATGAATAAACAAAACAACCTTTTAAAAGTATGATGTTTTGTATGACACAGATGTGAAATGAAAATAAATTTATTTCATGAACAGTTTGAAAAACTGAAAGGTAAAGAGAACAGAGGTTACTATAACTATTTCTTCTGCAATTTTACTTTTGCTCCCAAACTATCAAATACTATGTTATCTTCTATTTTGGTGTTAATGTATTACTGAATTTAATTGTGGGGGCAGTTTAGTTAGGTTAAAATTTACATGTCACTAAAAAGTTTCTCAAAAAAAAAAAGGAACACCGTAAAGTTCACAGCAGTTTTGGTCCATAATTAACTTTGTATTTTTCTGTTAATCGTTCACTGTATGAAGTTCACTGTATGAAGTGTATCATTTGCCACTTGAATATTAGTAGACCCTCAAGTAGAGCTCTAGACTTTGATCTTTCTGGAGATGTTATATTGCATGTAGTATGAATAAATATTTATTTATTTAGCCATAGATAAATCCTGTATAATAATAGTTTAATTCTCAACCACAATCCAATAGATAAGCATTGTCACAAACACTGTTTCTTATACACAAGATAAATGGAGGAATATTGAGGCTAATAACTTGCCACACATTATACAACAGTAAGTGGTGGGGTGACATGTGAATACACACAATGTGACTCTATTGTCTGCTATCTTAAATTGAAATACTGATTCTCTAAAAGTCGTTTTTTTTTGTTTTTTTTTTTTGTAAATATGTGATTTGGTCATTAATGTGTAATGATTCTCATCATTTTACTTCTGAGTGTAGTTGTGGTCTTTTTACCATTCCCTAATAGCTAATGAAATATTTTCTTCCCAATAATGAGAGGTATTTGCATGTTTCAGCACTCATGTTTTTTCAGAGAATATCTGTTCATATATATTTTTTTAGAAAGAATATTTTTTAAAATTTACTCCCTCTCCCTCGTTGTGCTTGCTGTCTGTTCTGTATCCATTCTCCTGTGTGGGAGAGAGGCACACAATTGCTTGAGCCACCTCAGCCCTTTGCTTTGTTGTGTCTTTCATTGTCTTTCTCCTCTTGTTGCATCATCTTATTGTGTCACCTTGCCGTATCTGCCCATTGTGGCGGCTTGCTGTCTTGCTGGTTTTCTCCAGGAGGCACCTGGAACCAAACCCAGGTCCTCCCATGTGGTGTGGGAGCTCAATTGCTTGAGCCATATCTGCTTTCCCTCCATGTATGCTTTTACTATCTCTTTCACCAAGTCCCTCTACTGTGTTTGGCTCTGTGCTATGCATTCATCAGAATAAGAAAGCTGCCTGAGTTAGACTACCTGAAGGTTGATGATGGGCTAGGGCATATAATAAATTAGTTATTTATTATTACAGGGTACACAAAATAAAAAGGTCAAATTTAATATCTCATTACATATTATTCAGAAATAGCCAAATTTTTGAAGCTGATCTAATGAATGATGAACTGTGGGTCCCCTCCAGTTTCTGCAATCTGATTCTTTGGTACATAGATGCTTTGTTACTCTATCAATTTATTTATGATAATTGCATGGGTATAGTGTTCATGCAGTTACTTCATTCCTCTTCTTTTTAGCTACTGACTTTTTTTTTTATTATCATGCCTTTCCTTTATGCTATAAATTGCTAATTATTACCGTTATGGCATTGGGTAAAACTTCTATTAACTGTCGTTGTTTGACTGGAAGTTATGGAGATTTACTTTTGCTAAGCCCCTTTTGTACTAGAGAGTCATAAACCACAAGTCACATTGCATTAGAGTAAGGTCTTTCTGTTTTTGTGGCCTTCAGTCCAAGGGAATGTGAGTGTTTCAAGGTTTTTAAAGAAACTGTTTATTGAAGGCCTGTAGAGTTTGTCATGGAAGCTTAGTCACCATCATTTAAACAAAGGGTTTCACTAATCAAATCCTAGAGAAATATTTTGCTTTAATTAAGCTGTCACCCTTGAACCAATATTATTGTCACTGCTTTGCTTAAGTAAAGGTTAATAAAAGGTCCCAATAGAGAGAGTGATGCTCTCATTTAACTGCAGAGTATTTTAACAAAAGAATGGCTTATTTCAAATGTTAGTAATCAACTTCCAGATGCATACTATATATCATAAGTGTGAATGGATGATTCTATTTACTGAATGTGTGATTCTGATATCTTTTTAGTTCCTTAGTGTGAATTCATATAATAGCAATACTAGAAAATCTGGGCAAAATGTATCATTTATATTTTTATAATCCTTTGCTGTGATATATAAATTTGCTTATTTCATAAAGTTCTCTTAGATCTTCACAGGTTTAGCCTGTTTTCCCAGTTGCAACTTTGGTACTCATGGACTATATTCCATGAATTTTATTGGACTGTATTTCTATAATACTGAATTTCACAGCTTTCTGAGTCCATCATGTAACATATGAGTCTCTGTTCCAGTAATTCCCCTCTCCTGTGCTGTTTTATACTTCTAACTTACCAGTTTTTATTTTCTCCTAACACTTTTGTGGATTTCTCTGTGTTGGGACTTAGTACATTACATGATCAATGTTGGTATATGTATAAGGCAGGGTGTGCATCTGTAATCTTTAAATCCATATATCCAGCAAAATATCTGTATTTGATATAACTTCATTGGAAAAAAAGCCAACTATTTTAACTCCCTTTTAAATATAAAAATAAGTTCCTTTTGAAAGTCATACTAAAAGAGTGTCAGTGAGGGATGAAAGATAATAAATAAATAAGTCATAAAGAATCTTATTTACTGATATATATATATATATATATCTACCTACACCTGGGTAATATTTCTGATTCATGATTCAATTCCATTATTTCTTAAAAAAAATAGTGAATAGTGAAAAATTTCTTTCCTTTCCTAACAATGTACGTTTATAACCTGCGCCATGTCCAATTGATAACACCCAATAATTATTAGTTGATTATTATCTTACATTCTATTACATAGAATGGACTGATGGCATCATTTTATAATCGAATTTTAACTGAATTTATTTTAGTTTACATAAAATAAAATTTTGAATTTAGATTTAAAAACAACTAAGGAAAGGCAATTTATACTATGTTGTTCATATTATTTGGTATAAAACTAAATTTTCCTTTTTAAATATAGGCTGTCCCTCAATATTTATTACTAAAAATATGAATTTCTTTTTGGAATCAAGTTGAAGTCTCTGCCTAACTTGAATCTCTTTTTCCACTTCCTGTTTGTAGCACTATTTTAGTATTGAGCTCATCCCCCCCTACTAAAGACCATGTATGGAATTCCTGAAAGCAAGAGTAACAAGTTCAATCATCTATTATTTAAATAAGGAATGATTTATTACTTTTAAGAAAAATATATTTTTCAAAACTAAAATATAGGAAAACTTTTAGCAGAAAGTAAAATTTCTCAATAAGGCAATAAATGGGTTCCAGAAGGGCTCCCTTTTCCATTTTTGCTATTCACAGTTCTCTATCATCTTTTGACCCACACAGTACAGCAAAGAAAATTAATCATGGTTGGGAAACTAACTGGGTGACATATAGACTTAGAAATTAAATCCTGCATCTCCAACCAGTTTTTATGGGTTACTTTTAGAGCTCTTTTAGAACTAGAGGCTCTACTTCAAAATGATCTCTTAACTATTTAATCTTTGATGATTGGATATAATTTAAAAATATGTGTGGCAGTTTGATAATATTTATGAATTCCATAAAGAAATACAGATTATTGTTAACTGGTCTGTTTCTCTGGGCATGATACCCTTTGATTTAAATTCAAAGGTTTTACATTTACTTGATTAAATCAAGATTAGGGCTTTGATTTGGCCGTGTCATTAGGATGTGTGAGCCTCCCCTTTCCTGCCCCCTTGGTTGGCTATATAAATGGTCAAGAAGAGGAAGGAAGACACACAGAAAGACAGCTTCATAGACATGGCAGACAGATGAGCCATTCACCGGATAGTTTGCGGTGCTGAGAAGGCCCCTGGAAGAGAGAGGAGCCCTCCAGCCTAAACCTCAAATGGGAAGGAGCAGGGACCACGAGCCTTTAGAGGAAAGAGGAAGACTGAACCCTCGCAGACATCACCTGCCATCTTTCTACAACACATGGCAACAGATTTTGGTAAGGAAGTAACTCTTACGGTACCTTGAGTTGGACTCTTTAGGGCCTTGTAACTGTAAGCTTCTACCCCAGATAAATACCCTTTATAAAAGCCAACAGATTTTTGGTACTTTGAATCAGCACCTCTTTAGCTAACTAATACAATATGATTCTTCTATTAGCTGGCAACAATGAGTTGGTAAGTTTAGCTATTGGCTGGATTCCAAGGACCAGGGAAGGTGTGGGATTGCCTGCTACCATAAATTCAAACCTAGCTGTTATTACAAGAGGCATGAATAATAGAAGAAATAACATATTTGAGGATACTTATATAATGATAGGGTCTAAGGAAAGAAAATGTTTCTGATTTGTGACTTCTGCCATTATCACACAACAGAATTTCACTTTTACTATTTCTTAATGTTTAAGGTCTATTGCTTTGGTATGAAATAGTTTTATAATAATTAAATAAATTAAATGAAGAAAGATAAAGAGAATAATATAACATTCTATCCCCAAAACAGATTTAACAGCTGCTAAAATTTTTACAATATTTGTTTCATAGCCTTTGTTTTTAAAGAAGTAAAATATTACTGATACAACTAGAAACCTTTCACCTCATCTGATTTCCTTTTCCCCTAATTTAGGGCTATTTCATGGACAAGTTAGAGTGTGGCCTTCTCTGTCTTTATGTAATATAGAATAAGAACTGTTCTATATATATATGTGTGTGTGTGTATATATATATAGCACCATATTTTATTTATATTTTGGCCCTTTATTTTTTTTCCCTGGGGATTCATTCTTCTTAAAAAACATTCATTCTATCTGCTATATAGTATTAGATTATATGAATATATTTCCAAGCTCTTTCTCTAATTAAAAAAAAAAACGATTTCGTGTTCTTTGTGTTCTGTTATTCTTTTGGTTTAATGAATTTTATTATCTTTAGTCCTCTTTTCACAATACCAGTTTTAAATTATGCATTTTATTTCTGGTCTTGCAGTAATTATTCTTATATTTTTAACAAGTATCCTCATCTTTACAATATAGAAAGTGGCTGGTAGGTTTAGATTTTAAAAAAAGATTTACTGAGTGCCAGAAACAAAGCAATTTTGAAAAATGTGCTTAATTTGCACAGACTGACAGTGAAATGGACCTGACTGTAGGCTCAGTAGGCTCAGATGGGGATAGGAGACAAGAACTTGAGTCAGTGTAAGATATAGAGCTAGACTAGAGGTAACTTCTTTGAGATTATGGAGGATGAAAAATTTCCAAACATGGTGAAAATTATAAATTGATAGATCTAAGGTAATCAATAAAATCTAAACACAAACACCAAGGACACTTCACTGTGGTACATTGTAATCAAATTTATTAAAACCTGTGATAAAGAAAACTCTTGAAAGCAAGTACAAAACTTGAATATAAATACTATTTTACATAATAAGTTATTCAGCATTTCTCTGTTTCTGTTATGTGAAAGGGATCCATATCAGCTAAGGCCACCATGTCATCAGATATATCTCTTGCACACTTCAGCATTAGAATTGTGTCCATATTACTGAATATAATATTTGTGCAGCAAGTTTCATGGTGCATGTGTCATCCTGAGACTTAAGAATTGGTTATGTAACCTTTTATGTGTGTGAGTGTTTGTATGTTTTTCTATTTGGGTATATTTAGGTTTGGTAAGTTATGAGTATTATTTTTCCAATGTATATTTAGAGAAATTTCAAATATAGGCCACTTGTTAAAACAATTACCAGTAAATCACCATTTATTTCCCACCTCACAGTTGTCACTGTTCTTCATTTGCCTAAATTTCATTTCTTCAAGACAGTTATATCTATGTTTTATGTTTTATTTCTTTATTATTGTTTCTGAATATTATATATAAATCTAGTACCTGGTAGTCCATCTTGGCCTTAAGTAGAAAACCTCACCTGTAGCTTTGGATAATGAAAAGAACAATGAAGGTCTTCCCTTAAATATGACTAAAAAGAAACTACGATAAATGTTGGCTTAGTTATACAATGAACTTGCATACAACATGTTAATGTAGTCATATAATGATCCTGATGATATTCTTCATAAGCAAAATCCGCCCCCCAAAACAATCATTATTAATGTTGACGTGTCAGCCATGGTTTTCTGTCATACTTAAATATTCACTTTAATGATGAGAAATGCATATGAATTACCATGCATTTAAAGGCAATTTGTAAAATTTGATGTTGATAATCATGTAGTACATATAGTGTTATGAAACCATCTTGATTTTTATTCTAGCTGACATATGAATGAGTTTCTCATAAAAAGGAAGCAGTTTTAGAAATATACTGAATTTTTGTTAAGGTAAAATATTATGGCATTCATTCTGCAGAATTTAGTAATATGTAAATCTTGCTGAATATTTTTTAAACCAAAGAATTATTGTAATTTGCAAGAGAAATTAACTGTCATGATTTATTTTACCCAAACAGATTAAATATACTCTGAGTAATGTATAAGATACAGCTAATTCCATTTTTATATAAATTTATACAGAAAACTATATATAAAATAGTTTATAAAACTATATAGTTTATAAGAAGTATAAAAAGCCGAGAAGACATTCTATGTTTTGCTACTTATATGCTAGTGATCTCTGTTAGCGTATTTTCAAGATCTGATTAAAATTTATTCTTATTCCTTTGTTTTTTTAAAACATTAACTTAATTGAACTCCTAAGATTTTAATGAAAATTATAAGTAAAATTTCAATCATAATGTCACTTTTTAATGAACAGGTTACAACTGAATATCAATGCATATATAATACATAGGACATAACTTTGGGAACTTAGATCTAAGTAGAAGAAAGTCTCTAATACTTGGTACGAATAAAAATGATACTTTGCTGCACAGTACAAAAGACTCCACATTGTTTTCTCCCTTCTTGTTACCTCCACAGAAGAAAAAAATTATATAAAAAACAAGCATTTGACATTGCTTTTTTTTTGTACAGTATAATATAGAAATTTATTTTGCATTAAATAAGGAAATATAGCAATTTCACAGTGCATGTAAAAAGATTTTGCTTTCAAGAAGACATTGAGGCTGTAGGAGCTATGTATTTAAAGTTAATAAAAGTTATAGTGAATGGTTTCCTATATATCTACAGGAGAGCAAAACCAGAAAATTTATAGTTATGGTTTGATTAGTAACTGTGATTATGATTCTTTATTCTTAAATGAGCACAGTCATGGCAAGATAATTGTGTTTTAAAACAATGGTACCCAACTATTGCTAAGACCAGGTTTAAAAAAGAAATCTTGTGTTTTTTTTCAAGAAAAAAATCTAAGAGATGAATTAGTCACATGAATATCTTTTTCTTTCAAGATAAATAAAATCTTAAGAACAATTTGAAGAAAACTTCATGACTGTGTAGTGAGGAACATATCTGTCAGTCTGTACTATTGTCAATGAGTTTTCATTTCACTAATGAATTTTTGAAATTATCTGGTCTTTGAAATTTGCACTTCAGATTCTGTTTTAAATTTTAAAATAAACATGTTTTTTTTTTTTATTCACTCTCAGTTACTTGTAGCGCAATTTTCTTTTAAAGCATAATATATGTGTTATTATTTTTATTTCTGAGTATTATAATATCAGGAAGGAGTAGGTGATTCCTGTCATACCCACTTATTATAGTTATACATTGTCCTATGTTAATAGTAAAGTACACAAATAGTGGTGTGGAAGACTGAATTATGCACATCAGAAATAAAAGGGCATATTCTTAATCCCATTCCATTCTTGTGGGTGCAAATCCATTGTAAATAGGACTGTTTGAAGGAAGGTCTTATTTTTATTTAAGATATGGCCAGCTGAATCAGGATGGATCATAATCTTATTACTGGAGGACTTACAAAGAAAAAGCCATTGGAGGAACTGGATGATGGAAGCAGAAGTCATTGGAATCCAAAAGTAAAAGGACAGGATATTGTTATGTGATGGTAAAGCTAAGGAACTCGAAGTTGCCAACCCATGATAATGCTTCCAAATCAGTGAAAACAACACTTCCAGCCCCTGAAACTGTGAAACAATAAATTTCCATTGTTTAAGCCAACTCATTGTGATGTATTTGTCATAGCAGCTGTGAATGTAAGTCAAGTGGTATTATTTGACTTTTCAGTTGCTTTTGTAAAGATTAAAGATATGTTTGCTTTGTAAGTTCACAACTATTATACATTGGTTTATGTATGTTTATGTATGAGTGATATATTTCAATTAAAAAATGTTAAAAAAAAGATGTAACACTTCAGAAAATCAGTACAGAACCTTCACATTCAGATTCCCTGTGAAACCATGATTGCACTTTTGAATGGCTTTCTAGTTCAGTTGCAAAAACTCCATAATGTTTATAATCTTAACATTCGTATTTTAAGGTTATTGTCTAAGGCTCAGGTTCCTGGAATTGTTGTTATAGCCTCGAATACTCCATTTGTTTCTTTTTTAAAAATCTGTTTTATTACAAAACTTTTAGGTATACAGAAAAAACATGCAGAAAGTACAGAGTTCCAATATATATCTTACACAACTAGTTTTCATTATTATTAACAATTTGCATTAGTGTGATACTTTTTTTACAATTGAAACAATATTATTATAATTTTAGTATTAATATTTTAATATCAAATATATAATTATACTATTAGTACTTAATATTTTATATTAAAATATAAAATCATATCTTACATTAGGAGTCATGATGCTGTGCAGTTTTATTTTTAAATTTTTATACTGGGGTAATATATATACAACCTAAAATATCCCCTTTTAACTATTTTCAAGTTTACAAGCCACTGATGTTAATTACATTAGCAATGTTATACTACCACTGTCACCATCTGTTACTAAAACTTTTCAATTACAAAACAGAAAATCTACTGATTAAGCATTAACTCTGCACCCCCTAACCGCTTATAACCTATTCTAGTTTGTGTCTCTAAAATTTGCATATTCTAATTAGTTCATGTAAAATCATACAATCATACATGATGTCTCCAAGGTTTACCCATGCAGTCGCATGTATCAGAATTCCATTCCTTTTACGGCTAAATAATATTCCATTGTAAATGTATATCACATTTTGTATATCTTCTCATCTGTTGATGGGAATTTGAGTTGCTTCCATCTTTTCTCAATTGTGAATAATGCTGCTAAGAACATGCATGTGCAAATATTTATTCATTATGTGATTTCAAGTCTTTGGGTATACATGGTAGAAGTTGGATTGCCTGGTCATATGGTAATTCTATAGTTAACTTTCTAAGTAACCAAACCAATTTCAACTGTGACTGCACCATGGTACGTTTTCCCCCAAAGTGAGTAAGAGTTCCTGTTTCTCTAGATGGTCAGCAGTCATTTTTCTGAGTTTGTTTTTTTTTTAAACAGTAACTAAATAGTTACTATTAAAATGAAATGGCACCTCATTATAGTTTTGATTTGCCTATCTCTAATGACTAATGATGTTGAGCATCTTTTCATATACATATTGGTCAATTGTATATCTTCTTTCAATAAGCATCCACTCAGGTCTTTTGACCATTTTTATTTGAGTTGTCTTTTTGGTGTAGAGTAATAGGGTTTTTTAAAAACATATACATATTTTGGATATTGAGCCCTTATCAAATAAGTGGTTTCCAAATATTTTCTTCCATTGGTTTTTTTACATACATGATAAACTCCTTTAATGCACACAAGTTTTAATTTTGGTGAAGTCCCTTTAATTTATATATTTTTTTGTTGCTTATGCTTCTGATATAAAGTTTAAGAAACCATTGCCTGACACAGCATCCTGAAGATGCTTCCTTATATTTTCTTCTGGGAGTTTTTATAGTTTTGCTCATTTCTTTAAAGGTTTGTGATCCAATTTAATTAGTTTCTTATATTGTTGTGAGGTAGGGGTCCATCTCTATTCATTTGCATATGGGTATCCAGTTTTCCCAGCACTATTTATTAAAAAGACTCTTCTTCCCCAATGAATGTAGTTGGTACATTTGTCAAAAATCAAAGGGCCATAGAATAGAGGGTTACTTTTGAACCTTAATTTTATTCCACTGATCTATATGTCTGTCCCTGTGCCAGTACCACACTGCTTTGGTTACTGTGTCTACGTAATAAGTTTTAAAATTGGGAGGTATGCGTCTCCAACTTTTTTTCAAGGTAGATTTGGCTATTTCAGCTCCTAATCCTTCCTTACTAATTTGATGATTGGATTTTCCATTTCTGCAAAGAAGGTAGTTAGAATTTTCATTGGGTTTTCATTGAATCTCTAAATTGCTTTGGGTAGAATTGACTAACAATGCTTAGTCTTCTAATTTGTGAGCATGGAATGTTTTTCCAATTATTTTAATCTTCTTTGATTTCTTTCAGCAATGTTTTGCAGTTTACCATATTAAAAGTATTTTACATTCTTGGTGAAATTTATTCCAATATTTGACTTTGTAGTTGCTATTGTAAGTAGAAATTTTCTTCGTTTCCTCTTCAGATTGTGATTATTCTTTACTAGTGTATCAAAACAGTAGTGAATTTGTGAGTTGATCTTGTACCTCATTTCTTTACTGAATTCATTATTAGTTCTAGTAGCTGTGTTGTTGATTTATCAGAATTTTCTATATATAGTACCATATCATAGGTGAGTAGGAAAATTTTACTTCTTCCTTTCTAGTTGGATGCCTTTTATGTCTTTTTCTTGCCTAATTTCTCTGGCTAAAATTCCAATACAATCCTGAAAAACAGTGGTGACAGTGGGTATCCTTGTCTTGTTTCTAAAATTAGGGAAAAAGTTTCATTCTTTCATCATTGAGTATGATGGTGGGTTTGTGTGTTTTTTGTTTTTTCAAATATGGCTTTTATTATGTTGAGGAAGTTTCCTTCTATTCTTAGTTTTCTGAATTTTTTTAAATCATTCATCTCCTTTCTAATTTTAACCTTGTCACTTTGTGTTTATTTGTTTTTCTTTCTCTAGGTCCTCCAGTTGTGAGGTTAGGTTTCTGATCTCAATTCCATTGTCTTTTTTATAAATGGAGAAATTTTAGAGCTTTACATTTCTGTCTGAACACTGCCTTTGCTGTAGCCCAAAGGTTTTGGTATGTTGTGTTTTTGTTTTCATTTGACTCAAGATATTTCTTAATTTCCCTTGTGATTCCTCGTATAACCCATATGTTGTTTAAGCATGTGTTGTTTAATTTTCACATATTTGTGAATTTTCCAGTTCTTCCTTTATTATTGATTTCTATCCACATTCCATTTTGATCAGAGAAGACATATCTCAAAATATCTTTTTTTAAAGATTGTTTTATTTATTTATCTTCCCTTCCCCCTCATTGTCTGCTCTCTGTGTCCATTCACTGTGTGTTCTTCTGCATCTGCTTGCATTATTGTCAGTGGCACCAGGAATCTGTGTCTCTTTTTCTTGCATCATCTTGCTATGTCAGCTCTGTGTGTGTGGTACCACTCCAGGGCAGGCTGCACTTTTTCTCATGGGGCAGCTCTCTTTGTGGGGGCACACTCCTTGCGCTTGGGGTTCCCCTACATGGGGGACACCCTTGTGTGCACAGCACTCCTTGTGTGTACCAGCACTGTGCATGGGCCAGCTCACCACATGGGCCAGGAGGTCCTGGGTTTGAACTCTGGGCCTCCCATATGGTAGGCTGATGCTCTATCAGTTGAGCCAAATCCACTTCCTCAAGATTTCAATAACTTTGCATTTATTGAGACTTGTATTACCTAACGTGTGGTCTATCCTGGTAAATGATCCATGTGCACTAGAGAAGTACTGCTTCTCTATCCATGTTCTGCTGTTTGATGTTTGGTGAAATTTCTACATTTATCTTTTAGGTTCACTTTCTGTATAGTATAATTCACATCTTTTATTTCCTTATTGATCCTCTGTCTAGATCTCCTATCCATTATTTTAAGTTATATATTGATTTCTCCTACTAGTTATGTGGAACCATGTATTTATCCCTTCAAATTTTCAAAACCTGCTTCATGTATTTTGAGGTTCTGCTATTAGGTGCATATATATGTATAATTGTTGAGTGAATTGACTCCTTAATCAGTATATAGTGACCTTCTGTGTCCCCTGTAATAAAACTTTCAAGTTTATTTCTCTGATATTATTACAACTATCCCCATTCTCTTTTGGCTACTATTTGCGTGGTATACTTTATTCCACCCTTTCCCTTTCAACCTACTTTTGACTGAATTTTAGGTTAAGTCTCTTATAAATACCATGTATGTGGGTCATGGCTTTTTATCCATTCTGCCAGTCTCTGCTTTTAAACTGGAGAGTCTATTCTGCTTACATCTATAGTAATTACTGATAACGCAGGAATTTCATCTGCCATTTTGCTATTTGGTCTTTCTAAGTCTTATACAAGTCTTATCCTTGAAATTATCTATTAATGGTTACTTTCATATTTATTTGATTTTTTTTTGGAGTGTACTATATTGAGTCCTTTTTCATTTCCTTCTGTATTTTTTTTTTAGGTATTTTATTTGTGGTTACCCTGGGACATAAATTTACCATCCTAAATGTATATTAGCCCCATTTGATTGGATGCCAGCTTAAATTCAATAGCATACACAAACACTGTTCCTAAGCCCCTCTGTCCCTCCACCTTCTTGTTTTACTTGTTCCATTTATATCTTTGTACATTTTATGTCAAAAACCATAGATTTATCATTATGTTTTATATATCTGCATTTTAGAACATGTAAGAAGTACAAAGTGGATTTTCAAACCCCCGGCTTTCCAATGCAATATATTAGTACTGGTTTTTTATTTTATTTTTTTAAAATTTTCCCAGTATTTTTAAATACTTTTTGAAAAAAAATACTTTATATTATATCAATGTTACATAAAAAATATAGGGATTCTCATATGCCCTACTCCCTACCCCTCCTAAACTTTCCCACATTAACAACATCTTTAATTGGTGTGGTACATTTATTACAGTTGATGAACAAATATTGAAGCATTGTTACTGAATGTGGATTATAGTTTACATTATGGTTTACACTCAGTCCCACACAATTTTGTAAGTTATAACAAAATATATAATGGTCTGATCCATCATTGCAACATCATTCAGGACAATGCCAATGTCCCGAAAATGCCCCCACTTTACACCTATTTTTCCCTCTCCTTCCCCACAGAACCTCTGGTAGCCACTGCCTGCACATCAATGATAAAAGTTCTTCCATTGCTAGAATAAAAATAAATCTATAGTAGAATAACAGTAAGTATACCCTAGTCCATCATTGATTCCCCAATCCTGAGGATTCTGGGATGGTGATTCTACTCCAACTTCTAATTGAGAGGGGGCTTAGATCCCATGGGGAAGATGGATGGGACTATATTGTTTGCAGTTGCAGACTTTCTCTTTTCCTTGGGATAGTCGTTGTCTATCATCATCTCCTTGTTAGTTGTCTACGGTATGTCCAATGAACTGGAGAGTAGGTTACAACTCTGTTGAGATTCAGGGCTCAATTGGCATATGGACAACCCAAAGATTTAAGTCTCTTGGACACACACCTATCAAGTTTGTACTAAGTATAAGTTCAAATAGAAGGGGCAGAAGAGCCATATGTAGGGAAGACACAGATGAGTCCAACTATGTCACACTGGGGAGTGTAAATTGCAAAGTATTTAGTTATCCATATGGTTACCTTTTCTGGAGACCTCTATTTCTTTTTGTCACTTGGATCCACTGTCTAATGTCCTTTCCTTTCAGTCTTTTAGCCTTTCTCATAGAGTGGGTCTAATGGTGATATACTTCTTCATCTTTTGTTTATCTGGGACTGTCGTCATCTCTCCTTAAATTTGAAAGACAGTTTTGCCTAGTATAAAATTCTTGCTTGGCAATTTTTTATTTCATCACTTCAAAATATTTAATCCTACTGCTTTTTGCCTTCATGGTTTCTTATGAAAATTGGCATTTAATCTTTTTTGGGAATCCTTTGTACATAATTCACAGCTTTTCCCTTGTAGTTCTCAGAACGCTCTCCTTGTTTTTGGCATTTGGCAGTTTGACTATTATGTGTTTGGGTTTAGTTCTCTTTAAATTTATTGGGATTATTAATGTGCATATCCATGGCTTTTGTTAAATTTGGGAGTTTTGTGTCATTATTTCTATAAACATTCCTTCTACCCCTTTCTCTCTTTTCCTTTTGGAACTCTCATAATGCCTATATTGTTGTGCTTTATGGTGTCCCATAGGTCTCTCAGGCTCTTTTCACTTTTCAATCATCTTATCTTTGACTTCATTGGGTTTTTTTTTTTTTTGAGGTACCAGAGCTGGAGATTGAACTTGGGACCCCGTATGCGGGAAGCCAGTGCTCAACCACTGAGCCACATCAGCTCCCCTGAGTTGGTTTTTTCATTTGTTTTTGCTGGTTGCTTTTATTGTTGTTGTTGTTTTTGGGAGGCATCCAGGATATCCCATGTGGGAATCAGCCTCTCCAAAGCTTGAACCACCTCTGCTGCTCCTCCATTGGTTCTTTTATTGCTATATCTAATCAACTGTTGAAACTCTCTAGCAGACTTTGTTTGTTATTTGGTTTTCAACTATATTATTTTTATTGGTTATTTTTAAAAATTTTCTGTCTCTCTATTGATATTATCTTATTGTTCATTCATTGTATTTCTATATTCCTTACTTTTTTCCATGTTTTTCTTTATCCCTTTGGGGCTAGGCTGATCTCCTTCATTGATGATTTCTGATGAAGCAATCATGAGCAACCCTGTTTCTTTGTTAGCCTTTAAATTTTTTTTTGTACACTGTACATTTTTAGTAGTTTAATATTAACTATAGGATTTAGTTCCTGAAGAGTCTATTCATTAAGTTTGCATCTATCTACTGATAGGACAGAGATTTCCTTGAGTTCTAGGAGAAAAGAAAAACAAACAAACCAATGCAAATAAAAACATCTTTCACATTCTTTGCAAATTGACTCTGCCCTGGTCACGGCTCTCCTTCTGAATGTAGAGTTCTCATCAAGAAGTTTAGCATCTGGTGAAAGTAGAAGTCCTATCTCTTTTTAAGGAATTTATGTCTTGTCCTGGCATTTTGCTGTCACTCATGGCCTTAGGAATGTTCACAGAAATTCATATGCCCACCCTTCTCCATATGAAATAGACTTTTTAAAAATTTTTTGTTTCCTTAAACTAGCATGCCCTTCCTACACCTACTTTTAAGCTTCTTAAATTAGGTTTCCATTCTATGGCCAGAATGGTATCTCTTAATATAACTTATACATGAGTTATATGTTAATACATTATGTTAATAAGAGTTATATATTAATATGACAGTCTAAATGACAAATACAGCTAGTGAACATCCATGTGTTAGAAACTTACAGTAGGAAGAAGGAATATGGTAACAGAATACATACTTCTACAAGTCAAATGAATACACATAATAAAACTCAAAAGAATAGCAATCTCACATGTTATTAGCAGAATCTTAAATTACTATTTATTCTGATGTTAAAATCATATGGCTAGAGATTATATTTTCTGTCAATGACCACACTAAGCACAAAATATTTCTAATTTGCTACAGGATATATAGATTGGTAAAAACTCAAGGAGAGGAAAAATGTAAGAATCTAAGATTGTATTATGCAATATAATCACATTTTTGGTGGGTGGGGGTACTGGGGCCAGGTGTTGAACCCAGGACCTCATATGTAGGAAGCCAGTGTTCAACCACTGAGCTACACCCACACCTTCCCCCTCCCTTTTTTTTTTAAGAGAGAGCAGGAAGGTCTGGTTTTAATGAGTATCTATAAAAGTCTCTGTCTCTAACAGCAGACAGAGCCCAAGGCAGCTCAGAGATCCACAATGATGACAAGAGGGCCCTCTTGCTTTCAGATGACCCCATAGGCTGGATTCTTTTTGGTCTTTCCCAAACGCTGAGCAGCATCATGTTGATAATTAAGCAGCTTTCTTTTTCTTATTTAGCTGTGTGTGGATCTTGTTGGGAAGTCTTGAATTGGAGAAATAGTGCAGGATGGCTCCTGTTCCTTCCACAGCTAACAGATGGGCCTCCATCAGAAGACTGAGTGTTATTCTTCTACCTCTGGAACAGAGCCAGGGACCCAAATATGGGATCATGGGTTTGTTCCACATTGTGTAAAGGAGAGGATGTTAGAGAGGCCAGCAAAGGCACCACAAGCTTCTCCTACCATTTTTTTAAAGTTTTATTTTCTTGATTTGGTACTTGTTTAGTTACTGCAGCCCTTTAAATATTTTCTGGAGTTTGATGAGTGTTTTTTTGTTTTGTTTTTTTCTAGTTGTGCTGATTTTTTTTCTAGTTGTGCAAAGATTTTATAAGGGAACCTTACTCTGGACCATCTCATGCCACTATGTTGGTCTACCAGAAGTCTTCTTTTGTTTCTGCACCTAAATTTGCTCTTTTCTAAACTGGTTCACTACATGACATTCTAGAATGTATGACCTATGAGTTCAAATTCAATTCACTGTTAGAATAAACATAGGTATGAATTTCTAACTTCATTAGAACTTACTCAATGTATTGAGGAGAACTTGTTGGTTCACCATTCCAGCTGTGTCCAATTCATGTTCATGGATACTGGGAATGAAATTACTTTAATGGACATTTAATATATTGTATAGTGAATTCACTAACACAAAAATTAAGACATGTAGGTATATGAGATATGTTTCTAAATGTATCACCTAATTTTCCATTTATTATGAAAAGGTTGTCTTTAAAAGTGCATTTGAAGTGTTCTGTTTGATTTAAATAGTCTTTGCTGGGAAATATAGATCACTGAAAATTCTCTTGCAATCTCTTTCTGACTTCCTAAAAATGAAATTGTCTTAGTTCTACAATTCACCTTAGTTTGCAAGTTTCCTCAAGTTTCTTATTTACTTTGTTGTAGAATATAATATTCATGGCTTTTGTACATTCTCATAACCTACTCAAGCTTAATTTATTTCATCCATATCTTAATTCTCACATTGTATCTTTTGTGCTACTTTCACATATATGTGAATATCTTGCTTTCCTGTTGTATTCTAAGATACTTAAGAAGAAATATTTTCGTTTCCTTGACTGCTCAATTAAATATCATGCAATGGGTCAGTTTAAACAATAGGAAATTTTTACCTCAAGATTTTGAGACTAAGAGTAAATCCAAATCAAGGCATCATGAAGACAATGCTTTCTTCCCAAAGATTTGCATTCTAGGGCTGGCTGCCAGGCAATCCTTGGTCCTTAGCTTGTCAGATGCAGGGTGCATGATGGCTTCTTCTGGCCTCTCCTCTCCTAAGTTTTTTGGT
This sequence comes from Dasypus novemcinctus, assembly GCF_030445035.2. Lineage (NCBI taxonomy): Eukaryota > Metazoa > Chordata > Mammalia > Cingulata > Dasypodidae > Dasypus > Dasypus novemcinctus. The sequence goes on from NC_080681.1 coordinate 57,164,220, forward strand.
TTTCACTTCTGGCTGCTCCCTCCAAGGCTCTCTCTGTCTGAATCTCATTCTGCTTACAAAAAAGTCTAGAAATAGGATTAAGACCCATCCTGATTGAGGTGAGCCATACCTTAACAGAAAAAACCTCATGAAAAACTCCTATTTACAATGGGTCCACATGCACAGGACTGGATTATGTCTAACAACATGTTTTTCTGGGATACATATAGCTTGAAACTATAGGAAAAGTGTTTTCTTTTTTATTAATTTCTGTAACATCAGAGGGCCTGGCGCAACATAATACAAATATCATGCATATTTGTCAAATGTTTATTAACAGATGTATTGAAAGGTAGGTGTATTTTATAGGTGGTTTCTAGATGTTAAAGAATGTAAGGGAAATATTATCAAGAAGCCTGATCAGTATTAGTAGAAAAGATTTTTAAAAACTAATCAGGAGAATCAGGAAAAGGGCCTTATAATATGAAAGTATTTGCCATTTAGCTGGATTTAAACAAGACCTAAAAATTTGAGCAATAAGAAATTTGTTTTTATAAAAATCAGATCCTTGTAGACTGATAATTCTCTATTGAGCAATTTTACTTTTTATTTCTCCTTACCTCATTTCTTCCATCCATTCATTTAACAAATATTTACTAAGAATGTAACAATTGCTAGGAATGCCTCGAGGTACTAGAAACATAGCTCAGACAAATCCCTATGCGTATGCATCTGGGATCATGAGACAGGAGCAGGACTGGGGTACTGAGGGGTACTGAGATCAGAATGGTCAGGCTAGAGTAAGCAATGGAGTAACAGGAGGTGATATCTTTGAAGTATTAGGAACAGGGGCACATGAACTATCTGTCCAGCATTATAAGGAGGTAGCTTTGTCTCTAAGTGAAATGGGAACCCTTGAAGAGTTTGAAGCAGAGGAGTAACATTTTCTGAGTTACTTTATAACAAGATAACTGTAGATGCTGGTTTGAGAAGAGGAGTTAAATGTGAAACTATTAACTTAAAGTCATTAATTAGCAGGCCTCTGCCCTTTTAAGGCAAGAGGTGATTGTGGCTTTGTCCAGGTGTTAGCAGTGCAGATCGCAAAAAAAAAAAAAAAAAAAAAAAAAAAATTATATGAATATCTTTTGAAGGCAAAGATAACATTATTTTCTGATAAATTGGATTTAGAGTGTTAACACAAAAGCAGGAGTGAAGGATGACTCCAAGGTATTTCCTCTGAACATCTGGAAGGACAGAAATGTCATTAAGTGAGAGCATAGTCAATACTATCTACTTCCATGCATTTTCATTCATTCTATTATACCATGCAATCTGGCTTCTATCCCAAACACTCTAATGGTATAGACCTCTAAACTCTTCCCTCTGTGTCCACTTTGCAGCGTTTTATTATTTTGATCCTTTAAGTTTCCGTTATTATCTTTGTATGGCCAAGATAATCAAGTGGTCATATTTTTGTATGGTCCATCCTTGTGAGTCTTGCTATATTCTCTAACAGGGTGGCAAGAATCTCTAGAGTACATGGGCAGTGTCCAAAGAGACCAATATACATGCTTATACTTATGAACCTTGTTCTGGTGAAATTGAAACTTAGCCTAGTAATATTTATTGTTCAGATTACCTCCAGAAATCCTCCTTGTTGCTCAAATGAGGCCTCTCTCTAAGCTAAACTCAGCATATATGCTCTATATTTCTTACTGTCCATTTGTGACCTCACTTCTACTGATTTTGGTTTATAATAATTATTTTATTTAAATATTAATTGGATTGGTTTATTTTATTTTGTTCTATGGTATATATTTCCATAAGCATAATGAAATATGGTAAGTAAATACATTTTGTTCAAGTGATGAGATTATATTTAAATTTAAACAATATAAATGCATTTTCAAAAGTACTTAGACTTTTCCAAGAAATTTAACAATAGCATTTAAAAGATTAAACATATTGGAATCTAAGAAAATTAATAGAAAATGATTAAAACTTTTCATAAGATAAAGTTATTAAAACATAGAATTCCCAAACCTATTCCAGATTAAGCACAAATGGCCACTTTTATGACTGCTATATTTATTATTAAGTCCGAAAATCTTATTTTACACAATTTATCATAGACATTTTTGTTGTTTTTGAATTTCAAATTATTACTGATAGACATGTCTATTTTGTGGCATTTCTTATGCTGCACACTTTGGGGGCAGCTATTCATTTTTCAGATGGACAAGTTTTATGATTTATTGCTGCATTTTAGTACTTATCTGTTTTGATTGCCCAAATGTTCCACATCTGTCTTTCATGAATGTCTTACTCTTAACAGGATTTAACACCATTGTTAACCTTTAATGTAATACATTACCAATGTGTTTATGTTGTGTAATGCAATCTTAGCTTCTTACATTTTTACTATCCTTGAGCTTTTAACAATCTATATCCTGTAGCAAATTAGAAATAATTTGTGCTTTACTTAGTGTGGTCATAGATGGAAAATATGATCTCTAGCCATATGATTAGTAATTTAATCTCACACGTTATCTGCTAATAACATGTGAGATTGCTATTCTTTTGAGTTTTATTATGTGTATTCATTTGACTTGTAGAAGCATGTATTCTGTTACCATGTTCCTTCTTCCTACTATAAGTTTCTAACATATGGATGTTCGCTAGCTGTATTTATTTGTCATTTACACTATCATATTAATGTATAACTCTTATTAACATAATGTATTAACATATAACTCATTTATTAGTTATATTAAAAGATACCATTTATCATGTGTTCATGGGTTATTGTCTCAGTGGATGGAGACCCACACAATAACTGACAGAATATTTAAACCCCATCCTTGTGAGTCCTGCTACATTCTCTAATAGAGTGGCAAGAATCTCTAGAGTACATGGGCAGTGTCTAAAGAGGAAGGCAGACCAATATACCAGACCCTTGATATTAATGCTTATACTTATGAACCTTATTCTTATGAAATTGAAACTTAGCCTAGTAAGGCATATTGCTTGAATTACCTCCAGAAAGCCTCTTTGTTGCTCAAATGTGGCCTCTCTCTAAACCAAAATCAGCATATAAACTCACTACCTTCCCCCTGGCATGGGACATGACTCCCAGGTGTGAGCCTCCCTGGCACTGAGGTATTATTGCCAAGCACTAAATGGGGATGCGTTTGGAAAAAGAAACGAGACCAAAAAGGAAAAATATTAAATACAAATATGTTTACATGGTTAAGAGATTTCAAAGTGTATCAGGACATTATTCCATATATCATGTGTATGCATGTCTCAGGAGGATTTCATTGACTGCTACAGTAAATGGTGCCTCAAGTAGGGGTGTTCCTGAAGGATCTAGAGGTATCTACACACTATACACAGGGTAGACAACCCCAGGAAATCAGCACCCCATTAGTGGGCCTTACCTTGAAATATATGATAATCTATCTCCCCAATGTTTCAGAGTTAAACTCATTTTTCTAACCATGGTTCCTCTACCCCTTTTATTTCAACCTAAAAGAGCACTATCCCCATAAAAATATGCTCCAAAAACTTAAATCTTCCAGCTGTTCATATGAGAGTTGAGCCCTGAATCTGAGCAGAATGCAGCCAACACCTATTCTCCAGTTCATCAGACACCGGCAGGATAACTAACAAAAGGATGATGATGGACAATGCTCATCCCCAAAAAACAGAGACTACCTACAACAGCAAGCTAGATAGTTATATCCATCTGCTCCTTGGGATTTAAGCATCCTCTCAGCTGGAAGCAAAGTGGGCACCTCATCCCCAAATCCTCAAGATTGAGGAATGGACAAACATAAGGAAGAATGCAACTATGAACTAAAGTTGTCTTATTAATATTCTTGTAATGGAAGAACTTGTAGCATTGATATAAAGACAGTAGTCAACAGAGGTTCTGAAGGGAGGGAGAGGGAAGAATATATGTAACAAAGAGCATTTTGGGGACATTGGAATTGTTCTGCATGATATTGCAATGATTTTTATAATCATTATACATTTTGTCAAAATCTGTAAAATTGCATGGTGCAAAGTGTGAACCATAATGTAAACTATAGCCCATGGTTAGTAGCAATGCTTCAATATGTGTTCATCAGTTGTAACAAATTTACCACACTAATAAAAGATTCTGCTTATGGAGGAAAGTCTGGGAGGAGGAAGGGGTGGGGTATATGAGAGTCCCTTATATTTTTGATGCAACATTTATGTAATCTAAAGCTTCTTTGAAAATAAAGGAAAAAAAGGATTGCATTTATTTCAACTTTCCCATTTGGACTTTGAAAAGGAGACATAGTTCAAAATGAAAATATGAAGAAATCTCCTTTTCCTTTTAGAATTAGAAACAGTCTACTTTCAATTATTCTCTAATTGTGATGAAATACATAGGTGTCTTCCTGAAGCTCCTATATCAAAGATTTAGGTGAATTGAATATAGTCAACTACTACTTGTTGATCTATATATTTTATATATGAAATTATGTTCAAGGTGTAAGGTTTTATTGAGAGCTACTTAAATTAGGCTATTAGATCATCAGAAATTTTTAATTTTCTGCACTTTATTGTAGAAATCTATTATTTTAGAAAAGTTCTAGTTTTGATAACTAACATTCTATAACAAATCACAGTTTTCACCCTTTTGAAGTATCATTTTTTTAACATTATGGCATTCTGTCATCACAAAGGTAGTATTATTATTTGTTAAAGGACAATTTCTCCATGGTGTTTCTACAAATGTTGTAACAGCTTCAGCTTTTGTCCCTATCTTTTAGAGGATAATTCTAAAGCCATCAGACTTGGAAGAGAGAAATAGTTTTCCCTTTTTTCTGTCCTGGATGATGAAGAACTGTCTCCTTCCAGGGCAAATGTTGGGCAGGCTTTCAGGGATCCTCAGCTGAAATGCAAGCCCACTGTTTGTATAACATTCATCTGGGCCATTCTGTATTACTTGGATGATTCTTGAGGTGCAAGGAGAACTAAGAAGATAAAGCTCATGCTATGAGTAATAAAGTTTTTTGTCTTTGACCCCAAAGTCTCATGTCTACTGCCAGCCTCTAAGAAATTGTGGTAGGTTACTTTTTTAGCTTTCAAATAGAATAAAATCTCTGACCCTTTAGCATTCTTGACACTGCTTTCATTTCACAGAAGAAATAACTGAGGCTCAGGGAGGGTAAAAAGCTAGCTTAAAGTTTTAGAGGACATCAGTGAAGAAATTACATTTCTTCACACATACTTTGAACTCTTTAAGCATTGGCTGTTATATTTTGTCTATTTAATACACTATCTGTACTTACATATATCCACAACAGCAATAAAATTTCCTTGCTCTTGTAAAATATAATGAAACTACCATTGTCTTTTAAGACTAAAATTTCCTAATAATCTATCTTTACAAATAATATCAAGGTAGTAGGTACATGGAATTCATTATCTAGGTTATGAACTAAATTTAATTTTTTTTAGTTTGGCCACTTTTTATATTATACTTTATAACTTAGCATATTTATGGACATACTATTATAATGATAGTGCTATGAAAATCTTGTTATTTTATTGCTGTTTCATGGATTTTGGCCACATTTCAAAATGAAATTTTCTTTAATCTTAAAAATGGGGAAGTAACTGAAATACACATGCACCTGCTTGTTGCCCATGTAGTCTTTTATTTGGGAAACTTGATTGTTCCCGGCAAAGATGAAGTCTTTATATTCCTTTTGCACAATATTTCTGTATATTTTTATTTGAGAGTCATAATGTAAAATTTGAATGAGGTGTGATCACAGAAATTCTAGCAATATCATTTTATACAATTTTGCCTAACTTTGAACTTTTTCCAGATGTCATTTCTTTCAACCTGACTAGCAGATTGGCTATTGAGGTTGTTGTTGAGTAACATGTAGAGATGGTAAAAAACAAAAAACTAAATATGTTAGAGTAAACTTCTGACTTTTATATAAACCTTAAAATTTTTCTCATCATCAGACATTTCTTATGGAAAAATTAGTATGCACTTCTAAATTTAATCTTTGCCATCAAATGAGGAAATTATAATATTTTAACTATTTAGGTGACTTTACATTTCCAAATCAAATTATTTATATTAATTTTTATCAGTGAAAATGCTAACTCATGATTAATTCCAAATTAGTCCTAATCCATTTATTAGCAATTGTTATGTAGAACCCAATCCAAATCTACCACTGATAAATGATTAAATCAATGCCAAGAATAAGCTAGCACCTTCAATTTCTGCCACTTGCATAAATACAGTTATTAATCTAATAAAAAAGGGACTGTAAAATTAGGTATCTGATAATCTTTTATCTCTGTACAGACATTCCAGACTCATTTTAGTTAAATTAACTCCAAATCTGAACAATTTGATCTTTAAACTTAAATGTGTTTATATCTTATTGGGTTTCCAGGTAAATTTTCTTGATCTGCCAAATTGCTCTAGGAATTTTATTGCTGTTGTTTTTGCTGTTTTGTTTTCTTTGTATTTTCTATACCGATCTTAATGGCTTAGGTGTTGCTTCAGGCTATGCTTCTCTTGAGTTCTCTTTAACTGTGCTCTAATGGTTTCCAAAAAATTCTTTGGGAGTGGGTAGGAAAGTGACGGTGGCTATCTATATGAGGAGGACACTTAGAGTGTGCATCTTGAATATGCAGTCATTATACTTAAATAGATATTTATTTAGGAAGGAAGAGAGTTACAGAGATTATGGGGGAGCTTAAATCCTCCTGGATGATAGCTCTTAGTAATTTCTTACTTTCTTACTGTTAAATCATCAACAAACCTCAAAGCAAGAGATTTGCAAGGCAGAAGTTTCTGTAGTTAAAGAGAGGACTGTTAATCTTTTATTCTTTGGAAATTACATTTTTGAGTACATAAATTATATGAATAATAAATTTCTAGTTGCAAAAAAGCTGATTTTTATATAATTTTAAAAGAATATCTAAAAAACAAACAAAAAAAGAATATCTATTTCTTAAAGTGGTGGAAACAGCACCAATACTAACTGAAGCAAAACCATCCCCTGGGCCAAAGATTTTATTTCACTTCTGTAATTTGACATATGCATGTGCGAAATAGTCATTCTCTCCTTCTGCTTTTAGGTGTTCAAATTCTTGGAACTTCAAAAACTAATCTTTTGAGATCCCTTCTTTAAAAGAGTTATGTAAATAATATGGTACAACCTCCTTTTAACTGATAACTTGTTTATATTTAAGTCTAATTTATTAGGCTGAGGATTAAAAAAGAGTATTATGATTCCTACCCCATCTCCCTTCACAGGACTTTTCTGTTGCCTAAGAACTTTGATAAACTCTTAATGGTTCCTAAATTTCACTTTTCTTAATAAATTAGGGGAAATTATATATTGTCTAATATTTAACTTTTTATCTAAGCCTAAAACATTTGTCTTTCTCTCTACCTAAATGACCCCTGTGTTAGAATTTATCACCCTAATGATTCTAGGGCATTTTTAAAGTACTTCATTTTATGTGGTATTGCATAAAAGATATTTCTGGGCTTGTTCACATGACTCTACAGGGATTTTGTCTTTCTGCTACTTATTATATACACCTACATGAATAATGCTAACATAATCTTAGGAATATCTACTAAATTCTTAAAATATTATAGGAATGAGTTCATTCATGAATACATTTTTTATATTTATAATGGCCAACATTGGATTTTAAAATAAATAATTGTTTCACTACAGCTGAAGATACTTGGAAATTAATAGTGAAACATAGAAATAATTAAAACAGACACAAGACCTTAGAGTCCATAATTCCAATTAATGAGATTTTAATCAACTCAAACTTTGCTTGGAAATGGAATTGAGCTCCCCAAATAAAACTTGTGACATGAAACTCACTTACTATCATGTACAACAACTAATAAATCTTTTAGAGGTATACTGCATGAGCTGTTGTATATGTAGATGATTCTCAAATTATCTCACATTATTTAGGTATATTCAGAATTTGTCTAGACCCTAGATGATGCCATTATGGGATATAGAGATATTCTGTGTTTTGAAATTAATGTATTTCAGTATAGTCATAGTTTTAACACTGGTACCAGACATCATTGATTTCTGTTAGCTTGGTTATGGAACTAAGAGAAGAACTGCAGTCATGCACTAAAGTCTTGGTGGCATTTTCTTCTCTAAATATATGTCATTTTATTTATTCACAACTATATTTTAAGTGACAATGCCCTCTAAAAATTGATACAATGGGACCACTCCAATCTAAATAGTTTTGCTCCATTTCATGTCATGCAGATATTTTCAACAGCAGTTCTCATTTGTACAAGCCCAGAGAAGTACTGTAAAACATATATATGATTATAAATATAATATACATAAGTGACATCTAGCTATATATCCGCACACTCATATACACATAAACACACATATAATCTTCATAAATATGCCCAAAGTCATAAATTTATGTATGTTTGTGTATGTGAAAAAGCATAAAGTTACTAAACAGATTGGGAATAAAATTCACAAGTTTTCTGCCAAGTATGAAACTGCATGTTTGTGCAAGTTCTTGCAAAGGCCATTTCTTTACAAATAGGGTCCTTGGGGATTGTTAACACTAGATGAAGCTTCCTGTTTATTTACCCGCTCTGGGATTTCCCATTTGCCAACACTACAAATACATTGTATTATAAATGAGAACAGCTTGTTGAGAGCCATGCTTTAATGTTTTCTGGAAATAGATGAAGACAACATGTTCTGCTGATATATTTGTAGCAAAACCCAGTTAGTTTGCTCCCTATAGGGAGATTTTTTTTTGAACAAGCATAGAGAATATATTTTTGTTGTAATACCATTGATAATTAGAAATTCTTTCTAAAACAGTAATTATGCATATTTTAGAGTATACTTCTTTTTAGGGGAATGACCAGTATTCAGTTTGGTATCTGTGTAAGAATATTATAAATTTATTTGAATATGAACTCTAAAAATTCTCTGTATTCTCCCACCAGAAGGAGCTAAACTAGGAACTAATTTTTTGTCATAGATCAACTTATGAAATCTCCTTGGTCCTCTTTATTTATTTTAATGACTTCTGAACAAACAGCCAGATAATAGACATCCTTTGAAAAAACAGGGAAGGGAGATAAAGTCCACGCTACTTTTTCTGCCAACATATTTTGTTTTCTCTATACTTTTATGTTTTCCCTATTTCACAATGTTGAGGCTCTCATTTTCTCAAAGACATTTGTTAATAACTTTAAGAAAAACTGACTTACAGCCTTTTTTCTCTACTTTGGTAAAGACAACAACTTAGAAGTGTAGAGGTGATATATTTATTATAGTTTTTGTACCTATCTAAACTAGAAGGTTGAATATGTATGGCATACTTATTTTACTTAGAGTATTATTTTCTTGGAAATTTGGGCAGAGAGTTCTATGCAATTAATTTCTAAAAATTTTCAACAATTGTAAAATATAGCAGGAAAACTTTAGATAGTTGATACACTACCCAAAAATTGGCCATTGCCCATTGCTTTTGGGGTATGTGTATATCTTTGTCTGTGTATGCATGTTTGAAAATATCAATTTAAGAGATGTATTACAATTGTAAAAATTTTGGTAGCCTACAATGATGCAATTTTAAATGGGATAGATATTTGATTTCTCATAAATTATAGCAGCATGTAATGAAAGTTATTTATATTAAATCTGCAAACAGAAATGTAAGAAAATTACTAACTGCAGTGTGAAAGAAAAATTACCTTTTAGTACACCCGAAATTAAAGTTTAAGTATAGTCTTGGGATATATATTTATGTGCAGAATTTTTTTCTAAATTTCCTGAGTGGCGATGTTGGCAACTACATTACTGAGCATTTTTAAACAAAGTTTTATACTCCAATATTATGCTTTAAAGTGAACTATAACACTATTTTAAATTATACAGCTTCAGAGTGATACATTGCTCACTTCAAATTGAAAAGGATAAGGAAAAATGGAATGAATTCATAATAAACCCTAATTTCATGCTAAAAAAGTTTGTTAAATGAGTGTCTTAAGAAGTGTTAAATTATGCACAGATGTATAAAACATTAATAGGATATTTGTACTAGGTGGCTAATTTCATCCTTAATTGCTGGGTTTATATACCAGATACATTGTGGCATTTTAGTTTTCTGTATTTTCAGTATATTCTTGAATAACTTACACAGTTTTCTAAATGGTTCTATTTCATCAGCAAATCATACCTTTTATCAATAAAATATATTTTTTGGACTGAACTTTTCCCTTTGCAGTGCAGTTCAAATAGTCTTTGGATGTAAGGAAAACATATTTTAAGCCTACTTTCCAATGTGTTTTTATGTAATATACTTATGCATAATATTTTCAAAGCCTCATATTTCCCAGATGTTCACAGAACTTTAATCAATGTTTTTTATCAATACTCCTCTAGAAGTAGGTTTAAATATGAGAAAACCTAAAGGCTTGTTTGACTATATACAGCGATCAACATGACAATGTCAGGTATGCCCTGGAAAAGTCTGCCCACAGACACAACTAATAAAAGGAAAAGTCCCACTTGCTTGGGACTCTGGAGAATGAAAGAGACTTGAGAAGGACTCCACAGATGTTGATTTAAAGAAAAAGGGAATAATCTCAAAGATCAGGGGGAGATTTCTGTCCCAGACATGCCAGTCTGAATATGTCCCCCTCACAGAGTCCCATACAGCTTGGGGGACATGGGATGGCCTGGGTCCCTCCTGCCTAGGCTGCAGTCTATGAAGCCACTCACAGTAGGAGTTAGAACCCCATGTATATCCAGGCACAGGGGCCCAAGTCCACAAGCACCCAGGGTGGAACACAAGCAGTTGAGGAGTATGAGACACAAAAAGGCTCTTGGGAGGGAAAAAGAGCAAGAGAAAGACCTTGGGAGAACTGTTAGCAAGAAGTGTGCACACTCAATCCAGTCTTTGTTCACTGAATCACCTAAACACAAAATGGACCTTACTGGATTGACCCCATCTTGGTCATGGGGGGTGGGATACCCTAATGGAAGATACACCAGAGGTACAAAGCCTCACAGGAAAAAAAAAAATAATGGGCAAAACTGAACTCCTGTAACACAGGATGGAACCTAGAACTGAAAAGTGTAAGGAAAAGGGAGCACTGAGTGAGGGCGAGAATTTAAATCATAGGAGCTGGGGAGGAGATTCTGCACAAAAATGAACAGAATAGATCAAGATTTCCTGAGAAGGAAGAAAGAAGAGAAAGCTGTCTCCTGGAGGTGAAACAATTGCACAAAAATCGCAATCTTAAAAACCGTACTGTGTATGCAGGGCAAGAATCAGGTAAAGAAATGCTGAGAACACCTGAACAGTTGAACATAGGCTACTCCAAAGGTCTAGAAAAGTTGGGCCAAAAGTCAAAGAAGAACCTTAATACAAAGCCAATCAACAATAAAACCCTAGAAAAGAAGGAGAAACTGATTTTCAGAGTTAATGCATCAAAGTAATCAGATGCCCAGATATCAGCAAAAATCTACAACTCATACTAAGAAAGAGGAAGATATGGCTCTGTCCAGGGAACAAATTAAAACTTCAGAGGAGACATTGAATTTAGAACAACTAATCAAAGCAGTCCAAATAAATCTCCTAAATTAATTCAAAGAGATGGACAGAATATGGGTATAGAGCTAAAGGATATTAAGAAGACAATGTGTGAGCATAAAGTAGAATTTGAAAGTTTAAAAAGAAGCATAACATAAATTATGGGGATAAAAAGAAACAATCATGGAAAAGAAAAATACAGTGGAGGCATTTAACAGCACATTTGAACAGGCAGAAAGAAAAACAAATCAATGAACTAGAAGACAGTACAATTGAAATCATACAGTCAGAAGAACAGAGAAAAAACAGAAAAACTGAGCAGTGTCTCAGGGGTTTGATGACAACATGAAGCATAGAAACATATGCATCAAAGAAGTCTCAGAAAGAGAAGAGAAGGGGAAAGGGGTAGAAAGAATATTTGAGGCAATAATGGCTGAAAATTTTCCAATTCTTATGAATACATAAATATAAATGTCCAGGAAACACAATATACTCCAAACAAAATAAGTCCTAATAGTCAGAGACACACACTAATCAGAATGCCAAATGCCAAAGAGAGAATTCTGGAAAAAAAAACAAGAGAAAAGTGATTACTGAAGGGATTTCTGCAGTTTGAAAGGCAAACAGGAGAGAATGGAATGGAGTATTGTAGAGAAAGGAAGATCTTCAGTTAAGGTAATTAAAAAGGTATATGCAAAACCTAATAGGACTGTATCTCAATGTATAACTCTTCTCTTTAATTTCTACAAGAGTCAAATACAATTGAGCAAAAAATAGGGTCTATTTTCTGATAACGGATATACAAAATATGAAGAGGTACTTTGGGAAATATGGGAGCAGAGAATGTTTATGATATCAAACTTACATTGGACTCGTTTTAAATTTCTAGGTTGTAGATAGAGGTTGTGTAACACAAACCCCGGGATAACACAAAGAGAGCATTTAAAAAATACCCTGAAACAAAACTGAGAAAGGGATTTGTCAGATGCCTCAAAAAGAACTACATAGGAAAGTGGGTTGCAATAAAGGAAAAAGAATGATCAGAAAAAAAAAAGACATTGCATATAAAAACCAAAGGACAAAATGACTGAAGTAGGCACTTCCTTTATACTAATAACACAGAATGTTAATGTATTAAACTCCCCAATCAAAAGACACATATTGGCAGAATGGTATAAAAGCATGATCTAACAATATGTTGTTTAAAAGAGACTCAGCTTAGACCCAGAGACACACATAGTTTGGAAATGAAAGAATGGAAAAAGATATCCCATACAAATAGTCACCAAAAATGAGTTTGTGCAGCTATACTAATATCAGACAAAAAAGAGTTTTAGTCAAAAGTTAAAAGAGACAAAGGACGCAAATATTTATGCACATAACCATGGTGCCACAAAATACATGAGACAAACACTTGGCAAAGCTGAAGGGAGAAATAGACACCTCTACAATAATAAATGGAGACTTTAATACCCCACTGTCATCAATAGATAAAAATCTAGACAGAAAATCAAAGAGGAAACAGATAACTTTTTGAATATTATGGTAAATAAGTAGACCGAACAGATAAATACAAAACATTGTACTCCAAAACAGCAGGATATATATTCCTCCCAAATGTACATGGATCATTCTCTAGGATAGACCACATGTTGGGTCCCAAAACAAGTCTCAATAAATATTTTAAAAATTAAAATCATACAAAGAATATTCTCTTAAACAATCAGTGGGTCAAAGAAGAAATTACAGGGGAAATCAGTAAATATCTTGAGTCAAATGAAAACAAGAATACAAAATTGCAGTGCTGCAGGGAAATTTAGAGCCCTAAATGCCTACATTAAAAAGGAAAAAACAAAAACAAAAACAAAATCAAAGACCTGGCTGCACACCTGGAGGAACTAGGAAAAGAACAGCAAACTAAATCAAAACAAGCAGGAGGAGTGAAATAACAAAGATTAGGATAGAAATCGATAGAATAGAGGAATAAAATAGCGAGCATAAACAAAATCAAGTCATTTATTTGAAAATATCAGTAAAATTGACAAATCCTTACCTAGTGTGACAAAGAAAGAAAGGACTCAAATAAATTAAATCAGGAATGAGAGTGGGGACATTATTACTGCCACTTCAGAAATAAAAAAGGATTATAAGGAGATGCTATGTACAACAGTATGCAGGCAAATTAGACAAATGAACAAATTCCTAGAAACACACAAATAACCTACCCTGACTCTATAAGAATTAGAAGACCCCAAAAGGCCAATTACAAGTAAAGAGATTCAGTCATCAAAAACCTCCCACCAAAAAAAAAAAACCCTGGGCCACTTGGCTTCACAGGTGAGTTCTACCAAAAATTCCAAGAAGAATTAATACCAAACTTACTTAAACTCTTCCAAAAAATTGAACAGCAGGGAACTCTACTTTACTCATTCTATGTGGTCAACATCACCCTCATGCCAAGCCAGATAAAGACACTAAAAGAAAAGAAAATTACAAGCCAAATTCTCTGGTAAATATCCTCAACAAAATATTTCAAATCAAATCTGACAGCACATTAAAAGAATTATACACCATGATCCAGTGAATTTTATCCTAGGTATGTCAGGGTGGTTCAACATAAAATAATGGATTAAAATAATACACCACATTAACAAAATGAAAGGGAAAAAAATGTCTCCATTGACAGAGAAAAGGCCTTTGAAAAATCCAGCATCCTTTCTTGATAAAAAAGAAAAATAGAAAAACAGGAATAAAAGGAAACTTCCTTAATATGATGAACTGCGTATATGACAAACCCACAGCTAACATCATACTCAATGGTGAAAGACTGAAAGCCTTCCCTCTAAGATCTGAAGCAAGACAAGATGCACTGTCACCGTGATTTTTCAACATTGTACTGGAAGTTCTAGCCAGAGCAGTTGGCAAGTTGGAAAGGAAGAAATAAAATATTAACTATTTGCAGATGACCAGGTGCTGTATAGAGAAGGTCTCAAAAAGTCTATAACAAAAGGGAAGCGGACTTGGCCCAATGGATAGGATATCCCCCTACCACATGGTGGAAGGTCCACGCTTCAAACCCTGGGCCTCCTTGACCTGTGTGGAGCTGGCCCATGTGCAGCGCTGATGCACGCAAGGAGTGCCCTGCCATGCAGGGGTGTCCCCTGAGTCGGGGAGCCCCATGCGCAAGGAGTGCACCCCGTAAGGAGAGCCGCCCAGCGTGCAAGAAAGTACAGCCTGCCCAGGAATGGCACTGCACACACGGAGAGCTGACACAACAGGATGACGCAACAACAACAACAAAAAACACAGATTTCCGGTGCCACTGATAAGGATAGAAGCAGTCACAGAAGAACACACAGTGAATGGACATATAGAGCAGACAACTGGGGGAAGGGGAGTGAAGGGGAGAGAAATAAATAATAAATCTTTTAAAAAAAAAGCTACTAGAACTAATAAATTCAGGAAAGTGGCAGGGTACAAGATTAACACGCAAAAATCAATAGTGTTTCTATATAGAAATAATGAGCAATCTGAAGAGAAAATCCAGAAAAAATTCCATTTACAGTAGCAACTAAAGGAATCAAGTATCTAGGAATAAATTTAACCAAGGACATAAGGACTTTTACATGAAATACCACAAAACTTTGAAAAAGAAAATCTAAATAAATTGAAGGCATTCCATGCTCATGACTTGGAAAATTAATGTTGTTAAGACATCATTTCTACCCCAAAAGATTTACAGATTTAGCACAAGTCCAATCCAAATTCTAACAGCCTTTCTTTGTAGAAAAGGAAAAGCCAATTATCAAATTTATTTGGAAGGTAAAGGGGACCCAAACAGCCAAAACCACCTTCAAGAAGGAGAATGCAGTTGGACTCACCCTTCCTGACTTTAAAAGCTTATGACAAAGTACAGTGGTCAAAAACAGCATGGTATGGGAAAAAGGAAACACACATAAACCAAAGGAATCGAATTGAGATTTCAGTGCCAGACGCTAACGTCTATGGCTAATTGATTGATTTACTTTTGGATGTTCCCTGTCTCACATTATAATGCAAAAGGTTACACAAAATGAATCAAAAACCTAAATATGAAAACAAACTATAAAACTCGTAGAATAAAATGTACGGAAACATCTCCAGGATCGTGTGTTAGACAACAGTTTCTTAGACTTTATAGGCAAAGCACAAAGATCAAAGAAAAAATAGATAAATAGGACCTCACCCAAATTAAAAAAACTTTTAGGCATCAAAGGACTTTATGACAAAATTTTAGTGACAACCTACTCAATGGGAAAAAATACTTGGAAACCATTATCTGATAAGAGTTAAATAACCAGAATATGTAAAGAAAACATATAACTTAACAATATAAAGACAACCTAGTAAAACAATGGGCAGAAGACATGAATAGACATTTCTTCATAGAGAATATACAAATTGCTAAAAAGCACATGAAAAGATTCTCAGTGCCATTAGCTGTTGGGGAAATGCAAATCAAAACTGGAATTAGACACCATTTCACATGAACTAGAATGGCTACTATTGAAAAACAAATAAATAAAATTACATGTGTTAGAGAAAATGTGGAGAAATAGGAATACTCATTCATTGATTTTGGGAAGGTAAAACCGTGCAGCCAGTTTTGAAGCCAGTTCATTAAAAAAGCTAGCTATAGAATTACTATATGACCTGACTGTCCAACTACTAGGTATATACCCAAAAGTTTTGAAAGCAGTGGTGTGAACAATTATTTGCACACCTGCATACATAGTGGCATTATTCATCAATTGCTAAAAGATAGTAGCAACCCAAGTGTCATCAGCAGATAAATGGATAAACAGTATATGGCATATACATACAATGTAATATTATTCAGCATTTAAAAGAAGTGAAGTTCTGGTTCATGGGACAACATGGATGAACCAGGAAGACATTATGTTGAGTGAAATAAGCAAGGCACAAAAGGAAAGCTATTGTATGATCTCCCCAATATGAAATAATATGAATAAATAAATTCATAGTTTAGAATCTAGAGTATAATTTATCAGGGATGGGATTACTGGTAGGAAATTTGAAGTTAATGCTTAATTTGTACAAGATTTATATTTACGTTGATTTTAAAGTTTTGGAATTGAATGGTGATGATGGTAGCAACTGTTGTGAGTGTAATTAACAACACTGAATTAGGTATGTGAATGTGGTTAAAAGCGGGATGGATTAGGCCATATGTATAATACTAGAATAAAACTTAAATGATAAAATACAGTTATTTATGAAGAAAAAAATAAAAAGCCCCAATTTTTCTGATCTAGTTTGATTATAGTTTGAGTTCATATTTATTTGATCATTACTCTAATTTATTTATACATGATTAATTCAGACTCATCACTAGACCCAGTTAAGCCATGCCATTCTCCTAAAGCATAACCAAATATGTCAGAAGGTGTGAGCATATGCCAAGTGGCATTTGTCTGTAAGGTTGCTATAAAAAGCCCTCTTTTTAGATATTCCATGTTTTTTCAACCTCGGCACTATTGACACTTGGGGCTGGTTAAATTATTTGTTGAGTGACACTGTCCTGCACATTGTAGTGTATTTAGAAGTAACTAAATCCTATATCCAATACATTCCAATTGCAAAACTGCCCACTCTCCTTATAGGGACAAGCAAAAATATCTCCCAGACATTGCCAAATGTCCTCTGGCAAGGGGAAAGAAACCAGTGAGATATTCTGATATTTACATGATTTAAATATTATAAATATTACCTTTTGATATCTTTCTCCATTATGATTCCCTTCAAAGTTTCTTATTTCACAAATAACAGTTTTTCTTCTACCTTAATTGCTTTTTTACCCTTATAACTTTCCCCCACACAAACACACTGAACATTTTTTATAAGGCATTATAGTCTTACAGTATATCTGTATATTGTACATTTTTGGGGATTGCCTACATTTTCTTAAAGGACAATCTTTGCAAGACATTCATAAATTTGAATCTAAATAATTTTAGTAATAGTCTGTCTTTTTGGCTTGTTAAATAAATTTAGTTCACATTATTCTTATAAAACAGAAATACAGATGGTCATATTTATGATTTCCATTTCAAACTACCTAGGACTTACTGATAGCACTAAATTTACTTGATGTTTACCTATTCCCATTTGTTTCTGACTACATTACACTGTAAATTTGTACTATGTAATGTCATCTCTTATTTTAAACTAACATTTATATTCACATCTCCTTTCTTCATATTTCAAACTCTCATTCATCTTTTAATACCCAGTTGCCATTCATTCTGATGGAGCCTTTCACAACCCAGTTTAGGGAGTGCAATATCGTTACCTCTACCCTTGCACAGCACTTCAGTTAAATATTTATAATTGTATTTCTCACATCACTTTGTGATTTTCTATTGATTTTTAAAAATGAATAGATATCAGGATATAATCTCTGAACTAAAACATTTTACTAAGATCCAGAAAAATTCAGGTTCCTTTTTTTGCATATTATACAGACTTAAATGATAAGAAAGTTAAAAAACAAAATATTTTGTCATCACAGTTATATTTGGTTGGAAGCAGCTCCCAATATAGAAATATAGGAATATATACATATAGAAATACATAATTAAGTTATCAATATGAATTTTAAATAAATATTAAAATCACTGTCCTTTATTCAGAGGTTCACCTAAGGTAATGAAATCACTGTCACAATTTTAAACAAAAAGGGATTTAATTTAAGAATTTTGGGTGTTCACGAAATTCCTTGGAAGTCTGGAGAATCAAGCAATAGGCTCCAATAAAGACTCTTAGAGCAACATTGCAGAATTGCTATTTTACCAAAATCAGAAAATAGGGAAATAAGCATACAATTTCTTTATTACCAATTCTGGGATCACACTACCTTAGCCACTGCCAGAATTATTGTCACTGGAGCCACAAAAATAGTTGCTCCATCCTCATTAGTAAAATGCATGCAGTATGATCCATCACCTCTTTCTTTTCCCACTTAACTCAATTCTTAATTCTGATTGGCAGAACTGAAAACACTTCTGGAGCCCTAAATGCAGAGAGGTTATGGGAAATGTTTTTAATTCTAAATTCTTTGCTGTACAAATGGTACAAGAAGGAGGTTAGAAAAAAGGCTGAGGAAACCAATCTACTGAACCCACTAGTTTGCAAATAGCAGAGCCTCGTTTGAGCCCAAGTAGTATGATTTCTAGGCCAGTGTTTTATATCTCAGACTACAAAAGGGATTTGATGGCTTATCCTACAGTCTCTTTAACCAGTTCAGCACACTTTCATGGGCTTAGTTTTGTGGGGAACACAAGTCTTAGGACACATCTAGGAATAAGGCCATGCCCTTGGGAATTGTATCTAACTTTGAGAAGCAGGAGGAGAAAAGTTGTTTCTTGCCTGAAGAGAAGTCTCAGTAGTGCTATTTGGCTGCCGTCCACGATATCCCCAGTAAAGTTATGCAGGTGCTGTTCTAGAGTGAGTAGCTGCAGTGCTGGTACAGTTTAATGTAGTCGCAGGATTTCTTTGCCATACTTTCAAGCACTTCTCTTAGATAACATTTGGCTGCAGTTTCTGGAGCAGGTGGCACTTCAGAGTTGAAAATACCTTGAGGCAAGTGAACATCCGTCTGCTTACAGTCTGGCTTGTTTAAAAAGAATGTTAAACTAGCAGGTGTCCACCCCCAGTGCATTCTGCCCACAAACCAAAAAGATATATTTGCTTTCCTTGGGGAATATATTTCAGGTTTTGAGGGATAGAGAAACAGGAAAGTTCCTGAAATACTAGTCCTGTTAGTAACATAGCACGTGCAAGTGGATATGCTGTTCCGAATTCCACCATTTTACTGCAAAAACGACATTTGTCCGAGTACCATGGGATTCCCCCCTCCCCCACCCCCCGCCCCCGGAGAACATCGTTAGAAATCTCTGTAGATGTTCATTGTGCTTCGAGTGCTGACAGATTAAAGCACAGAAATCAGTGTCAACGCTGGCAAGATTCTGCTGTATGTTAAAGCTATATTCTGAATCAGGTAATTCACTCCTGTTTTCACAACACTGCTAATATAAATAACAAAATAACAAAATAGCCAATAATATTTTGTTTAGGAATCATTGAGGATAAAGAGAAACCATCCATAAATATCTCTAGTTCTAATTACAAGTAACAGATTCAATTAGGCACATCTCTAAAAACCTTACATAAAATGTTCCAGGAAAATACAATGTAGTGTATGAAAAGAATGGTCCTTCATTTTCCCACTATATTTTCATGTTTATTAATCAAACTCATCAATTAGAGATGATGATAAAATGCAGAGAAGAAATAGATTAAACTCAAAATGGCTTTTGGCACCATCACTTGTTTTTTGGAGCCAAAGTTCAGAGAACTACTTAAGCTTTCACTTGAACTTTCAGACCAGATTAATAAGCTCAGATAAAATGCATTCCCACCGACGTATGACACTAAGCCATGAAAGAACTATTTAATGTGCCATTTATTAATAAATTTCAAAAATATTCTTATCAAAATCAGTGATAAGTTTTATTAAAAATTTTTAGCAGAGGATTTCATAGCAGAGGATGTCATAATGTAAGCCCATTATTTCTAAGGAAATAAGTGGAAATAAATAATATAAATGCTTTAATAATCTATTTCATTTGAAGGTTTTAATGTTTGTCTTAACCTATTTATATAATTTAAATGTTTTCAAGCTTTAAGCTACTATTTGAAAGCATGTTTTACTAAAAGCAAACTAATTAAAATGACTCTTTGTCATTAATACATGTCATTAAGTGAGTGTAGCAAGGGAGTGAGAGGAGTGAGAGTCAGTTGGGATATTTTATTTCATGTTGGTATAATTCATGAAGAGGGAATTAATTTAACTGTAGTTAACTTAAAACCATTTCTGACATTAAAAATTCAACAAATATTTATTGATCATCTACTATATGTACAGGAATGTCCTAATGATTGTCTAGCTAAATCAATAAGGCAGTATATGACTTTAAGAAAATCCAAATTGCTAAACCTGTGGTTGTAAATTGGGTGTTATTATTCATAATTCAAAGGAATCTGTGCTTAGCAAAGCAATTCTTTTAAATGCCATCTCTAATGCATTTACTGCTTTACAAATCATAGTTACTTTTCTAAAAGATTTGATGGATAGACACATTTTAACTTAAAGTCAATGCCCATTCTTTTTAAGTATCTAATGTGCATGAATTTTTTAAAAAATAGCAAAGAATAGAATGCTGTTAGAGAAAAAGTAAAATATTAAACCTGCCACCATTGCACATCCAAGAGTGGGACTTTTGTATTTTTTGAGAATGAAAATCTCTATTATATTTCCTCTGAATCTCCAATCTTTTCAGAATGATATGATAATACTATCTGAGGATGTTTTTCTTGCTGACTTATATTCCTGTTTTAAAGAGGCCGATTGACTCTTCCATAATTTTAAACATATGCCAAGAAAAGTACATCTAGTGTTTAATTCTATCACAGATATGCCTAAGTGAATTTTTGTTCCTATTTGAAATTGAATTGCTCTTGGTTTATGGACATATATTTGTGTTTAACAACTCCTTTGCCACCAAAAGGTAAGGACTATATCCCCAACACACACTCCATTTTTAATATTTTTTTTCTCTCTCTTTATTGGGTACCCTCATTAGTGTCCTAGGCCTGCTGTAAAAAATTATTATAAGCTAGGTGACTTGAAACAATGGAAATTTATCTTCAGAGTTCTAGAAACTACAAGTCTAAAATCAAGATGTCAGCAAGGCCATGCTCCCTCTGAAAGCACTAGGGAATAATATTTCCTTGACTCTGGTGGTTACCAGCTATCTTTGGCATTCCTTGGTTTATAAAGGCATCACTCCAACCTCTGCCTCCATTGTCTCTTTACCTTTTCACTGTTATCTCTATTATCTCTGTGTCACTGTCTCTCTTACAAGGATATCAGTGATTGGATTTAGGACCTGCCTTAATCCAGGATGATCTCACTTTACCTTTTTAAAATTTTAATTCCATCTGCAAAGACTGTTTCCAAATTAGGTTACATTCACAATTAAGGGGATTAGGACTTAAACATACATTTTTGTGGAGACACAGTTCAACCCCCAGTAGTGCCGCATACTTGATTTTTAGGTTAGTCAGTGTATTGTAAACAGGTAATACTGGCATCTAGAGTGGAAATGTGTTTTCCCTTTGTAGGACTTTCCCACACATCACAGGAGTGTGACCATTCCTGGCTCTCCCACTAATTGTCCAGAGCTCTCTCCCACCAAATCAATAAAGACCACCCTTTCCCATCACACCCCACATACTTTCCAGATTTTGATCCCATTTAAGACCCTTGGAGTGAGCCATCTTCTTTGCTAGAGGACTCATATCTGCTCTGCCTAAAAGTCGCTGACAACAGGTGTTCTAACTCAGGTAACAGTCCTTAGGACACTGGTCCTAGTATTCCAGTGGCTTCAGAAAATTGCAGGCTCACACAGCTGAAGCCAGACTGATACTCTGAGCAGCACTTGTCAGACAACTGGAGGCACTGATGAGAATGTAACATAAATACTCTTTAAACTTGTTATTAGGTATCACTATGAAACCTAGAACTGACCTCATTTGCTAGGGTCTATTCACGATAACTCTCTACCTTGCTTTTCATCTATGAGTTAAAGTGGAAATTACTATTCCTTTCAGGGAAAACCTTACCCCAATCCAGAGTGGGATGACATTATTTTATGTCTCCAGTGAAAAAACTCATAAAAAATATAAAATGCTAAAATTAATATATTGTTTGCTGCTTCTCAAACACTTCCATTACAGAGGTTATCCTTTACCTCATGCTGATATAATTAAAAAGCTCACTTTGGTTTTCCCAGAAAAAAGCAAAAATCTTAGTGATATATATGCTCAAGTCTCTCTTTAACATAACAAACCCAAAACAAACAAACAGACAAAAACCCAAGAACAATAATGACAAAAACAAACTAACTAAAATTTCCAGCTTTGGAAAGTCAACTTTTTCAAGATTCTACTGATGCCATTTTGGCATAAAAAGTCACAGTGACAAATATCCCAGTCCAACTTGTTATGAGACTCAACTTTGTTTAAAAATACAAATCTCTTTATGAGTACACTAACTCATGATATACCAATAAACTGCAAATTCAGTGAATTAAGTGTGACTCTCCTGAATGAGCAGTTTATCATAAAGGAATATGTGCTTCTGTACTTGAAGATTAGGGGAAATAGAATAAAGGATATTTTCATTATTCTTTTCTTTCTTTAAAAACAAGCAAACAAAAAAGAAGCCTGTGCCAGAATATTTTCTCATACCATTTGAAATTACAAGGAAGTGAAACACTTCCTCCAAAAGAAGAATCTATTCTTGTTAATGGAATCACTTCAAGACCTGATTTTAATGCTCAGTGGATTTGAAAACTTTCAGATATGATAAAATTATGTTACATTATTTTATAGTCAGTAGATGATAACATGGCATTACACAAATGTTTGCACATAGAAAAATAGGGCTACATCGTAAAAGGGCAGTCATCAGTACCGCTGATTGATAGTCTGTGTGGTGCTTTTGTACACAAGAGTTATATTCGCTCTCAAGCATTGTACTTGGCTCTACCAACTGGGAAACTGACAGCTTGACAGAATTTGAGTAGAATGAGAGCCACCTAACAGTGAGAGAAAAAATTCCACAGAAAATCTGGGATTAAGGAGAGAAAAATCACAGACTAAATCTGTTTAGAAAGAGTAATTTGAAATATGACACTAAAGTAGGTACAGTTCCTCAGCTTTACCCATCCTTCACTACAACTTTCTCACACTCTTACCTACTTTTCTGTGTACTTTCTAGTTTCCTTTTCTCTGCCATTGCTTTTCATATTCTTTCTTGTATATGTTTCCCCAATAAAAACCTGCTCCTGCCTCCTCAATCCCCAGGGATGACAACTATAAATCTTACACTACCAATTCAGATGTGCAACAAATGTACTTTATTGAAATTTCTCATTTTGAGTCTCCATTCAACTTGCTTGGCAATAAACCCAGTTTTCCTTGTGACTTGCCCCAACTCTAAGGTGGAGTCACTAATCCAGAGTAGAATGTAGTATGCAGATTTAGGACACTGGTCTGCAGAGCTTGTTAATAAAGAGATATCCATATACCTGGTCAGCATGATGCCCTCAGGTCTAGTGGCTCTCTGTGTCTCTTTTGCAAAGTAGGGGCTTTGACTCTGTGCCTACCTGAAGTCCAATATTCGAAGGTACATCATGTGACTGGACTGAGGTTGAGATATTCACTTCCCAGAGTGCTTAAGAGAAAATACATTGCAATAAAAAAAATTTAGTGAAGGAGGTCAGACATTCATTCTAACCTTGCCTGAGTTGGATTCTTACAAAAAACAAAAATGTATTTAAGAAATGTTGGATGGTGGTCATGGAGGTTGCGGTACAAGAAGGAACTTGAAAGAGTAATAAATAAGAAACAACATTAGAAAAACTATAGGGAGAGAGAAAATATGGAGAAAGTCCCAAATTTCTCATCAAAATCTGATTTAAGAAGGGAGCGGAGAGGATCACAAACTATGCTTTGGCTCAGTGGTAAGTCAGGGAGAAGAGTGGGGAAAGAGTGATGGCTTACAATGGGGCATCATTTAAGTACTTAAAAAGGAAACCAGGGATACAGACGTATTACCCATACAGAGGGAAAAAGCTGAGCTCTTTTCCATTAAACCATGCCTTCCTGGAAGACTTGCACATGGGGGCTAGAGGAGAAATGGAGAATGGAGAAAAAAGGCAGAGATCCAAGATTATGAAATCAGCAGCAAGTTGAAGATGAGGAGTATTTTTTCAGAGTTGGGACATTGTGCCCTGCTATTCCTTGCTTTTAGGAAGCTGATTGTAGATATATTCCCTTTAGTTACACATAGACAACTGCATCTTTTTATCTTTTCTTGTTCTGTCTCTCCAATCTAGGGAAATATTTTTCCTGTTGGAAATAAAACATTCTCCTTTCATGTTTGTGAACAACATCCCTGATCCTCTCAATCAGGGGGCTTATAGTGGCTATCTGCTTCAACACAGAAAGGAGAAAACTAATAATTATTAATGTATCAAAATATTAGCCAAGCCACACAAATACATAGCCACTCATGAATAAATTGATGATTAGAAAACTTGATGGAGACTTAAGAGAAAAAAAATAGTATATTAAAAAAGAAAACAGTGGTTATATTATAGAAAACAGTGGTGATTATGAAAAAAGTAATGAAGATAATAGATTTAATGAGAATAAGATTCTGATTATTGTTTTAGAATTTCATATAATTATGTTAAATGAGAAAAAATGAACCAAAGAGGTAGATTAAAAAGACCCAGAGAAGTATTCTAAATATAAATAAAATTTTTGATGAATTAGGTCTATTTATCTAATGCTCAAATTGGAGAATGAAAATAGGGAAACAGGCTACCTTATTTTATGGTGAGAACATGTAATAGGGAATAAAATGGAGATGAATTTAAATTTTCCGTCAACTAATTATCCACTCTGTGGCCTTGTTCAAATTAATTACTTTGAATCCCAGTTTCTAATCTGTAAAATACTCCCTCTTCACAAAATTACTGTGAGGACTCATGATCATCACGTAACTGGAATCAACCTAGCACATAGTAGGTGTTCAGGAAAATTTGATTACCTTTTCTTATTTGTCTCTTTAGGGAGCACAGGTATACATACAAATTGCTGTCACAAATGTTTCAGGGAATTGGACAAAATACTTAATATTATCTCTGATTCCCCTTTGCATGGCTCCCAGAAACTTAGTTACAAAGTCAGTCATGCACATATTCATGTCAATAAAGGATTTTATAGGACAACGGGTTTCCAAGACTGAAATCATAAGAACTTCCATAAATCAGGTTAAAAAAGAAAATGAGTTTTGCAATTATCATTACTTATTTGTCATGGGTGTGTTTTTTATTTGTCAGTCACCATTAGACTGCAATGTTTTGTGGACATAGTTGTATCTCACCCATCTTTGCTTGTTTTGCTATGTCTAAATCTATGGCTGTTACATATTAAAATTAGATATGGATTGATTAATAAACATTCTGTGCATATTGGTATAATTATATTAATAAATCATTAACTTTCGCTCATGGTATCTAGTTCATATTCTGCTGTACTTTAAGAAGGGAGAAAAAAATGAAGCCAAATGGTTAATTCCCTTAAAACCTAGTATGAGATGCCAAAAATAAATCTAATAAGTGTAAGTATATTCTTTAGTCCAACTACAGGCCAAGTACTGTGCTATCTGTTTTACATGAGTTAAAGGTCTTAATCCTCACAAAAACATAATGAAGTTAGGCACTATTGTAACACATATTTTACAGATGAGTAAACTAAAGCTTGGAAAGATTGAATAGCCAGTCCAAAGTCATATAACTCATGTACAATGAACTCTGGAGCTAAGTCTGCATAGATGTACATAATTACCTGAATTCATGAAACTACCATAGTCTACTACTTCAGAAGTCAAAGCTAAAGTCAGAAAGCCAAATAATTTATATAGTAAGATAAAATAACTAAATATGTGTATTTCTATTTGTTCTCCTGCTTCCAAAGATGATACTTTTATTTTAAAACTGACTCAAGTTTTATTGGGAGAATAATTTTCTATTGATAGATAAAATATAAATGGGATTAACAAATGGAAAAAATCACAAAAACAGTATACACAATATAAAAATTCTTACAAAAAGCAAAAAGTAGGTGGAAAATTGTGAAAATCAGGTGTAGAGGTTTCTTTACATTTTTAAAGGTGTCTCTATGCATATTCATAAGTTAAACAGTATCCCTACATTTCTAAATTAACGAAAGCTTCCATTAAAGTAATTAAGAGTTGATTATATAGCTTTTGATTAAAGAAGATATATGTTTCTGGTTTACAGGATTTTTAAATTTTTCATAAGCTGATTTTTTTTTTATAATACTCATTCAGCATCAAAAAGCAGCTAATGTTAGAAAATCATTTCCTCCTATGGAGAGTAGTTAATTATCGTGGCTACCATAATAAAGAAAAACTGTTAAATGAATGTGAGAAAGATTCTCTTGTACATTTTTATTTTGTTTCTATTTTAATATTTTGTTTCTACTTTAAACCTACCAATTCACCAACTATATTCCCTTTAGTGACTACATATTTGTAATTAAAAAAATTATCCCCAAGAGGCATGTTGAATCTTTCATACCACATGAAACAAGGTTTCATGCCTTGTGTATAATTTTTACACATATGGATCTTAAAATTAGTGATTGAAATTATGTTTATAAAATACCTCCTTTTGATTCTCAGACCAAACTGAAAATTAATCTCCTAATGTTTTACAGTTGTATTATCTATACATTTTCCCCCACAAGGGAATGGAGGAGTTCTAGAAGTGTTCATTTTTAAACTTACTCTTTCCCATCAGGATAAATAATGACAATTCCATAGTGGATTCCTAAGTAATAATATCAGTGTTTCCATTCTGTTATCAAATGTCAGAAAAAAATGTTTTGGGGAAATAAAAAGATTTTCTAATTATATTTTAAGACTCTCTAATGATACAACCAGCCTTTTCTTAAAGGGCACAAATCAGTCTAAATGTTCCCCATTGCCCTATTATCATATTTTCTGTTTTTTTTTTTTTAACAGCTTGACAATAAATATTTACTTCTTTTTCAATGCAAACATTGAGTTGGATTGCTCAAGTCAGTCAAGAACTGATGACTGAGGTCAGTGAATTTTAATTTTTCTCCCAGTGGATTCTGATATGGGGAATGAATTAAAGACAATTCTCAAGTTGCTGCTTTCATACCAAGAGCAATGAAATTTTTGAAGGCAGTACAGAGATAAATATACAATAGTACACTTTTGTAGTGTGAGAAGATAAAAGGGCTCTACAAGAGAAGCAATGATTTTAACACTTGTCTTAAGGCATTGTAGAAGCAATTGGAGTTAATAAGTTTCTGTAGCCACTGTTGGAAAAAAAATTTTCACTAACATTCCTCACTTCCTTAGGTGCTAAAAGAAAAAGAATAGTGTATAAGTCTGTTGTATTTAATCACATTCAGAATTAGATGAAGTAGTTTATTTATAGTCTACCTTCTCTCCATTTGAACCCTTAAACCTCCATCTTCTGTGGAATAAAAGGAAGGATTCACATTAAATAGAGTGAAATAATAGGATAGATTGTGATTTTTTTATCTTCTTGGAGTTGTATTTTAATGTTTAGCACAATTTTTCATTAATCTCACCACTGCTTTTGTATAAGCTTGTTATTCTAGGCCTGCTGCTATGATATTAAGGAACTTGCGCAACCAGTTTATTAAATCAATTTGTACTTAGTTTCATGGAAAACTATATGAAAATGAGGTGAAGTTGTAAAACGTTATCTGTTTTTTGCACATAATCACTTTGTCTGGTAAAGTCCCTTGCTTACCTGGGAAAACTTACCAAATTCATTATAAGCAGGAGAAGATGACTTTCACATTAGAATCTGTTATGTATAGATTTTTTTTATTTATTTATCCCATTCCCTCCCCCCTTTGCGGCTTGCTTGGTGTCTGCTCCTGTGTCCATTTGTTGAATATTCTTCTGTGTCTGCTTGTCTCCCTTTGTTGCATCATCTTGCTGCACCAGCTCTCTGGGGTGTGGGTGCTGTCAGCTCCCGCAGGCATGGGCATTAAGCTCTCCCTGGGTGCAGCCAGCTTGCCTTCACAAGGAGGCCCTACAAGGAGGCCCTGCGACGTGAACCCAGGGCCTCCCATATGGTAGATGGGAGCCCAGTCGATTAGGCCACAGCCGCTTCCCTGTATAGATGTTTCTTAATTTGGGGTAAAGGAGTGGTTTAAACTAAAAAAAAGCTGGAAATTTCTGCTTAGCTATGACATTTATTAAATTAAATTTAAAGGTAGCGCAGCAGGCCAGATGGTGTTAAAGGAAAGAGCAATGCTCTGGGAATCAAGAGGGTTGGCTCATGGCCTCAGCTCTGCCACTGTCCAGGGCCAGGGCACTGGGAATCTCATCTAACTTTTTTTAAAGGAAGGAGGCTGCAATCTCTAATTCTTAACTTCTAGCTCTAAAGTACCATAATAATGCTCTCCTTGGCAAATAAATCTTCAGATACTCTTGAATTCTGTACAGCACTTTCTTTAAATTTTGCTAAAATTTCATACTTACAAATAAACTTTCTTAAGCTATTTTGATATATCCTAAGACACCATCTTACATACTTTAAATGCTATATTATCATCTAATTCCAGAAGCATTAATCAGTTTGCATATGTCATGTTTGCCCATGTAATGCTATGCTCTGAAGGTTCTCAAAATCCTCAAAACAAAATGTGAAAAATTACAACCTCAAGAAGGTATCATTGAGATGCTTCTAATTAATTTAGAAAGAAATATTAACACTTGAATTTGAAATATTCACTTAAAGATAGAATGAATACTCTGACTAATTCTAATAATGAGAAAATATTCTGAATCTATTTGCTACAAAATATTTGATATTTTTGATTTGTGATTATGTATGGGACAATGCCAGGTTACCTTAAAAATATTATTTGTAGTTATACTTTCAGTTATTTTAATAGTCTTTTCAGACAGGCTGACAATTATTTGCTTATAGATGGCATAATATTTTTCCTTAAAATATTGTTCTTTACTGATGATCTTTTTCCTTTCTTGAATTCCCTGATATGCCTTTAAAAAAATTAGAAATGCACTTTAGCAGACTAAACTACAGATTTCAAAAAAGAGGTGAAATAGTATAAGGGTTCAGCACAGTTATTTTCCTTGCTTTGAAGAAAAATGGCATATGTAGAATGACAGAGACAAATTATATGGATAAATTCTATCTACATAATTATTTAATAAACAAATTAAAATAACTCTAGAGATGGAAGTCTAGTTTTAGAGATGCAATGGATAAGAAGTTTTTAAAATCCAAGGCACAATGGATATGACATCTTTTTGACTAAAAAGTGCTAAAGTTAACTTTTCTTTGAAATGATACTAAAAACCCAGCCAAGGAAAACATATCAAACTTGGATTTAAATAGGTAAAATTGTTTAGCATATTTTAAAATTTAATGTAAAAAGTTTTTGAAAAAATATATTTATGCATCTAGCACACTTTTCCTAAATTAATTATTTTTTCCTGCTGTTCAGTAATTTTTTTTTGCCAGAGTAGGGCTTTGTTCTCCAGTAGTTAGATATACTGAAAAATATATAGGACTTACCATGAAGTTTCTAGAATATATTATTATATTTATAAGTCTGTATCTTATAATAAAATTTATAATATTCTGAATGTAAGTTATTTTCCTTCCTATGTTTTCACTGCAAAGCAGTTCTGCAATCAGTTGATTCATTATAACCTACTTTTAAGACATGAAATTATTTCTTACCCCAATGATATTCAGTCATGGCATTGTGTATAGACTCAACAAAAAGAGACATTTTCTTAACTGAAAAATTGGCTTCTCGAAGAAGCTGTATAAATCAAGCTTGAATCTCTTTCAATTCTAATTTTCTTGGCTTGTTATCTAGTAGCTGAATATCTCTTACTGACACCAAAGAGGAAACAGAACATGCACACAGACACAGATACACAGACACAAACATAGATGTACACACAAATATATGCAATGTTTATGTACATATATAAAGCAAAAGGAGGGAAGACCGGAAATCCTAATGATACTTCATTCACAATTGTATGTAAAAGAATTATCCAAAATTTAGAACTTCAAAGTAGTAAATTATTCTCTAATCTACTATTGCTCTAGGTCATTCAATTCTTCTTTTGTCAAAAACCTGATGAGTTTCTTATTCTAAATGCAAAGCTGTCTTCCTTAGTCATATTTTTATTTTAGTTTTCCATTCAAGGCAATGGAAGAAATCCATAACCTGTCATTTTAGAGGCATAATCCAATCCAGTTAAACCAAAACTTTATAATTCAAAAGAATTTTTCTTTCACTCTTAAACTCATTTCATATTTAGGATTGAGAACTGATATCTGAAATTTGGCCTGAATAACTTAAGCTAACATAGATAGTAAAGTCTATTGAACTTTTTCCTACATAATGAGGTATACATACCTATTAACAAAGAATTTTGGAGAAGTGAACAGTAAAGTTTTCACGTTTCATGTGCCTAGTTCACTGCGCCCTCAAATTGAAGAGTGCTCCAACACATCTCAGCTTTTTACTCAGCTAAGAATAGTACAGCAGGAAAAGTTACCTAGGAAATTTCAAATCTGCTGCTGAGAACAAACTCCCATTCATTTTTTCTGTAATTTTCATATAGTTTTACAAAGAGCTAGTCTTGTATTCTAGTGTTACCTTTCTGAAATGTTTAGCTCTTTATTTCCTTAAATGGATCAGCTTAAACTTACCTTTACATTCTTTGTATTCCCTTCTACTGAATACAATATCAATAGAAAAGTTGTGATCTAATAATTTTTTTCTCTTCAAAAAAATAACATTATATCCTCCTTATTTTAAGCAAAATCATATTCTCTAAATTATATGTAGGCACTCAGAGTTATCTGGAATATCTTGTGTATCTTCAATTTGTTTTTCATTAAATATTTTCCAAAAATCCTTTACTCTCCACAGCCCCTCCTAATAAAAGTATCTTATTGTCTCAGCTATGAAAGCAACATTTATTCTATTAAGGTATTTCAAGACCTTTAATATGAACTTACACAAATTTCCTCCTTCTTGGCTATGAAATATATACCATTAACTTCCCTCCTTGTTTTTCCTATTTGTGCACTTAATTCAATTCCACTTCTTCTATAATTGCTTGTATATCTATTTCTTTCTCCATGCTCAGAAATATCTTCAAGTTTTCCACATTCTAAGGAAAATACAGCAAACCCTTCTGTCTGCTAAATAGTTTTATTTTTATGTTTTTTTTCTTTCACTTTAAAACTTCCTTGATAAAATAATCTATATCTTTTTTCATCACTCACTTCTACTGTAGTCAGACTCTTGCCTCTTACTTCTACTGAATTTTTTTGTTATATATTGGTAATGTCTTCATAATCACCATACATCCTTTGTCCTCTTCCAGCAATCATCTCCTCAGTATTCAACATTGGTTGTCACTTTCTTCTGTAAAAACTGTCTTCTTCATTTACTTCTGTGGCTTTTTTGTAAGATAATACTCTTCAGGACTATCTAAGATATGTTACAGTAACAGAGATCACCAAATCCCATTGGTTTAACAAACCAAATATGTGTTTTTCACTCATCTTATACTTAGGTTGGCAGAAATCTGCTACACTTAGTCACAGATCTAACCAGGCTGAGTGAAGCTTCATAGTTTTTAGTTACACAGTCTGGAACACATTGTTGGGTCAGGGGAAGGCACACTGAAGGATGATTGCCAGCTTTGTTACGGTTTCAGCCCAGGAAAATTGCATGCCACTTCTTCCATTGCACATTGTCCAGAATTAGTCACATGACCATACCTAGCTGCAAGGAGACTGAGAAGTATGGGGTGGGGTAGATGGAATGTTTGGTGTGTATGCCTGTTGTCGTCACAACAGTCGTCTTCAATATCTTTCACTATGGTTACTTTTCCTTTAACTACTCCTTCTGTGTAGGCCTTTGAGGTTTTCCCTTTGACTCCAATTCTGTAGTTTTCCTTAATAATCTCAATAATTCAACTATATCCATCTCTGTGAAGTGGACTTCTGTATATTTATACCCAACTTTACCTCTTTCTCCAATGTTGGTTTGAATTTTATCACTTCCTCCTGGGTATTTTCAACTTCTCCATTTCCAATAGTGATTAATAAATAAACTATTTTTTCTACACATTCATTCTTTAAATACAAAAGAATTACTTGAATATGATTTCTCACTTGTTTATTTATATTGTCTGTAATAAACGTCCAGTTTACCCCCCTTTTGCAATTCTGATGTCCCCACTCTAATACAAGGCCTTGTTACTACTCTGTTGAACTAATGAAGTGACCCCAAATCTGCTCTCAATGCTTTAAATCTCTCCTGACATCTTATTGTCTTACAAATTAATAGCAATTCAAGCTTCCAAAACTGCACCTGAAATTCCTAGTTGGCTGGTTTTGAATTGGAAGTCAAAGTTTAAGTTTCAGTACTATTATATTATGAAGTGACAAGAATGTACAGTTTACTCATTCTCTATACCTATATGTTTCTAAGTTAATTGCTGGATTGAACATGAAAAATAAAACCTTTTTGGTGTATTGATACAGGCAACTGTTAAATTTCATACCGTTGCAGCTTCAAATTCTATTTGTTAAGTGTAAGCCATAAATTGAATAAACAAACAAAAAACAAAACAAAAACTAAGATAGGCTTAATTGATACTACCAACTCATAAGGATATAGTAGGAATTCAAATTGATAAAAATAGTTTTTGGCTCAAAAGTTAAATTTGTCATCTGGAAGGACTATTTACTCATTCATATAATCAAGAATTTTATCTCAGGAGCAGGGACTATGCTCTAAGAATCCTCAAATATGATAAGTGGGGTTTTTGCAATTCAGTTTATTATGTCCCAAATGCTTTTCTTTGGCTATTTGTATCATAAGATGAAGTAAATAAAATTGAGACAAAAAGGTTCTCTGTCAATTCTCTTTATGACACTAGGGTGCTTTGCTGTGATGCTTATCTTCCTTGAAGGCATCATATATCTGGGTAGGTAATTATCTTTTAAGCAGAGAAACTAGCCCTCTGAATTTTTAAGACTTCTTCAATAGTCTGCTTTAAGTCCTTTGGAAATACTGGCATACAATGAACATGCATCTTACTGAGTAATAAGAATAAATTAAATAATGGGTCAGTGGGAAATAAATGTTATGTATTTAAAAACACATTTCCCTTATTTGTACAAAAAGGTGGGATGATGAAGATCAAATATACATCCATAGAGTAGCTGTAAAATTTAAAAATATAAGCCATAATGTTAATTGTCATCAATAAAACTGCCTAACATGTATATTTTATTTAGGTTAACCAATTTTTAATGACATTTGTGAAATATTTTTATCCTGACTAAAATATCTATAATTCATATCTATATTCATGTTCACATTTACATTAAACATTTTTTAAAAAATACTGAGAAGTAGGTGCTTGGATAATTTCTGCAGGCCCAAATGTGGGGAAAAAAAAACAATGTGATTTCCAAGCTTGAAGATTTTATGTTCTCCTGAAATGTGGAGAGGAAAAAGATAAGGGAGACTATAAAGTTATTAGACAATGACAGGGGTGAACATAGGAGCCAGGCTTGCTACTATTTTCTAGAAGAGATAATCAGAAATGTTCCCTGATAAGCAAATTCTAAAGTAAGTTTTAATGGGTAAGACATTAGTTGTAAAAAAAAGTGTAGAAGGGTAACATTTCATGATAACTTACAAAATTCCATGGGACGGAGTGTAAACTATAATGTAAACTATAGTCCATAGTTAGTAGCAGTGCTTCGATATGGGTTCATCAATTTTAACAAATGTACCACACTAATGAAGGATGTCGTTGATGTGGGAAAGTGTGGGAGGGGGAGGAAGTGGGACATATGGGAATCCCCTATATTTTTATGTGACATTTATGCAATCTAAAGTTTCTTTAAAATAAATTTTAGAAAGGCAAAAAAAAAGTTAATCTCTGAAAGTAGATATGTAATAGATGCTTTATAATTATGTATTATGGAATATAATAAAAATATACCCATATCTGCTTATTTTTATGTAAAAAGAGTATTGGAAGGATAAATAAGAAATTAATGATATGGTTTCCTAAAGGAAGGAATGGAAAGAAAAGTAACATTCCTTAAATTTGCCTTTCTATACAGTGCTGATGTTGGAAGCAAGTTTATGCTTCCTATGCACTTATTTATATGTATATTTACATTTATACGTTCATACATGCTTGTGTGCATAAATACATACTGTATTAGTCAGCCAAAGGAGTGCTGACACAACATACCTGAAATCTGTTGGCTTTTATAAAGGGTATATATTTGGGATAGAAGCTTACAGCTACCATAAAGATTCCAATGCAAGGTACAATAACAGGTACTTTCTCACCAAGAGTCTGTTGCCACGTGTTGGAGCAAGATAACTGCTGACATCTGTGAGGGCCCAGCTTTTCTCTTCCTCTTAAGGCCCCATGGTCCCAGTTTCTTCCATTATCAGCTGTAGGTTAGGATAAGTCTATTCTCTCTCCCATGGCTCATTTCTTTCCGGACTCAACTGCTCTTTTCTTTCCACAATTTCAGCTGTAAACTATCAGGCTAATGGCTCATCTCTCTTCCCAGGGCCTCTGCTGTGTGTGATGGAGCCTTCTTTCTTTCCTCACATATCTGCTTCTCTGTGTATTTACTTCCTGGGACTCCAGCATTAAAACTTCAAACACTGCCGTTTTCCATGTTTTTTCTCTTGAGTCCCCGCTTCCTTAGTAGGTCCTACTGACATGGACCAGTCAAAGCCCTAGTCATAATTTAATTATACCCAGAGGAACAGATCAATTTACAAACATAATCCAATAACTATTTTTGGAATTCACAATGTCAAACTGCTACACAAACATATATAATAAAATAATCATTGATGGGGGGACGGGGGAATATTAAATGGAAATCAAATGAAACAAACTATTTTCCAAATAAAAAAAGATTCATTCTGGAGAGTTCAAGAAATTCAGTAAGGCAGGAGCATGCACTGTTGGCAAGGGAAAGACTAGAGATAACTCTTTAGTGTATGTATAGTAAGGACCACACCTTGCAGATCCATGTGTTGTTGTTCTAAAATCAGATATGTATTTTAGAAAGATGTTCTGGCTGTAGTGGGGAGAATAGATTGGATGTGGGAAAAATAAAATTTATTTTCTTTGGCCATTATCATAAAAGTAAAAAGAAAATAGAGGCTTTCAGTTTAAGTTGCTTATATGCATTTAGAATAAAATGTCTTATAACAAACTATTTAACCATTTAAACTCTTCCTTGTATAAATTGAAGCCTGCCTCCATTCCTTTTAAAAAATATAATAAGTGATACAGTGGCACAGCAATAGCTTCTGGCCCATAGGTTATTCTCTGATAAATTCAGAATTTATGGCATAAAACAACTATTATATTATAATTCTGAAATTTCAAAGTACAAAATCAGTCTCATTGGGCTAAAATCAAGAGTTTAAGAGGGCTGTATTACTTCAGAAGGCTCTATGGGAGAATTTGTTACTTGTGTTTTCTATTCTCTAAAGGCTGTCCACATCCTTTGGCTTGTGGTGCTGTTCCTAACAATCACATCACTGGGATCTCTACATCCATGTCACTTCTCTTCCTCTGACTTCTCTAACTCTGACCCTCCTGCCTCTCATCCTATATGAACCCATTATGATTGGGTCCACTGGGATAACAAGGATAATCTCATCTCAGTATCCTTAGCTTAATCACATCTGCAAAGACCCTTTTACCATAAAGGTAACCTATTCACAGGTTCTGGTGATTAGAATGTGAGTATCTTTGTGGGGGAGAAGGCATTATTCAGCCCACTAAAGGGGGTAAAAACAAATTCTGTAAGTATTCTATACTCAACATTCTGTGTTCAAATCTGAAATATTAAAAAAAAAGATGCATATAAATGTACTTGACACAAAAAGGGGAAAAAAAAGGAGAGAGAAAGAAGAGCCCCAAAATGCTAATCCTTGAATCATGGTCAAAAATCTCGATATTTTTAGTCCTATGCCAAAAAGATGTTTTAACTTGAAATCATTCACTTTTTTTTTAATGATCCCTGATCTTTTTTTTTTTTAACCCACAATTTCACACTTACATCACCATTCCCTGTTTTCTTGTCATCTGCCTAATCCAGAGAGGTCTAATTTACTTAAAAATGTTTACTAAGAGCTTTCCCACTTCATTATCATTCCTCCTCAACATCCACATCCCAACCCAGGCTGGTTTAGAAACTGGCTCTCAAGGCGGGGAAGGGCTGGGAGTAGGATCAAGAGGAAGAGTATAACCTTAGAAGTAGAATTTAACCACTTCCTTTTGTCCCATTGCAGAAATCCAGCTTGAAGCAGGTCAAAGCTGAGGGAGGAGATGAATTATTCCTAAAGCGAGCCCAGAATCTTGAATCATATTTTGGCCTTGACATTCCTAGGGAATTGAAATGGTAACACAAAGACTGTCTGTTATTTAAGAATGAGCAGAGAATTCATGAAACATCCTGGATGTTTTAACTATGAGCAGAGGATTTTCTCACTGAATAAAACATTAAGAAATGATGGAATTCAGAACATAAAATTGTATTTTGATTACATCATTAACTTTTTAAAAATTAAATCATTAATTATGCTCTGTCTGCATACCCTATTAGGAAAGGTGGGTTGGACCCAAGGAGAAAGGAAGGCTGTATATTACATTTTAACTTTTTTCTTTGCTCCCTAGTTTTACTCAAAGGGCCTCAAGAAGGCATAATAAAAAATGAGCAACAAGCTCATGGTGTCTTAACACCTTACTGGCCAAAAGTCACGTATCAGTGAAGCTGATCAAACAATTTCATTTATTTTGTAGCAAATTTATAAGCCACGGTGGTGTACATTTAAAGAAAAGCTTTTAATATGAAGATAAAACATAAATAAAAGACAGAGATGTAAACAACAATGAGCATTGCACACAAAATAACAAAAAATTATGGCCATTACTTAAAGAATGGTTGATGATAGTATGTAATTTTTTTCTATCTATTGCCTTTGATTTGATTGAAAGTAATGATAATTTAGCTAAGAGCAGAATTTAGCTAAACTTTTGTTTCATATACCTAGTTTATTGCTGAAGTGGCTTGCCTGCTAAATATTTCTGGTATTCATTGAGAGACATCTGGAATAACTTGAGTTCCTATTTTATTTCTTCAGCAATAAAATGACCAATAATTAGAAAAATACTATATAAGTGCATATATATATTCAAAATCCTAAAATATGAGTATAAATATATGTATTATATAAATGCATATTAGTACTTAATGTTTGTTACATAAGATATACCATTTTAGTTTGCTTTGGAAATGTAGTTAGCAAAGACTCACTTTAAAAGCTTTTCAGATATACCTCAGCAGAAAATTATAAAGCCAGTATGCTTACAGACCTATCCAGTTTTAAATATCCTCCAAATGTGAATAGCACATTGAACTTAAATGTACCATTTTCTCCTATTTTATAGGTGCAAAGGAATACAGTTATAATATAAAATATGGTCTATCTCCAGGTTTCTTGTAAAATAGCAAGACTGAAATATTTATGCAAATTGGCACTTTTGTGAATTTAGCATGTTAAATTTGAAGGTCACATGCATAAAAACCATGGAGCTTTCTTACCATAAGCCTTCTGAATTTTTTAGAGCAAAATTGAATTGTCTATGGGGAGGATTGAAATACCAGCAATGTCATCTAACTCATCATATTACTTATACTAAAATTTTTCATAACATAAATGAAACTTTTTGTAAATATGCTTCTTTCTTGAATCTGTTGTAGGGTTCTTTGTAAGGAACATCTCATTAAGAATTGTCCAGAAAGTTAAATGTGTCTGTAGTCCTCTTAGTCTTTGTCCTGCTTGTCGTCTTAGTAATCAACTGCTACTGCTTATTAGAATCGCAGTGTCAACATAGCAGGTTAGGTGTGGGCCACAGGATTAGATAAGAAGAATGGATGGGAGGTTGGATGGATGCCTGGATGTTGTAACATATAAATATCTAACCAGGGAAGTGGATTTGGTTCAAAGGATAGAGCATCCACCTACCACATGGGAGGTCCAGTGTTCAAACCCAGGGTCTCCTGACCCATGTGATGAGCTGACTCATGTGCAGTGATGCACACAAGGAGTACCCTGCCATGCAGGGATGTCCCCCACATAGGGAAGCCTCACAAGCAAGAAGTGCTCCCTATAAGGAGAGCCACCCAGCATGAAAAAAGTGCAACCTTCCCAGGAATGGCACTGTATGCACGGAGAGCTGATGCAGCAAGATGATGCAACAAAAAGATACAGATTCCCTGTGCTGCCCAAGAATACATGTGGACACAGAAGAACACACAGCAAATGGACACAGAGAGCAGAAAACTGGTGGGGGTGGGGCGGGGAAGGGGAAAGAAATAAATGAAAAATAAATCTTAAAAAAAAACTAACCTGATTTGAAAATATAAATATAATATTGTTATGCCTCAATTAATAAATTTAAGTAAGAATGTAATGAAAAATTAACTTTTAAAAAAATGTAACCCTTACTATTTTGACATTTGGCATTTATTTTAATGAATTCCTGTTAAGAGCGCATTCAGCCTCCTTGCTAACATATGACCATAATGTCAGCAGTGTCAGTTCTTTACTGGATTTGAAACAAGCATTTTCTTGTTTCTGAAACAATCGAAAACAAAGCTCTCAATGATGTGGTTCATCATTAAGGATAAAGTACTTCTCTTTCTCTTTGAATCCTTTTTTTTTTAAATATATGTTCTCCATTTCTTAGGAGTTTCTGAAAATGAACAAATCTCTTCCAAATTGTCCTGAAAGCTTGGTAAATTCAGTATGCAAACGTTTATTTTCTTTATTTCAAACCTTTGCCCTGAAGTTGTATTTTGGTCTTAGTAATTGGGAATTTGAAGTGCCAAATTTAGTTGATAGAGCTATTATATTCAAAATTTACTGTTACCTAAAAAGCATTTCTTTGCTTTCTTCATGTTGAGTACTTTATGGTAAATGGTAATGTTGAGAGAACTTTTGTAACTGGATGATTGGTATCCTGTTAGATAATTCTTCAACATATTTTTATTAAGTAATATGTTTTAATTTGAGGGATCTTGGGTTTTTATTGTTGTTATTGTTGTTATTGTTGTTTTTGTTGAAACTCAACTACATGCATATCTTCTCCTGAATTTTTGCTCTTTCGTATGTTTTATAAGAGAGGTGAGAGAAAGCAGAGCCAAATTCATAAGAAGTGTTTGAGGATACACTATATATACATCTGCAAAACTTAAGTCTGAACTCATTTGTCCTCCACTGCTAAGTTTCATGGTATATGAACACACCATGTAATTTTTTAATTAAAAAACAGATAACTTAGAACTTTTTTAATGTGTATATGATGAAATTCATGACATACTACATCTACAAACTGAAACAATTCAATAAACAGAACTTAAATTATGGATACATGGTGCTGAAGAGGCTAGGTTCTAGAAAAGCACCAAAACCTTGAACTGTTTGATACATTGAACAAAGTTGTTTAACCAGATCTTGTTCTGTTTTTTTTTTTTTTTTTTTTATACAAGCTGAGATATATTGGGTTAATTGTTTTGGTAACTGTAATAATAAAACAAAGAGGATATACTGAAATAAGACAATTTTAAGTAAAGACAGGGACAGGATGTATGTGATTTCCTCAGCAGGGACTAGTTTTGAAAGTTTATGTTATATTTCTAAAACTTTCCTTATGTATGTTTTAAAATTAAGTATTGATTTGGTTTCTAGTTACGCTCTTAGGTCTCTGGTAATAGCCAACTTCCAAGTCTGTCTTTTTATTCTTCAGAAGTGGAGAATCAATCAGACAGAACTTGTAAGTATATTTTAGAGTTATTTTAGTCTTTATATTTTTGACATTTTTGTATTCAGAATCCAATTTCTTTGTTGACAATACCAAGACCCCTATTGCTATTTATTTTATATTTCAGTTTGTGTTCAGTGGCTAAATATAAGAACATTTGCCACTTTAGATCCTATTATATAAAATACTACATACAGACAGCCAAAGATACCTGAAATCTTCAAGTTTTATACACACTAAAAGTGTTTTTAATGTACTGATTGCAGAATAGAATACTAAATTTACATATATCATACTTAAAAGTAATATCTAAGACTTAGTTTTTCATCTATAAAAACATTAAGATGCCAGTACCCTATATTGGCCAGAACTGATTTGGTGAGAAAATCAAAGTTCTAATGTGTATGAAGGGGCAAATCAATACACCTTCATCAGACCTGTGAGAAGAAAAACTTTCTCAAAGTTTATTAATTACGACCAGCGTGAACAGTAAATCATTCACTGTGTACCTCTAAAGATGACACTAAAAAAATTGTGTGTATAAAAGTGTTTTATTCATTTTATAATGTTTTTATATCATCAACCTACGAAATCTGTCATCCAAAGGCTAAAATATCATCTGTCTACAAATATGCTACTCTATTTCCTTGAAATAATTCCCCTCTTTCAATTTCATTTTTAAGAAGATAAATCATAATTTTAACAAATTTCATAATTCATAAGCAGTGGGTAGGACATATTCTTATAAGCATCAGACCCATATTAAAATACACTAAAATATACAATGCATTTATGTTAGTTTAGAAAATAACTGTCCTTTAAAACAAAGTCATCTTCAATTTTAAGTATAACCAAGGATTTAAAAAATCTGTCAAAGTGAGAAATAAGAAGGAACAGAAAAATGCTATGAAAGTAAATTATTCAAAATTGCCCTAAACGCTTAGAAATTATTCTATGAAATTTTAAAACATCAAATTTAAAACAAAATTAAAAATACCCTCCCATGAATGTGAATTTTCTACTTCAAATTGAATTCTAATAAGAACAATCAATTATATGAATATAAAACGACTGAAATTAAGAATTATAAAACTTGAAAATCCCAATCTTGAACAGCCAATTTCAGTATTAAGCTCATTAGAAAGTTCAAGAGATTTTTATTTTATTTGGTTTTACTTTTGGTTTTGTTGTGTATTTTTTATAGAAAGGATCATTTCATCCATAGACATGGCAATTTAACACAGATGCAAGAGTGGAAGAAATTTTTCTAGCCCTAAAAATATGTTACAAATTAGATTGGTAGGAAAAAAAGAATTGAGTTGTCCTGTGTATAGAATTTTCTTTGCTGTTACCCTGAGCCATGACCAAATTAAGACTTCTAAAATAATTCTATTTACTTATAGTTTACCTGTTAGTATCAGATGTTGATGAGTGCAGGTGTCCCAAAAATTACAAGAAAAACTTGTTGATTAAACTTAGATGAGGTTATTAGGTTTAGTTTAGTAAGGGAGTGCATAACTTTGAAAGAGTCTTAGTAAATACTCCAAATAGAAGAGCAGGGTATTTAGGGGTTTTAGGGTTTGGGCTTGTGATTTTAAGGTTCATTTTGTAAAGTAGATAATTGATTGTGATTGGGAAGAATTCATGACGTAAAAGCTTTGGGTGGATGGACACAGGGTGGGAAGGGTTCTAAAATGATTCTTGATGAGTTATCTCTTTTATCTACTAGGAATAAGTACTTCCTTGAACCAGCATCTGCAAGTTCTTATCCTGGCCCCAGTATTTAGCAGAGGAACAGAAAAGTATGTTTAATGTAGGGATAGCAGAGAATGAGTGGTTCCAGTATTGTTTCCTATGGGAACATTGAATTAATGTCATTCTCAGGCACTCCTTTTCATCATTGCTCAGCGTAAGTTGGATGCTAGATCATCATTCTTATCTGGGGAACATGATCCCTCCATGTAGGCATAGCTGTTTATGTTACAGTATAGACAGAGCAGTCATTCCACAACATTTCTTGTTCTTTTTCTTGTTACAAGATTACTTATTGTACCAATTTATAAGACAGTGGCTGTGTAACAGAATTTAAAACTCTGAAATTCACAATTGTCCCTATAACCAGAGATTTAAAAACAGGAGTCAGAAATGTCACAAATTAAACCAAGAGAACAGATTCCATTCCCCATCCAAAGAACCCACAGAAACAGATATGGGGATATTAGCCAAAGTGCCTATATTTACTGTGGCAGGTTGAGATTACTTTATGAATCCCAAAAAGAGAACGATTGTTTTTGTAAACTAATCCATTTCTCTGGCTGTGAAACCCTTTGATTGCATTCAGTTTAGCTGAGGCATCTTTAATTAGATTATCTGTTAAGATTTGGGCTTTTGATTTGACTAGTCAGGCTGAGTCTCTGCCCCTTTGCTGGTTCTGATATAAACGGACACACACAGAGATAGATATAGGAAGATCCTGCCATATGACAGAAAGGAGAAGACTCAAACAGCTGAAACCCTGGGAAAAGATGAACCATTTTGCCTGATAGCTGAAATTAGGAAGAAAGTAGAAGGGCCAACACTGATATAGAAGGCCCGGAAAGAAACAAGCCCTTTGCCTGGATAGGGAGGACTACAGTATGACTTAAGAGGCTGGGCCCACAGAGCTCAAAAGGAAGAGGAACCCTGGAGCGGAAGGAGAGACCAGGCAGAGAGCATCCACCATCTTGCTTCAACATGTGGCAGCTGACTTTGATGAGAAAGTATCTCTTATGTTGCCTTGAGCTGGACTTTCCACAACTCTGAGACTGTAAGCTTTTACTAGAATTGGATACCTGTTATATTAATAACAACCAACAGATTTCGGGTAATTTGCATTGGTACCTCTTTGGCAGATTAATACATTTATGATTCTTGTGATCATTTCCAACATTGTCGTAAAGATCCCAGAGACCTTAGAGATTTTGGTGCAACATTCTTCCCCTGAGAATGAATCAACTTGTGAGGCCAATATTATTTATAATGTAGCATGTGCAATTTCATAAACCTCAGGTACTATCATGAAGGAGGGACTAGGGACCTAGGCCACAGAGAAAAATAATGAGGCACAACAGAAAAAGCCTGGTGATCTTTATTTTATTCTTTGACAATCTGCATTATTAAATAATCTGGATAATTTGGTGATAATAGTTAACATGTATCATACTTCATGTGTGTATGAGACATGTTGCTTCTTTTCATGTTAATTAATGCTCACAACAACCCTAAGACATAGGCATTGTTATAATTTTATCTTACTGAGGAATAGGGAGGTTTAGTAATTTTCCAGTATCTGTTAGCTTAGTATGTGGTGATTCTGAATTTCATATAGTCTCTGGAGTTATTTTACTTTTAACCATTACACAGTACCACCGCTCAAAAGTTGGGAATTCAAGAAAAAAATAAATATTAAAATTAAACTAATTTTATAAAATTTCATTTTGCTTGAACGTTTAGAAAAACAGTCTTAAACTATTAATCTAGTTATATGAACTTGGTAAAGATGTACTTAAAAGATATCTGAATTTTCTGTTTATAATGAATTACATTGTTAAAATTTGTGAACATGTAATTAATAGTTTTTTTTAGAGACTATATTTATGAGTTTCTGATCAATATACAAAGCTGTATTTTAATGTGGAATTATGTGTTAGACTACAGTTGTGAGAACTCCATTTAATGTGAAAATTAAACAAACTTAGACAACTTCACAGTTAACTTTTTAAAGAGTCAAGCTGAATTTCACTGAATTAGCTTATTAATTCAGTTGACTCAACAGAACCAATTATACATGTAGATAGAGCCTATATTTAGGTTTCTT
This sequence comes from Dasypus novemcinctus, assembly GCF_030445035.2. NCBI lineage: Eukaryota > Metazoa > Chordata > Mammalia > Cingulata > Dasypodidae > Dasypus > Dasypus novemcinctus. Next base: position 57,208,385 of record NC_080681.1, read on the forward strand.
CTGTAGTAAAATAATTTGAAGTAATCATTTGTCTTGCTTTTTTTCCCGTTAAAAATGTGTGTTTAACTAAGCTCAGGGGCCTGCATAAACCAAAGGGTAGAATAAGGGAGCATTTGCCCTTTAAAAAACATTTAAAGTAAAAGGAAGTTTAAGTTCACCTTGAAACATCAAACATCATTTCTAATTATTTGGGATTTTTTCAACTTTAATTGGAAAATTGATCATATAAGTCTTGTATTTGAAGTATAAAGAAATGTGGTCCACAGAGAGAAGAAAAGTCCTTACAAATTGGGTTTTAAGGCCTTGTGAAATTCTTAGTAAGATGCTTAGTCATACTTTAAGGATCATACACTTTGGATCAGAGCTTAGAATACAGAAAATATCAAACCAGTATTTTGTTTGTTAAAATTAAGTATGTTGGGGGAAGCATAGAAAAAAATGGAAGGGAGAAGTGGAAAGAACCTTCTCTCATGGCTAACTTAGAAAAGGAGAGCAGTGCCATTTCCATTACACTTAAGTAGGTATTTGTAACATGAGAAGGGCTTGGGTAAGGCTCTGTCAGAATGTCAGTGGTGTAGTGGTTTTGGAATCTTTGAAACCCCAAATATTACAACCTATGAAATGCATTTATAGGAAATACTTTAAATAATAGAGAATTATATAAAAGATCTAATAATTTATTTTAAGTTCTTAAAAAGAGAGAGGAGAAAGTAAGACATCTAGTAAAAGATGCCCTGACTGAGAAATTTAAATGGCATGCTGAACTTGACAATCACAAAAGAAAAGAACCTGATCTAAGCTGGGATTTTTATTATAAGGGGTAAGTAGGGGACAGGGGATTTGTTAATTAAAATAAAGCATTCCCAGGAAATATACCATGTTAATGAATAAGAAGAAAGAGTTCCTAGTTCTGCTTGATAGTAGTGTAATATTGCCTGAATAAATAGCAAATAGGTTTGTTGATAAACTAAAGTAAGATAGAACTGTACTCTTATTATATGAGGTGTTGGATAATTTTTAGATTTTCAAAGTGATATTTATGTTTGAGTGAAAAATAAACTTATGAAGTACAGTTGAACTAGTTCAAATGTATTTTAATCTAAATCACCACTAACCTATCTAGTCATCCAAAATGTGAATATTATGAAGATTTAGCTAGATAATATAAAAATGCAGGCTAGAAAAATGGGTGTATTGCTGCATTTCATTTTCATGTTTGAATGATAAAATTTCATTATTTTTAATTTGTAGGTTTTAGCTTTCAGCCATCTCTACTTGTAGAATAATTTCTTTTGTGTTTTTTTTTTTTGTGGTTTGGAAGAAGCTTGGAATTTTCTATATTAAAAAGGAAATGCACCACATGAAATTATGTGACATTCTTACATATCCTTTTGGGAGGTGTGATGCACTAGCCATTTACTTTTGTGACTGTGATATTTTTAGGACATATACATCAATATTTTGTTTTTCTCATCAATTTACTCATACTGCTTTTGGTCCAATCTATGTGACTGTAAATATTTATATTTCCTCTAAAATTTGGATCTTTCCTAACTTTGACTAAAATGAAAATTGTTATCTTTAAAAGTTACTATTGATTCAGTAGTGATTCCTACAGAGACATTACTATTGAATAATTGGGCACTATAATTTGTTAGGTTCTTTTTCTTTTAAAATGTTTAAACATACTTAGAAGAAAAAAAAATGACTTCAGTTCCTTTTTGTAAAAATCCTATTGTGATTTCTCAAAATGTAAAATTACTGAGAACATTAACTTCAATTAAGTGACTTGGAATGATTTTGAAACCATTCATGGCAACACATCTGTGATGAAAAGTAGGGAACACACCCTGGGTGAGAGGTACAAAATTCTGTTGAGTATTAGGAAGAACAGTTAGTTCCTCATTCATTAGTGAGATAGCTTGAATTCAACTAATAAGTATGTGTGTATATATATTTGTGTGCAAAGGGAGGGGATAGTTCAGAGACCCTTCTTTGGTTTTGCTAGCACAATAACAAAAACCACAAAAAGCCATCCAAGAAAAAGATGCTAAAATAAGCCGATGATTGAATACATGAAGATAAAAAAAGTGAAAGAATAATTATAGAGAACTTGATTGAGGACTGAAACAGAATTATTAAAAGCTCATAGGATAGGCAATTTGGAGTGTCTAGTTAGGAGGAAGCATCGAGTATGTTTAGGAAGGGGTTATGTTTCTTATACTAGACTGTTGAGTTATCTGGGTAACAGAGAGTGACTCAGAGATTGAGTGCCTTCACCAAATTCAATAGTTGTGTTTCTAAGAAACCCTGGGTTATTAAAGATTACTTTCAAAAGCAATAGTTTCAATGGGGAAAATGGGATTAGAAAAAGCCAAAAAATTTAAAATTTGCAATGGCAAAGGAATTTTTCAGCAGGAATTTCAGAAACAAGGTATTCTGTAGCTCCAAATGTAGAGGTAAAATATTTAAATATTACTGAAAAAAATCCATATATTGAATGGATCTTGCTTCTGCTCAAATATATTGGTTTTTCTTTCTGTCTCATTATGGTAGTAGCATTATGTCGGCACTTCTTTTCTTAAAATTCATATTACTGATAAACAACCCAACACCCTGACAAATAAATTGTGATGTCACACTAATAAATTTTGCTCGGGGCTTACATATGTTAGTTCTACATAAGGGTCACAGCATAACTTCATAATTAAAATTGAGTTCCATAATTAGTCTAGTTATTGCAAATTTACGTTGTGAAAACTTCCATGCATGTAAAGCATCATTAAATATTTTATTGAGATGAAAGAACATTACCTCTTTCTTACCTCAGAGCCATTGCACAAATTATTCCCTCTGCCTGGCAAACTTTTTCCCTCTCTTTTCCTAGCTAATGTCTATTAATCCTTGAGATTGTAAACTTTTTCTGCACACTTCCTCCACTAAACATGATTTAACTTTCCCTTGCTATATTCTCTTACAACATAGCTTTCTTATATTTCATAGTCCTTTCCATAATACACAATTATTGTGTGCTTATGTTTTGCTAGTTTTCCCTATTCAAGTGTAAGCACCTAGGATATCACATTGTCCAACACATACAATTTTAAATTATAAGGCCATATTTGGTCTTTATTTAAGTGAGCAGTGACATTCTTAGTTATTAAATAATAAGGAAAGGGGGATATGAGTAAAATTTTTATACCTTGAAACCTTATTATTTTTGACTTTTAAGCAACAAAATTTACCAAAATTTATTAGCTTGTACAACTCTTTAAAAATTAGAATGAATTGCATCTGTGATTTCCTCTTTGTTTTGAAGCTAGATATTCATGTTCCCAGAAATGCTAGAATGTATGCCAGTTGAACAGCATCTTGCTAATTATCTAACCTTTTTTTATTGCAAGGCAGTCATTAAGAAATCAGAACATGAAGTTGAGAATGTTTACTGACGAAATTTGATCTAACCAAGCTATGGTCTTAGTAAAATCCTTGATTTATAAGTAAAATAGCCTAAAGGAGCGTCACTCTTTCACAAACCTATTTCTAGGTAGAAAAACACATTGCTTACTTAATGCATTGTTACAATATTCTCATATCTCATTAGGTTTTGATATGTAAATATACTTTGCATTTGGAATAATAAATTCCTGTTATCAAAAAATAATTGCCACAAAATTTTCTTGCCTTTAGACATTTGTAAACTACTGACAGGTACTAATATGACTTGCAAATATTTTCTTTCCAAAACCTGTATAGACTTAGAAGCAACTTACAAGTTTATAAAGAAAAGAAATATAATGCGAAATTTTAGACTAGTATCCCCAAAGTGCTTTGCTCTTTGCTTTAACATATGAGCCTTTAATTTTTAAGAAACTTTTGTAGTCAGTACAAGGCTTTTAAAGTACCCTAAGTAAAATGAAAGACTCACCAGTAATGATAGGCATTTGAAGAAAATTGTACATTTTAGTTTAACAAAGAAGAAAAGCTCATCTCTAATGTATTCATTCTGAACTGAAAGAGAAAAAAGCATGATTACTTTTCACTTGTCAATTGTGTCCTTTGTATTAAAACATTGCCAGATAAATTAAAATTATTGGGCAACATTTTTTTTAAGACTTGTTCTTCCAGGAAAAAAAAGTCAATAAATAAACATATTCATCATGTTCCACAAGTGCATCTCCACCTTAGAGTATATTCTGTACAAGAGGTAGAACACAGTAAGTGGGGAAGCATTTTTCCTAGTTCATAAAGACCCTGGGCTGAGCTAAAACTTGCTGGTAATATTTGTCAAGGGCATAACATAGAACTGTTTCATGCCTTGTTACATACAGGATGTCACCCAGTCTCCTGAGGAAGGTCTTTCAGGCTACCTTTCCTGTCTTTTCCTGACTCTTTCAAATACACTGTCTGCACACTATTAATACTTGTTGTACTGGACCATTTGTACTATGCATAGCATACAATGAAATTTTAGTGATTTTGTGTCTTTGTACTCCTTTCACTTCCCCCACCTCCCTCAAATTGATTGAAATTCACCTTCTTTCTCATCCATCTGGTTACTAGGCTATTCTTTAGGACTCAAGTGAAACTTCCTCTGTAGAGCTTCTGGAGTTCTCCCTTGTGGGAAATTCTGTCTTTATGGATACTGAAAGCTATTAAAATTATCTTCAAGAAAATGCCAAAAATTTTTTTCAGTGATACCATGTCATTTACGAAATCTCAGCTTGTCTGCCCCTTCGAAATGAACACAATGCCTTATTTTTCAGATATGAAAACTGGTTACTTGACTGATCCAAAACCTCACAGCTCTCTAATTTACCTAGGGAGAAAGTAAAAAAGCAGGTGTTCTGACTCCCCAGGAGCAGGCCAATAGCCCACTGAGAATGTGCTCATTTTCGTTTTCATGAACCTGAAGTTTATCATTAGGCAAGCTTATAAAATGTGTTCCATGAGCAAACTTGCTTCCTGTTAAAAAAATTTATCCAAATTATCAGGTAGATGATCCTGGAGTTATTTTAATTAAAGGCAATGGAGAAAAAAATTAGGTACTTAAATAGCTTTCTTGGACTCATAAAATTAAAGAGCCTCTGTCAATATGTAGGTTAGAGAAAATTCCTGTAAATGTGAATATAAATTAACTGTGTATGTAAATTAACTGTGTAAATTCCAGTGCATATGAATTACAAAACAAACCCTTACTATTTTATCCTTTATTTCTGTGGTAGTAGGGGGAGAAAAAAGGATTCTTATATGACTGAAGTTGGGATATTTTATAATTCATCACTATTTTAGCCTATCTGGCACTAGACAGATATATAATTAGTCTTTATAATATATAAATTATATATTTATAATATATAAGTATATAGATATATAATTAGTCTTTAGTGACATTTTTGCTTTAGGGAATTCCATTAATATAGGATTACATATCTAAAGGATTCTAAGTGCCTGACTTATTTCCATGTGACAACAACATAAGGATTTATTAAATCTCAAGGGATCCTTGCTTGCAAGTGTATTTAAAGAAATAAGTATACAACTATCTTCTCAATAATAAAATTCTAAATAGTTATTTGGACCAGTTTTTTTGTTTTTGTTTTTGTTTTATAAAATTAAAATCTAAGTCTGTGACAAGTTGGAGGTAAGTATTTGTACAGGGAAGGGATATGATGGGGACATAGGGATACCTTTGAGTGGGGCTTTGTGGGCTTGAGGGGGCTAGGGTTGTGAGGATGGGTCAGATGGCCCAAGGAATTGGGGGGAGGGCTGGGGGGAACCGTTGAATATGGGAGAATGTAAGGTATATGGCTGAAACTATACTGTTGAGAAAACTGTAGAAAATATAATAAGGAAGGATCACGTGTTTAAGGTGCTTAAGGGGGGCGCATCTGGTACAGGGGCAAGCTTCTAGGGAGTATGTGAGTGATCATTTTGTCATAGTGTGTTATATCAGTGGGTGGAGACCCTTACAATGAGTGTGAGGGTGTACCCACATCCTGGGGAACTTGATGTTCCCAAAGAGTGGGAATTGTATCTCTCGAGAGGATTGCTGGCTCCCAATTAGTTAGGGCAGGCTAGTATGTCAAGCCCTCAGCATTGTTGCAGTATCTGTAAATCTGATTCCTCAAGTAGTGAGATTGAGTGTCACGGTGTGCCCTGACGGGAGGGGGAGAGAGGTATAGCATGGATGGAAGCAGGGAACTGGGGGGCAAGGGAAGTGCTCCACAAGATCATGCAATGATGGACATGTCAACTTACATCTAAAGTGTATAAAAGTCTATAAAATGTAAACTATAATGTAAAACATAAGGAAACTAAAAATTTAGAAATTTGTACAGTCTAAAATATAAACAATAATGTAAATCAAAATGGAACCATGTTTGATAGCTATGTTTCAAAATTTGTACATCACCTGCAGCAAATATAACATGAACATGTAAAGAGATCATTGCTGGGGAAAGGGGAAAAGGGTTTGATGTTGGATATCTGGGAGTCCCCTATATTGTGCATGTGAATTACTGTGATCTTAAACTTTTTTGAAGGCAAAATTAAAAATTAGAAAAAAAAAAAGAAAGGATGTAGACACTGAGGAAGAAATGAAGGTGTCTTGCCACTGTACATACAGGGCAACACCTATTAAATTGATGAAAGGCAAAATGTTAGAAAAAAAGCTTTATAATATTTTTCATTTTATTAATATACCAATTTATTTCTACTTTATGTTAGTATTTCTAAATTGCTATGTATTCTATTTCTAAACTTTAAACCCATCACTGTATTTCAGTTTCCTATTAAATGAATTTGGCAGTATATTAGGATTCATTGTTGAAGAAGTTTTGGATCACAGAGAGGTTCAACTATGGCAGGGGAGGAACTCTGGTGTGGGGTGTTATTAATGGGGGGAACATGGGTGGGAGGGAGCTCTCCAGGGCAAGTATGTATGGAAAATAAATATATTAGGATATATGTTGGTATTTTTATAGTAGTTACAGTTACAAACATCAACTGAAGAAGTGCTAAGTTGCCACCCAGGAGAGCTCTGTCACATTCCCCAATGGAACAACAATAATCTCCCAAGTGCAACGGCAAAGATCAACAAGGAATGATGGTCCAATAATGAGCCCTTGATACTGATGACTATACTTAGAAGCTTGTGTGCCTGAAATATGAACTAGGTCTAGAGCTGTAGGATGCCTGAGAGTTACCTCCTGAGAGCCTCCATGTTGTTCAAATGTGGCCACTCTCTTAGCCAAACTCAGCATGTAGATGCATTACCTTCCCCCCAACATGGGACATGACTCCTGGGGATGAGCCTCCCTAGCACCAAGGGATTACTACCAATCACAAACTGGAGAAGCAACTAGAAAGAGACCTCGAAAAAAGGGTCACTCAGACCAGCAGAATATCTCAACCATCAAGTGTAAAAACCTGCTCTTTGACCTGGAATAAAAGGGGGAAATGGCAAAGACAAAACAGTTGATATGGCTAAGGGTCTTCCAAAAAGAGTCGGTAGGTCATCAGAGGGGTCGTGCTTACACACGCCTCATTAGGACCCCAGAAAAAGCCAAAATAGATACAACCCTAGGTACTGGTTCTCCTGAAGGCTACAGAGATCCACAGGGTATATAATCATGCCAGATGGATTTGGAGCTCTGTGCCATGTCAGAAGGCCCTATTTGGAATTTGTGCTTCTGAGCGTGATGGAGCTAGACTCAGATGTGACTCTTCTACACATGCCTCTACTGTCACTTTTACTGAACCTGTGGTTGGCACTAGGGATGGTCCATACTCAGGTGACTTGAATCTCTGGACTGCCCATGTGCCACCTGGGCCCTGAACCTCAGCAGAGTGGTGACTCCTCCTCTCTGGTTCATTTGTTTTACCCAGGTCAGCTAACAGGGATGGGAAGATGGTCAACCACCACACTAGGAAATCAAAAGTGCCTATAACTGTAAGCAAAGGAATTGCATCCATCATCCATGTGGAATCTAAGCCCCCTCTTGATCTAGAGGTGAAGGGGACATTGCCATCCCAGAGTCTACAGAATGGAGGAATAAAATATGGACTAGAGTGGACTTACTGATATTCTACTATAAAACTATTGTGATGAGTAATAGAAGAAATTTTAGCATCGAGGTGGAGAAAGTGGCCACAGTAGTTGCTGAGGGCAGGGAGAGAGTAGAAGAGATGTAATGTGGGGGCATTGTTGGGATTTTGAGTTGCCTTAATGATATTGCAGGGTCAGATGCTGGACTTTATATATCCCACCATAACCCACTGAATGTACTGGAGGAGAGTGCAAACTACAGGGTAAACTATTATCTGTGTAGTGCAGCAGTGCCCCAAAATGTGTTCAGTGGGTGCAATGAGTGTGCTGCAATGATGAGGGAGGTTGTTGGTGTGGGAGGAGTGGGGTGGGGATCTGGGGGGGTGTACAGGAACCTCTTACATTTTTTAGTGAAACATGTTTTTTGTGATGTATATATCTTTAAAAAAATAAAATTTACAAAAATGACGTGGTGGGGAGTGGGTTATATGGGAACCTCTTGTGTTTTTTTTGTTTTTTTATGTTTTTTAATATAACATTCCTTATAGTCTATTAATTTTTTTTAATTTAAAAAAATAAATTAAAATAAATAAAAAGGTCTGCTGTAAAAAGGGAAAAATAAAAAAGAGAAATAAAAGCATGTCCACACCAAAAATAAATAAATAAAATAAAATGAAATTAAAACCTAAAAGTAAGATAGTTCTCTGACAACTCCCAAACTTTCAAATTCAATTTCCAATATAATTTTGACCATTCACATGATTAAAAGTTTCATAAACTACAATAGTAATCATTTTCTACTTAAAAGAAATAGTCTCCATAATACAAATCCTCGAAGTTAGGTAGGATTCAGGATTTCTTAACCAAATTTGAAATAAATCACTAGATTAATTAGATACATATATTTAATAGTCCATAATTTAATCTTCTTTCTTCAGGGTAAGAAATTATTTCAAGTGCCTCAAGTGAACATAGGCTGTAATGAATGAATGAATTTAAAGAAAATAATGAAGGCTATCACGAAAATAAAGATTTATGTCAAAGTTATTGATGTTTTGGATATAATCATAGATGGGGTAGATGTAAGCCCAAGAATATGTAATTTGAGCTAGGAATCAACAGTATTTTATAAAGGAAGAAAACCTTATTAATCTATTAATGAAATTGTTTTTTTCTGTAAATTTGCTGTTTCAGATGCAATATATATTCATAGGTAGCAATAATATATACCAATTACTTCATAAAAATTAATAAAATATTGAATGACTATCTTCTAAGTGACTTATATTTTGTCTTAAAAGCATTTTGTTATCAAATATATTTAACTAGGAAATGAAATCAGACTGTAATTGTAAACATTGTAAACCTGTGGATTTCTGAATATGCCCTAGAATGGCCCTGAATCAGTAGCTCAGTATTAATCCCACCATTATTTCAATTCTGGGTCATTTATGTTTGAGGTAAATATTAAATACATATATAATTGTTCAGTTCTGTATGCTTATTACTTTTCTAACTGAAAATTCCACAGTAGTAATTGAAAATATGTCTGAGAATGACTAATACATTTTGTAGTGATGTGAATTTCTTGCTTTATAATATGAATAGTTATTAATGATGTGCTCATGTGCCTGACACTTTTAAGCATTTTGTAAATATTGACACATTTAACTTGCCAGTGATTTTTAAATAGGCAAACTTCTAACCCCATTTTACAGATAGGCCCAGAGAGATTTATGAAGTAGCTCAAGGTTACGTAGTTAAAATTGACAGCTGGGGATTCCAGGCTGGCTCCAGAGTTGGCCATCTTTACCTCTACACCTTTGCATTTCCAAAGTTGGTCTATGAGCCAACAACAAATGCACCATTTAGATACTTGTTAGAAATGCAGAATCTGGGGCCCACCCCATCTCTACTAATTCAACATCTGTCTTTTAAAATTTCCCAGGTGATTCATTAAGGTTTGAGAAACCATGGTTCTGTAAAATGTGGTTTATTTTTTAACCACTCCTTTCAGAATTCCTTTATATATTGTTATACATTCTTAACTGATAATTTTATGTTTCAGTTTTTAAAGGAACTCAAAAGCTTTCTGGGGTCAGCATCTTTAAAACTATATATAAATTTAAAGCTAAGATTTAAGATATTTAACGAAGAACTTATTCTGATATCCTTGATCTTGTCATTTTAATGGGAGGAGTTGCTTGTTACATATTCATATTTGAACTTAGGTTTACGGCAGATGTGGGTTCACCTGGTTCTACTTCTTACTGATTGACTGCAAGTCACTTAAACTCTATTCTTTAAAGTATTAAATTGGATATTAATTGGGTCCAGTATCTCTAAAATGCACCATGTAAGAACTCGCCTTCTTCATTATTCACAACTCCAACCCACTATGATAGTCGAAAACATTTAGCCTTTAAATTTAGTGTTCATTAGAATCACCTGGAGGTCTTATTGACCCACAGCTTGTTTTTCTACTCCCCCAAGGTTCCTGATTCCGTAGGTCTGAAGTGAGATCCAGGGATTTGCATTTCTAGGTAGTTCCCAGGTGATGCTCTTACTTCTAGTCTAGGGACAGAACTAACAGGCCACCTTTCTCTCTGTGATTACACCTAGGCTGATTACCAACAGCAGTTCCCAAATTAAATGAATTAGCCATTAAGAAGGTCTCAGGCTAGTCTTAATTCATTCTGTGTAAAAGATCTTTGAGTCTAGAAACTTGGTGAAATGATTCTTCCAAACTTGTTGGACTCATATCCTACCTGGTGAAAAATTCCTAGGAACTAGAGAAACATCTATTATTTTGGGCATGGATAGTCACTGTTTTTCTTCAACCAGCCATTTTGCTTATTCTGCCTAGAGGAAATTTCCTCCATATTAAGTAAATAAGTTCTTGTATAACTGTAATCGTTGCAGAAATATTGTTCAGAAGGGAATATGCCATTTATCATTTTTTCCACGATATCCTATCTGTTGTGCATATTTCCTTGTGCTGAGATTAGGTCATAATATTTTAAGAATTTAAAGATTCATAGAATTTTGATACCCTTAGAATTTAACTAACATGGCCATTCATTTAAAATATAAATAAAATAAGGCATAGAATGTTTTTACCAAGAGCCACATGCTCATCTAGTGATTGACTAAATTATTGAAAAATAGTGATTTAATAACCCAGATTTCCTAAATTCTAACCTTGTTTTTTAGCACACCATAATTTACTGTACTGAACTTGTTTGTTTTGCCATGAAAAAGGTTTTTATTTCTCTCTTCAGTTTAAAAGATTTGAGAATAAGTTATTAAATATGCATAGAAATAAAAAGTTACAATTTTATTATAGATTGATTAATAAAGATTTTAAAAAATTAAAATATTATAAGTAAAAATATTTTCATAATAAAAATAGCATCATTTTACAGCAAAAAGGCTTGTGTGACTTAAAATATGTGTGTTGGCAAATTCAAGACTCAAGATACTATCAAATCGACCTGAACAACCCTACTTATAGAAGAAACAAAGCAGTATGAAGTTATAAGACTATCTGCTCAGTAATACATCTTTGCAGCATAACTACCGAGAGTAATATTTCTGACAGCTTCACATGGTAAACAAAATGTTTATGTTGTTATGAATAAAGTTGGGCACTTAGTATTCTATACAAGGAAGTAGTCTAAGAAAGAATCAGGCTTTATTTTCTTTTGAATTTTACTCTTTCTTTATCTCTTTTCAATCTTGAAAATTACTTTTAGGATGCTTAAAAAGACTTCTGGAAATCATAGAGATAAGAAAACAACAAAGAGCTGTAAAAACAAATGTAATGCCATGCAGGATCTTACAAATCCAAGAATCTAGTTTTCATCCAAATAAACGAGAGAGCACATTTATTGATAGTGTTGGAAACAATTAGTCATGATTCAGTGACATCAATTTGTAACTGGTTATTCAGATATTTTCATTACAGTATCAAAATTACCATAAATGTCACATTGGTGATACTGTGTACTATTTTTGTAGATGATTTATGACAAATTGCTGCTGTTTAATTTTTCCATGAGGATATTTTGCTCTTGTATGCATTCAGTATTTGAAATATAGATCTCTGACTTAACTTCAATTACTAGATTCTGAAGCAATATAAAATAGGATTTTTTTAAAAAAGCTTTAGGGAGGATTTGTTAAGTCCCATGAGTTTCTGATTGCATTATTTATTAAGTGTTCAGTGGTATTACATAACAGAGAATATGAAAAGAATATGAAAAGGTGGTATAGCTCAGAAAAGTAATTGGTTCAAATAACAAAGAAATACTTCAGCACATACAGGGTCCAACAATCTCAACTCTAGATAATAAAAAAAATGTTTTAAAAATATTAAAACCTGCACCTACACAGTAAGCAGTGTTTTGTAATGGGTTATGGTAACAAATATGCCTAGACCCATAATCTTAACCCATAAAACCATGGCAAAATTCTGTAAAACATTTTTCAAGGAAGAAATTACAAATAATACAAACTTTTTCTACAAGAATGAATCTTCTCTGACACTGCTATAAAAATGCTAACCTTTTTATCTAGCTATACCTACCTATCTATATCTATCTATATTAGAATTATGTGTTGCATTCATTTCATATAATAAAATATATTTTCCTTATTGAAGCTATCTGGTAATGTAAAATAATCTCATATAACATCATCTCTCAGTTGTTAACCTCTTGGGACAATTATCTGGAGGATGCCTAAAACCATTTTTATCTTTGAAAACTTGACTTCTGAAAATCTGATCAATCCACAATTATCATCTTTTTCTTCATCCTTACATCTACCAGGTCATTCACAAAAAGGTCTTACTCTAAAGCATTTTTATTTTGTTCACCTAATTTAATACCTACCTTTAAAGAATTGCTTCCCATTATTCCAAACTTGACTGCATTTTCAATTTGTTACCTGAGACATAGGTGAATTTTCCTTACAGATCCTTTAGCTCACACTAATCTATTTCTGTTTGAAGAGGTCAATATAGGATTCTCTCATACATGAACAATTTCCTATTTACTAATTATAAAATGCTGTTAAATCATACTCTACTTTCAAAAGATTTTAGATCCACACCCAAATTCTTGGGTAAATATTTCTTTTGTTTATTTAGCACACCATATTTAAGTGTATATTCTGTTCCAGACATTATGTTTCAACTTCTAAAGATATAGCTGACAAAAATGTTGGCCCTTATGGAGCTCACATTCTAATACAGGGATGTATAAGAAAAAAAGAAAGCAATAAATAAGGAAGAAAAAAAAAGTAAAATCTGTAGTATTTTGGTTGATAATTACTATTGAAATGGTAAAGACAAAAGGCTCTAGAGATTATGAGGAAAGATGTGCAACTTTAAATGGTATGTCCACAGAAAGCTTTACAATGAAGGTAAGATTGGTGTAAAGTCTGAAGGAAGGAGCCATATGGGTATGCGGGAGAAGAGTGAATAGCTGTTGATAGGACATAAGACAGGAGCTGCTGGGGTATTAGAAGATAGGACTAGCTACATAATTTGTGAGATTTAGTATAAAATGAAAATATGGGGCCTAGGACAAAATAAATGCTAATAAGTCTGTTTGAGGACTTTAGCTTTGAATGAAATGTGAAGCCCCTGGAAGATTTGAGCAGGTGATATGGCCTGTCCTTTTTTTTTTGAAGAAACTCTGGCTACACTATGAAGAAGAGCCTGGATTAGGTAAAATGGGGTATGGAAGGGTAACCAGATAGGGCACTATTGTAATAATCAAGACTAGAGAATCGGCGATGATGGTTTGTACCAGGCTGGTAGCATTAGAGGTGGTGGTAATAGTAGAGATGGTGAGAAATGGTAATTTTGTGGATATTTTGTAAGCATCAGGTAGAATCTTCATGTTGCAAGTGACAGAATTAAATAAAACAAAAAACAAGGAACATAGCGATGTACTCCATACTAAATTTCAGATTAAGCCTGATTTAGCTGCATGAAAGATATTCCCAATGACTCAATTTCTGTTTCTTCACTTGACCTTCCATGGACTAGTTTACCCTTCAACCTCCACATCATATTTACTTGGCAACATCAGGACTCCTGTGTTAGAGCAGAATAGCTAGAATATTTCAAGACTCACACCTACTGATTTCAGTGTCTAGAGAAAGGAAACAATTGCTTTCAGTAGCACTTTTGTAAATCTTAAAACTGAAGCCTTGAACTCTTCACTGTCATTCTCTTAGAATGGGGTGACTGGTAATTCCCTGTATCGAAAACTGTGGCGAGAATAGTTAATGGATTCATTGGCTTAAAACTTTAGGAGCTATCTATACTGCTAACAATAGGAGCCAGTTCCTTCTGCAAGCCCTGGCTGAAAATTTGGTGGATTGATTTCTCAAAGGAAAATAAGAATATGCTTGTGCGAGGATAGAGAATGTTTTCTGGGAAGAAATTAACAAATATGTACTATTGCTAAAATAAAGTCAGAGAATATTTTTCATTACCTGGCCTAATTCTAAAAGTGAATTTTGTACATAATTTTGTATAGCCTTTATCACTTGTATTCTCCCTTTAGTAATTCTTACTGCATGGGAAAATCAACATAATTTGTTTCTGTATTACATAATCAATGACATTGAATTTTTAAATCATGGACTACTGATATTTTAAAATTTATTTTAGGTCACTTTTTTAAAAAGAACCATAATATGCTTTGTGCTTTGAATTAATTATTTGCTGTAATGAAGTAAATGACCACTTATTCTTTGAGTAAAAGAAAATAAGCTTGAAAGTATTTAAAACGCTGTTTAAGAAAATATTTAATTAAATAATTTTTCATTTAAGTACATGATATATACATTGTATCAAGGAACTAAATACATTTAGCCTTCCCCAGTATGATTTATTAGATTGTTTATGTTGCTGGTTTGAGTAAATATATAAATTTGCCATGCATGGTATTAGTATACATTCTTTGTTCAAAGAGATGTTTTGCTGTGAAAACAAAATACCTGCTTTTGATTTGTGTATTCTCTGAAAATGCAATGCTTTCTGTCTCAAAAATGGAATTTTGGTTAAAGAGAATAGCAAATAACCTAAACATGAAATGTAGATCCTATATGCACATAAGGAATAAAAAGTAACTTATACTAAATAATTTCATATACTCAAAAAAGTGACATTTGAATTACAAGATCATTACTATTCCTATTTTAATGTCATTCTTTATTGTCATCTTCTTAAGAATCATTTTTGGTTATTGAACAGTTACTGTATGCACAAAAATCATTGTCAATTCCCAAGGCAATGACTCTAAAAAACATCTTTCTCCCTTCCTGTTTGTTCTCTCCCTCTGCCTATCCTTATCCTAGTCCTTGCTGTAAAAAAAGTTCTTGCCCTGGAAATCTGTTCTCTAACTCTTTAGCTAGAAAATGGACTCACATATTTCCATGACCACAGGAGGGAGAGACTCAATTTGGTTCTAGTCAAAAATTGTTAAATGTATAGAGCTAGTTTTTAATACTGTCACCACTTATAATGTTATGCTCCTTGCTAAAATCTCCAAATCCTAGTTCTAATTCTGTTTTAAGGCATAAAAAATGAATTGATATACTTATGTACACTAAAGTTCAAAGACTTGTAATAATGTACTTTTTTTTATTAAAGAGATATCAAGGAGGAGATATGACTAGCATGTGGTAATTTAAGAAAAGTAGAAGACAGTAGAATAGGAATCAGAAGAGCTCCCACAGAGACCCCACTCTGTCACTCAATAGCCACATTAATTGGGACAAAGCACCAAAACTCCATTGGCCTTGTTGTCCTAATTTGCAATACACTCATTTATTTATTCGACTCATTCATTTAATATTTACTGAACACCTCCCATGTGCCTGGTACTGTGCTTGTTTTTGGGATACAATAGTGAGCAAAAAGAATGACATATTGCCTACCTCCTAGGGCTCACAGTCTAATAGAGGAAGACCAAAATTAATCAGGTAATTATGCAAATATGTAATTTTAAGCTGTGATAAGTACAGTGAAGGAAACTATAGGAAGCTATAATAAAATGGGGAATGGGATCCAGTTTTGTGAAATTTTAGGCTTCATAATTTTTGGAGCTTCTTTCACTTTTAAAGTTTTATGGAATAGTAATTGCAGATTTCTGGATTCAGTGAGAGAAGATATTTAACTCCAAGGAGCTTCTTTTATCCCATTGTTCAGGAAACTTCATCATCTGTCTTCTTGGAAGTCAAGGCTTGAGAAAGACATGTTGTCTCAGTTACTCTGTAGTTTTTTCACTTGGTTTGTCCAGGGCACACTGAATTTAGAACATATAATGACAATGCCCTCACTTTAATCATTTCCATGTTTCCTAAATTGAGGCCAAATCATGAATGTGTTTTTCTTTGACCAGTACAACTGATAGTATCTAAATAACTACACTATATAGTAATACATCTCTTCCTTCTTTCCTATATTATAGTTTCATAAAACTGCTAATTGTTTCCTTGAACATGTTCTATTCAACTAGTCCCTCACTATGAAATAAAACCTCTTCCAACCAGGGACCCATTTATTCATTCATTTCAGGCACATCTTCAGGTTCTACAACCCCGATCATATGCTGAAACAACGAGGATGCCTTCCTTAATTTCTCCAGGGAAGTTTGATTATAAATACCACTTATTGAATGCTTTCTACATACCAGGCTTGATATTAAGCACTTTGTATGCTTAAAACTCATTGCAACCTTACAACAACCCTATGAGGTAGTCTCTTATTATTATTCTTATTACACAAATGAGAAAAGTACAGCCCATAGCTGGTGTAGGACCAGGCCAGAGTACAACCCTAGTCATATAATTCTGAAACTTGACTCAACTATCACACTCTCCATCAATTTCATAACATTTGATTCATTATCTCAGTATGGTAGTTTAATTCATTTTGCTTTTTAAAACACCAGTATCCATCCCCGACCATATTCAAATATGAGATCATTAAGAGCAGGCCCCATATCATATGCATTTTTATTAACATACTGGCAGAGTATGTTTTAATGAATAATTTAATACATACTGCCTGCTATCAAATAATCTGAAAAAATATTTAACCAATGCAATAAACATTTAAGACACATTTCTAGAATAAGTCTTCATCTCAGTAAGAAAGTGTCTATCTAGATATTTGGGCATATATGGCTTATTGCATTAAAAGTACTGAATGCTTATAAAAGCTAAAAAGTTACCTTCAATGTATGAGGATAGCAAACTTTTAATTAAACTTCAAACCTGCCTAATGTTAAACCCTAGAAGATTGTTAAGGGGAATGTGTTTATAAAATCACATCTCAGTAGCAAAGATAAACAGTAACAGAACCAAAATGTTAATATTTTAGAGATTACATATTGTCTAAACAAGCCCTCTTAATGGGAGACTGCTATATATATCAGTTGGAGGGTTATTAACTTAAACAAGCTAAGTAAGGGGTATCCATTTGGTGGAAGAAGCCACAGGAGCTATTGAAAAATATTTATTCAAACAGACAAACACAATTTTGAGTCCTATTAAGCTATGGAAAAGGTGAAATGGAATTCAGAAACCTGAGTTTCTGGTTCAGTGATCTCCAATTAAAAAACTCATTGAAAATATCAAAATAGTATATATGCATATGCATCTATATTAAATATTAAAATGAATAAAATGTATTCCCATTTTGAAACTATCAAAGCTCATTTGGAAACACTTCAGTTGTTCAAAAGCAGAGCTTATGACTCTGTCCCATATAGATGTGAAGATTGTAGAGGAGGATTTATGTCTTTGTTTTGATCCTTAAGTGCTCTAAACTAGGGGTTCTTAATTTTTTTTGTCCATGGACCCCTTTTCCAGTCAAATGAAAACCACGGACCCCTTCTCAGAATGTAGTGGCAGGTATTTTTATGACACTAACCATTGGTATGTCTTTAAATTGAATTTTCGGATTATCCAAAATTACGTTTTACAACTTTCCCAGAATTTCAATTTTAATACCTAATAACACGGCTCAACATCTGTTCAAATGGTCATTTTCGGCACACATTTAAAAATTCATGTTTTCCCACGGCATCATAAAACCTTCCCCACCATCCTTACCAACCTTTTTGCAGGCACTTATCCACTGCACTCAGAACACACTACAACAAAATAAAAATCCTATGAAGCCCACACTGTACTGTGTACTATTTAATAAATATGTCACACCTGCACCAACAACTCTCCACAAGAATAATGTTTTGTTGAATTTTCAATTCAAGCTCATGGACCCCCTGAAATCTTTCCACAGACCAGTGGAGGTCTATGGACCCCTGGTAAAGAACCCCTGCTCTAAACTCAAATTACAAATGGACTGATTTTTTTATTATTTTGAAATAATACACACAAGGCCTATCTTACCTATATTTTTATATTAATAAAATACTGACCATGAAAACTAGGCAAACACATTTATTACAATGACTATGGCATTTTAATTTTAGTTTTCATATTCTTAGGAAAAAATATGAACTTCTCCGCAGTTCATTCTTTCTTTGCTTCTAATAATAAGATTATTAAATAGGACTCATTTACTATTATATCTGACACTGCTCTTTATTTTAAAAATCAGGAAATAAAAGTGATACCAGCTAGTGTAATGTTTACCTGTGGGCTTTTGCTAACTGGGACAATAACTTGATTGGTGTATTTTCATTCCCACTGTTGTACTAATTAGGTGAAATTTACTCTAATATAAATTTGATATGTTCCTGTATGTTGTTTGTGAAATTTAAACCTGATTATCAAGCAAATGCATGCCACTAAGATATCATTTAGATATTTTCTTAAGTGAACTAACAACTATTAGGAATGCTGAAATTACTGCCACATTTTAATTTGAATTTATATTATTTTAGTTAAAGACATGAAATTACATATGACATTTAATTTGGAGGTTTGGAAGTATATATTGTCCATTACATAAAATGTTATATACATAATATGTTACATAATATATAATATATCATGTTTAAATAACCTTTGACAAATATATATAAAATATTCCCATATTTTTGTGATCTAAATATTTAGTATACTTCGGTTATTCCTAATTTAGAGGTATAACCACTACCTTAACTATTATTTGAAGCAATGATATATTCAGAATAAAGAATTATATTTTGAATGGGAGATAAAAATAAAATTAATATACATATACAAGTGTGTTTATGATCATAAAAATAATATATGTATACACAGAGATCTTTATGGGTTTTTTTTTTAATTTGCAGTAAGACGTTTAGGAAATGTTCACACTTGGATAAGTACATATTCGTTCTACTGATATCCATGGAATTTGTGAACACACTCCCAAAGGCAAAACTAGATCTACAGATCCTCTAGCGTTCAATGTTATGGTTTGTGTACATGTGTGTGTTTGGTTCATATGCTTTCCAAAGAATTATATCAGAATTTTAATGAGCTTTTTAGCTCAAATGTAAAAGGTTGAAGGATAGCAGCAAGTGTTCCATTTACTTCCAGTCATTTTTTTTTAGCCTTATAGTAAAGTCAATTTGCTGAAGTATTGAAATTCTACAGCTGCTTTTTCTGGTTTTGATGTCCACACACCAATAAACTGCACTTTACATCTCTGGTACATCTGATATTTTACTATGTGATTTGGATAACTCTTTGGACTAAATTAGAGTAATCACTTAGTACTCATAGTTGATCACTGATGAAAACACAAGCTGTCTAATGGATGAGAAGGTCAGAATTATTCTTTCTTGAACCAAGACATTGTTAGTTCCAAGCTAATAAACAAGGAATAATATCATCTTTTCAGCTGTAGTCATTAGCTGTTCCACATTTCCACTATGTTCTGATTATTTATAATTATTTGATACAGTGGAAATGCAGAAACAGACTTAAATCAATTAATAATTTTTCTTAATATCTAAGGACTGTCCACTGTTAATTTCTAATAATTTTTCTTTCATTTCTTTTTGCTTTATTTGAACAGTGTAGAAATAATTACCCAATAGGTGGCATGGGTTAGAATTTTTTTCTTTTATTTTTATTAATTTTAAAAACTGCTTTATATGGAGAAAAGAAGAATTTATCTGTAATTCAGTTAGCATAAGAGTTGGCTGCAAGAGTTAGAAACCCCCAAATTGCAGTGAATAATTCTTTCTTGTTGCTCCAATATTATCTACAACATATGGCTTACATTTTATTGTCCAGTATGGCTACCCCAAATGCAGACATCATCTGGCTCAGCAACAGAAAGGAGAAAAGGGTATGAGAAAAGCACACACTTAGTTGTATTCATAGTTTCTGGAAGTTGAATACCAGTTCTCTTGACCTCCATTTAGCCAGAAATTTACGTGGCCACATTTAGCTGCAAGAAGTTCTGGGAAATGTAAACTTTGTTACAAGGTTTAAAAAGGGAGTTATTTTACTATAGAAAAGAGGGAGAAATAGATGTTTGAGAGAAACTAACAGTTTCTGCCCCAGGGGATTATTACTGGTATCAAATATAAAACCAAACTTGGACCTAGGTAAGGAAGGAGAAACTTTATTTTAAAGGATTATTTCAAGAGGAGGAAAGGGGACTACGGCAACAGAGATAATGCTACCATCATAAAGTCAGCAAGGATCTTACAGGTCGTGATAATAAATAGGAGTGAATTAGGCTAGAAAGGACAGGGTGTGGAAATGAGGTGAGCTAGGATAATTTGATCAGATACTAGACCAGAGAATGTTTCACCCTTGTCAGTCTAATTAGGGTCTGTATGCTGTTTCAAACTGAAGGCAGGCTAAATTTCAGGGACCTGGAGCAAGGAGAAAAGCTTAACCAAAGTCTGGTTACCGAACAGGTTGATCCAGGTAATCCTTGTGGACAAGTAGTTCAGTTAATCATTTATAAGATAAAGAATGGAAATTTGGAAGGTCTGTAACAGGCCTTGTTATAAGTAAACAAGGGGGCATCTTTGAGTCTTCTCTAAGTCACAAGGGGAGGAATGTTTCTTTGCTGTAAGACTTTTTCTGGAACACAAAAGAATGAGGAATTTCGTTAAACATTGTTGTCTGCTAAGCTCCCAAGGCTGAAATTAAAGATAGCTTTCATTTCTGAATTTACTGAGATAGCAGAGGATGGATCATCATGCTAACAAATGTATAACTCTGTCATCATTAGGGAAAGAAAACTTGGAATAATGGTAGCATCGTGCCTGCATTTTTTAAGGACATCTATAATAGAAAAACCACATGTTAGTGCAATAGTAGCTACTTGTAAGGAATATTAAGTGAATTAAGTTTTACTGTCAAAGATCTGTTCTGTTGAAGCCACTAGTTCGATCCTTGCTTGTACATGTACATTGTGGGGGTACACTGGAATGGGCCTTCTCCTAAGGGGGATGGGTAGATGTTTCTATTTTTGGTTGTTACTCATTAAGTTTAGAGGCAGCTCCTCAGATATTAAAGCTAGCTCATCTAAGGCAGAAGGTGGTCATGAGAGGGAACTCTTGCCTTTCTTTTTGTCTCACTCTCTTGAGTCTGGACTTTCAGTCTAGATTTTAAACTCCAGTAAAGTTTAGGATGACCTCTGACTATGAAGGTGTGTGGGGAGTAGGCCAAACAAGCTTGAATAAACTTATCTTATAAATTGGATTCTTCAGTAGCATATTACTTTCTCTATTTATTCTTCTTTGATTCTACCAACCCTGGTAAAACTTTAAAAATATTCAACTTCTCAACAATAAGAATAAGCTTTCACTAGTATAATAAAAGCATACTATTGTGACAATTGTAATAATTTGGAAAGAAGTTGGGGCTATGATGTTGAGCTACCCTTGGCAACTGAGATATATATGCCTGCTTTATTTATCTCATTTATGTGATGGGTTATTGGTGAAGAGTTTGCTACCTTTGTCTTAAATTGATATTTTATTCAGGTTCCTTGGCCACTATATTGGGGGGGCGCGGGGGGAGAGGAATGGAACAATAAATAGGTTCTGAACCAACTGAAAAATGAAATGACTATGTTCAAACTTACTGATAAGATCCAGGATGAAAGACAGGGTTTAATTTGAGAGTTAAAATGGGCTTGCTAACTCCCTACTTCCTTGGAACATTTCTCAAGGATGTAGATGGAGAGGGAAGAAGAAAGAGACCAAATCATCCCTTCTCAGAAGCTTTTTAACAGACTAGTTCTATATATTAATAACAATAATAATATGTACCAGTGACTTTTAGTCACCAACCAAATCTATTTCCATAATCAAAAGGGGCAGGCTTTTGCCTTCTTGTCAAATGGGCCCAGTGCTTTGTTTTCTCACATAACTAGAAATTAACTCCCCATTCCCTACCCCCATCCTGGCTCCTGGTAACTCAATTCTAATTTCTGACTATAATTATTTCATATAAGTGAGATGATATAATATTTGTCCTTTTTTGTGTCTGGCTTATTTAGATGTCTCCAACGTTCATCCAATATTCCACTGTGTGCATATAAAGGCATACCTCTGAAATATTGTAGGTTCAGTTCCAGACTACTGCAAAAAAACAAATATTGCATAAAGGAAGTCACATGAGTTTTCTGTTTCCCAGTACATATAAAAGTTATGTTTACACTTTATTGTTGTCTATTAAGTGTGCAGTAGTGTTATGTCCAAAAAAATAACATATATACCTTAATTAAAAATTAAATTTATTTCTAAAATATGCTAACCATCCCTGGGCCTTCAGTGAATCATAATCCTTTTGCTGGAAGATTCTTGCCTCAATATATGACTGCTGACTGATCAAAATGGTGGTTGCTGAAATTTGGGATGCCTGGGGCAGTTTCTTAAAATAAGACAATAATGAAATTTACTGCATTGACTGAGTCTTTCTTGAAATATTTCTCTGTAGCATGCAGTGCTGTTTGATAGCATTTTACCCACAACATAACTTCTTTCAAAAGTAGAGTGAGCCTCAAAGAGTGCACCTGTTGGTGGGTCTTACCTTAGGATATATGATAACTATTTTCCCAAGGTATTAGAGTTAGACTCATTCATAATTTTCCTACACATTGTTCTTCTGCCCTTTTTTATTTGAACCTATAGTTAGCACTATACATGCTAAATATATGTCCCAAAGGCTTAAATCTTCTGGCTGTTGATAAGTCAGTTGAGCCCTGAATCCCAGCAGAGTTGTAGCCAATATCTACTCTCCAGTTCATCGGACTCACCCAGGACAACTAACAAAAGGATGATGATGGACAACTCCCATCCCCAAAAATAGAAAGTATCCACAACTGAAAGCAATACAGTTCTATCCATCTGTCCTGTGGGATCTAAGTCCCCTTTCAGTCAGAAGCAGAGTGGGCATCACCATCCCCAAATCCTCAAGATTGAGGAATGAACAAACATAAGGGAGGAGTGCAACTATGAACTAATGTAGCTTTATTATTCCAGCAAGGGAAGAACTCGTAACATTGATATAAAGACAGTGGTCACCAGAGTTTCTGAGGGGAAGAAGAGGGAAGAATAGGTGTAACATGGGGCATTTGGGGGACATTGGTATTGCTCTGCATGATATTATAATGACTGATAGAGGCCATCATACATTTTGTCAAAACCTATAAAATTGTGTGGTGTAAAGTGTAAAACATAATGTAACTATAGACCATGATTAGTAGCAATGCTTCACTATGTGCCCATCAATTGTAACAAATGTACCACACTAAAGAAAGATGTTGTTAATGAGGAAAAGTGTGTGTTGGGGTGTGGTAAATGGAAATCCCATTTATTTTCAATGTAAAATTTATGTAATCTCAGGGAATAGGGAGCCCTGAGGAGGGGCAGAGAGATGAGGGAATGTCTTAGTAGTGGATCAGTTAGAATATAGTCAACATGTATTGATTAAGTTTGACGTCATTATGGGCCCCAAAACAATTACAATAGTAACATCAAAGATCACAGCTCACCATAACAGGCATAATAATAATGAAAAATTGTGAAATGTTGCAAGAATTACTGAAGCATGACATAGAGATATGAAGTGAACACATGCAGTTGGAAAATGGTGCAAGTTTGCTACAAACCTTCAATTTGTAAAAAATGCAATATCTGTGAAGTGCAATAAAGCAAAACGCAATAAATGAGGTATACCTGTACCATGTTTTGTTTATTCATTCATTTGTTGATGAATAATTGGTTTCCATCTTTTGGCAATTGTGAATAATGCTGCTATGAAAATCAGTGGTAAAATATCGATTTGCACCCCTGCTTTGATGACTTTTGGGGATATACTGAGAAGTGGGATTGCCAAGTCATATGGTAATTCTGTACTTAACTTTCTAAGGAACTGCAATCTGTTTTCAATTTTATATCTGAACCAACAATGAATGAGTGTTCCTATTTCTCCACATTCTCTCCAACACTTGCTATTTATATAAATTTATATATATAGTATATATATAATAGAGCCATTCTAGTGAAATGTTGTGAAATGTTATCTAATTGTGTTTTTTATTTGCATTGCCCTCATGGCTAATAATGCTGAGCAAGTTTTCATGTGCTTATGGTCATTTGTATATCTTTAGAAAAATGTCTATTCAAGACTTTTTTCCATTTTTAATTCAGTTGCCTTTTTGTTGTTGAGTTGTAGGATTTCTTTATATGTTCTAGATATTAAACCCTTCTCAGATATGTAGCTTACAAATATTTTCTCCCATTCTTTAGGTTGCTTTTTTCTTTCATGATTAAGTTTTTTGATGCCTAAGTATTTTTTTTTAATTTTGAAGTCCCACTTACTAATTTTTATTTTGTTGTTCATGTGTTTGGTATAAAGTCTAAGAAGCCATTGACTTCCCAAAGGTCCTGAAGATGCTTCCCTATACTTCCTTTTAGGAGTTAGGTAGTTTGAATTGCTATATTTAGGTACTTGATCCATTTTGAGTTAATTTTTGTATATTTTGTGAGGTAGGGTCCACCTTTATTGTTTTGCATATGGATATCCAATTTTCCTATCAGCATTTGTTGAAGACATTGTTCTTTTCCCATTGAGTGGATTTGACACCCTTGTTAAAAATTAATTGCAGCATATTCCAAGAGAATAAACCCTAACAGATTTACTCTGGGACAGATATTAATCAGATTGTCAAATGCTAAAGATAAAGAGAGACTCCTGAAAGCAACAAGAGAAGAGATATCCATCCATGCAAGGGATACTTGATAAAATTAAGTTCTGATTTCTCTTCTGAACCAATAGAAGCAAAAAGGCAGTGATATGACATATTTAAGGTATTGAAAGAGAAGAACTGCAAGCAAAATTTCTGTATCCAGCAAAATTATCATTCCAAAAATGAGGGACAGTTTGAAACATTCACACATAAACACAAATTTGAGAATTTGTCAGCAAAAGAACTGCCCTTCAAAAAATATTAAAGTGCGTTGTGCAGGTTGAAAGAAAAAGACAGGAGAGAGAGGCTTGAAGGAGAGAGTGGAAAAGAAGATTATGCATAAGGGGAACCAAATGGGTAAAAAGAAACAAAAATAAGATATGACATACAAAAAACTAAATATAAAATAGTTGAGGTAATCACAGCTTTTACAGTAATAATAGTGAATGTTAATGGGATAAATCCCAAATAAGAGACATGGATTGGCAGAATGGATTAAAAAAATGTAATCCATATATATGCTATTTTCTAGAGACTCACCTTAGATCCGAGGACACAGATAGTTTGCAAGTAAAAGATTGGGATATGATTTTCGTGCAAACTGTAACCAAAAAAGAGCTGAACTAGCTATATTAATATCAGACAAAACAGACTTTAAATGCAAAATTGTTATAAGAAGCGAAGAAGCACACTATATATTAATTAATGGGGCAAGCTACCAAGAAGAAAGAACAATCATTAAGATTTATGCACTTCACTAGGGTACCCTAAAATACATGAGACAAATCCTAACAAATATGAGGGGAGAAATCAATGCCTCTACAATAATATTGGTGTATTTCAATACACCACTCTCAGCAGTAGATACACTATTTAAACAGAGGATCAATACAGAAACAGAGATCTTAAATAATATGTTAAAGGAACTAAACTTAATGGGTATATACAGAACATTGCACCCCAAAACAGCAGTATATACATTCCTCTCAAGTGTTTATGAGTCATAGACCACATGCTGGGTCATAGAACAAGTCTCAAGAATTTAGGAAGATTGAAACCATGCAAAGCACTTTCTCTGACCACAATGGAATGAAGTTTGAAATCAATAATAGGTGGAGAACAAAAAAATTATCAAATATATGGAAAGTATACAATATACTCTCAAACAATTAGTGGGTCAGTGAGGAAATTGCAAGAGAAATCAGTAAATATCTCAATACAAATGAAAATGAGCACATAACATATAAAAACTTGTGGATTGTAGTGAAGGCAGTGCTGGGAAGGAAATTTATAGCCTTAAATGCCTACCTTAGACAAGAAGAAATAGCTAAAATCAAAGACCTAATTGCATACCTGGGTGAATGAAGAAAAGAATGGCAAACAGACTCCAAAACAAGCAGAGAGAAGAAACAACAAAATTAGAACAGAGTCAAATGAAATTGAGGAAAAAAACAATAGAGAGAATTAACAAAACCAAAGAAGATTCATAAAATCAATAAACCCTTAGCTGGACTAAAAAGGAAAAAAGAAGGAAGATGCAAATAAAATCAGAAATGAGAGAGGGGGCATCAAAACTGTCCCCACAGAAATAAGAAGAACCATAAGAGATACTTATAAATAACTATATGCCAGCAAATTAGGGAACTTACATGAAATGGATGAATTTCTAGAAACACACAGGCAATGTACACTGATGAAAGAAGAAACAGAAGACCTCAACAGACCAATCACAAGTAATGAGACTGAATCAATCATTAAAACCTCTTGTAGCAGCTTGATATTCTTTATGAATTCCAAAAATAGATATTGGATTAAGTTTTTAAGCTGGTCTGTTCTTTTGGGCCTATTAGACTGTATTAAAGTCAAGGGTTTTTATTTTACTTGATAAAATTATGATGAGGGCCTATTGTAATACAGTAGGACATCAAGTCCCACATACCCTTGGTGGATGAGGACTCGCAGAGAAAACAACACAGCAGAGGACAAAGTTGGAGTTTTGATGCTGGAGCCCTGGGAAGCAAATACACAAGAGAAGAACACACACAGAGAGAGAGAAAGCTGCAGCTGATCCTGGAAAGAAACAAACCCTGCAGAAAGACAAGCTGGGGGAAAAAAGATGAGCCTGATAGCTTATAGCTGACCTTGTGGAGAGAACAGAGCAGCTGAGCCCAGAAAGAAAC
Source organism: Dasypus novemcinctus (assembly GCF_030445035.2). NCBI lineage: Eukaryota > Metazoa > Chordata > Mammalia > Cingulata > Dasypodidae > Dasypus > Dasypus novemcinctus. The sequence continues at coordinate 57,235,803 of NC_080681.1, forward strand.
GAGCCCTGGGAGAGATGAGCTTTATCCCAGCCTACAGCTGATATCGGAAGAAAGTGGGACCACGGAGCTAAGAGGAAGAGGAAGGCTGAACCCTCGCAGACATCACCCTTCATCTTGCTCAACACATGGCAAATGACTTTAGGTGAGAAAGTACTTCTTATTGTTCATATATATATATATATATATATATATATATATATATATATATACACTCACACACACACACACATACACATATTTTTTAAAATGATACTTAGATTATATAAATGTTACATAAATAATATAGGGGATTCCCATACGCCCTGCTTTCAGCCCTCTCACACTTTCCTACATTAACAACATCCTTCTTTAGTGTGGTACATTTGTTATAATTGATGAACACATTTTGAAGCATTACCACTAAGCATGGATTATAGTTTACATTGTGGTTTGCACTCTATCCCACACAATTTTGTAAATTATGACAAGAGATGCAATGAACTGAATTTGTCTTTGCAATGTTATTCAGGACAACTCTGAAGTCCTGAAAATGACCCCATATTACATCTATTTTTCCCTCTTCCTCCTCCCAGAACCTCCAGTGGCCACTGATCCACATCAATGACAAAAGTTCTCCCAGTGCTAGAATCACAATAAATCTATAGTAGAATAACAGTAAGTCTACTCTAGTCCATCATCCATTCCCCAACCATGAGGAATCTGGAATGGTGATGCCCACTCCACCTCCAATTGAGAGGGCCTTTGATCCCATAGGGCAGATGGATGCGACTATCTTGCTTGTAGCTGCAGACTCTCTCTGTTCCTTGGGATGGTCATTGTCCATCATCATGTCCTTGTCAGTTATCCTGGGTGAGTCCAATGACCTGAAGAGTAGGTGTTGCAACTCTTTTGAGATTCAGGGCCCACTGGCATATGGACAGCCCAAACATTTAAATCTCTTGGACACATACCTATCAAGTCTAGTATTAACTATAGATTTAAATAGAAGGGGCAGAAGAGCCATGTGTAGGAAAATCACAACTGAATCCAATTCTGTCACAATGGGGAACATAATTCCAAGGTAGGGCCCACAGGCAGGGTGCCAAACTCCTGAGTTGTCTACCCTGCCTATAATGTCTGGATGTCTCCAGAGCCCTCAGGAGCCCTAATATTTGAGGCAATATATACTTTGGCAGTCAATGAGATCTTGCTGAGATGTGCATAAACATAACGTCTGGAATTACCTTCTGACTCACTTTGAAGTCTCTTAGTCACATAAACTTATTTGTTTTCACCCTTTCCCCCTTTTGTTCAATGTCTTTTTTCCAGTTGAACTGCTAGTTAGTACTTGGTTTTTAAGTTATTTACCCATTTTTTTTTCATTGGGTTGTGTTTTTATTACTGAGTTGTAGGATTTCTTTACTGATTCTAGATATTAAACCCTTATCAGATATGTGTTTTCCAAATATTTTCTCCCATTGAGTAAATTGTCTTTTCACGTTCACTTGAGTTTAACTCTTTAGGGTCTTGTGACTGTAAGCTTCTACCCCATATAAATACCTTTCATAAAACCCAACAGATTTCTGGTACTTTGCATCAGCACCCCTTTGGCTGACTAATACACCTCCTAACAAAGAAAAGTCTAGGACCAGATGACTACACAGCTGAATTCTACCAATAATTCAAAAAAGAACTAATACCAATACTATTCAAGCTTTTCCAAAAAACTGAAGAAGAGAGAACATTACCTGACTCATTCTATAAAGCCAATATCACCCTAATAGCAAACCAGATAAAGATGCTACAAGAAAGTAAAATTACAAACCAATCTCTCTAATATACATAGATGTAAAAATGCTCAACAAAATACTTGCAACTCAAATCCAACAATGCATTAAATTAATTATACACTATAATCAATTGGGTTTTATACCAGATGTGCAAGGATAGTTCACCATAAGAAAATCAATTAATGTAATATACCACCTTAACATATCAAAGGAGAAAAATTATATGAATATCTCTATTGATGCAAAAAAAGCCATTTGACAAAATTCAATATCCTTTCTTGATAAAATCTCTTTGAAAGATAGAAATAGAAGGAATCTTCCTTAACATCATAAAGGCATATATGAAAAATGCACAGCTCACATCATGCTTCATGGTGAAAGGCTCAAACTTTCCCTCTAAGATCTGGAAGAAGACAACGATGCCCACCATCACCACTCCTAGTCTACGTTGTGTTCGAAATTCTTGCTAGACCAGTTAGGCAAGAAAAAGAAGTAAAAGGAATCCAAAGTGGAAAGGAAGATGTAAAACTTTTCTATTTGTTAATGATCCTATATATAGGAAGTCCTGAAAAAATCTGTGACAAATCAACTAGAGCTAATAAATGAGTTCAGCAAAGTGGTGTGATATGAGAGCAACACACAAAAATCAGTAGTGTTTCTATACACTAGGAATGAACAATCGGAGGAGGAAATTCAGGAAAAAAAATCCATTTACAATAGTAACTAAAGGAATCAAATACCTCGGAATAAATTTCACTAAGGATTAAGGACTTGTAGACAGAAAATTATATATCATTGCTAAAGAAATAAAAGAAGACCTAAATAAATGCAAGGGCATTCCATGTTAATGGACTGAAAGACTAAATATTATTAAGATGTCAAATGAAATTGATTTACGGTTCAATGCAATTCTAATAAAAATTCCAACAGCCTTTTTTGCAGATATGAAAAAGTCAATTATTAGATTTATTTGGAAGAGTAAGGTGCCCCAAATGCCAAAAAAATCCACAAAATTTAAAACCTCTTTACAAATCTTCAGTGGTCAAAACTATAGGATATTGGCACAAGGATAAATATACTGACCAATGGAATCAAATTGAGTGTTCAGTAATAGACCCACACTCCTATGAGGAACTGATATTTGATAAGGCTGCCAAGTCCACTCAACTGGGACAGAATAGTTTCTTCAATAAATGGTTCTGGGAGAACTGGATATCCATATCCAAAAGAATGAAAGAGGATCTATATCTCATGCCCTATACAAAAATTAATGCAAGATGGAACAAAGACATAAATATAAAAGCCAGGACCATATGACTCCTACAAGATAATGTAGGGATGCATCTATGAGATCTTGTATTTGGCAATGGTTTCATAAACTTCAAATCCAAAGCACAGGCAATGAAAGAAAAAAATAGGTAAGTAGAACTTCCTCAAAATTAAAAACTTTTGTGCATCAAAGTACTTTATCATGACAGTGTATAGACAACCTACTCAATGGAAGAAAATGTTTGGAAACCATATATCCATAGTAGGTCTAATATCCAGCATATATAAAGGAATCCTACAACTCAACATTAAAAAGACAAACAACACAATTAAGATGGGCATAAGGATTCAACAGACATTTTTTCAAAGAAGAAATTCAAATGGCTAAAAAAGTACATAAGAAGATGTTCAACATCACTAGCTTTAGGGAAATGCAAATTATCATTTAACCCCTTCTAGACTGACTGCTATTTTTAAAAAAGCAAAATAGAAAACTACAAATGTTGGGAAGGATGGGGAGAAGTAGAAACACTAGTTCACTGCTAGTGTGAATGTAAAATGATAGACACTGTGGAGGACAGTTTGGCAGTTCCTCAGGAAGCTAAATATAGATTTACCATATTATCTGACAATCCCACTACTAGGTATATACTCAGAAGAAGTGAAAGTACATGCAGATACATGCACACCAGTGTTCATAGTGGCATTATTCACAACTGCCAAATGATGGAAGCAACCCAAGTTGCTGAATGGATAAAGAAAATGTGGTATATGCTTCTGAGGTACTATTAATCAACTGTAAGAAGGAATAAAATACTAATGCATCCCAGAATATGGTGACATGATGCTTAAATTTGTACTGAATTTTTAATTAGGTTGATTGCAATAGTTGAGAAAGGGACAGAGGTGATAAAGCAGTGATGTGAGTGTAACTAACTGCACCGAATTGTGTGTGAATATGGTTGAAAGGGGAAGTTTTGGGTCAGCCAGGTTGCTAGAAGGAAACCTAGAAAATAAAATGGGGGTGTTGCATAATACCATGAACTCTGTGGTGACCAAGGACTGAGGTAAATAATACAAATATAAGGATTTTCTTTCTGGATTTATAACAAAGTTACCCCACTAGTACAGGGTGTTAAATGAGGGGTGGTATATGAGGAAAACTCACCTACAGCATGCTTATGTGGGATATAAAAGTATCCTTATTGCCATAAGTATGTTTTCTGGATGGATGCAGGCCCTCATGGTAGCTAACAAAATATTCAATGTCACCACTGAGGGAGTCGTGCTATTTTCCCAAATAATATGGCAAAAAGCTCTGGAATATATAAGCCTTTACTAATAAAAAAAACAACAGGCCAATAACCCAAACCCTCAGTCTTAATGCTTGCATTTATGGGTCTCATTCCTGTAATAATGAAATTAAGCCTAATTATAACCAATACTTAAGAGTCACCTCCTCAAAAGTGTTTTGTTCCTCAAATGTGGCATCTCTGTAAGACAAACTCTGCAAATAAACTCAATACATTCCCCCTGTTTGAGCCATATCTCCTGGTACTCATTTACAGGATTATCGCCAGGGGAGATGCCAACAATTGGAAGTGCTATCTATGGACATATGCACATATCTAATTTTACTAAGTATAACAAATATTAGTTGCCAATATTTATACTTATACCAACAAAATATAAGTATTTCTGTTACCTAAAGTCAATATTTATGTTTGGAATTATAAGACATTAATAACTATATTTTTATGCTGTTATCTTTATTTATAGTTTCCTGAGTACTACTGAAGTTGCAGATATTTTTATGTCCATTTGAGTTTCTTATTTATATGCATGTTGCTTGATAGTTATAGGGCTAGTCAGGTTTTTGTTTTCATCATGTCAATTTTAATAACTCTCTTCTAAAACATTGTCTAATTTATCTGAATCTTCAAGTTTATTAACAATAGTTATTCCATTTTAAGCATTGTTGCAGTTCTATGTTCTGCATTTCAGTGGACACCTTTGTTTATGGGTTTATTTGTTTTCTTGATCAGTCTAACAAGAGTTTATTAATGTTACTAGTCTTTGTTTAAAACAGCTCCTTGGGAAGTGGACATGGTTCAACTGACAGAGTGTCCATCTACCATATGGAGGGTCCAGGGTTCGATCCCCAGGGCCTCCTGACCCGTGTGGGAAGTTGGCCCACACGCAGTGCTGCCGCACGCAAGATGTGCCATGCCATGCAGGGGCGCCCCCACATAGGGGTGCCCCACATGCAAGGAGAGCCACCCTGCATGAAAAAAGCACAGCCTGCCCAGGAGTGGTGCCACACAAACAGAGAGCTGACACAGCAAGATGATGCAACGAAAGAGAGGTGCAATTTCCCTTTGCCACCGGATAATGCAGGCAGATGCAGAAGAACACACAGTGAATGGACACAGAGAGTAGACAACGGGGCGGGGGGGGGGGGGGGAAGGCGGGGCGTGGACGGGGTGGATAGGGAGAGAAATAAATAAAAATTAAAATCTTTAAAAAATAAAAATAAAAAAATAAAAACAGCTCCTTAATCCATTTGCTTCTATTTCACTTATTCTGTTTGATTCCATTTTTATAATAACCTTGTTAACTACGTACTATTATCCCTATTAAAAGAATAAACTGGATTGCAGAGCATTTGAGGTTTACCAGAAATCCAGGGAAAGTGTTAAATCATAACTCAAACCCAGGTATTCTGACTCCTATTTTAGTTCTTTAAATTCTTAACCGGTAATCAGGAACTGATACTCTTGTTCCTACAGCTTCCAGAAATATAAATTAATATGTACAGGAGAAATTCTATATAGAACATACCCAGACACAATACCATTTTCCAGCTTGTTGATAAATGGACTTCCTAAGGTCCGATCAAAATATATTTTTCCATAGCAGCAGGAATAACTTTAGTTTTGTTGAAAGGACCTGGGTAGTCATCTGTAGCATTCATTCATCCAGATGGTCTGCACCATAAAAATTTGGGTGAAAATTAGGATATGCAGATGAGCTGTAGATGCTTCACAGCTTGACATGGCTAAAATTATTTAAAAACAAAACAAAACCTTGTGCCCAAATGCTCAGGATTTTTCTTATTTTGAAACTTAAGAAAGGTGCCATGGTTTATATATTATTATTTAATTCTAATATATGTTCTTAATATTTACATTGTGTAATGTTTAGAAGGCAATTTTTAAGTTTTACTTTGTATTTCAGAATTTAGATTAAGTGTAGTTTACCTCACTAGACAGATTTAATGTATCTTTGAAACACTATATAAATAGGCATGCTTTTAAACACAACATACAGAAAGCAACCCTCATTGGAGCACTTATGAAACCTATACTACTTATATGTTATCTAGATAATTTTTCAACTTTAATTAAAATCTGAAGGTGTTATAATTTATGAGTAAACTATTACTGACTTTACTACAGCCAAATTGTAGCTTGAAATATTGTAATGTTTCCAAATATATCTAAAATTGTTTACAAGCAATTTACAGAGAAGAATATCAACTCATTTTACTCCATGGCTTTTATCATATTTCTATTTGATGGAGACAAAAATTAATTTAAACTGCAATATTTTAAGCTCAAGATTGTCCATATTTTTGTTCTTAAAGTTGAATTTGAAATGTCAAGTAAATATGTTATACACATAAACATGTATGTATATATATATATACCTGAAACTGGAAAGAGACCATAATTGGAAAAACATAGTTTTTGAGATTCACAATATAATCTTTCTTTAGTAAATACCATGCTGTATTGGATGCTTATTTGAAAATATGGAAAGAAAGTAAAAATAGTAGGGGAGTCAGTGAGGCATATAATCATTTTAATAAATTCTGTGCTTATTTATTATTATGCATAGGTATTATAGGAGTTCAATAAACCATTCTCACATAATTATTGGCAATTTTTTTATTTACCTTCAGCAAAAGATGCTGATCTTTCAATGACCTAGATGGTGGCGCATCAAAATTTCTTTTCACTGTCGAGATTCAGAGACAAAAATGATAGAGAATGCCTCATAATACCTAGAACAGCACTGAATCGATATATATATATATTGCCTTTTAAACCAATATTTCTTACAACTTGACATAAAAATCTTGGTCAATATGTTATTATTAGTAGTATTTTTAAACTATATAAATTTATTTGGATTCTTGGAAAACTAACAATCTTTTTTAGCAATGCTTCTAGGAAAAATATTATGAGTACAATTATATAATCAACAAAGAAAATTTAGAAGAATAATGAGGTCATTCATAGATTTACCAGCATTTTTTCATCTATTTTTTCACTTCTGTCACTTTTGGAACTAATATCATATTTCATCAAATGTCATTTAATTTAAGGCAGGTCATTATTTTATGTATCACTACAAAAGAAAAATTCCAATTAAATGACCCTCTATTAATTGTAAATTCAATCCTAATTTCATAAAAAATAAAAATATGCATCATAAAAATGATAAAATATGATGTTTTACTAGTACATTGCCTGTTAAGCTTAAGCCTCCATATTCCAGCCTTGACACTTCTAAATTTCTCTGTTCCAGCTTCAAATATTATCTCATTCTGTGATATTTGTATGTCTTTCTTGTGGTTTTCTATCATTTAAAATCCTATAGAAATGCCATGATTATTCTTTTTTTATGTCACTTATTTGGAAAATGAAAATCAGTTTTTATTTCATTTCACTGAAGCATCTCTTTAATGAGTCTTATGGACATCTTTTTCTTAGGCGTAATTGATTGAGTCCTTTCATCTCTTTTTTAAAAACATTGGCCATGACTATTTATGCAGCAGTAGTTTAAGAAAGCATTTATCCAGAATTGAACATGGAATAAATGTTTGCTTAAAGACTTAAATGTTATTTTAAATGGACATGTTAAGTTGTGAACTCTTAATAGTAATAATAATAATGATTATAACAAATCCCTAAAAATATTGCTAAGTTTTTAGCTTTATACTCTCCTAATACTATATAACCCTTTTACTTTGCAATGGATGGATAGATGATAGATACATAGATAGATAAATAATAGATAGATAGATAGATAGATAGATAGATAGGTAGATAGGTAGATAGATAGATAGAGATGAATGGATACAAATGCTCATATGAGAGAAATGAGCACAGAATGGAAGCAAATAAAAATTTAGCAACTGTGGTGAACCAGCCAGATTCCTTTCAGGAGTAAAACATTCTCCTAGATTTCTGCTGGTGCTGTGGGAAGGCAGTTATTGAAAAAATGCCTTATCCAAGGCCAGATTCATTCTGGGGAAATCTGTATCCAATGACTGATCAATACGGAGAGTATGAAGGCCTGGATGCCCTTGCCCCAAAATGAGTAACTATGAAAGGCTATCTTGCTCCAGAGCTTCGAAAGGTGGGGATGGGGGATCTGCAGAGGTTTCCTTTTGCACTGTACCACTGCTCATCTCCTTCTGCTCCATCCTGCTTCCTCTCCCTCCCTCTCATAGATGTTTAATCCCAGGAGCATTCCTTTTTAAGTGCACACAAATCATCTTAGACTTCTTGGGGAACCTTTTCTAGAGAGCAAGTTAATCTAAAATTTACAAATGAAGTACATAAAAGTTTTTTCTTCAACCTGGGGTGCAAAACACAAGGTGAAGAGTTACTGTTATTATATGTTTGTGTACACAGGAAGAATTCTGGCATTTTCCCATGAGTATTTTGTAATATTTGAATGAAACTGCTCTGGCAGATCATGCTATTGACAACACAAAGGTATTTCTTTTTCTGCCAAACCAGGGAACAGGTAATGCTGAGAAATAATGGAAGCAGTTGAAAGCCAGATGGATGAAAGGATTCTGAAGTAAAAAAAACACCAAGTGAAGAGTCAGTTTTAGTATTACACAGAGAGCCCAAATCTGTTGACTTTCAGAGATCAGGTTAAAGTAATTATTTTTTTCTGATTTTTATTCTGAGGGAAGGGTTATATGCAAAGATATTTTATTTTATTTCTGTGAAATTTTACTTGTGATGGTATTCCAATAATTGATGGATAGCTATGGGAAAAGTATATTAGATTTGCTTTTCATACAAGTCAGTGTGAAAAAATACTTATTTGTAGATGGTATATTGTATAATTTTTAAGCACTCTTTTAATAGTATAAATATTTTAGGGGCTCTATTCTGGCATGAAAAACATTCCCTATCTGATCTTCTATGTTTCAGTCACTATATTAGATATTGGAAATTCAATGATAATTAAGACAGCATTTGTTCTCAAAGTGTTCAAACATCTGGGGCTGAATATAAGTAATTTATGTTACTTACACCATAATATTTTAAAGGTGTATTTGAAAGATGCACAAAATTCAAAATGGTGCTATGGAATTACAGAAGCTATAATCAGAAACTCAGTCTGGCATATTGGGGGCTTCTTGTGTTGGGGGGCTTCTTATAGCTAAGGGGATTATATTTTAAGTTGGGTTTTTGGAGATAATTAGGATTTAGGTATATATGGAAAGAAGAAAGGCTATTCCAATGCTAGTAAAATATGTTTGTAAAAGTATAATATAATCACATGGAGGGGTTTGCTCTGAAATTTTTTTAAAAGGAATTACAAAAAATGAGACTGCCTGAGGAATTTGAACTTTATTCTAGAATCTGTGGGGCACCAGAAAAGTTTTGTAAGAAAATAAAATAATTAAATTTGCTTCAGAAAGCCAGTAGCACAGAAGAAAACTAGAAAATTAAAACTAGAAATTAAGACATTGATGTCAAGAAAACTTTTAGTATTAGGGAGATGATGATGATTTCCAGTTAACGAAGTGGTTGTGGAAATAGGAAAGGACCCATTTGAAAGATACCGCAGCAGTAGACTCAAGAGGAATGGGAGAGTAATCAGACATATTAGTGCAAAGGTGGGATGAGAGGGACAGGAGAATTAACAGTGTTACTAAGGTTTTTATCCTGAATTGATGAAGAATACCTTATTGGCAATCAACATAGCTAACATATGTACACTGAGAAACTCTAAAGGGGTTCCTGAAAAGTGGGTCACAGAACAACTAAAGCAGTATTTTGCCTGGACTAACATGGATTTGTGGTTTTAGAATATTAATATCCAAAATATTATTATTGAAAGGAAATTATGTATGTACTAGTTTAATTTGTACTAGTCGCTACCACTAACATTATCATTAAAATGCACATGTCATTGGGTTGGAACATACATGCAATGGAATTTCTGTTTCTTTTTTGACTATGAGTAATTTTAGGAGAAAACATTAACAGTCACAAGACAGTATTTCTTATTCACAGTGCTGAAGTTTTAGGTGCTGTTTTATATCTATTAACTAATAAAATAGTCTACTTACTCTCAAGGGTTTCATAAATGAAATGTATAACAATAATCAGGTTTTGAGGTTATGGTTCTTAGAAATTGCAAGGATGAAGCAAGTGTATATAAAATGAATAGAGGGATTTTGAAAAAATGGAAATTACATGGACTTCTTTGCTGGCTACCCTCATTATAAACAAATTGAACTTATTTTTAAAGAGATCTTAATTTTTGAATATGCTACTGATGTGGGCTATGGGTGGAAGGCTCTGTGTCTCTTCAGAGATAACTAAGTTGTTTGACTTGTGGGTGTGGAACAGTAAGAGGCTGCAGTCCTGCCCTTAGGGACAGTGACAGCAGGCTCCAGTCCCAGGAAATGTTTAACAAAGCAAGGGCTATAAACTTTAAGTATTTAGGGGAAATGCAAAAACCAAGGCTTATCTAGAATGTCTGGAGTCCTTGCTAAAAGCTTACCTAAGATGTGGAAGAGATATATGCTAATTGAAGCCTATTGAGAACTGAAACAAAGGGACCATTTGGCCTTTCCTCTCTGTATAAAAGACGTTTGAAAATCTTGTTCGAGGCTCGGGATTCAAACTGAAAGCTCCCGAGTCCGGCCGGCCGTCAATAAACCATTTTTCCTTCTCAAAATCATTCCTGAGTCCTGGCCTCTCTATACTCAAATAATTGAACTTCTCTTAAATTCCACAACACTACCTCCTATTCTATTATAGTTAAGTTGCCTGTGGTTTAATATCTTTATTAGAGAGGAATATCAAAGTTAAACAATCAAAATTTAGCTGGATGGATTTACAAGATGTTTTATAGGTCATCCTTGATTTTATAGCAGGGTTAGGACATTCCAGCACCAGTAATTCATATTTTGACATTAATCTGAAATCAAAATATCATACTACTATAATATTTAATTAAAAACTCCTCATTTTTCAGCATTTTAATAAAATATTTAGATATTGATTTTAGAACACATGGATTTTTATTATTTCATAATACAGCTATCTTTGTTATGATATCCAAAATTTCTTCTGTAAGCAACAATAAAATTGAAACACAGGAAATTGCAGTAGTAAATGTGAAACATTTTTGACCAAGTTACTGCTAGTATGTACTACTGACACAACTCAAATGAGAATATTCTGACTCTTTGGGGAAAAGAGAGAACAAGTATAAGAAAGATAGCCATTAGGAGGCAAATTTCAAATTCAATTTTGCAAGTGCAAGAAAGAAACATTAAGCTATAATTAAAAAAGAGTTACTAGAGACCTCCAGAAAGCTTGAAGCCAATTTAATTAATGCAACTACTCTACTTTACATTCTACATTATAAAAAAAATCAGTGATCTGTATTATCAGGATCCCAAAGTTTATGGAATTTTTCAATATTCATTTTATAAACTAAATAAGATTTTATTTTTAATGGAATTAAAGGAATCTTAAAATTATACCTCTAATGTGAGGTCCATGTCAATGACCCTGGTTTATACATTATGGTATAAATAAATCTTCACATAGATAACAAGAGTCATATGTGGCCATAGGAAAAATTAATACCACCTACTTAACCTGTTTTAATATATCCAAAAAAGTAGACAGAAATATTTGAAATTATCTTGTGGAGGTTGGATGTCCGTAAAAAGGAGAATTACATTGTCAAAACTGCCAAGTAGCCTATCATGCAATCCTGAAAAGACTAGAGCCATTAGGGTGCCACAGGTATTTCAAACCCTTTCTGGAGAAATTTCAGGTTTAACACAGTAGGATCAAATCCAGTTACAGGAAGAATTCGTCTTAATAGGATGCCAGTATCCTTTCCATTGAGTGTTATTTCAGTGGGAAATACTGGGAGAGAGTACTGAATAGAAAGAGAAATAAAAGGAAGAAAGAAGACAGGGTAAGGGAGCTGGACAGAGGAGGAGATTCATTTGGCAGATAACAGAAGTAGATTTATGATATCTCTAAATAACCTGATATAAATTATCCTAATCAAGAATCCTTGTAACGAATATAGTTTAGACACCTAAACTGACTAAAAAAATATATAATGTGGAACAATTTTTTAGGTGAATTTTTAAACTGTTGGTTAAAATCAGAAGGCTTCACTATTAGAAAATTAATGAGAAAACTTGATGAGTTCAATAAGGACAAGAATTATTTTTCTTTGTGTTAACTGACCAACATTTTACTGCCTTAATATATCTGTAATTTTTATTCATATGAAGTTTATAAAACTTTGACAATAAGCATCCCATTAGATAATCTTACATGATTAAATATTTAAGTTCCAATATATGCTTATCTTTAGCAAATGCCCCAAAGATAATTCCAAGATGGTATTTGGAGGCGAGAGTCATTTTAAAAACTTACTATATTATTTCTAAGACATAACAATTGATAGTTATTAATTCAGGGAAAATCTTTTCAGTCTTCTTACACTGGTACTCTATCCTGTTAAAACATCTTTGTATAAATTTCTATTTACTTTAAGAAGTTGTATTGCTTTGTACAGCTCTTAAATAAGCAATGAGGCAATAGTGTACATGCTAAAAATCATGAACTATCCATCCCATCGTTCTCTTATCCATCCATCTCTCCCTCCATATGAAACAGTGTATTAAATGATGATCAATGGACCTCTAAATAACTAAGAGATGAATCTGATCTTCCTTTTTAGTGCTGGTTTTCCCATGTGGAATGGCGCTAAAGAGGCTTATGAATATGCATTTCACAGTTGAATGTAAAAGCCTGTACATAAGATACAAAAGAACAATACTTGTGTGCACTTCAATTGGAAAGTGCCCACCAACTATTTTATAATGAATACAATCTCCAGGAACTATAGGTTTGACACACTGTTCAACCAAATTTAAAAATGGATGCCAGTGATTTATTCTGCTATCTTAAATAGAATAAATTTGTTAAATACTTTTGTGTAAATAGTATATTTTAAGAATAGTTTGATTTTATTTCCAGAATGTCATGTCTGTTCAAATGCACAAACCTGATGTAATTATGCGTCACTGACTATAGTTCTTGTTAGAGTGGTCAACAAAATTGACAAGCTAGAGCATAAATTAGGAAAATCATTCAGTGTAAAACTACAGTTCAAGCAGGTCTGGAAATTGTGTTACGTTATCTTCAAAGTTTTATAAATTGAATAAGTTGTACTTCCTAAAATTGGAGTAGACATCTAGTCAGTATTTTTTTCCTTTGGCAAGAAATAGGTAGGGTTTTAAAAGATGCACTTTATCTCCTGTTTGATGCTCGAGGTATGACAGGATAAAACTCATTTTACATGAAATCAAAATACAGCTTATACTGTGAACTTTTGCAAACCAGTTTGATCAGAACACTCATTAAGAGTAATAGAAATTGAACATATACAGACACTGTTACACCACAACAAAATTGAAATCTCTAATGTACAGGATATTACTAAGCATGAAAGATTCATGAGTTGAGTTTGGATCTTAAAATTAAAAGATACATAATTTGGTTTACAAATCAAATCGATCTTTCTAATGTTTACAGATCTTGCTATTTTATCATATGATGCTGGAACTAGGAAGCTATTTCTTTACTGCTTTAACCTGGCTAAATACATCTTGAATAAAATAAATGGATGATAAATAAATGCCCGTGTGATCATATTGGGAGTTTATAGCAAAAAGTTAAATGGGAAGATTGAAAAGATATCCTCTCCTGCTCTGTAAATATTTCCCTAGCACTCTATCTTGTTTTTAAAATCTTTTCTCAGTCCTTCTCTCCCATACACAACTGTTCTTTGGGTACAAAAAATTGAGGCGCCAAAACTATGCTCTAAGTTGGTCAGTCATTATTCATTATGTTTCTAAAAGACATTTGTCTGCGTTATAGGTCTCTAGATGTAGCAGGTTGGTTTTGTATAGCTATTCCTTATTTTACACAATTATTATGTTCATAAAAAAACATACAAATTGAAATGAGTGTCATTGAGAAGCAGAATAATTTAGTGAAGTGAATGGATCAAGGCATGGCTGCCTGGGTTTTTATCCCAACTCTGCACTTGCTGGCTGAAAAATACTGGGCAAGTAACAACATCTCTGTGCTTTTTTTATATGTAAAATTGGTAAATTTAATAATAATAACAATGCTTTAAGAAGCACAATGTATTAAAAAAAACACCTGACACGTAGAAATTTTTGTCTTATAAGTATTCGCTATAGTATTAGCACTAGTCATGCTTTTCTATCTATGCTGAGTATTTAAAATAATATTGGACCTTGATTAATTTTTAATGTGAAGAATTTTTTCAAAAAATGTCTTTTTTCAAGTACATTCAGTGTACGAACTCTGGTGTCAGAGACTGGTTTGTATCCTGGCTCTTTCACATCCTAACTTGATGTCCTCCGGCATGTCACTTTACCTCCCTAAGCCTAATTGTGCTTATTGGCAAATTAGATTTAAAAATAGCACCTCATAGGTGGGTTATGAGCATTCAATAGGGCAATGTAGATCAAGTGTTTAGATCACTTCCTGATACAAAATTGTGTCCTTACCATTGTTATTTACATAAATGTTATTATGACAAACACTCCTTAGTTTAACTTTTTGGTAAGTATATGCTTCAGATATGGAGGTATGTATGTATGTATTTATGTATTTATTTATTATGAAGCCATACTTGAACCATAAGCCCAACACTTTCCTATTGCCACTGCTGCAATTTAAGTTCTTTCTCACCCTTTTCAGAAAGGATCTAAGAAAGCACATACATTGAGAAGGTGCTCAGTTCCCAAAGCAGCTGCTGCAGATTAATTTCATTTGTTTACTTGTCTGTTTGAAGTTATGGCAGATAATAAGCAATACCTGTATTTATGTCTAAATCTGTGGGAAAGAAATAGGTAGGCAGCTACTGTATACCCATAAAACAAGTCAAGCACCACCTTTAGGGCCATTCACCAAATGGTGGGTGCAGTAGAATAAGGATTTCCAGGAAAATGTACAATTTTAGAGAGGTAAAGAGTGATTTAATGGTAACTTACCTGGCTGCATTCAGATCCTTACAACTCTGCCTACTTCTTTGAATCAGAATTTACACATCTTGAAATTTATCCTTAGCAAATAAAAGTACGATTATTTAAAATTTAAGTATAAAGATGACCAGCAAAAAAATGAAAAAATAATTTTCAGTCTTTTATGATTACACTTCCTTGAATGCTTACACTCACTGCCTGTTTATGTGTAAGAAAAATACAAAAATATTTGTATGTGTGTATCTATACCTGTATTTACCAAAATAACAGCAAAACAGTAGTAGTAAACTTAAGATGCTAGGAATTTGTTTTTCTTAGGAATATTTGATATTTTATTTGTAGTTAAATATAATATTAAATGATAATAATAATATAAAAACATAATCTGGAGTTAGTAATTTACAATTCATATACTGCAACTAAATATCATAATCCCTGGCCAACTCATGTAAACTCTGTTTCTTAGTTTCATCATTCGTCTAAACTAGAAACATAAAAATGTACCTTCTCTATCTTAAAAGATTGCTGCAGAAATCGTATGAGATGAAAGATATGAAAATGCTCTGTAGTGCTAAAAAAACAATTTAACTGTCAGACTTTAGAGTTAGTGGCAATAATAAAAATAATAGTGATGATTCTTATCCCAAATGATTTATGGATACAGTGTACCTTTGCCTTTTTTTTTTTTTTTTTTTTTGAGAGTATATTCTCTGGAAACACAGATCCTATTAAAAGCCTATTCTGGGCCAAAATTTAAACTAAATGCATCATAAATTGACAAGAATGATGGTATTTGGACACCACTGATGAAAGAATGGGGCCAGCGATAATGGAAGCTGTAGTGCTGAGAGCCACTGTGCTCTGGTTTGATCCCAGCTGGCCGAACCATGGGAGCCTTTGCAAAGACACTATCAACATATTGCTTGTTCAGTCAGAGTTTATCTTGCTTCAGTTACTGGTGCACTGACAAAGCCGTAGAGGTAAAGAAGCCTCAGCTCCTCTACATGCCTGGAGAGAGGATTAGAGGGTTTCTTTTCTTTAGGTAACTGTGTCTGGTTTCTGTACTTGGAGGACTTATTTTTTAATAACCGAAGAGAAAAAGGCAAAGTGAAAAATGTTCTTTCTGAGTAACTGGAAAGGCAATACAATTTGAGATAAAGGCTTTCTTCTACAAAATAAATGTCAGAGACTTAATTACCCATCACGTCCTCTGCATTCGACTTATAGTCCTGTTCTCTGGACTAGCACAATTCGAGTCAAACTAATGCAAGAAGAAAGGATTTTATTTTTACCTTTCAGGTAGTTCTTTTTCCTCCAATATAGGAAATTTTATGTAACGCATCTCTTGAATTGTTCTTTAAGCTGAAATTGAGTCCTTAAAGCCATCTCATCACTGAGCATTATTTTACAGGATGGTGGCTGTCGAAAACTATATTAAACCTAACACTTGCCAGCCTGCATCGCACAGGGAGATTCTCTGGGCTTTAAGTTTTAGAGACAACCTGTAGTCAGTGTGATCAAGCACTGAAATCTTGACAATGTGGATGGTTACCACATTGAGGGCTAATAGTTATGATTTAATTGTGTACATGCATGCATAAACCTCTTACTCCCTGGGTACTACTTTTTGGATGGCATATGAGATAATTTTATAAGCTGCAGAAAGTTTCAATCTTCATATTTAAGTCTACATTGTTATAGGTAATACTAGAAACCACACAGTGGAAATGGTGTACTAGAAATAAAAGTAGCTTTAGAATGCCTTAGACTAAGGCTCAAATTCTGACCCTGCCACTTACTAGGTGTGAATTTGGGCAAATCAGTTTATCTGTGCTCCAGGGACTTCATGTTACCTTCTAGGGGATTTTAGAGGATTAGAGGTTATATATGTAAGATACTGCATCTTTTAACTCATTGGGATAATAGATAATCCAGGGAAATTTTTGAATTTCAAAATTTGTCAAAAAAAATGATGGCTACAGATGTAGCTTCAACATAGATTATCTGTTTCAAAATAAATTCTATAGCTTGCTCTATTAGAAATTTCCAAAATATATGTTTCTTTTCTAAAAAATACAATATATAGAAATTCCTTCCTTCCTTCTTTCTTCCTTTCCTACCACTAGTTTCAGTGACATTAGTTAATAGTGCTCCACGCAGTTTACAGACAAATGTTTAACCTCTTGAACAAAGAAGACTGGAGCTGTAAGCAAATTCTCTCTGGACATGGCTACCCATCTGTTAATTGATTAATAACACTATGGGGACAGGCCCTGGTTTTCCTCTTCAGGACAAGTTATCTTGGAAAAACATTCCCACTCGAGGCTCAACAGGCATAGGCCATGGTTAGTTCAGTTGACAGGCAAGTTCCTGCCCCAGGTGTTGGAGACACAGTTAATATGTCCTTACCTTAAATCAGAAAGCTATTTGCTAGAGAGAGACTACTGAGACAAATGCAGACCTCTCCATCTCTGAAGTGAGACTGAAATACTAAAAGAAGCTACAAATGTCTTTTAGGAGTTCATCAGTCTAGTCATCGGGTAAATATGTCTCCAACATCTTTTGTGACCACTTTATTTTCATAAAATATTTTCATATTTTATTTTCATATTTATGTTTACTGAATTCATTTAGCTTCTTCACACCAACTTAGATTCTGGGCATTTAAAGCTAAAAAAGGATGGTCTTTTTCCTTGCAGAAGAGGAAGAGATATAAACAGGAATAGTAAAAGGTTTAACACCTAATTAATGTCATTGCTATTGAATGTGATAGGTCCTCTCTTAGAATCAAATAGGGAGTGATTAATTCTGCCTGGAAGGAGTCAAAGAATTGGTGATATTTGAGTTGGACTTGCCAATTTAAAACAAAACAAAGCAAAATGGGTTTGAAACAAGGGAACACTCTAGGCAGAAGAAACAAAATAAGCAAAATCTGAGAGAAAGAACAATGTTTAATTATTGGAACTGTCCTTACAGGCAGATAGTGTAGCTTGTTTAGAGTGGTAGTTTGTGAATACAAAGGTGGGGCCAATTTGGAAATGTCTTGAATGGCATTCTAAGTAGCTTAGACTATATTCTGGAAGCAATAGGGTGTTATCTATTTGGAACACATTATTAAGGAAAGAAGAGGATAAATGAATATTTCAGAATTTTCCATCAGCAAGTGGGAAATAGCCTGAGCTTGGGGATTGGGCAAGCAGGAGATTGTAGGCAGGAAGCCCATTATGAGAATCTTAAAATAATCTGAGAAAGGAGCATAAGAAAATAAACATTGCACACAATCTAGTTTTGCAAAATGATGTAGTTACTGCTTCATAGAACATGGTTTTATTATCTGTTGAATGTTAATTTAAGAATCTTCATGAGGAAAGAAAACAATAGATATAATTCTAGATAAGTTATTTGGACAAGACTGAAATTTGTGTGAGAACCTTTTAAAAGGAATGTTTAAAAAGTTTTTCTCCTTCTTCCATAGTCATTATGGGGGAGTCTGATCATTCAATCATGCATTCATTATTATTTGATAAATCTGTATGTTTTATCTCCATCGGTTACATACTGTGCTTGGTGCTGAGTGTTGAATCAGACCAAGTCTTGAGCTATGGACATCTCACTGTTAAATGACTGAAAAGAATTGGTGCTATATGTCCAAATATATTGTGATGATTCTATGTTTGGAAATCCTGTGGGTGGCATTTTTGGAAAAATTCACATTAAATGTCCAAATAAATGCAAGTAATTTCAGGACACAGTTGCTTCATAATATGCTGATGAAATCATTACGTATTGCTGATAATGAAACAGATGAAATTGTGCTAGATCATCAGTACAATCAGAGGTTAACTTACTGTGTTGCTGTACTTTAAGATAATTCTGGAGCACAAAAGACAATTTTACATCTGTAGTTCAGTTTGGAAAAGGAGTGTGTTTACTTTCTTTTTTTTTAAAATTTAATTCTTTTTAAAAGTTAAGTCTAGAGTTCTCACAATAGTGTATCAAACATTTCATTGGAGATAAGGAAGTAGCTATGTCATAAATTCCAGCCCAGAGTGAAGAAATCCATAACTGACCATTTATTACCCATTTTGAGATGTGGCATATTTACCCACAAAGCCTTTGCTCAGCAGAAAATATAGTTTGGGAATAGGTTGGACATCTGAGAATGTGTTATGGAAAAAGTTAAGATAAGTTGCAACAGTTCTGTTGCTGAGAAAGGAAAAAAATTCTGCCTCTGTAGAAATATTTATCCAGAAAGTAAATCAATTTTTACAATCCAGTCTTTTCAATATGGCACTGCTTAATGGCCAGGAGTCTGAAGTTTACAGAATGGAACATTTTGACTGCCACAGATGTATCTATCTTAGTTAATTACATGGAAACTTTTGGAACTTAAGTATTGTTTATTGTTGATGTCCGTCTCCTGCTGTGTGCTTCTCCTATTGAATGTCTCAGAATTTTATTTATCCCCAATTTTAAAAGAGCTTTCTATAATCCAGGAGCTTATCGTATTAACGCCTCCTCTAAACAAGGGCAGAGATGCAAATAAAGAGGTTATTAAAATCGGCTGTAAAAGACATAGATCTTTCATTAAAAGTTTCTAGACAGGCAGAAACACATAAGCTTAACTCAAGGAGATTAACATGGTTAGGTTAGAGGCTAATTGTGTTTTGCATCTGAAATGTAATAAAAGTTCGTACCCTTTGGGGGGAAATACAGCTAAGGTTCATCAATTTTTACCATCTTTAATTCTCCAGACCCTGAAAAACTAATTCAGAGCAATAGTATGGCTAGTTAAGATGATAAATCTCTAATTAAACAAGGAGTTATCTTCTTAAATGAATAATCTGTATCTAGATCTCAGTGTGTCTCTGCATTTTTAACTGTGTATGGGGGGAAAATCAAGGTAGGTTCATAATCTTGGAGGTAGCAAGGTTGAGTTATTTTGGAAATGCTGTTGACATGAGTGTGAATTATTAATATCGTAATTTCCTAAAAGCAATTTTTGCCACTTCATGAATATGAACTTTATGAAAATTTTATTATAATTTTTCCAGCCAATTACTTTGTCAGAGGAGTGCAAGATGGATTCTTAAAGACTGCATTTCTGTTTAAATCATGGTAAAGTCTGAAATGCTTCAGGCACTGTCATAGAGGGGACACTGGTCTATGTGTGAAGCAAAGAAAGTAATCAAGCAGGAAGGTGTTCTCTCTGTTCTCAGTGTGGAGTTTTGCTGCTTGTTTTTATGTTTGTGGAACATCCATTAGGAAAAATATGATTTAACATGCATGTCCTATAAATATATTAGTAATACTCAACTTCATAATTATTAAAGCATGCTTGTTGAATGAATGTTCAAGGATATTTTCAATCTGTGGTATACTAAAACTGAGAATTCTTCCCAATATATGAGCAAAACTAAGGAAAGAGAGAAAATTAGTTTCATTTTATTTCTTGTATAAACTATCTTTCAAACTATCTATTAAAACTATTTATTACTGTAGCAAAATTTGTTCTCAAGTTGTCTGTGTGTGTAAAATTGTATATTGGAAAGCTAGTAAACATTGATAATGTTAAAATAGCAACAATTTAAAATAAAATAATAAAAGTAAGTTAAACTTTAAACAAATACTAAACATTAGAGGGATGAGGAAATTGGGTATAATTCAAAAGAATGTCTGGAACTGTTAAATAACAGCTCAATGTATCAAGGTGAAGAAGCTTTTGCATCCCAAAGGATGAACTGCCTATAAGCCTACAAGTGAATGCTTTTTTAATAAAAGAAAATGGAATGTGCTATGTATTTAGACCATTTTTTGTGAACTTACATTATTGCAGAACTTTGTCAGTTTGGATGCACATATTATTTACCCTAAGTTATAAAACTAGAATATCAGGGATACTAAGAAAGAAGTTTCAGGTTTTAACTAGATGCCTTCCTCTATTCACCTGCTTTGTTGACATCTTGTCACAATAAATTCACTGAAAGTTAAAAGTAAGAGAAAGGCAACAACAAAATGAAAATCAAAATCAATGTTTTACAGTACATCTGGGGACTAATCTGAAAGACAACCTTCTATTTGTATTTCCAATGTGTTTTTTTCCCATTTTGTGATATTGTGAAAGGAAGGTCTTCATTAGATACCTTTGGTGTTTACAATCCTCACAATGGAAATAAAAAGGAAATGAGATGTTCCATTTTTAATATTACTCATATAATCATTATAGAGTGTGAAGGCTAATTCCCCCCACAAAAGTGCATGAAAGGAATTAAAGGAAACAATTTGAGCATTTTAATTCTTCTCATGCTTTTCAAGGAGAGGAATTAGGCACCAAAACACAAAACAATTATATGTGTAATTTAAAATACATATTGATTTTTTCAGAGCAATAAATAGGCAATGGCACTAAAATATAAAACTTACCTTGAATAAATGAATAAATGAAACATTTGTCTACCCAACAGCACAGTACTTTAAGGATAGCTATATACTAGTGCCTAGCTCACTTGGTATAATAACATGAATCCAGGTCATTCAAATTTTAGAAGAAGCACATGAAAAAACAAGACATAGCCAAAATTACTCTTTGAATTTTCCTTTTAACTCCCCACTATATTTCACAATTTACTGCTACATTTAGTTTGAGACCACTTGAAATCCCAGAAACCTTGAATGGGATCAACAGCCATGAACAGCTGAACTGACTGCAAATCAGGTGCTTTGCCCGCTATCACAGTCTCTAGTGGGAGGATGCTTTGAATTCTCACGTTATCTAGATTATTAAGGCAGGGCTTCTTTTGGTTCTCTTTGCCAAGATCTTTTGCCTTTGACACTTTCAAATGCAAACAGGTTTGTAACTTCATTTATGAAGTTTCTTTTCCTTGACTGAATCATATTAGAAAAAAATCCATGTTATAATGGGTACCATGAAGTGTCATATGAGTACCAAGGCCCTGAACCCAAAAATAATTGTATCATGTTAAACTTGAATGTTTGTCCTCTTAAGTTGATTGTGTTCAGATGTGCCCAGTTAAGTAAAGTGCTGTCTGGAAAATAGAGTAGAAAATCAAAGAGTGGGGGGTAGGGTGAGAAGAAGGGACCTTTTCCTCTAGAGTTTTCCAAACTGTCAAGGATACCTCTTGGTTCTTACGCCCCACAGACATTAAACCATACATAATTGTTAGGAGTAAAGAATGAAAAATCCCTATTTTTTGTCTATTACTAAACCCTAACAGTTATGAATGTGTTCCTTATCATGACCTAAGAAACTGTGATGCATATGAAAACATTTGAATGTTCCTATGAAATACAGCTAACTAGACCAGTCAGTACCAAGTGTTATCCATGCTAATCTAATGTCTAGAAAACTGAATACATTCTTTACAAACTAAAGTTGAATTTAAATGCACACTACCCCATAATATACTATCTGAATTTTGCAGCCAAGTAATTTAATAGGAACTCCCTCCTTCCTAAGGTTTAGACTACGGTGAACAACTTGTGTAATTCATCATTTTATCTACTTATTCATCCTTAGAACCCATAAATTACATGAAGTACTCACTATAATACTTAGAAATAAGACACTACCACTACGTTCAGAAACTTTCAGCAGGTAGGGAGAGAACCCTTTAAAGCAGAGTAAAAAACGGCTGAGGTAAAAACCAATGTATTAAGTGCTATGGGAACACAAAGGAGCGAGAGAACTGGCTGTGCCTCAGTGCAGGAAGGCTTGACAAAGAAAGTAACTGCATTACTAACATTATACTTAGTGGCATGGAAGGACCCAAGTGTAATTTACTTATGTGGAATTAGTAAACAGTTCAGCAGTAGACTCAGTAAAAACCAGAGTCTAATTGGACCCATTATTGGACAAGTAGAGGAAATTTAGTACAAACAGACTTCAAAACAAAAGTTAGATTTCACGTGCTATTAGTTCTCCCTTGAACCACTGTTATATGTAATGAAAAGGAGCTAATTCAAGACAATGAATTATTGGCTACTGTATTGTATTTTAAATGTAACCAAAGGACATAGAATGGTGAAGTTATTATTAATGGGCATAAAGAGAGATGTGTTTCTTAAAATAGTACCAGTGAGAATCTAGGGAGATTTTTATTACATTGATGAACTTCTAAAGTAAATCTCTATAATGCCAGCAAAAACCTCATTTAGCAGATAGATTATTCTAATTTCAATTTCCACCACAGAATCTGAAAGGGCACTAACAATACTAACTCTAAGAAGCTGAGAAGAAAAAGCTTTTCTCCCATGTTCTGATACAACCCTAGCCAAGGATATTCCTTTGATCTTCTCTGTGGTCATTAGTAGAGTAACCCTCCTTGCACTGTCACAAAAAATCCAATGAATGAATAGCAAATCGTTCTCTTATTCCATTTTTCAGGCATATTTTATTTTTCACCATTTTGTTAGTGATTTTTAAAAAAAGATTACATTTTGGTCCCAAAGAATTAATGGAAAATTAATAGAGAATGCTGGGTCAGATAAAGCTGCTTGAGAATCACAATGGAGAAGATAGAGACAATGTAAAATAAGGTAATCATTTGCCTGGTACAGGAAAAGGAATTTCATTTTGTGACATTAATTGAAACTAATTGTAAATGCTTACTTCAAAAAGCCTGATCTGGGGAGCAGCTGTAACTCAGTGGTTGAATGCCTGCTTCCCATGAACGAGGCCTCCTTTAAAAAAAAAAAAACGGCTTATCGGCATCATTAACTGAAGAAGATATGGTAAGCGCCATGTTTATTGCACTGTCATATATTACTGAAACCTGAGTAGATATTCACAATGAGTAAATAATTAGCATCAACAAAGAAAAAAAAGTACACAATTTAGCATAAAAAATCACATTTTGGAAAGGAAAACATGTGGTCCACATGTCACCTATTAAATGTGTAATCTTGCTAATTACTTAATTTTTGGAAAAGGCTTTGAAGATGAAAAGCGCTATATGTGTTAATATTAATATTTGAGTACTATAGTCTCCATAAACTAGACATATTTGCAAACAAAATACCTTCTCTTTGATCACTAGGGATAATTAGTGGTTTCTGGCCCCTTATAAAATTGTAAATCATAACTGCCCAAAATTCATAATAGAATTCCAACCTACTGATGTAGAAAGAGAACCCCTTTTTATGAAGGTTGAGGAGAAAGGTTTATTATATGTATAAATAAGGAAAGGCAGATATGTTCAAAGGTTTGTTTTAACCACATAGCATACCCAAAAAGTCAAATATCACGTAAAATGTCACAGCAAATTGGTAATTAGATACCATGTGCTTACTGTGAATAATACACAAAGATGTCAAAGACTGGAAGGTGAACTTTAAAAAATAAAGTTATAACCAAAATAAAAGAGATATATTTATTGATAAATAGGGCACCATGATACTTAATATGAATTAGTTACTTTTGGTGCAATTTTAAAAAATAAAATTAGTTTTCAGGTATTAGTTGCATGAAATCATGTGCCTTGGCTTGAAGAATTGAACTAGGCAAGTGGACCAATAAAATATTACAAAGAATCTGTGGTCTAAGATTGATGGTTCAGAATTTTGTCCCAAAATCCAAGAGAAGAAGTATCAAGATAAAGAAAACAAAGACAGGTGGAAAGTGCTGCAAAATAACTATAGATGTAAATATTCAGAAAGTCAAATGCGTTCAGTCATTTGCCCAGTGATGGAGAACTTCCTAAGGAGCTCACCTGAGTGCTGAAGGGTTTCTGGTTTAATGTGGAAAAGCTGTGATTATTTACTTTGCAATAGAGTAAAAAAGACATGTTCTCTACAATTATATTTAGTCACATGCTTCATTTTTAAATTTTTTTCACATGCTTTATTTTTATGCAGGAGCTATTTTGCTATAATTTTCTCTACCTAATGTACCCATTATTTTAAAATTATTCCCCAGAGCTAATTAAATTCTGTAATTTTTGCAGATTTAGATCCTATCATCTCACCTTATGGTTTATACTCTTTTAATTGCTTGAACAGTACTTCTGTCAGGAGAGATTGTTTCATTCTGAGTATGTAAGTATTAAATTAACTTCACCAAACATTTAACTGAGTCTCTACTATATATAAGGCATGAAAAAAATACAAATAAAATGAAAATGCAAAATGTCTATCTTAATTTTAGAGATACTGAAATCTTGTGATATTCAAGTTCTGTTGTAAATAATAAATATGAAACTAGTGTATATGAAATTCAAGACTTTAAAGGACAAAAAGAATGGAAAACAAGTGCAGTATCTAAATAATTCAAAATTTCTCATTTTCTCTAATTTATCTGAATAATTTAGCTAATTTCAGATAGACTTGGCTGGGATACATGACCTTTCAGCATAATGTTAATTACCTTACCATGGTTCCTAGAAATTTATTTTAAATAATGAATCCAGTGAATTATATCTAGGACCAAGTGTAGCTTATATGATGTGAATAATTAAAAGTGGTTTTTAATCTTTATGCTATGTAGATTCATAATTTAATTGGCAAGAGGGTAATCACTATTTATCCTATATTTAGGCTATTGATACAAATTTAAATATCAAATAAAATTATTTCTTTTTGATATTTAAACATGTCATATTATATGATTTCAAATAAGATAATTAAACTATCACATATAATTTGTTATTACATGATTGGCCTTACCTAGTTACCAATTCAATTTCCTTTACTCAACAATGAGGAAGATAAACATATCTTCCCACATAAAATCATTTCTCCTACAAACACAGGTTTCCAGAAAAAAATAAAAACAAAGTGTGTATTTGCATTTATTCATTTATGAGGCATTTTGAGAGCACATAGCATTTGCAAAGGCACTGTACTAGTTCATGTATGTACTGAATGCAAATATGAATAGTAACTCCCTTCCTGTGTTATCTCTCAAGCTAGTGACATGAAAAAAGAAAATACAGTAATACTTGATAAGCACTATCATAGTAGTAGAAGCAGAGTTGAGGTGAGAATGCAGAGTGTGGCAAAGCTGAGGCTGCAGAGGAAAGTGAAAACAAGCTCTGCCTAAAAGTTGAAATGTGTGGTTTTTAGCTAATGCAGTCACCAGTGCCACTGAGAATTCTATGGAATCTATAGAGGCCCCACCCTGGTAGAATGAAGCTATCAAGAGAAATGCACAATTGTACATAAAATCTATGTAATGTATTAGCATGCATTCTAGTCATAAATTAAGTTAAACCATTGGCAAAGCATATTATTGTTTTATGCAAAAGTTAAAGGCCCAATGCTAAAACAAGAAAAAAAAAAGAGAGCGAGAAATTAAATTTGTGCAAATTAAAAATAAATTAAACCTTTATTCTGTTCAAAACGAATTTCCTTGACAAGGCAGCTGCTGAATTGTGTATTTTTGTGAAACATAGCTATGTAAACATCATCTTTGATATATATTAATATTGTTTTTATTTGATGGAAATATGAAACCTTGACAGTGATAGCAAAAGGAATCAGGGCTCCTATAGTAGCTCCTCCCCCCAGGTAGCAAACTTGGAAAAAATATCTTATAGTTTATAATCATTATCAAGAATTGTGTCACAGGGCCCTCTATAAGGAAACGTTTGTTCATCCTTATGGCCATAAATACCCCCAAGTACATCAAGTCACCAAGAAGCTCTATATAGTCGTTCTGAAGATGAACTTTCTTTCCCTTGAACTTTTTACTCAAAGTTCAATTGAGAGTTTTGGAACTTGTACTTTGGAAAGTTGGCAAAATTCTATGTAGTAGAGATGAACTTCATATTCTCCTTGCATTTGTTGACATATTTCTTTAAAAGGCAGGCATTCACTCTTGCCAGGCATCCTTGTGAGAGTGACATCATCTTTAAACCCTGTGTGGCAATCCCTGACTCACTGTCATGATGCCCAGGGAAGACAAGATGACCTGGAAGTCCAACTACTTTCTTAAGATTATCCAACTCTTAGGTAGTTATCCAAAATGCTTCATTGTGAGAGCAGACAACATGGGCTCCAAGGAGATGCAATAGGTCTGCATGTCCCTCTGTGGGAAGGCTGTGGTGCTGACTGGCAATAACACCATGATACACAAGGCCATCCAAGGGCATCTGGAAAACAACCCGGCCCTAGAGAAACTGTTGCCTCAAATCCGGGGGAATGTGGGCTTTGTTCACCAAGGAGGACCTCACTGAGATCAGGGACATGCTGCTGGCCAACAAGGTGCCAGCTGGTGCCCCATGCGAAGACCACCCAGAACATTGGTCTGGGGCCCGAGAAGGCCTCCTTCTTCCCGGCTTTAGGCATCACCACTAAGAGTTCCAGGGACACCACTGAAATCCTGAGTGATGTGCAGCTGATTAAGACTGGAGACAAAGTGGGAGCCAATGAAGCCACACTCCTGAACACACTGAACATATCCCCCTTCTCGTTTGGGCTGATCATCAAGCCCATGTTTGACAATGGCAGCATCTACAGCCCTGAAGTACTTGGCATCACAGAGGAAAACTCCGCACTCTAGCTTCCTGGAGAGTATTTGCAAAGTTGCCAGCGTCTGCAGATTGGTTACCCAACTCTTGCATCAGTACCCCATTCTATCATCAATGGGTACAAGTGAGTTCTAGCTTTATCTGTGGAAACTTTTTATTCCTTCCTACTTGCTGAAAAGGTCAAGGCCTTCTTGGATGATTCATCTGAATTTGTGGCTGCTGCCCCTGTGGCCGCTGCCACCACTGCTGCTCCTGCTGCCACAACAGCCACAGCCAAGGCTGAAGCAAAGGAAGAGTAGGAGTCTGATGAGGATATGGGATTTGGACTCTGACTGGTCACCAAAAAGCAGCCAACACAACTAGCTTTATTGCAAAATGAGGAAATAAAGCTTACTTCTCTTTAAAAAAAAAAAAAAAAAAAAAAAGGCAGCCATTCAAGGCCCTGGCTCTGAAAAAGTTAACAACTTTCAGGACAGTAGACAAAAGTGTTCTCAGGATAACTGGCAGTGTTTTGATTTCCAGTGTATGCCAATTTAAAAAGCAGTGAGTCCCAGTCTTTTGTGATGCTCCATTCTTCGCAAAGGCAGCAAAGATGTGGATGTTGCCAAGCCTCACAGGTGCTCTGTCTGTGTACCAAGTTACCAAGTTTTTTCTTCCAAAGCTAAGTTTTCTTTGGCAAAAAAAACCCTTTCAACTTCTTATGATGTCATTGGCTCTTGTATTTTTGGAAGGACCCTAAAAAATAGCAAATCTTATTCAATGACATAAAAGAATACATGATAATAGAAATGCCATAACAATTTTGTGGATATAGTCACTGATGCTATTTTATTATGCTCCAAACCACAAATGAGCTGGATTCTTTCCAAGATTCATAGCATCACCAAGATCACTCCAAAAGAAGTATTTCTTCTTTTGCTTGACAATGTGAAGCTTAAAATAAAGATTTTTAGTTTGGAAAAATCCAAGTTTAAGCACAGTTGTACACTTTTCAAATCGAGTTTTCTTCTCCTGGCAGTAATCATAACTGGATTGTACATGTTCATCGTGGGCACATATCTTATGGGATGCATCATCAAAATTTTTGGCCTCAGACTTCTTTTCAGCATGATCTTGCTGTATGTTTCACAGTAATCATGTATTCCATTAAATTTACTGATTAAAAGGTATGTATTAGCAATGCAGGGAAGGGCTGGGCTTAAAAGGGGGAAATGGTAAAGACAAATGAGTTTATCTGGCTAAGAGTCTTCAAAAAAGAGTTAGGAGGTCCCCAGAGGGGTCACACTTATGCACAGCTCAACAGGATCCCAGAGACAGCCAAAGTAGACACAATCCCAGATACTGGTGCTCTTGAGGGCTATGGAAACACACAGGTTCTATGCTCCTGAAGGCTACGGAGACACACAGGTTCATGTCAGTTGGCTCTGGATTTCAGTGCCTTTTCAGTGGGCCCTACTTTGGAATTTGTGTTCCTGACTATGATGGAGTTGGACTCAGATGTGACCTTTCTACACATGCCACTTCTGTCACTTTTACTGAACCTGTGATTGGCACTGGGGTTGGTGTATACCCAGGAGACCTCAGTCTCTGGACTGGCCATATGCCCCCTGAGCCTCAGCAGAGTTGCAACTCCTACTGTCCAGTTTGCTGGACTTACATAGGTCGGCTAACAGGGAGGTGGAGATGGTCAACCACCACACCAGGGAACCAAGAGTGTCTATGACTCCAAGCAGGAGAATCACATTCACCAACCATGTGGGATCTAAGTGCCTTCTCAATATGGAGGTGGAGTGGACATCACCAACCCAGGGTCCACAGGATGTAGAAATAAAATGTGGATTAGAGTGAACTTATTGGTATTCTACTATAAAACTATTTTAACTAGCAATGGAAGAAACTAGCCTTGATGTGGAAAAATTGGCCACGGTAGTTGCTAGGGCAGGGAGAAGGAAAAAGGGATGAGATGTGAGGGTATTTTCAGGACTTGGAGTTGTCCTAAATGATTTTGCATGGACAGATGCTGAACATTATATATCCTGCCATAACCCACTGAATGTCCTGGGGAAGAGTGTGAACTATAATGTAAACTAAAATCCATGCGGTGCTCCAAAATATTCACCAAATGCAATGAATGTGCCACAAAATGAAAGAGATTATTGATGTGGGAGGAGTGGAGACGAGGCGTGTGGGGTATGTGGGAACCTCTTTTGTGTATATATATATACACATACATATATATATATATATTTTTTTTTTAAAGATTTATTTATTTATTTCTCTCTCCTCCCTGCCCCCACCCCGGTTGTCTGTTCCCTGTGTCTATTTTGCTGTGTCTTGTTTTTCTGTCCGCTTCTGTTGTTGTCAGCGGCACGGGAATCTGTGTCTCTTTTTGTTGTGTCATCTTGTTGTTGCTGTGTCAGCTCCCTGTGTGGGTGGCGCCATTCTTAGGCAGGCTGCTCTTTCTTTCGTGCTGGGCAGCTCTCCTTACGGGGCACACTCCTTGCACGTGGGGCTCCCCTACGCAGGGTCACCCCTGCATGGCATGGCACTCCTTGCATGCATCAGCACTGCACATGGGCCGGCTCCACACGGGTCAAGGAGGCCCGGGGTTTGAACCGTGGACCTCCCATGTGGTAGACGGATGCCCTAACCACTGGGCCAAGTCTGCCACCCTCTTATATTTTTTAATGTAACATTTTTGTCATCTATGTGTTTTTTTAAAAAGAAAGACGATTTAATAAAAATTTTAAAAATTAAAAAATACATAGGGACATTACTTGCAAAGTCCAAAGGTGTAAAGTTCCTGTAGATTTTTAAGAAGAGTAGGAAGTTTGAATGCTTAGCTTATTCAGGGAAGAGGGAAAGAAGAAGTCCAGAATATGAGACTATTGACCCCAAGGTTAATAAAGATGCTTGTGAGGGCCAGAATCTAAGTACAAAACAAAAAAAAACCTACATTTCGTCTGTCCTCTTCCCTTCTTTTATCCAGGAAAAATAATCTTACGGTGAATGAGGGCAAGATATTATTTCACTCTGAACAACTTTAGAATGTCATGGGTTGCTATTATTTAAGGTCAGATATGAAGGCTTGATTGACCTATAGAATCTGATTCCAAAATGGCTCACTCATATGCCTGGCAAATTGGTGCTGACTCTTGGAAGGAAACATAATTTCTTCTCTTTGTGAACTGGTGTGTCCCAATAATAGCTTTCCCTGGAGTTCGTGAACTAGCCTCAGAAAGCACATATAATCACTTTCCCAGTATCCTATTGTTAACACAGTCAGCCTTATTCAATGATGGAGAGAATTGTACACGGGTATGGATACTGGGGAGCAAAAAGTATTGACATCCATTGTGGATCCAATAATTCACAAGTGCTGTCATCATACCAATGGAACATCTAGAATAGTTACTCATGGATAGGGATGAAGAAATCTTTACTTTATCCAAGTCCATTAGTCTTGAAGTGGATCAAACTTTTCAGAGAGCAATCCATTGTTTTGAGGGTGTTAAGTATGTCAGCAAATAGGTCCAGCTACATACTTTCCATGGAATTCACTGTCAGACCAAAAATAATTATTCTTCCTTTAAGGTTCCCAACTTGTAAGTAATTATTTAAAATTAAAATAATTTAAAGTTATTAACAGCTTATTATTGATTTTTAATTTAGAAATATTTGTATGTATTATGTACTTTAATTTATTTACAAAGTTCTTCATTTATTAAAGCTTTTAATTCAGTTTTCTGAAGTTATTTTAAGTTTAACCTGTTTAATTTCATTTAAATATATATATTGTATCTATTAATTACTTTTAAAAGCTTTTATGATTTCCTTAAAATGTTGACATTTTCCTTTTTTACATAGAAAAATGCTGTTTTGTCTAGAAAAGCCATGGATTTTGACGGAATCAAATATAACAAAATTGAAGTTCATTTTATCCCCTATCAGCAGCCATTTTTCTCTAAGGCAAAATATTTTGTCTATCTACAAATCAACAACAACAAAAAATCTTTCCATCAGGTATAGAAGCAAAATTTGAGTACTTTTTTCCATATTAACAAATATGTTGCTTTAGCCATTCAAACTTGTTGCTATGACAGATTCAACCATTCTGGAGTTTAACCTAATTTACAGAGTGAAATAGAATACAGTGCAACAACAATTCAATTTTTATTAATGGCATGCAGTATGCTAGGAATTGGTATACAGAGATGAGTATATGATGATTCTTACTTACAAAATGTTTACACCATACGTGATTAACCTTCCCTCAGGTTTAAGGTTAGGGGCATTTAGGATGTGCACACTGATGGTAGGAACATGGAGAAATAAGCTTGAGTCAAAATGCTCTGTGGTGGGGTATTCTGCATCCAAATCAAAGATGTGTGCAAACGACTTCCCTCCTACAATTTCATATCCAGAGCATAATTTATGTTTTATATTATTTTATATTATATTTATATGATATTGTGTTAATATCTTTTACAAAATAGAATATTGCATATCATACATTTTCAATGTTTTCCTATGGTTATTTTTCTATGGATTTAATAAACACAATTCTGTTTCTGATCAGTAAGCCAGGCTACCACCCCTGGTCATTTCAGTATATCTTGGCACTTACCATTCCTTCTACCTGCAATAAACTTTCCTTTTGTTTTTTTCTGAGCTAGTTCACTTTCATTTTCTATTATAAGTTCATATGTTACATACTCAGAGAAATTTTTTATGACCACCCTAAGTTAGACCCCTCCCCAGTTTATTTCTGCTTTGTCATCCTATATATTTTCAGTCTTTTATTCTCTTGTTCATTTGCTGGCTATTTTGCTGACTCCATCATTACAATACTAAATCAGATTGTGATTTTAGGGGACCCCACTCTGGGGTGTTCCTTTCTGTTTCCTTGTTCAATTGTTTGATTTAATTTTCCAGAATGTCTCAATACTATGGTAAAGGCATAAAATAACTATCCTTCTGAATTAGGTTGTCT
Source organism: Dasypus novemcinctus (assembly GCF_030445035.2). NCBI lineage: Eukaryota > Metazoa > Chordata > Mammalia > Cingulata > Dasypodidae > Dasypus > Dasypus novemcinctus. Next base: position 57,268,701 of record NC_080681.1, read on the forward strand.
TCACTTTGAAGATTGCGTAGGATCAGCCACGGAAGTTTGGGTAAAGCTGAGAAACACATATTATTCCTTGCCAAGTCCCAAGAGAATTTTTACTCCTAATAAGGTAATGGAGTCAAGGCTTTTTCCTGATTGTCCTGCCCCATTGGGCATCTATTCAATGGTTGCCCACAATGGAAAAGTTACTGTGTAAATATGCATTGAAAAAATATGAAACTTGAATAATTTAAAAGGGTGAGTTAAAGCAGTGATTAACTAACTACATGCAGACCTATTCATAATACAAGATAGAAAGGAAAGTGTCTTAGTTTCCTAGGGCTCCTGTAGCAAAGTGAGACAAACTGGGTGGCTCAAAAATAACATAAATTTATTGTCTCACAATTCTGAAGGCTATAAATATAAATCAAGTTGTCTTCAGGGCCATGCTTCCTTTGAACTCTATAAGGTTCTACTGATGCTTGCTGATAATACATGGCATTCTTTGGCTTTTGGCATAACTAAGTCACATGACTGTCCTTCCTTCATAACAACACCAGTCATGTCAGATTAGGATCTACCCTAATCTAGCTTGGCCTCTTTTAAGTAATAGCTACTTCAACTAGCCTGTTTGCAAATATGACCTTATTTACAAGATAGGAAGTTGGATTTAAATACAACTTTTTTGGAATACAATTCAATACACAGGAGGAGGCAAGCAAGTGAAAGGGGTATAGTCCAATTTTTACCCTAATGAATATGCTCTTAAGTGAATCATTTAACAGAGAATTCATTTTTCTGATATGCCAAAAAAATGTGATTGTGGGTGAAATAAACTCTAAAGTTGCTTCCAATTCTAGCATTCTATACTATATGAACAGGCTTAACAAAGAAAAAAATTCTATGGGAATTGAATAATGGTCATATCACTTCTGGCAATGGAAAATAAAGAAAATCTTCAAGAAAAAATTTGCAGTTGAGTGGAGATATCATGAGTAGAGAGGATGGCTAGATTGTTTAATACATGAAGATAGACATGGAAGATGAGTGACAAAGAAGGGCATTGCAGATGAATAGAAACCCCTACAGAAGGAAAAGAAATTCTCAAAGGAATAATAAGATGTTGGTCCATTTTGGCTCGCTTGTAAACTATATTTAAGGCTACATTTTGGAGGTTTAGAGAATCACACTGAGAAGAGTTTATTTTCTTTCTGTACAAATTAAGAATGTTTATATATTTGGTCCTATAGTTTTCTTCTATACAGGATAATTCGTCGGCCTGAGGGAAGAAAGAGGAACTTTTAGGTATTAATTGTATTACTTTTAAGAATATAAATTTCTCATTTGGAAAATTTTGATTTCCAAGTTTTCCATAACTTTGGTGCATGAGTTAAATGGATTGCTTATAAAAGGGATACTTCTTGTGAATTTAAAATTAGTACTGACACCTTCTAAAACATATTTTGAAATCTATTTTAGGATCATATGTTACTATGAAAGCTTTTTGTGAGTTTTAGTAAATTACTGATTATCTATGAAATTAATGTTTACTAGTATGTGGATGGTGACTAATATCAATCTATCATATTGATATTGATTCTTCAGTCATGTAGATTAAAATGTGTATATTTGTTTAATATTGATCAATTTCTAATATTTAAAAATCATGTATTGAATATATAGAATTGATCTGGTATAACTACTCAGAAGAATAAAATGAACTTTCTGTGAATTGGTGCTGTATTTCTGTTCCATTTTTTCATTTACTTAAATACTGGATGACAAGAGATACTCAGAGATAAGTAATGAAAATGTTTTCTAGGGATTTAACTGTGGATTTCTTATTAACATTAAATCTCATCCTCTCTCTGTATGCTTGAAATGCTTGCTGAAATTGATGTGTATATATTTAAAAGGCTAAGAACAGATTGTTGGAACAGAGAAAAATATAGCAAAAACTAATCTTTAAAATGAACTTGGGCAGAGGTCAAGAAGACAAGAATTCTCAATTTAAAATAATGTGTATTTTTTTATGGTAAATGAGGGTGGGGTGATTACTCATTTCTTACAATCTGTATACCAATCTGCCTACTGGAAAATCATGGGAAATAGAAGGGGATGGATGTTTGTAGGTCACCCAGACTGCATCCCAGCTCGTCTGTAATATAGCATGTGTTTCTTGTTGTAGACCTTCTGACATTTTATTAGGTTTCATTTTTCATACATTGAGTTTCCTCTGGCAGATTTCCATACTTTGAGTGAATATGTCTCTCTCTAATTTCTTGCTTGTAGAGTTAAACTATTTTTTATTCTGGTAAAATAGAGCAGACTACGTATAGAACTCTGAATTTCTATAAAACTGATTTTCTTTATCATTGAATAAATGTCTGCTTTTTATACCCTTTTATTTTTTTCCTTTAATTCTCAAAACTTTGAAACAAGTAAAGATTTTTTTCATACACTGCTAACTAAGCTGAATCATTTGCATGCTTTAATCTATTCTAAAATAGATGCCTGTTGCTTGTGGTCATTTATCTGGTTATAATCTAGAACGATAATTTATTTCTCACTTTCAAGGATTGCAGTGCCCTAAATTTAATGCCATTGAATTGAAGAATCATCTCTTTCTGGAATCAACTTACTGTTCCTTGTATATTTTTTCCTCAAGAGAAATCTCGTAAATTTATAATACTGTGCACTAACTTTTCTCAAATCTTTCTTTGTTCTCTTAGATTTATTCTACATGATACATCATGAAAATATTTTGTTTTCATCATTTCATCCTATAAGTGTCAAGTTCACTTTCTTAGTGTTTCAATATATGTTTTCTCTCATACTTGTTCTTTTGCTCAATTATTGCTTAATTAGGATATTTATACTCCTTAGGACTAGGGTTAGTGATTGTATATGCAGGAATGAGATTTGTGATAGAAATACTACATTGTTTGAAAGTGAGAAATCCATTTTTCAAAATTAATCTTCCTCTTTAAGACACTTTTAAGACACACTATTGCTATCTCTATTTGCCTTATTAGACCATTATGTTGTCCATTAATTATTTTCCTTCTACTAATGGGTCTTATTTTAGACTTGAGCAGATTCAATTCATTTGCCAAAGGAATTCACATCTGATGAAACTATGTCTCTTCAGTCCTGCAAAATCTACTTAGAGTCATGCTGTCATTTTAAGATATTTCTTCAAAACTGCTATAGATCGAGCCATACAAAATGGCATACATTTTATTCTAATCTCTCTTATTCAATTTTCTTTAGTATCTTCAATTTACATACGGAACTTGATCTGCTACAGCTAATAGAGAAACTTATGAAATGTGGAATATTCAGATACCCTACAAGTAGACATGAGGATCTGATGCTGACCTATCTTAGCTTTTTTCTACTACTTTTCAATAGATTCCTTTGATATAGTGATGAAAAACTTTCCCATAATTCTTTATCTTTCTGCTACTAGAATGCACTTTCAAAGGGTTATTAGTATATTTTTCTTTCAAACCACCAGAGAGACTTTAAATAATTTTCCTGCACCAATTATAAAAATAATAGTAGATTTCAATCTTGTAGAATTCTAATGTTGTTATGTGATATTTAGCAAGGTCAGGATTATATTGAGAAGGGAGGACTTAAAATTCCGTGTGAATATGAAGGATTACAGAGAGAGAGACATTTTTAGTTTTTTATCACCATCTTTCATGTTCAAGAGGTTGCAATTAGAGCCCCGTAACTCTGAAATCTGCTTCTGCTCATCTCCCCAACCTTGCATATCACAAAATTTCCTCAGATGGATTTTGTGCTGGAGTGATGCTTTATTTTCTTCTGCTCTTTCTGGTAGAAAACAACAAAACCCTGAGGTGTAGACAAACTCCATTTATAAGCCAGTTACCAAAGAAGCTAAAGTATTAACAGATAACTGATAATTTTTTTTTTTTTGCTACCAAACAATGCTATCTTCACTACTGATTAATTCATAGCACCAAAGCAAGGTGGACACTCCACAAGGGTCTACTAGGTCGCAGGCATTTGCTTAAAGGAAATTAATCACATCAGAGTTCATTTGTATGCATTGACGGAGATCTTGTTTTCATGGTTTCTTTTTATTTTCTGGATGCTAGTTTTAGTGGTCATATATGCAATCTAACTGTGCTCAACTTTATAGGTTGCTTGAACAAATCTGAAAATATATCTAGCTCTACATTTGTGATGTGTCTGCAAAGATAATGTGCGCTAATTTGTTGTTCACATTTTCTATTTATTCTATTTGTTCAAATGCTAGTAGATATTGTAGAGTAGCCATTATTCTTTAAAACAAGCAATCTGTCAGAAGATATTTTTCTTTTTCCTTTCCTTTGCTAAATGAGGACTTTATGTTAATTTTGTTCTACTGTGTTTGCCATTAGCTTACAGAGAATTCAGGTTTTTTCTTTAGTAGAAATTTGTCACTTTTCTCCATCCACCTATCAGTAATCAAATCTTAATATTAACCACTGTATATGAGTAGTTATTATGTGCTGAGCACTGTACTCGGTACTTTATGAACATTAACTGAGGTTCAGAGAGTCCAGTATTTTGCCAGCTTTTAATGGTGAAGCCAGCACCTGCATATATATCTGTGTGAGGGACTTCACACCAGACAATGGTAAAGCCTAATTGCATATGCCTTTTAATCTAGAGTATTTTTACTTAATTCTTTGTTTTGAGCATTTTAATTGTCATTTTAGTTCTTCTGTCTCACTGAGGAATAAAGATACCACATGTTTTCCATTTATTCTGTTATTTTTTATGTTATATATGGTTGAACATCAATTCTGGGAGACCACCTAAACCCTCCAAGAGTGTTCTATATTCTTTGCAGGTACTGATGTGATGTGGGTAAATGAATGGTGTAATTCCTCTGTCCTGGTCAAGGGCTTTTGCTCAGTAAGTCAATATAAGGCAGGTATATTCCAAAGTTATTCAGACAATTTCAGATCATAATGAAAGACCCAAATTGTGAAACCTCAAATACCAAGTAATTGCAAACACATGACAGATTGATTGTTCACAGTTGTGCTAGGTTTTAGCCATAGAACATATAGCCCATTGCAGGAAATTCTGTGTTCACTTTTTAAAATTGAGTTAAATTAGTCTTTAATATTCATTCTGAAGGCATTTAAAAATTATTTGTGAATCATTTGTTTCAACTATATCCTTCAACATTTATAATTATATGTTCATATATGATTTGGATCTCAGTTAGTAAATATGTTAGTTAGGGCTCAGTCAGGAAGACAAAAACAATGTTAGTTATTTCAAAGGGAGAAGACTTGATAAAGAAAATGATTTACAAAAGTCTTGAAAAGGCTGGAAGAGGAAAGGGGGAGCATGTAATGATCCATAGATTACTGACTCTAGGGACAGTTAATGCTAGAGCCCAGGAATGAACTCATGACTGCCCTGCTCATCTGGGGACAACAGGGGAGGAGCATTTTTGGGCTAGGAGAGGATCTGTAGCATAGTGGTCTGGACGGCTGATAACGATTCTTATAGGAGGCATGTGGCCTGGAAAATTGCCCAAAACAGAGAAATGCAATGAATACAAATTCATATGTATATGATTAGATATGCTCTGAAAAAGTGGAACTCTACAGAGTACTGCACAAAACACTTTTATCCTCATTCCTAGTCCCAATTCCTGTTTGAAACTATTATAGGGAGTAAATATAAAAATTCCAAACTTTAATTCCCAAGTTTGACTTATTTAAAACTTGTAGTCTACCATGACAAATTTGTTAGGTGACTTTGGTTTCTCTATTTCCTTGCCTAGTGATTATGTGGTTCCTGAACCTTCCAGAGTTGATGGCAGAGGGAGTTACTGAAGAAGATATAAGAAGCAGAAATGTTCTTTTTTTATTTTTTAAAGATTTATTTATTTATTTAATTTCCCCCCCTCCCCTGGTTGTCTGTTCTTGGTGTCTATTTACTGCGTCGTTTCTTTGTCCGCTTCTGTTGTTGTCAGTGGCACGGGAAGTGTGGGCGGCGCCATTCCTGGGCAGCCTGCTCTTTCTTTTTCACGCTGGGCGGCTTTCCTCACGGGCGCACTCCTTGCGCGTGGGGCTCCCCCACGCGGGGGACACCCTTGCGTGGCACGGCACTCCTTGCGCGCATCAGCGCTGCTCATGGGCCAGCTCCACACAGGTCAAGGAGGCCCGGGGTTTGAACCGCGGACCTCCCATATGGTAGATGGACGCCCTAACCACTGGGCCAAAGTCCGTTTCCCCAGAAATGTTCTTTTTGATTTGTACTGTTATGAATTGACATTGGGGTTCTTTGTTCTTGGCACATGTTCAAAACTAATACTTTCTAGTGTTCTGTTTGGACATTGCTGTACCAGTAACATCCAGATGCATTCCCTCTTATCCATCTCTGCATGTGTACTCACTGGCTGAGTTCTTTTGATTTCCCTTGATCCCATGGTTTCTGGAAGTTCATCATGCCCCAACAGGCAGTTTTCTTATGTGGAATACCTCTAAGTCATCCCAGGCCGGCTTTCTCTACATCACAGTCTAAAAATTGTCCTAGGAAAATATGCATGCCCTCTTGCTCTAACAACCCCAGGTAGTACAAGATTTCCTAACATGGTGAACACACCTCCCTTTACTCTTTGAGGGGTAGGATGGACATAATCTTTTGTCTGTCTCTTTGACTCAAAGACCTCACATACTCTGAGTGTCGAAGGCCTTACCACCCTGACGTGAGATAGTGAGATGGACCCCCATCATCCTGGAAGCAGTTCTCCAATGAAAATCCCCACTCCTAGTCTCTTCAAATTTAAGCATTTCATACCCCCAAGTGGGGATTGGACTGGGGTCACAAAATTAGTATTTGACTGTTATTTTGGAAGTACTACCTCATAGGTCACTTAGCATCTTATTTTGAAACATTTGGGAGATGGGGGTGCTTACTATCCATTGTTTGGCCCTCAGCTTTTAAGCCCAAGACTAAGATGAAAACATCCCATTTTAATATCTACTTACTAATGGGATGTATAATTTAAGGAGATAAAATAAAAAGAACAAAGAAGAAAGGAAAAGGTATGGGTAGAAATAATATGAAAAAAAAGGAGTAATCAATTCTAAGAATACTTCTAATCAAGACAACAAAGTACTCCAGCTATAGAATAAATGGACATTATATAAGGACTCTTTAAGACCTAGTGAAACGTATTGGAAAAGGACCTAAAGGGATAGAAGAATGAAGCAAACTGTAAATGAACTGTTATTCAACCTATTACCAACTACAAGTTATAAAAAGAAAATTGATGGGCAAAGCTACACTGATATATATATAGTATATAGATTATTTTAAAACTTTATGCTCTAGTTTTTAATTTAAATTAGTGAGACTTTGTCTATAGGGATATTGATATTCTCAAGAAATCCTACTTTTGTAACAAATTTCAATTTAGATATCTGTAGAGGCCTTAGTAACTTGAATCATACTGATATATAAATGGGCTGAAATAGAAACTAGATTTTTAGGATGATGTTTGGAGAGGGATAGGCTGCTTCTAATTGAGTCACTTAAACTTATACCTCTTTAGTGGAGAGACAAAAGTTAATGATTATGAAATTGATGTCTTGAAAATAGTTCCAAGATACTGTTTGAACTGGACTTAATATTTAACCAAATTTCAAGTGCTATTTTTCACAACTTCAATTGGAGTTTTCAGTTTTATTTATCATAATCAACATGGACTTAGTCACATGCTTCATTACAAGAACTGTGTAATAGTCATTAGATCTTCCTTCTTTTTGCACGCATAGTCACACATACATATGTGTATGTACACCCCCATTCCCAATTTCTTTCCGTTCAATGAGGTTCAGAGTTGATGGCTTGTTCTCTGATTTGTTGTTGTTGTTGTTAATGCTTTCACTTCACTTGCCAGTTTAACTGCTGAGGGTTAGCAGGCTGACAAGTTCATCACAATCAGCATCTATTCCAATTCCATTTTATACTCAAGGTCTATTGTTGCCAACTCATTCAAGAAGGTATTTTTATTTAAGTGGTGCTTAAATGCTGGCTTCTGTGCTCTGTGAATGCAGTCCTCATAAGGAATGGTTCATTCTTTGTGATTCTAGGCTACTGTGATGTTCTTGTCTACCAGGCGATTCATCTGAGAATTTTCTTTCCTTTAATGAAACAAGTTTATCTGACTTGTAATATCCTCTAGCACTTTGAGAGCTGCAATGTGGAATTCAGGAGACTATGTATGGCAAGACCTTTGCCATGAAGAAATTCCAAATATATTTGGGGCTTGAGAACTATATATGAAATAGAGAATCATATACAGATCAAATAAATGTCAAATATGTCACATAATATTTACATTTTCAGGTAATGTAGAAAACCTTGATTGCTTTGTATGTTTTAATATTGTATTTTTTCTCAGCCACATATGAGCCTAGCCATCATCATTTTGCACAGCAGAGTACTTTGAATATTACTTTTTTCTTCTTCTTAGTGTATACAGCAAGTGCTTTCTGAGTTAAATGCCTCTAACAAGCATTCTATCTCATTGGAAACCCTTTTTAAATATGTTGCTGTAATTACCAATGATTATAAGTATAAGAAAGAACTGAATATTTTTATATACCTCTGATCATAAAAGCATTCCAGATTTCTGTGAATCCAAAGATTTACTCATACATTTTTGGCATGCTATTGGTATTTGCACTTAATACCAAAAGACAGTCCTTGAGCCTTATTCCTTGATTTCACATTCATTCCTCTTGTCAAATTTCTCTTTCATTTATATTCTTCAGGGCTTCTGCAATGTAGAAAATCCAAAATCTGTTTTGTCCTCTTGATCTCCATATTGAGCTGGTATCCAGAAACACAAAGAATATTTTTTTTGTTTTATTTTTCTCTCCAAAAGCTAGATGGTTTTGTTAAACGCAAAATAGATAATTGCTGGAAGAAAGAAGTCTGAACAAATATGATTCTTTATTTCCTTTCTTTGACAAAAGTCTACCTCTGAAATATCCCCTATGTTCTCTCCCTTACTGCTAGCTAGCATGGTGTCTTATATGGACATCTGCAGTAGCCTTTCCATACCCATTAATCCACCATTTATCCAGCTTAAATAGTGATCTCTCAGAAATATAGAAATGCCAATATCAGTCCCTTGTCAGAAACTTCAATGGCTTTCCAGTGCTTCAGGAAAGATGCTAACACTACTTAGCATAATATTCACACTCCTTCAACATCAATCATTCTTGTCTTATCATCTACCTGTCCTACTCACATACACTAAACCATAATTATGTTGCTGTTTCCCGAACTTTTCACAATCTATTCCATCTACATGCCTTGACTCATTTTCCTTTTGTTGTCTGGAATGTCCATTTCCTTCATTGCTACCTGATGAGATCATAATAATTTTTCAAAGCCCAACAGATTCTACTGCCGTCCATTCTTTCTCAGTTCAGGGAAAAAATAATCTATCTGTTTCATGTATTTATATAAATAATTTACTAGTTTATATCTGTATTTCACAGTTTATCATACTCTATTATGATTTTTGATGTGACTGATATTCTTGTCTTCTACTCAGGTTTGAGCCCCTTGCTGACCTGATTAAGGTGTTCTTTAAGAATCTCACATCTTATTTTATATTCAGTGTGCTTTGTATTCAGTGTTGCATTGCAATCCTTTATTTTATTAAAATACTTTGACCCATGGACCATCCGTAAGAACGTCTCCTATATTTTTCTAATACTTGAAACTGAAAGAGCTTTGTATGCCTTAGTTCAATTCATCTCTGCTTGCTAATTAAGTGATTATTTTAAAATATTACATGTTTTTTGAAGACAGATATGATCTCTTTCCCCTTTGTACCTCAATATTTGTTGAGCAGAACTTATTTACAGAGTGAGGCATTATTATGTAAGCGAGATTAAAAATAATAATGTGCCTTAGCCTGAACACAGTATCTCCTGACTCATCAGTAGTTGCTTTGACCTTGAAGGGTATTTATCATAGTGATAGTTACATGAACTTTCCATTGGACTAGATCCAGCTTCAATTTCGGCTTAAACATGATAATGTACAACTTATTATTTTAATAAATACAATATTTATGTATATAAAGTTTTTTCACTTGACTTTTTGACTTAACACTACACCGTGGATATTTATCCTTGCCTTGTGTGTAGAACTACCTCGTCCTTATTTACCACCATGGAACATTCAATAGTAGAAATATAGCAGATTAATTTAAACATTTTTCTAAGACAGAAACCGGTTTAACAAAAGTGGTTGACAGGTTGGGATATAAATTAATACTTTCTAAAATTTGAACTTTACTACACTGCTTACTTGTTTATGTTACATTTTTACTAAAGGCCTAAAGCTTAATGACAGTATTTAGAAAACAGCAAATACCACTAACATTCGTAAATATGCTCAGCAAAAGAAAGGTTAATTCCAATAAGGAATACCACCAGCAGGTGGCAACAGCTTTGAATGGGGAGTTATAAAAACCAAGAAATGTGCTTGGTTAATTATAGATAGACCAGGGAGCAAGTAGAAACATGACCTGGAATACATTACATCTTGGAAGTACACTTATTAATGGTGTGCTGTTAAATTGCTTCAAACTGCATGGTATTAAATAAAATGTGGATTTAGAGCTAGCATTTGGGTATGCTGTGTTTATTCTGATTTTACTAAAATAAAATGTTGAGAACACACACATGCAAATCATAACAGTGCTGCACATAATGAAAATAGATCCAGGTGTTTGCAAAAGTCTAAACTGAGTCAGTATTGTAGCTTGATATTCATGAAATGATTTATGGTTCTACTCTAAATTTTCAAAAAAGAATACTTCCAATATTCCCTGTCTCTATATTAAAGAAGTGAAAAGTGATAAAGCATGTAAACCAAGACAGTTATAATTAAGTTTGATAATCAGAGTGTCTTCCAAAGAATTGCTACAACAGAGTAGGTGAATAAAGGAGTAAAATATCCCTGACTTTGATTTGTATCTGTCTGGGTTTATATCCTGGTTCTATCAGTTATCACTTGAGCAAGTGTATGTGTCCTCATTTGTGAAGTAGGAATAACAATATTATTGACTTTGTAGTGTTGTTGTGAGATTAAATGGGGGTAATTATAAAATGAATTATTAAAAGTACCAGGCATGTAGCAGAACTCAATAAACATAACTATTATTTCTTCTAATATGGCTTTAAGCTATGATTTAGAATTTCTATTGCAAATCCAACACTAGCTGTCTAAAATCTTTAGTACTCATTCAATATTTTTCCTGGATTTATGCTTAAAATATCACAAGTGGTTAAAAAAACATATTTAAAGTAAATATCCAGATGCAAAGTCATTTGCAACAATAATAGTTGTTAAAGTATCAGGATCTTGTCATGGGCAAAAGCAGGAAGATGGGGAGCATTGTCAAACAGATCGGATGTGGGCCTGAGCTAGTAGGGATCGTCCCAATAAGTAAAACATAGGAAGCTTATAGCACCCCTTTTTAAATAAAAACTCTTAATTTACTGTTTTCCTCAGTCTTTGTGCTATGTCCTTGAGGTTACTATAGTTATAGTATTTATACCCCACCGTTTTACAAAAACAAAAGTCATTCTCTGTATTTATTTGGCCTATTAACAAATGTCCTTAATTTTTATCTTCTTATCCTTAGCTTTACAACTGAGAGAAACCAATTAGAAATATACTGTTTTTTCTTTAAAACATCCTAAAATAATGGCATAATAGAACAGAATTAAAGAATAAACCTTTGATTTTCCATCTTTTTTTTTTTAATTCTTTTAATTGTGACTTGGTAGATGTGCACATTTTTTCTACCATTGCCTAGGAGGACATAGAAATTTATAAGCACTTATGACATTCAGAAATGTTAAATGCTTATTGGGATGGTTCACATTTTTCTGTAGGGATTTTACATTTCAAGATGAAGTTCATTTCTAAATTAATAAATAAGTTATGTGGAATTTCTAAGCAATCAGTCTAGGAAGACAGATTGCTGTAAACAGTTCTCTTCCAATAGCATTACATCAGTACTCAGTAAAATGTAGTTATACTAAATCAGAGTGCAGATTTAGAAACTGTGAATTATTTACATGATATTTGAAACAATCAGAGTTCTAGTATTTGAGAGAACAACGTTTGAATCATGTATTTCTTTAAATTTTCAACTGTAATGTATTCTTATATTCACAGTTATTCCTAAATCTGTACATGTATTTTGTCAAATGATTGTTATACAATGAGGAGAATAGTGGTAGGATCTCTCCTGAGAGTCAGAACAAATAGGAAACTATCCTAATCCCACTATGGCCATGACAGCTTTCACAAATTATTTTAACTTTTGAGTATCCATTTGATCATATGTAAATTGGGGGTTTTAAAAGTACCTAAGTTCATAGGGTTTTTGTGGCAGTTAAATGAAATAATAAAAAATCAAGAACAGGGTCTACCTCATAGACATTATGAATTCATGTTAGTGATTTTCATTTTTATTGAATGCTTCAATCCTTTAAACATTTTCTATTCAGGTATCCTTCTCCCAGTGGAGCTACCCAACATCCATAACTCACTTCTAGTCATGATATATAAAAATAGCTCTAGTCTTAAAAAATAGGTTTTTGAGTCTGAACTCCATGATTTACTAGCTGTTTGAATTTAAGCAAAACATTCAAACTTTCTGTGTCCTATATCATTATCTATAAACAAGAAAAAATGACACTCCAGCCAGACCAGGTGTATGTGAAAATCACTTGTAAACTATCATCTATTACTCTATGGTTTCTTAATGTCATTCCACAAGGTGCAGAAAAGGCAAATACCTTTCCTAACCTATTAATAAACCTTTTCAGCCAAGAGGTAGCAACTGTTGTCCATTAATATTATGGACAAGAGAAATTTCTTATCTGCTTTATCTGACATCTTGTTGATTATAGTGTTGTAGAATAAGGCCTCATAGATGATAAAGAAGTACAATACATTTTCCACAAGGGGGAAACTGACACGTGTAGAAGTTGTAACTTTCTGAAAGTAGACCACCGAGTTAATTAGTAGCAAGCCCTTCCTTTCCTTTTCATCCAAGAGGATATACAATTTATGCCTCACAGTAGGTGATCACACCTGCGTGAACAATAGAACTGCTTCTGGTGTTTTCTAAAGGCTAAAGAAATTAAACAATACTGCAAGGAAGTAACACACCTGTGTGCTTTTGGCTGGAGTTGCTATATATTGTAACTGGCCAAATGTTTTCAAGTGAAAATATTCTGTAACTGATTTTATATAAAAACCAAAAAAAGTGTCATTTTATTCTGCATGCGTAAATCAAGGGTGCCTCTGTTATAAGGCTGCTGCATTGACTATTTTCATTATGAGAAAAGATACAAGGAAATAATATTGCTCGTGTTTGTTTCACCTTCTTGAAATGCATGCAGTAATTGAGATTTGAGTGTTTTAACAAAAAGCCAGCATGTTGTTGGTTTTCTTGTTTAAAGGAAAAATAAGAAAATTTATCAATAAATAACGGGAGGCCAATGTTTCTGGTGTTTATAGAGTCCCCTAGGGGATGTTTTACAGCATGAGTCTGAGTGGCTTTAGCCTCTACACAGAAGTGTAATAATCCCCCAGAAATTCATTGCCTGGAGTGTTGTACTAATATTACAAAATAGAATTCATATATAAAAAGGAATCATATAGATTTCTGTGCTTTTACTAGGCAATATACACATGGCAAAACATTAACAGTATGTAAAAATGCAGGTTCTTAAAAGCTCTTTTGCTTTAAGACATCCAGTTAGATGTCTTAAACCCCTGATGTCTCAAAAGTTTAATGCATATCTTAAAATTGATTACAACTAGACAATCAATCATAAGATGATTTCCTATGCTAATGTGGTTACAATTTAAGGTATATGTATTTATGAGAAAATGAAATAGTGTAAAAGTTAGTGATTAATGTTCCATACATTAAGAAATGGCATTGTTTATGGAAATACACGTTACCAGAAAAAAATTTTAACCTATAAAAAAGCCACACTTTTGACAGTGCTTTAAAAATTCTTCCCATTATTGCAAGGTAATAGCTTGACTGTAATGTCTGCTGTTAAAGGAGCAAGTGCCTGTACAAATATTAATCTTACATTATTACTGCTAAATAGTCAGCTGATTTGAATATTAAAATAGCCCAAAGGATCTTCAATAAAATATGTGATTACCAAAATAGTGCAATCCCTTTTATCATGCCAGGCATATCCCATACATATATTAACAGATTTCATAGTTGCTTAAGTAAATATATTAATTTATAATACTGGCAAAGCCTGAAGTTTAATTTTGTGCTCTTAGAGATGCTTGTCCCATTCAGTTTGAAAATATACTATTTTCTAATATATTGCAACAAAATTTTGATTCTCTGAGTAAAAGTTTGTTGAAACGTTGCAAATTTTTTATTTCTGAAAATTCTGATATAATTTTTAAAAATATCTTTTAAAATAGTGATAATAATAGCTAACACATATAGCAATTATTATATACCTAGTTCTGTTCTAAATAGTTTGAGATGTTCAATATTTTAATCCTCTTATCAAACCTATGAATGGAAGCAGGTTCCATTATTATTCCCATTTTATAAATGTGTGAATTGAGGCTGTGAGTGTTTAAGTAAACTTTCCAAGGGCACATGGCCAGGATTTTAATCCATTTGGTCTGATTTTGCAGTCTGTGCTCTTAACTGCCAAAATATATTAAATGAAGATAAACATTAGATAAGCATGATGATTTGTAAAAGTTAAATATTTTACAAATGTGAGATGCTGCTGTGTGAATAATTAAACTTTGAAAAAATACTTTTTGCACATGAAATGGTCTCTCCATTTTGAGTGTGCACAAACTAAGAGAATCTCATAGTAAGGTTACTATAAAGGCATTTGAGTCCGAATATTCTATTGTAGGCATGTTCCTTATAGTCTAGAAATGACTGAATGCCATAGAGAAAAGCTGTATCAAATATAAAAACGTATATAGAGAAGCAGTCTTTTGCATGCTAGATGCTTCTTGTTAATGTAGAAGAACAAGTGTTTTGATATCAGACAAATCTTAGTTTATTTTCCAGCTCTTCTACTTTTTTAGCTTTCTGAGTTTGGGTAAATTACTTCATCAATCCAACTTTGTTTTCTTGTCTTTAAAAATGAAGAAAATAATATTCACCTCACTGAGATATAGGGATTACTTAAAAAATAGGTACATATGAAGTGATGTACACATAAGAAATACTCACTAACTCAATATGATTTCCTTACTCTTCTTGAATATTTCCAGTGGTGAAGAGTGTGTCACAGTATGAGGCATTCCATTCCATAGAATGCCTCTGTAAGGCTTGCATTCCCTTCATCCATCCTGGCTCACAGCTAGGTCCTATTGGGTCTCTGACTTGTGTAACCTGGGATAAGTCTCAGAATTCTTCGGGACCCAGTATTCTTCCCTGAAAATGGAAGGATTTTATGATACACTATTTTTAATTTATTTTATTTTATTTTTAAAGAAGTTTTAGATTATGATTTACTTTTAAACCTATTTGCATCTATAAAATTTGGTAATACTTTGTGATCTCTCAGGTTTAATGCTTTCCCATTGTGTTACTCAGTAACAGTGAAGCTAATGACAGCATGAATATATTTTTTCTTCCTCCAGCCTTGCCATTGTTTTGGGTCTACTTTAAGGAGGTAATTCTGATGATAATGTTTAAATCTGGAAATTCTTTTAACTTTCACACAAACTATTAACTGAATTTCTGCATCCAATCCAAGTAATAGTAGAACGACTTCTGAATAAAGTGGGGCTGGATACAGGGGAGTTCTGTCTGCTGGGTCTCCTTGTCTTCTTGGCCTCAGGTCTATCCTCCTCCACCCCTTCCTATCACCAGTGACTCTTGAAAGTAGTTCTATGGAGTGTTTGAATTTCATGAAACATACTTTGAAAAACACTGCTTTAAGACAAGTGGCGGTTCATATAGTAAGTCTTTCAATCATTCTGTCAAGCTGTTGTAAATTATGTAATCTGCTGGTTCTTAAGATTCAGGAAAGGACCAATTTCCAAGCAACTGCAGGTAGCTTTTTTTTCTTTCTCCTGCTTCTCTAAGGACTCATTATCCTAGTAGTTAATAGTAAAATTGGCCCTTGTAAGCAACTAAGAAAACAGTGTAAAAGAAAATTTTAAGATTTAAGTTTTAATACAATTTTACTGAAGTATATCATTCATGGATGAACATACATAAGCAATAAATGTATAGTAAAAGTAGTGAATTTACCAAACATGCATAGTATCATACAGGGCTCCCCTATATCACCCCACCACCAATACCTGGCATTGTTGTGAAACATTTGTTTTTGTGTACAAACTATGAAACAGCATTGTCAAAATATTTCTACAAACTATAGCCCATATATTACATTTGGTATATTTCCCCCCAACTGACCCAATTATTAACACCCTGTATTAATATTACAAATTTTTTATAATTCATGAGAGAACGCTTTGCTATTTGTCCTGTTAACCACAGTCCATCTTCCACCACTGGATTCCCTGCGTTATTCAGCACCATGTTTTGTGCAGTCCATTCAAAGTGTACCCTCTTTGAATGTGGCTCTCATTTTCATTAGAGTGGTACTTTCATCACCTCAAGGACTCAATTTTAAGAAACAATGTGTACAGTATAATTAAGAGTGCTACATGAATCTCTTTCCTTCAGTTGATTTTATTCCCATATCTAAGTGTGATATCTTCATTCCCAGAAGACTGCATAGAATATTCAGTCAATATTTTGGTATGATTTTCATAAATTTTAAAATGTCTTTGTCAGTCTCTCCAGGAGTATGAGTTGTTAAGCCCAATAGCATAGAAATTTCAGTAAGTATAATTTCATTTGCTTTATTTAATGTTCCCATGCAGTTCTAATTATATATAGTATTTTGTTTCATTTTCTACATAGAACAGAAATTCTTTCTAGTGCTTATCAATGTGATGATTACATTTCACAATAGCCCTTATTGCTTTGTCTTATATAATTTGATGGGATTACTCTCTTATACCATAAATAAAGATTACACATCATTAACCACTATAATTTTTAAATGATAAAATTATATTTCTTCTAATGAGTCTTTTATACACTAAGTATTAATGTATGGTATTCTATCTTAAATATGCTTCCTCCATAGACTACTCCTTTAATATTTCCAAACCTTAAACAGAAATTAGTATCTCCATAATACCACTAGTTGTGAGCTTAAATGTGAAAATTGTACATTCCAGATTTTCACTCATCAAAATAGCAATTTGTGCCAAGTGAACACTAGAGAATTTGACATGTTCTTTAACTACAAAAGGCCTGACTTTATATAGTTTTTTTAATATTTATTTATTATTATTATTTTTTAATTACATTAAAAAAAATATATGAGGTCCCATTCAACCCCACCGCCCCCGCCCCCCACTCCCCCCACAGCAACACTCTCTCCCATCATCGTGATACATCCATTGCACCTGGTAAGTTCATCTCTGAGCATCACTGCACCCCATAGTCAATGGTCCACATCATAGCCCAGACTCTCTCACGTTCCATCCAGTGGGCCCTGGGGGGATCTACAGTGTCCCGTAATTGTCCGTGAAGCACTATCCAGGACAACTCCACGTCCCGAAAACGCCTCCACATCTCATCTCTTCCTCCCGTTCCCCACACCCAGCAGCCCCCATGGCTACCGTTCCCACACCCATTTCACATTTCCTCTGTGGACATTGGATTGGTTGTGTCCATTGCACACCTATGTCAAGTGAGGGCTTAGATTCCACATGGGTACTGGATGCACTCTTCCCGCTTCTAGTTGTAGATACTCTAGGCTTATATAGTTGTAACTACCTTTGTACAAAGCTGAATGCATTTGTATGCATTTCAGCTCCTTGTTAACATTTCTTCATAGAATTCTTGGAAGAGAGAAAGAAATCAGTTATAATTTTTTTATAGCAGGTTTATATTTTTCAGTCAGGAATATAATTATATTTTATTCACATACTTTTAAAAAATTAACCAACTTCAGTTTACAAATTTGATAGTATATAATGACAGAATTGTGCTACTGTATTTTGGCTTTCTGACTTATTTCTGTTTTAGCTATTACTATCTGTTTAATTGGATCATGTGCAATAATAATTTTCTGCATATTTTTGAGAATCTCTTGAAATATTCTTTCATCCTTTAAAAGTATTCCATATAATTCAAATACTTCTTTCTCTTCCTTTTTGTTGAATACAACTTTTTAAGCACACAGTAAAAAATGTTGAAATAATTTTTCAACTGGACACATTAGTTTTCTGTTTTTAAAAGCTCTTATTTTTTAATGAAATCTTCTTACGCTCTTTAGGAGACAGCATTATTTGTCAAAGCACATCAAAATGACTGTTACAGGCACACAATACTTAATAGATTATTAATGGTCCATTCTATGAGTGCCACAGATTTAATGATCCAGAACAGCCAGCTCACAGAGCCATTCCAGTTGCTAACTAACCATGCCCCATGCTTGCTTTTTCTTATATCTTCAACAATATATAAAATAATGATGAGGTTTCCTCTGCCCCTTTTTCTCCTTCTGTCTCTTAATAAATGTCTTCCTCATTTTGTTCCCCTTCACTTTTACCATTAGTTTTTTTACTACATATTTGATGTAAAATAAATACAAATTTTATTTGTGGATTCTAAGAATAAATTTTGAATATCAACCTAAATAATTAGTTGATCTGGTATTTTCTTTAACCAATCTTTTGGCTCATTTTTCTTCATTCTTGAACATTTTAGAATTATTAACACTACTCAAAATTCTTAAACTTTCACTTATTTAAATTTGCTCAATTCTTTTTCTTGTCATTTTATTCCAAACATTTATTAAAAGTTTATTGAGTATCAGACCCTGAGTTACAGATATAAGACATGTTTTTTGCCTTCAAAGAGCCCATGGTTTAATTATGGAAATAAACATTGAAACTCTTGCAATTTTAAAGCTATTTTAATAGATATGTAGGATATAAAACAGAAAGGTGTAAAGTTTATCTGGAGAAAGTCAGGACAGTTGAACAATGCAGAAATATTTGAGCAAAACCTTGAAGGTTGAGTAGGCATGTCCCAGATTTACAAGGGTGGGAGAAGTCTTTCTAAGTAAAGGTTATCAGTGGCAAAATATGATGTAGAGCTTTAGACCCAATGTCTTGTGCTCAGTAAACTGTAAATTGTGGGATAAACTGTCAGATATATGTAGGGACCAGTATATGGAGGGATGTTTGATCTTTATCCTACAGATTGAGAGAATTCATTGCACACATTTATTTACATTCATATATCAAACTCCCTGATATATCAATATTATATATTTTCATATACATCTATTTATGTCTAGGTGGAAATAGATCACATAAAAGGTTTTAATCAAGGCAGTATAAATAAGATCTATGCTTTTGAAAATCAATCCTGGTATAGTGTGAAAGATGGATTAGAATAAGAATGACATGGAGTTATTTTGAAAGCTGTTGAGATGGTTGAGAAGATGGTGCTAGACCAGAAGAAGAAAAGCAGCAACAGATTTAAGAACTATTTAAATTGTTATTTCAATAGGATTCAGAGACTGACTGGATTTGTAAAATGAGGAAGAAACGGAAATAACTGATATGGGATACTGGGTAGATTTGTAGAGCCAATTATAGGGATAAAATAGGGATTGCAAGAGAAAAAGTAGGTTGGAAGTTGAAGAAGAAATTTTTATATATTTTACATGGATTCTGGTGAACTGATGGATCTATAATCTGGGACCAATAAAGGTAAAGCCTTTTGTAAGTGAGAAAGGATTTCATACTGTACTTTTCAAAGAAAGCCTTTACCAAAATATAATAAAAAAAAGACTCGCAAGTGAGGGAACCCAAACATTCAGACCAGTACTTGAACCCAAGATTCTATAAAATGAGAAAACTGAAAGTATCTAGGACTAATCCTTGTGGAACAAAGACATTTGAGCAGTGAGTGGAGAAAAATAAGTCAGCTAAAAAAAATGGAGGACCTGTCATTAATTATCCATTTAATAGAAAATTACTGCTGAAAACACCCATCCAAATTCTGTATTGCCATTTCTTCCCCATTTTTCAACACTTAACTGTAAATGAGTTGATATGAGTACTACTTCACCAGTGGCGCAGGGATAGCATTGCATTTGATCTAGTGTACCATTTGCTCTAATTATGTCACTTCTGGAAGGTAGGGCTTTCTTCTCCTGAACAGCAACTTAATTTTTGGAAGAAAATACAAAAATAGATAAGAACCCTGCCTCTTGTCAGTGATGTATTTAAATGCTGCTAAATAAAAAAAACAAACAAACAAACAAACAGAATTTAGCAGATGATTCCAGGTATGTCACAGAAATTAAAACTTTATTTTCCCAATTTGACCCTGGCCTTGTTCATCGTCCTCAGTAACTTTTCTATCTTGATATAACTGACTGTTCTGTCAAAGCATTTGCCATGGGATTAACAGTTAAGGCAAAGAGTTTGGATGGTGTCTTGTTAGCTCTTGATTCCCAGGGATTACCATAGTGCTTAGCAACACAGAAGAGATTCTCTAGATATTTAGAAAATTAATCAATATTAATTATTTTATTAGTTAATAGGGACTGTTAAGATCATGGTAGGGCAGTATTAAGCTAATTTTAAAAATATTTTTATCAATAATTTTTGTAGGCATTTTGGAAACAATCTCAAAAATGGTAGGAATATTGCATAATATTTTGAATCCACAAAAAATTCGTTTTCTGTATAGGCTTTCTTGTTAATGTGTGATTTTTAAAACACTGTAAATGCATAGAATTTAAAAAGCTTCTGGCTTTTTTGGTGGACTTAATGTGAAGGTTATACCAGATGAAATGCAAAAACTTAATGTTTTATGAGTTATGTTTCAGGAAACGTAGGGAAGTGTTCTGTTTTAGTTTCCTAGTCTGCTTAAAGCAGATAGCATGAAATGGATTATCTTAAACAATGGGAATTTATTAGCTTACAGTTTGAGACTGAGACAATGTCTAAATCAAGTCATCATCATCAAGAAGATGATTGGTCCTCTGCCCCATGGAAAGGCACATGGCAGTCTGCTGGCCTCTTCCTTCTCTTCCAGATTTTGTTGCTTTCAGCTTCTTGCTTCAATGACTTTCTCCATCTCTTTCTCTCTCCTTTTCTCTCTCTCCCTGTATTCATTTTCTTATAAAGGATTCTGTAGTAAGAGATTTAAGAACAATTCTGATTGAGGTGGCTCACGTCTTATCTAAAGTAGTCTCATCACAATGCCCTACTTATTATGGGTTCATACCCAGAGGAATGGATTAGATTTAAGAACATTTTTTCTGGGGTACATACAGTTTCAGACCACCATAGTTCCTTAAAAGTTTAATAGACTTTTGTTTTGTTTTGTTTTCAGGGCCATAACTCATTTGTAGAAAAGTAAAATTGAATTGTTTCACTATAAATCCCAAGTGGCAGATCATTTCAAGAACTCTATGAATAGGCAAATTTATACAATCTGATTGGTTACCCTAAAGGCAGAACCAATTATATTATGCTAATGTGCATATTATGCTCAGAAATCTGAATTTACTATTCTAATACATCAATATATATTGTCTTTTTAAAAGGTAAGCTTATAGCTGTCAAGTTTTGTGTAAAGGAAGGTTTTAAAGATTTGTAATTGTCAGGTTTAGGGAGCTCGAAGCATTCTCACATTTCATGATAATGATTGAATCTTTTCTTTCACAGTAAATACTGAGTTGAATATATTGATAACCTTGATTAAATATAACACGACTGTGGAAACATTCTGGAAAAGGTTTTTTTTCATCTTGATGTGAAGTTCATAACAACCTGAGGAAAATTATTTGAAAACTTGCTTGTTAAAAGCTTGGCAGAAAAGTATTTTGTTTGCATTGCCTGATAAAATGGACCAGAGATAGATAATTTTTTCTAAAACATGTAGTTGATGGTCTAAAATGTTTTGGAACTTTTGTGATACCACTTCCCAAGGGTTTTTATTTATTTTATTTTATTTTATTGCTCATCAGATTGTTTAACACGAAGAGATTCTTTAAAAATAAGTAAATAAAATTAAATGCTGCTAATGTTACTAGCTTGCTTAACCATTTGGTAAGCACTGGGATGCTCTAAGCATCTCTTGGAAAGAAATATGGAAAGATACAAACTCCATAATATGGACTTTTCAATTTTCATTGTAGGTACAGATGTGATGGTAAAACCTTTAGTACACAGAATTTTTCCTAAATAGTTTCTGGTATGTTATTCAGTAATGTCATATAGTCAGATGACTGTGTATGAAAAATCACCTAGACAATTGAAACATTATAATCTAAATTTTACCAAGGGTAATGCAATGAATTAAAGAGACTTAACTTTTATATTAAAGCTGAGTTATAAATGATGATTTTCTTGTATATATGATAACTTATACAGTGCTATTAAAGGCAATTTTTTTATAACGAAGGTAAGGGATATGTGCCCTAGTTGTAAGCAACCCATTTTGTTCACTATGTCTTTGTCCATTGCTGTGATTATTCTTTTGTTTAAATAGTATAGTGTATCATGACAGGAGAGCATGGTATAATTTGACAGGAGACTATAGTAAAATATAATGACATTTACTAGTCCCTAATACTTCTGCTATGTTATTCTGTTAGTTCATTAAACGGTTTTCTCTTTCACTTTAATGTTTATTGATCCCCAGTGCATATGAAAGCCTTACATAGCTCAACTCTTTAATTTGTTATTTCAGTAATTATTGTTCTTGTGTTATTTGTTAAGATTTTTTCATTTAAATGTTTTAAACATGGAATGTAATCTAGCAGAGATGCAGTATATTAACTTTAAGAATCCCTTGCTTTAATTTACATGATATTTTCTAATCTCATTATGAGGTATTTAACAGCATAACTCTCATTTAAACAAAAACCAGGCCAATTGGCCTTTCTTTGTGGGGGAATTTGCATTAGCATTTTAAAGCACTAAGCCCTCTTAATATTCTGCTGGTAAATCAGTGTTTAAGATTCTTCCGTCAAATAGGTGTGGGTAGAAACTATCAAAACTTAGTTAAGTGATTACAGACACATTAACTATCAAAATGAGGGAATTTCTTGTGTGCAAAGGTTTTGGTTTAATTGAAGTCAGAGAACATCTGTGGAGGGCTCTGCTCAGGTTCTGATAGCACCACCACCACCATCACCACCATCACCACTGTCACCACCATCACCACTGTCACCACCATCACTACCACTACCACCATCTCCACCACCATCATCACCACCGCCACCACCCTCACTACCACCACTGCCACCATTACCACCATCACCACCATCACTACCACTGCCACCACCACCATCTCCAACACTATCATCACCATCACCACCACCACCATCACCACCCTTACTACCAGCACCGCCACCATTACCACCATCACCACCATCACTACCACTATCAACACCATCATCTCCTCCACCGTCATCACCACCACCACTACCACCACCACCACCACCATCACCACCATCTCCACCACTGTCATCACCACCACCTCCATCACCACCATCACCACCACCACGACCACTACCACCACCACCATCACCATCTCCACCATTGTTATCACCACCACCACTACCACCACCATCACCATCACCACCATCACTACCACCACCACTACTACAACCGTCATCACCTTTTACGACCACCACTAACAACAACACTACCATCACCATCACCACCACCACCATGAGAACCCAATAACCTTTGCATGGGCAAAGTCAGAAAAAGAATATCAGGTAACTCTTTATTTTCAGTAATTTCTGCCACAAAAATGATAATGATGATTGTACTGAAATGCAGTGAATTAAGGAAATGAAATAATAGTCAATTAAAGGAGTTGTGCTTGTAGAGATTTCGTATATCCTTATTAGGGTGTTTTGGGTTTATTTCCTGAGTCTTTGGTACTTATAAAAAAGCAACAGTAAAATTAAAAATACCTTAGAATTGTAATTATTTCTTAAGAACTTTTCATTCATTGGATTCATTATCTTTCTTTTATTCAAAATTTTATAAAGATAAATTCTTCCAGATATCTTAAAATTTTATTCCTAGATAAATTGTATTTTTGTCATTTTTGCATGAGGTAACTTTTTATAATTAAATTTTCTAGTATTTGCTAGTAGTATACTACTGCTTAAAATTATATTTTCTGTTATGTTGTTTTCATATAGCATCCTTGAAACAGTTATTGAATTCGATTATGTATTTGTAGATTCTTTGATGCTTCCATGTGGATTATCATATGTGAAATTGACAATTTTCACACTTCTCTAACAAACTCTGCCCATTTCTTTTTTTTATATTGTACTGACTATAATATTTATAATTTTTATGTGACAGTAGCAGATACTGTGTAAGGTTCTAAATTCTAAAAGAAATGCATTTATTTTTTCACTACTAATAGTACCTATTGTAGCTTTCATCATTTTAAACTTTTTGTATATATTCTTTATCAGTTGAATAAGTTTTTAAATAAATAATGAATTTTATTATTCTATATCTATTGAGGTGGTCATTTTTTCTCCTTTAACCCATTATTAAAGCAATCAAATCCTTGAATATATCCAATATAGTCAAGTGGTATTATCCTTTTTAGAAAATGCTACATTGTTTAATTTAAAAATTTTACATCTGTCTATTTATTCAAATTTCTTTATAATTTTCTTTTCTCATAGTTTCCGTGTCTGGTTTTGGTATCTTGGTTATAATTGTATAAAAAATGAGTAAAGTGTCTTTCTTTCATTTCTATTCTTTGAAAGATTTTCTTTAAGATAGGATTAGTTTCTCAAAAACTGAGAATTTGTCTGTAAAAAATTCATGCACTGGTGACCTCTACTAGTGATTTATTACTAATGAGTCAATTTTTAAAAAATTTTCTGAAAATTATCAATGTTCTACCTTTTTAGTAATTATTTCCCTAGGAATTTGACCATTGTTTGGGGTTTTTACTGTATTGGCATAAAATTTAACAAAATATTTTTATTTCTTTCTAATTTCTATTTATGGCATCTATAGTATGTTCTCTATTTCATTCAAAAATGTTTTGTATGACTTCTCTATTTTATCACTTTGTCATATATTTGCCAATTTTATTAATTTTCTTGAGCTTTGACATGTTATCATCCTCCCTGTTGTATTTAGTTTTCTAGTACATTGATTTCTGCTTTAAACTTAATTTCCCTCTTTCCTTTCTTTGAGGTTACTCTTTTACCTTTTTCTAACTTTAGATGCTTATCCCTTAATGTTCAGCCTTTATGTGATAATATAATAATGTATCTATAAATTTTTCTCCAAGTACTATTTAGATCTATTCCTAAAGTTCTGGTATATAGTTATATAGTACATGTAGTATTTTGTATTGTTCAGTTCTGTTTTTAAAGCATCTTTTATTGTTTCCTTTGTGAACTATGAATTGTTTAGAAGACTGTAATTAAATTTCCAAGCAACTTAGTTTTTAAAATGTATATTTCTATTATTTATTTCAAATTTAATGGTAGTTTGGTCAGAGTGTAGTCTTTCTGGTACTGATCTTTGAAATTTGTTGTGAATTTTTAGTATTTGTTTAATTTTTGTTAATGTTTCATGGATGCTTTGAAAAAAGTGTTTTTCAACTGTTGGGAGCACTGTTCATTTGTGATCATTAGGTCATTCTTATTAATTTTTCAAGACTTCTCTATACTTTCCTGTTTTTTTAAAATTTAGATCCATTTGCTCTAACAATTACCAAAAGAGTTGTGTTAATATCCAGCACTTTAATAATAGATATGCCATTTTATTCTTGTAGCCATGTCAATTTATTTGAACATTTTGAAGTTGTTTCATAAGTCCCAAATAAAATTATATATTTTATATCTTCCTAGGAATTGAACCTTATATCAATATGCAGGGACTCTATCTCTACTAATGCTTTTTTCTTATTTGTTTTGTTATACTTTTTTATTTCATAATTTACTTTGATATTAATATTATGGTACCTGTTTTCTATTGTTTAGAATTTCCCTAGTATATATTTTTGTCCTTTAGATTTTAACTTTCAGTGCGCTTATGCTTTAGGCATTTTTCTTATAAATAGCATAAACCTGAGTTTAGTTTCCTTTCATCTGGTCTGAAAATTTTTGTTTGGTCCATACTACCAAGTATTCTCATAGTTCCCCTTTCTGGGAGGAATGTTTTTTCCTGGTTTACTCAATGACAATGTTGCTTTCCAGAAACCTGTTATTTTACAAGCTAATTCTTTTAACCTCCCACATTTCCTGGTCTCAAATTTTCTCTCATCTAAGGAGTAACTTGAGATATCTGAACTCTCGGGACAATCTTTAGATTTTAACTCTTTTACTTCAGGCATTCTTGAATTTTGGGCCTCAAGGATTTCCTTTCCTTTAATTTCCTGTCAGCTATACCTTACATTCACTATTTTTAGATAATGTATATTGGAATTATTTTTCCAAAAATCTCTTACACTATGTTTTGAGAAACAAAAGAGGATTTTTTAGAATTTACAGTATCTCAGAATCAAAATTGTAAACTTAGAATCTCTTGAAACGATTTGCTCAACTTCTCATTTATTTAGTCTTTCAATTTCCTCATCTTTAAAAGTATTCTAATACCCACTTTGCATCATTGGTTCTAAGATTATAATTGAAATAGGTGAACCCCTTGGCTCATCGATAACCACATAAGTATTCAATAAATAATAATGTCACTAATAGTCTTAACATTTTATTTATATTGAGTATGTTTTCAAGTGAGGAATGAATAAAAATTACCTGGAGATGATGCAACAAAAACTGCTAATGACACTATGAATAATTTCAGGCTGAAATCTTTAGCTTGAAATTTACAGTGATTCACAGAACAAAAAAAAGGAAATGTGATATTATATGGGAAATTAGGCACAGTAATGAAGCTCAACCATTATTCAGCTTTTATCACAAGAGAAGTGGCAACTTCAAAATTAAGACAAAGCCAATTTTAAAAATGCCTTTGTTGTTTCAAAGCTTCTACTTGAAATGTATTCATTGTTCTGACCAAAGTTCAATTTCTGTCTTCTATAGTACTTTTATTTTATCACTTCTTCCTGACTTTTATTACCCTTAATTTTCAGTTTCATATTAATGGAACCAGGATATACCATACCTACATTTAAATATAGTAATCCTTCCTGTTTTCTTTTTTCTGACACTATTTTCTAGTATGGACCAAGAGAGGACTTTAGACTTATGAGCATCTTATAATATGCACATACTTATGCAAATACCCTTGTATGCTGTGGACATATAATTGGTACTAAATAATATGGTAGTTTGAGGCTTTTGTGGGCCTCAGAAAATTATGTCCTTGAATTAATCCATTCCTTTGGAATTAAACCTATAGTAGATGATAATTTTTGATTAGATTCAGTTAAGGGCCATTTGATTAGATTACTTCAGTAAGGCCTAGCCAAGGGTGGGAATTAATCCTCTTTACTGGAGTACTTTATAAACAGAATGAATATGGAGAGAGAGATAGAGAAAATAGACCCGGGAGCTCAGAGGAGAACCTATGGACACTGAGAGATAAGGCCTTGAGAACAAGATGCTGAAATCAACAGAACCCAGGAGAGAGAAACCCACAAAAGAAGCAACAGAGACAGAAAGCAGTGGCGCCTAGAAGGAAAGGCAGAGACTAGCAGACAGCACCATTGTGCCCCGCCATGTTGCAGGAGTCCAGGATCGCTGGCAGCCATATCTTGGGAGGAGAGAGCTTCACCTGATGCCTTGATTTGGACACTTTTCCAAGCCTCAGAATTTTAAGTTTATAAGCTAATAAATCCCCACTGTACAAGCCAATCCATTTATGGTACATCACCTTGGCAGCCTTTAGCTAACTAAAAAAATATGTAAGTGAGTAAGAAAGAGAACTATTAATAGGTTATTTTACCATGCACTATTAGGGCATCAGGACCCATCTTCTGTCACTTTTCAGTTAGATAGAAATATATAAACAGGTAACTCAAGAATTATAAAGTCAGCACCATCAGGCCTTTATTTGCTTGAGATAAAGCTTTGGAATCAGGAAGGAGATGTGGCTCAAGTGATAAAGCATCCACCTACCACATAGGAGGACCAGGGTTCAATTCCTGGGGCCTCCTGGTGAAAACAAAGAAGAGAAAGTGTGCCTGCATAGTGAGCCAGTGCCTGCATGGTGAGCCAAGTGCCTGCACGGTAAGCTAAGTGCCCACGAGTGAGCCAAGTACCCACATCGCAAGCCAAGTGCCTAGTGCCTGCACAGTGAGCTCAGTGCCCTCATGGTGAGCCAAGAGCCCATATGGTGAGCCGAGTGGCCATGTGTTGAACTGAGCACCTGCCCACATGGCAAGCTGAGTGCCCACAAGAGTGCCCACGCGGTGAGCTGAGTGCCTGCATGGTGAGCTGGGTGCCCGCATGAGTGCCACATGGTGAGCCAGTGCTTGTGTGATGAGCTGAGTGCCCATGCAGCAAGCCAAGTGCCCATGTAGTGAGCCAGAGCCCATTCAAGTGAGTCACACAGCAAGATGATGACACAACAAAAGAGAGACAAAGAGGAGAATCGAGGTGAAGCCCAGCAGAGACCAAGAACTGAGGTGGAACAATTGACAGGGAACCTCTCTCCATATCAGAGGTTCCTGGGATCAAATCCTGGTGAATCCTAGAGGAGAAAGAGGAGAAGAGAAGACAAAAAGAGAAATAGGTACAGATCACACAGCTAATGGACACAGACAGGAAAAACAGGAGGACAGCCAGGGAGAGGGAAAAACAACAAAACTAAACAAAAAACCTTGGAATCATCCTTGACTTTTCTCTTTTCCCCAATGTTTTCATCCAATTCATGAAGACATATTCTCATTTCTAATATTAAAACACATATTGAATCATTTTTCATTATTCTATTTCACTCCATTCCAGCCACAGTGGCCTTCTTGTCCAGCAATGTTCTCTCCCAGGTAAACACAAGATTCTCCAACAGCTTCTGCCATTTTCCATTTACATTCCCCTTGCCCTGCCTTATTTTGCTTTAAAGCATTTATCACTTACATTATATTTAATGTCTCTTTGCTTATTTTGGGTGCCATCTACCCTAGATAACATCAGAATTTGCTGAAAAGTTATTAAAAATTATATACATGTATATAATTTCCAGGGCCCTATTCCCAGAAAATTCAAGAAGAATCTCTTCTTGGGGGTAGGCAGTCCTACGCATTGGTAATTTTTAAAAGTTCTTCAGCCAAAGTTGAGAAACATGGTATATTTGTTTTGTGTAGTTCTCTCTTTATAACATTATAAAGTTCAGTAAGGATGTGGGTATTATCCATTTTATTCACTGCCACAAGCCAGTCCTTTGACTAGTAGCTGTCACATAATAGATTTTTAATAAATATTTGTTTCATAATTTTTAAAATTTCTTAAGAATTTTCCATCAAGAATATGCAAGCAAATTTGTACTATGAATGTGGACTGCATATTATTCAGTAAAGTCTGTACCTCTGATTCATTCATCAATTTGTTTACTCATCTAAAAAATATTTATTCAGTGCCTTCGGTGAGCCAAGTAATATTCTAGACTCCTGAAAATGGAGTGAAATAAATAAATGGATAAATATCTCTCACCTTATGGACTTTATATTCTTGTACAGGTAGTAAATTTCTATGGGTAGTTGTAGTTTTAGAAATAAGATAATCTAAGATGTTTTTAAATTTTTTAAAAATTTTTCTGTGTGTTATGTTGGAAAAAGTCACTTAATCACTTTGGGACCAGTGGTAAATATGAAGAATTCTCCTACTTTAATTCAGTGAAATTGGAGCTGTTCTTTTTGTGCTGCTGTTAAAAGTACTTTCCAAAGTAATTTCAGAAGATTCTTTCATTTTCAAACTAAACTAATTAAAAGAAAACCATTTTCTGCAAAAGAAATAGTTTGTTACAGATTTACAAGAAAAAAGCGCTACATCTGTCTTAAGAAAAAGCTCATAGTCTGAAGTATAAAGCCAACTGGAGTGATAGCTCTGGGATATCCTGGATGGCAGTGTGTTGGAATAATTTTAAAGTTCATTTGAGTTTTGTGGTAACTGATCATTCCTTTATTTTTCCATCCATTTATTGAACAAGCATCCTTGGATGCTAAAAGATACCAGACATTTTGCCACGCCCTCAGGTTATAATACATGTTCTCTACCCTTAAGATACTTATTTTATGATAGGGACCTAAATTTGTAAAAAAACAAAAACAAAAATAACCTCATGAATGGTACAGTGAAAGGAGAAACAAATATTGGACTTAGCCCTTCCCTTAAGAAGCACTCAAAATCTCACTCTCTTTTGAAGTTCTCTATTTTTCCATTTATGTAAGCTGACACACTTTGCTTTTATTTTAGTAATTTATTCATGCTACCCCATCTTTCCATCTTTTGCATTCCCTTTCACTTGACACACTTTGCTTTTATTTTAGTAATTATTCATGCTACCCCATCTTTCCATCTTTTGCATTCCCTTTCACTTACATATATCTCTTCTCCAACACATTGTGTTACATATCATATTCACTCAATACATCCCTTTTATTTATATAGAATAAGTTATATAGAATAAATTAAAACTACTTTTAATAGGTTTAATCATTGAGAAAAACAACCTAGGCAAAGTCCAGTAAATCCAATTGCGTAATATCTTGCTCAGAGGCTGCCAAGTGAACTAAATAAATTTAAATGCATAACCGCATTCAGGAATAAAACAAAAAGGTCCAGCACAACTGAATGCAGAACCAAAAAGTCTAGAATGGTCAAAAAGTTTCTGGCATGTGGTGACTGCTCATAAAGCACAACCCTGCTGTCTTCATCACGTAAATATTTTAGGGGAAATTTCCTATCCTGTTGCCAATGTTTTCGACTGTTGGATAGTTTTCTAGTTCTTTTTATCCTAGGAGGTAATTGAGTATAGGATTTAATATGTGGACTTCAAAGGCACACAGGCCTGAATTTGAAACCAGATTCTACCAATCATTAACTGTATCACCTTGGAAGAATTAAATTTTCTAACCCTCAGTTTCTCAGTCTATAAAATAGGAATACAAACTACAACTTGCAAACTATAACTTTTAAAGATTAGATTAGAAATTCTTTGTTAAGTTAGATAACAAATATTTAATTTTCTCTTACACCGAAGGATAAAAAAATTAGTCCTTACACATTCCATCAATTACCTTCAGTTTAATATCTTATTCTTTTGGTTTGATTCATTCTGATTTATTTTTCCTATAAGACTGAATTCAAATCTATCAAACAAGAAATGCATTTAGTGATAAAAAGTACATTTAAATGAAAACAAATTTAAGATGTCATAATCTCAGGATGAAGGACAGTTTCTTCAATTGAGAAAATTTAGATTTGTGTAAAAGTCACTGCACTGTTCTTGTTCTTCTCATTTCTCTTTGCCCTAGACAGAATGTCAGCCTAGATTTGCATTATGTTTATAGCTGACTAGATGGCTTTGGAGGTGTATTTTAAAACTTATTTTCTGAGTTTCTTTTGGTCATGGACTCTGGAGTTATCTGGTAAAAGTACGTGAAACATATTAATGGCCATTTAATTCATAGTAAAAATCTAGAAGAGAAGGTCATAACTATTTGGAGTTTAGCTATTTGTCTTTATAATAATTTTGTTACATTACAGTGAGTTGATACTATTCAGGTCTATATGACCATAAAATGGCTAAAAATTTTCCTATTTAATTTTAGAAGAAGATGAAATGCCTCACTAAATACCTAAAAATATTTTGTAAAATATACAAGGCAAAACTGTGGAACCAAGTTTATTTGTGCTCATAAAAGTACCACAAGAGCAAATGAGTAGGTTTCTTTAACAAAATATGTTTATATGACAAGTGCCTAAACTTTGGTGAATTACTTTATGAAAAAATACCTTCATTTGGCACATTTCAAAGACTTATTTTTTTTGTCACATTTCTTTTCACACTAATAGCTATCAAAAAAGGTTTTGAAGAAGACTGCCTTTGCTGTAATGGATAAATAATTAGTAGATATTTCTGAATTTATTTGGACATCCTAGTTAAAAACCCAATATCCATACTGTTTTTAACGGGAATATGTTATGACATTTAAAAGTTGCAAATAATTGTTTAAACGTAATTTAACTAAATATTGGTATATAAATATAATATTCTTAATATATCTATGGACATTTATTATTTGAAAGGTTTTATAATATTTAAATAACTTATATATTCTGCTCTATTCACACATATATGGTAAATACAACTTAGAGAATTGCGGCTGGGGTTTGTTTAACCCCGACGCTGACGGGGGGGTCTGGAGGGGTCAGGCTAGACCGCAGCAGCGTCTGAGGCTGCGGCAGACAGCCTCAGAGGGGCTCTCAGGTGTGGAGGACGCACGGCAAGGGGAGGAAGAAAGCCGTGGAGACCAGGTCTGTGCGCAAGTCTGGTTTATTGCGGAAGGGGACACAGCTTTATAGGGTTAGGGACTGCGTGGAGGGATTTGATAGGTGTGGGCGGGTACTGCTTCCTGATAGGTGAATGTAAGCGGTTGCTAGGCAGAGGGCTGGCTGAGAGGTTTGGAATAGGGGAGGGGAAAGGGGGAGTGAGAGCTGGCCGGATGTTGGGCTAGGCGGGAGATAGAAAGGGGGAGGGCAGTGCTGGCCAGCCGCTAGCAGCAAAGGCCTAGTCAGGCGTAGTCACCTTATCTAGGCCCAGTGGGCACAGGCGGTATCACTTCTTGCCGCACCGTTTGCTACTGTGGCAAGCCGGGCGCCCTTCCTCCCACAGAGAATTATGAAGTAATTGAATTTTAAATGATTTTAGTAATAATAATATAATGAGAAA
This sequence comes from Dasypus novemcinctus, assembly GCF_030445035.2. Taxonomy (NCBI): domain Eukaryota; kingdom Metazoa; phylum Chordata; class Mammalia; order Cingulata; family Dasypodidae; genus Dasypus; species Dasypus novemcinctus. Next base: position 57,301,758 of record NC_080681.1, read on the forward strand.
TTTTTAATCAAGTATCTTAGAAAAACATGTTTCATGTGAATTAAAAAATATTCTTTGTACATAAAGTGATATCAAACATAGCTAAGAATACAACTTGTGGACCTCAACAGTCTTAGGTTCAAACCTTGCCTCTGCCACATACGACCTGTGATACTTTAGGCTGATTCCTTATATAAACCATGAATTCTTCATATCAGAAAATGTGTAACTACTGTATATAACAGGACCATTAACCAAGATAACATTGTACTGTGAAGTTCTTGGAGAAGAATAAGCACTCTATAAATAACAAAATTATGAAGATTATATAAATATATATCACTTTAAAAAAGACAAGTTATGTGATTAAAGAAATTTTTGAAATACTGCATTTAAGAAGTTAAATCATTTTTTTCTTCAGCATTCCTTAGCACTGTTAAGATGCTAATGTGCATTGTGAATCTCTTGAAATTCCCAAATTTAATTAAATCTGGAGAATTTTTTTTTTCTCAGAGCATCTCTTGATACTAGTGTTCTTCCCATACATTTTTTAAATGTTGTCTTAGGTAGACACGGACCTATTAATCATAATGCATGTAAAATTCATTTTGTTAGGTTTCTCAACTGCTTGAATTTTTAAAAATATATTTTAAAGGTACTATATTAGTTTGCCAGTTTGCTATAACAAATGCAACACACTACTTGGCTTAACAACTAGAATTTATCTCATGGTTTTGGAGACTAGATATCCAAAATCAAGACATCCACAAGAGGCTTTCTCCCCAAAGTTGGCAGCATTCTCGTGCTGGGTTTCCTTGGCATTCAATTCTGCCTACTACCACATGGGGATCTCTCTTTCTCTTTGTGTTTGCTCCTCTAGTTTCCACTGACATCTGGCCTTTTATCCTGTCTTTCTCTTAATAAGGCTTTCAGTAATACAAATTAATACCACCCAGACTCAGTTCGCCACACCTTAACTAATAATCATGTCTTAAGTCCTATTTACAAATAAATGCACATTCATAGGAACACTAATTAAGAATATGTCTTTGTTGTGATACATAATTCAATATACCACAAGTACTAAATGTAAAATGTCAGAGTAAAGAATGTTTCAAACATGTTTTTCATTAACATGACTGTCTGTTAACCATCTATTTTAGGAATAAAATTTTCTACTGCACCAAAATGAGTCTTCTCATTTTAGAAGTCCCCATAAGCACCAGAGAACAATATTCAATTGATACCTTCAGATATTAAAACTTGCTATTTATTAATACAGGAAATCTGTTTATTTTCAGTTACTTATATTTGTGAAAACATTATATTGTAAAATTTGAAGTCATTTACTGTTATAATTCCATTTAGATTTCTACAGTTATCATTTTTTTAAGAAAACAAATTATAAAACTAAGAAGTGATGAGGTAACTATTATCTTGCCCTCCAAAAAATACATAGGTTACTAAAAACATTCATAGAAAACCAGCTGTTACAAAGTTTCATTAATTATTGTATATGTATTTGGAATTTAAGCCTTAGAATCTCCAATTCTGTCCTTATTTTCTGTTGTATTTATTCTGATTATCTGCCTGTCTACACTTCTGGAAAACACACCTTCCACTTCGTAACAGAGGGATGAGCTTAAACAAAGGCTGACTTCCCTTTGCCTGCAGGATAACTGCCAGTTCTTTAACACCGTGTACCCTCCACAGCCTCACACATGCCTAGCTGTCCATTCCCATCACCAAAACTTCTGCTTTGCACTTCATCACTCTATTCTCTCTCTCACCACTAAGGTTTTTAAAGGAACTTGCACACTTGAGGTTATTTTATTTCTTTTTATCTTTGTGGATATTGTTCTTACTGACAGCTAACTCCAACTTGTTTAAACTTACACTTAGGCATCATTGTTCCTCTAATGACTGACTCAAAAACTGGATTTAATGCACTCAACTATGTCCTCATTTTATCCTACTACTTCTATTATTTGCTGTGATCATGCTGTGTTTTAAATATTTTCTTGAATGCCTTTTCCCCACCCCCCAGAATGTCAACTTTTTGGGGGTAAACATATTGGTTTATTAACTCCTAGAATCTCTATGGCATCTTGCCCAATCAATGATTGTTATTTATGATTGATCTTACTGGTGTTATGAAGAGTTCCAATAGGTGGATTAACTTAAAAATGTGAAACTCACTTTTTGTGAACCCTACAATTTTTTTACCTAGTATCTGAGAGTTTTTTATCTAAATCAGGATCCCTGTATGAATACTATTGTACAACCTTGAGAGAGCTTCTTCTCAAACCCCAAACTTCTCTGTCACTTCTTCTTTTCAAAGAAATCTGCTCACCCACTGATTTATATATATGTATAGCTTATTCAGGCACTTGCTTGTAATGAACTCCTCACACATGCTGAGTCCACTAATATCCTTCACATTCTTATGTTCTCTCTCAGCCCCCTTTCTGGGTATTTTCAGCAGCCCCCACAGTGCTCAAATTGATCTTCATTGACATGACCAAAGTCATGCAGAGGGTACTATATTAGATAATTAAGAAAAACAAGAACTTGAAGGGAATATTTAATTTTAAATAAGTACTTAATTTTTCTCCTATTACTTAATTCTTTAGTCTGAATCAATCATTTTCCTGGTCTCACCTTTCTGTTCTCTATTGTTGATTGTACTGCTATGTCCTTTCTAGGGAGTATTTGGAACAGGAGTCTCAAAATGTAGATACCAATGAAAATAAGGCACATGTCATGAGTTGTCATGTGAATCTATTTTTAGAAATCTAACTGTGGGTACAATGCTTAAAGAAACCACGAGTCTGCCTAGTTCTCCCTCACGGTTTCACCAGCAAACACATGCTTACACCCTCCTACACTTATGCAGGCCCACGTATTCAGAGCTGTAGCCAGTCAAGTTTCCTTTGAGTTCTGCTTTCAGAGAATAAAACCTTTTTTTTCCTATTGTCCTGATGGGTCAGGAGGGAGAAGGGAGTTCCTGGGAGGTGTGAGGGAAAAAAAAGAATATAAATAGGCAAGAGAGAATATTGTAATATTAATTTGTTAATTTAGGCCTAGCAAGTGTATAGGGTTATACAGCAGAAGTGTCATTTTTAGCCTTTTCATCACATTTTAGTGGTCAGAAGAGGGAAAAACTAAAGTATGACTTTGTACAAATTAGAAAATAAAGATTAAAATGGACTTTTTGAAACTGACCTTATATGGGAATCATTTGCTCTTTCTTTTCCTTCTGTTTTTATCCATCACTGCTTTTGTGATTTCTTCCCCTACCTACAGCCTCACCTCATTTTATCAGCTGTCTTTAGTTACTTCTGACCTATTTCCCAAGCATGGAAAGTGACAACCACAGTTGTCAGCAGCTTTTCACAGCTCATAAAGCTGTACTTTCACTTGGCGGACACCCCCACCCCCTCCCAACGCCCCATTAAAAAGAGAGACTCTTCTCCCTCCCTTTCTCGAATTGCAAATTAAACTGTCAAGCTAGCTGGACAGTTGCAGAGGGGATTTTGTTTTCAGTCAAATTATTTTGTCTCTCTTTTTTTTTTTTTTTTTTTGCCAGTGTTTTCTCTTCCTATCCTTTCCTCCATGTATGGTTTCACAGCCAAAATTATTTTTATTGTACATTTTATTACATATTCCAGTCTCTGCTTTTGAGAGCTGGGGTTCATTTTTCTCACATCCCTGCTTTACCTAGACGTAGAATGGCTAAGTCTGAGCTGCCTATTTAGCTATGTTCCCAGAGTTACAGATAGCTAAACTAGGTTTTATTCATTGTTTAACAATGTAAATGTCTGTGACATGAAAATGCAGCCAGGTGTAGGGGTCAAAGATATAAATAACAAGTGGTTCCTGTCATTAATAGCTCGGCCTGCTAGATGTTATACCAAGGTGGTCAGTATGGAGAGGTGGAAGGGAGGCAAGCCTGGAAGCCCTGAGTAGACAATGCCTTAGCTTACTTGTAAACTGTCACAGAATATTCCATGCCTTAAGAGACTTGCACATTTGTAAATGGTAGTGGGGCCTTTCAGGACTTTTTTAGTTTACTGGGACCACCGTAACAATATTCCATGAACTGGATTACTTAAAACAACAGCAATTTATTGTCTGCCAGTTTTGGGCTAAGTCTAAAATCAAGATGTCAGTAAACAATGGTTTTGGGAATCGCCAGATCATAAGCTCTAGTTGGCAATAAATGGACCCATATATCTGATTTTTTCTGTTACCTAAGAAAAAGATAAGGGTTCAGGAAAGAAATATGAAATTTTCGAATACCTATTACATGAGAATATTGCAAAAGACTATCATTTAATTTCATTATAATTTATTGAGGTAGATATTTTTATTTATTTATTTTTCCTTTTTTGTCTTTATATTTTAATGTTACATTTAAAAAAATGAGGTCCCCATATATCCCCCACCCCCCTCACCCCACTCCTCCGCCCATAACAGCAACCTCCTCCATCATCATGAGACATTCATTGCATTTGGTGAATACATCTCTGAGCACTGCTGCACCTCATGATCAATGGTCCACACCATAGCCCACACTCTCCCACAGTCCACCCAGTGAGCCATGGGAGGACATACAATGTCTGGTAACTGTCCCTGCAGTACCACCCATGACAACTCCAACCCCCAAACCCCCACATCACATCTCTTCCTCCCATTCCCTACCCCCAGCAGCCGCCAAGGGCACTTTCTCCACACCAATGCCACATTTTCTTTGATTACTAATCACGATAGTTCATGAATAGAATATCAGTAAGTCCATTCTAATCCATATTCTGTTCTTCCATCCTGTGGACCCTAGAATGGCCGTGTCCACTCTACATCTATATCAAGAGGTTGATATTTTTAAAGCACTCCTTTCTTTCTTTTTTTCTTGACTGGAGATAAATGGTTCTAATAGGTTTTAGGATTCTTAATACAGGTACATGATAAGACTAGGTTTAATGCATGTATGTATGACTCCATTCTTCCCCCAAAAGTGATTTCTGAAGAGATATGTAGAAACATCAATGGTAGCCCACTAATACATATTTAACAAACACTGCAGGTGATTCTAATGTGGATAATCTAAAGACAAAATCTTCCCTCTATCTCTTGACTTATTTTGAGTATTATCATCATATGTCATTTTAGACTGCTTTAAGCATATGACCATACAAAGTATTATACAAAGAGAATTCCATATACCAAAACTCAACCTTCAGTGAATTTACAGTCAGATGATTATGGAAATTCATAATAATAATATTTAAAATTATGATTGCTTATTCTGTGTTAGAACGTGTGGACTCTATCATTTAATGCATAAAAGAGCCCAGTAGTGTTTATGTCATAACTATTTCAATTTGAAAACAAAAAATCTGAGACTTGGTACAATTAAGCGATTTTCCTTGTCTTACACTTATGTAGGATGCTGTAAATGTAGATGAGGAAAAATACAATAATGTAAACTAGTGCATCACAGACAGGTAAATTGAGTACATTTTAATGAAGAAAAAAAAGTTTTTAGTCACAGAGAGGCTCTATTGGAGTTGGACATCTGGATTAGGGTGCTAGAGGGAAATTTTTAGCCTTTCTTTGATTAGTCTATTTATTAGCTATGTGACCCCAGGCATAGCATAACTACTAAATTCAATTTTCTAAAATACAAAATGTGGATAATAATAATTGACACTGACAAAAATCACCAATGATCTTGTATATCCAGACCGTAATTATTTTCTCATCTTTCTGAAAGTCTGTTTTTTAAATAAAATTGGAGAAAAAAAATCTCCAAACTTTTTTGTTTCCCCAAAATCTTCAACAAATAATATTGATACTCACAAGTGTACTTTTTAAAACTTCACCATTTTCTTATATTTCTTCTAATCTTTCTTCTCAGCCCAGAACCATCCCTCTGTTCTGATAGACCATGTTATTACCCAACCATAAAATGGTTCACCTGATATATTTTCATGTGAGAAACAAAGAAAACATGAGATTCAAGCCTTGGGCAATTTGTAAAAAGTATATTAACAAATTTACTTAATGAAGAAGATAGAAAATAGTCTTTATATTCTGAATATACTTTAGAGAATCAATATAAGCATTTTTCCAAGTTTCCAAACTTCAAACACATATATTTTGAACAGAAGAAAATGATAATACCTGCTTTATTTTTTTTTTAACTGGTTCACTTTTATATATAAACCTGTTTAATTCTGGTTCTTTACTATTCTTTTTATACTGGCTGCAATACTTAATTTCTCATATGATTTTCATTTCAACTGGTGGCCATAAGACAATTGGTTCCTTAGCATGGCAATGATAGAGGAAATTCCATGGAGCTGGCAGAGAGACGCGACCTTTTTTTAGGAGCGCACCCTGGTCTTTGCATCTGACAATTGACTAAGTTCACACTGAGCTTGACCCAGAAAATTGATCAGGTTAGATAGGAAAGGAAAAATTTCTTCTTTTAATTTTTTTTTTTAATCCTTGGACTCAGAAGGAGAAAGAAGTTTTAAAAGGATTTAATGCTTGTATTCACTCTGGGATATTATGTTTAAAAGAGAATTCCAAACTGAGAGAAGAATGAGAGTTAAGGAAAGAAATGGTCAATCTCATAAAAAAGCTCAAGGAGACTCACTAATGCAAGTGAATTCTTATCAGCCTGTGTGCTTCTACAGTGAACCCTGGTAGTTAAATGACATTTTTTTTTTTATTGCTCCAGCATTAATGTTTACTCTCTTTTCTCATGAAAGGAAGTGATTGTTTTAGATAGAGATCTTTGGCCTTTGAAAGGAATAGAATTAGACCCCACTAGCAGTAAAGAGATACATGGAGAAATTTAGGTTTATTAAAACATATAGAAACAAACAAAAAAGTTTGCACTATTAACTTTGACCTTGATATCTCACTTTAAGCACTCATCACAAAGAAGTTAACAATGTACTTATCCCTGCTGTGCTCTGTGAGGAGGGTAAGGATGCTGCATGCTATTCAACACTGTGCACAGGGACTTGTTAAAAGGCGGTCTAACCTTGTGTTTGCAAGCTATCTTATTTTTATCTACCTTTTGCTATCTTGACAACATTCTTTAGAAATGGAAATTTACCTCCACATTGTCTGGGTTGCTAATATTATTATTTTAGTGACACTTTTTTCAAACACTTTTCTTCTGGCATCATTGTCATGTTCTCCCTCATCACATTATATAGTTAGGTACTTAGCTCGTTATTAGGTACTTATTGTCAAAATGCACAATGTGCCAGAAATATAGTGCACTCACTCACCTCCGTAAAACCCAAGTAGCATTATGCTGTTACTGATCATGTGAAAATGTGAGCTGGGCAGTTAGCTTGATCGAACTGATACTTATAGAAGCAAATAATTATTCTGATAGAACATATATTGCATTTTATGATGGAGAATTATGATTATGGGCATTTAAATGCATGGAATGTTTCTGCTTTACCTATATGGTCCAGAAATCCTTTACTATATGAGACTTATTTACTCTCAGAACTCTAAATTTACCATATCATTTTAACACATTCTTGGGTGCTGACAGCACTGGAGATACTTTCATAGACTACTGTAAGTGGACACAGAGAAGTGCCAAAGTGCATTAGGATAATGGAAATCTATTCTGCTTCATGGTTGAATTTACCCTTCTCCAGAGACTGAATTTATTTGCATATTTTATTTCAAATATATGTGAGTTACACTGAAGAAGGTATGAAATTAAATAAATGCCATGATTAAATGACAGCGTAGCAATGGCAAACCTGGTAGCTTATCATAACATTTTCCTTTTCATGGGAATGAAAGCCTTTGTGATTTTTGTAGTGAAAAAGATACCTGTCCTGTAAAAATGAGTGAAATTTTATTGGAAAAGTTTAACCAGCTAAAAGGTATATTTGATAGTTACTATTTGTATTACTACTATATAGGGAGAAATAAAAGATAAATTGAATCAAAGTATAGTTGGTTACATAGTTGTTCCTAATATTGATTCCTTTTTCTAAATATTCTTTCTTGGGTCCATGTATAATTTTTTTTGCTGTTAAATAGTTTGAAATATTGATATCCTAGAAACATTTTACAGAGATCATGTCAGTAAATTAAAGAAATACAAAAGCTTGATTTATTTTAAAAAATTATTTTTCAAGACAGTTGTTTGCTGGGAAGTGGATTTGGCTCAACTGATAGCTAAACTGATGGTTCAATCCACCTACCACATGGGAGGTCCAGGGTTCGATCTCCAGGGCCTCCTGACCCAAGTGGTGAGCTGGCCCATGCACAGTGCTGATGTGCACAAGGAGTGCTGTGCCACGCAGGGGTGTCCCCTGCATAGGGGAGCCCCACGCACAAGGATTGCTCCCCATAAGGAGAGCTGCACCATGCGAAAAAAGTGCAGCCTGCCCAGGAGTAGCACCACACACATGGAGAGGTGATGCAGCAAGATGACACAACAAAAAGAGACACAGATTCCCAGTGCTGCTGACAAGAATACAAGCGGACACAGAAGGAAACACAGCGAATGGACACAGAGTACAGGCAACTGGGGAGGGGGGAGAGAAATAAATAAAAAACAAATCTTAAAAAAAGAGACAATTGTTTGCTGATATAACTAAAAAAACTCTTAAAAGCAATTTGGAAATGGGCTTTTTAGTTAGTATTAGAATTTTCAAATAAATACAAATATAATTATGTTTATAAAATGTTAATGTTTAATTTTTTAAAATTCATTGTTTTGCTACTTTACCATATTCATTAAAATTGGAATTTATAACCAGAAATAGTGTATATAGATGAGTCAATTCTTATATCAAATTAGTATCTCATTATTTAGAATTTATAATTACCGCTTAAACTCATGAATTCCTTGTGGTGATTAAATTCCTGATTTTCCTCTTACACAGCTTGACATTGAACTATTTTATCAGTCTTGATGATAATTTGGGACTTTTTTTTATTATTTTTATTTATTTGAGTTGTTTTAGGTTAACAGAAAATTCATGCAGAGAATAGAACCCACTTCCTCCCCCCACCCGTTTTTCCCATTATTAACACTTTGCATTAGTGTGGTGTGGTGTCTTTATTACAATTAATGAAACATTATTATTATAATTGTGTGATTAACTATAGTCCATAATTTACATTAGGGTTTACTGCTTACATTGTACAATTCTATGCTGTTTTTTAAAAATTTTTGTTCAAGTAATGTATAGACAACCTAAAATTTCCCCTTTAAGCACATTCAAATATAAAATCCAGTAGAGTTCATTATGTTCATAGTGTTGTGCTCCCGTCACCACCATCAATTACCAAGTTTTCAACAAATAGAAACTCTATCAAATAAGCATTAAGTCCCCGTTTCCATTTGGTAGACTGTATTCTAGTTTCTGACAAGTTGAGCTATTTTGCATCTCTTATGCCATGATTTTTCCTTTCCTGACCCATTCCCATTTAGTTCACACTGTATAATAGCAGAAATATAGTATCCCCGAAATACATATAATAATCAAAGCTTGGGTACCACATAAGTCATTTTCAAATTGAGGTCATTACTACTGTTTTTTGGTACACCCTTTTTTTGTCAATGCCAGCTCTTTACCACTCTACCAGAACCAAAGAAAAGAAAACAAATGTAATAAGAAGTGCAGAATTATCTAATCCCCCATAAAATTAAGGTACATTGGGAGACAACCAGTAAGATGCTCCTAGAGTTATCTCCTGCTATAAGGCAGTTAGTAAACATCCAGAGCTATCTGAAGCACCTGACAGGGAGGTCCAAGAGACCAGAAGAGCATCCTGCAACATCCCTGAAGAAATGGAAGGAGGCTTCTGCACATCTGGAGAGAAGATTCCTAAGTAAAGCTCTCCATGCCAGAGGCCAGTGCCCATTCTCCACTGGAGGCACAAGCCACATCTGGAGCTATTCCATAGCTGGAATTGAAAGCTTCATTCCCCAAAAACTAGGGAGGAAGAGATGGTTGGGCACCAACGTCAGCTACTGATGAGTAAATTCGGCAGGCTAAACTATAATCCTAAGAACGGCTAAAGTTTGAAACTGTCCAAGTCAAAAAACGGCTGATAGCTGCCATCTTAACTCCACCCTTGGCACGAGGGGAAGCAGGGAGGACTGAAAATCATAGTGCTGGTAGGGATGGGCTTCTTTCCATCCAAATCAGATTTCAGTTCTAGCCTAAGCTCCAGCCCTGCCTCTGGCAGGGAGGAAGCTAGGGGAACCTGCACCAGGCAGGGAAATTATAGACCATGCCACGGAAGCCAGTGATCATCCCACCTTGGCAGCACAAGCTACCATAGGACCTATTCTGTGGCTGTAATTGGAAGCTTCATTTCCCAAACACAGTGGAGGAAGAGATGGTTGGCCACCAATTTCAGCTACTGATGAGTAGATTTGGCTGGCTAAAGTATAACCCTAAGAACAGCTAAAGTTTGAACCTGTCCAAGTCTGAAAGAGGCCAGTAGCCACTATTTTGACTCTGCACCCAGCATAAGAGGAAGCTGGACTGACTGAAAATCACAGTGACATTGGACACTGGTTTCTTTCACCCAGATTTACCTGCAGCCTTAGCCTAGGCTTCAGTCCTACCTCTGGCAAGTAGGAAGCTAGTGGGCCCTGCACCAGCCTATGCAGGTAACTGCTGGTACATTTGGCTGGCACAGACTGAATAATCAGAATCTACCAGGGCAACAGCAGTCATCTTGGACCCACACTGCATAGATTGCTGCCAACAACTGCAACTCCATCCCTGCCCCAGACAGGGGAGAAAGGAGTATAAAGCTGCATCAGTTTCTCTGGGAAACTACAGTCTAGGCCTGCATGACTTGGATTATTCCACACAGTTATCACTCTGTTCCTACCCCTGGCAAAGGAGAAAGATAGGAGACACTTCATGGGTCCCTGGGGCAATGAGGGCAGCTTGAGCCTCCACAGCTTACAGCATCAACTACATCCTTGGATCCTACTACACAACCAGCAAGGGAGATAGGGTAGGAACCCCTAAACTAAAGAGAAAAAAAACTGCACCCAGAATAAATACTCTAGTAAACCAGATGCCAAGACTCCAACAAAAAATTACAATCCACACCAAGAAACAGGAAGATATGGTCCAGTAAAAGGAACAAAATAAGCCTCCAGATGACATAAAGGAGTTGAGATGATAAATTATAGATGTACAAACAAATCACCTTAATGAATTCAGTGAGATGACTAATGAGATTAAGGATATTAAGAAGACATTGGATGAAAACAAAGAACAATTTGAAAGCATACATAGAAAAACATCAGATCTTGTGGGAATGAAAGGTGCAATAAATGAAATTAAAAATACATTGAAATTCTATAATAGCAGATCTGAGTAGGGAGAAGAAAGAATTGCTGAGCTTGAAGAAATGGCCTCTGAAAATGAACATACAAAAGAACAGATGAAGAAAAGAATGGAAAAAACTGAACAAGGTGTCAGGAAAATCAACAACAGTAAGAGACTTGCAAACATATATATCATGGGTGTCCTAGAATGAGAAGAGAAAAAGGGGCAGAAAGAATATTTGAAGAAATAATGTTAGAAAATTTCCCAACCCTATTGAAGGACATAGATATCCATGTCCAAGAAGCACAACATATTCCCATCTGAAAAAATCCAAATAGTCCAACTCCGAGACACATATTAATCAAAATGTCAAAGGCCAAAGACGAGGAGAGAATTCTGAGAAGAGCAAGAGAAAAGCAATGCATAATATATAAGGGATGCTCAATAAGATTAAGTGCTGATTTCTCACTAGAAACTATAGAGGCAAGAAGACAGTGGTAATATATTATAAGATTCTGCAAGAGAAAAACTTCCAGCCAAGAATCTTAAATCCAGCAAGATCGTCTTTCAAAATATGGGCGAGTTTAGAATAGTCACAGATAAACGGAAACTGAGACAATTGCTAACCAAGTGACTGGGTTTTTCGGAAATACTAAAGGGTGTACTAGAGCCGGAAGAGAAAAGACAGAAGAAATAGTCCTGGAGGAGAGTCTTGAAATGAAGATTATATCCATAAAAGTAACTAAACGGGTCAAAAGAGTGGTGAAAAAAAATATGACAGCTAAAACCCAAATAGTCAGGAATAAACTTAACCAATGATGTAATGCACTTGTATTCAGAAAACTACAACTCAATATGAAAAGAAATTTAAAACGGTCTAAATAATTAGAAGAACATTCCATGCTCACGGACTGGAAGACTACATGTCATTAAGATGTCATTTCTACTCAAATTGATATATAGACTCAATGCTATACTGATAAAAATTCCACCACCATTTAAAAAATAAATGGAAAACATGATTATTAAATTTATTTGGATGGGTAAGTGGTCCTGAATAGCCAGAAACATCTGATAAAGAAAAAGAAAAATTGGAGGACTCTGATCTCTGGACTTTAAATCATATTACCATTTTAATATTACTACAATATTAAAAACAACATGGTACTAGCAAAAAGACAGACACATTGACCAATGGAACCAAACTGATCATTCGGAAACAGATCCTTGCATGTATGGACAAGTGATTTTTGACTAGCCTATCAAACCACACAACTTGGGCAGAACAGTTCATTTAATAAATAGTGCTAAGAGAACTGGATATCCATAGTCAAGAGAAGGAAAGAAGACCTCTATCTCACACCTTATTCAAAAATTAACTCAAATTTAATAAAAAACCTAAATATAAAAGCAAAAATAGTAAAGCTTCTAGAAGAAAATGTAGGAAAATATTTTCAAGACCTGGTGATAGGTGGTGGATTCTTAAAGGAGATAAAGTAGGACTGAGATGGACTACTGATGTTTAACATATATAGAAGTTTTAAATAGCTTTATTGTAAAAGTGTGAAATGTACAGAGCTGTAATAACACATAGTGAGTAACATCTGTTTATAACTGGGGATGTGGCTGACAAAGGTAGTCTAGGGATGCAAATGCCAATTGGCAGAATCCTAGAGAATAACCTAGGAAGTGAATAGCATAGTAAACCCAAAGGATGAAAACTGTGGTTGATGGTACAGATGCTAGAGTGTTCTTTGTCAGCTAGATCCAATGTACATCACCATTGCAGAGTGGTGGGAATGTGGAGAAGCATAGGAAAATACAACTGGAGTGACTGTGGTTAGCAGTAATAACATAATATTCTTGCATCTATGCAAAAAGATGTACTATGTTCATAATGGGTCAGTAGGGAAAATGTGTGCCAAATGTACATTATGGTCATGATAATAATTGGATGATATTATCTCATAATCCGTAACAAGTGTTCCACCGCAGTGGGGTGTGTTGATAGAGGGGTGTTGTTTGGGAATTCTGCACATGTGCATGATTGTTTTGTATGTTTACAACTTCTGTCATAAAAATCTATTTAAAAAATAATAATAGGGTGGGTTGGGGGAAAAATACACCAAATGTAAAATAAGGACTATAATTAGCAGTAAGAGTTGGACAATAGTTTTTCATAATTTGTAACAAATGTCTCATGACGATGCAAGGTGTTGGTGGAGAGTTGAAGTAGGGACCCCTGTATGATGTTACTCATGTTTGCTTTGTAAGTTCACAACTTTTACTATACACTTATTGTTTATGTATGTTCATATATAAATGGTACAAAAATAATAATAGGGTGGGTTGGGGGAAATACTTTGGTTAGTAGTAATATTTCAACTATGCTCTTTAATCATTAGTTAAAAATGTTTAACAACAATGCAAGGTATTGGTGGTAGGGTGAAGTATGACAGTTCTGTATGATGTTATACATGTTTGTTTTGTAAGTTCACAACTATTACCATACACTCATTGTTTTGCATGTTTATGTATTAGTGATACATAATTCATTAATTGCATTTAGCACAAATTCAATAAATTTAAAAAAAACAGACAAAAAAGTAAATGTACATTAATATAGTGCTATTTAATAAAATATTTTGTGAGGTGCTCAATAGATAACTGTTGGATTTAATTTTAAGATTTCAATTTTTCTGACTTTGCTTTGTTTCCTACTTTTCAAACATTATAAGTCATCATACTAATGAAGGCTAAACCATCAGGATATTGAAATTAATTAGATCATCATTTCCTTAAATATAAAAGCATTATTTTGCGATGTTTCTAGATGTTGAGAAGAGAGGCTACTGATTTCCATTTTTCTCATTTTACATACCAAATATGTCAATGAGGGTGACTACTTTGTGCATAAAATATAATACATAATTTTTATAATGAAGATTCTTTCTGTTACAAAATTGCTTTTCCATTTATTGGTTTCCATAGAAGAAACAGGTTCTATTTAAAAAAAAAAAGAATTGAGCAAAGGGAACAGAAATAAAGGAAGAATAAATTTGTCACTTAAATCAGTTATTGGTTGTGGGAATTTCAATTGTTCATTCCTCCAGCCTTCATTCATCTTCACCTAACAAGGCATGCTGACCATACAAAATAAAATAAAAGGGAGGAAAATTGTGCCTTTATTTTCTACCTATTGATCTCTTATTATTTTTGTCTATATGCATTTATTAATCCTACCCTTACTCCATGAAAAGTGGTTCATGTAAATGATTGTAAATCTGTGGTGTGAGGTTATCAAACTATGCCACAACAAAAATAAGTAAATTACATGCTTTACAATGATTCCAAGATTCTGAATTAGAATGAAACATTTTACTTCCTTTAATTTCAGTCTTTCGGACTTTCCTTGTATTGAGCTGGTTCTAGAAAACAGAATGCAGTGTTCTATTCACTTTGATTTTTCTAAATAAGATTTCATATAATTTTTCATACCATAATTATTTACATAAACACAAGATGAAGAATACCTTTAAGTACTACCTGGTTCAGTTTATATAATCTAGGGGGAAAAAAACCTAATCCTGTTTTCTAACGACTTCATGAATTCCTCCATTTAAACCATTTCCTTTTCTAAATTCCCCATTTTTCAACCTGTTTGAAAGCATCCAAATATTAGCTCTTTACGTTATTTAGTTACTTATTTTTCATTTGTTATTGTTAAAGGAGCTTTAGATTACATAAATGTTACATCAAAGATATAGGGGATTCCCATATACCCGATCCTCTCCCTCTCCCACACTTTCTCCATTAACAACACCTTTAATTAGTGTGGTACATTTTTTACAATTGGTGAACACATATTGAAGCATTGCTACTAACCATGGTCTGTATTTTACATTATGGTTTACACTTTGCACTGC
Organism: Dasypus novemcinctus; assembly: GCF_030445035.2. Classification (NCBI taxonomy): domain Eukaryota; kingdom Metazoa; phylum Chordata; class Mammalia; order Cingulata; family Dasypodidae; genus Dasypus; species Dasypus novemcinctus. Next base: position 57,317,023 of record NC_080681.1, read on the forward strand.
ACAATTTTATAGGTTGTGACAAAATCTATAATGGCTTGTATCTGTCATTGCAATGTCATGCAGAACAACTCCATTGTCCTTAAAATGTCTCATATTACATCTATTTTTTCCTCTCTCTCCCATCAGAACCTCTGGTGACCACTGTCTTTATATCAGTGTTGCAAGTTATTCCATTACTAGAATAATAAACCTACTTTAGTCCATAGTTGTATCCCCCCCTTATTTTTGTTCATTCCTCTAACTGGATGATTTCCTGAGGGTGAGTAGAGTGCAGGTAGGGGGAGTGTGGGATGAGCTATCCATGAACTAAGGCAGGACTGGAGGAAGGAACAGATGAATTCTGGAGATTTGTAGATCTGTGGCTAAAACTACAATACTGGGACTTTTTTTTTTGTTCGCAAATATGTTGGGAGGGTCACTGCTACAGGGACTTAGTAGTGGGGGTATATGTGGGAAAGGCTGCACCTGGGGCATCTGGGGCATCCTTCCATAGAATCTGAATATGTTCATCTCAGCATAGGGTGTTATCTCAGTAGGTGGAGACCCACACAATGACAGGAAAATATTAAACTCCCATCCTGGGGAGTTCTGCTACAGTCTCAAATAAAGTGACAAGAACCTGTTGAGTACATAGGCAGCAACTAGTAAAAGAAAACAGACAAGTATGTTAAGCCCTCAATATTAATGCATATAAATATGAACCTTATTCTTCAAAACATGAAACTCTGTGGTTGCTGTAGGTTCCTGGGGAAGGGTGGGGGCAATGGGTCGAACACAGGATATTTTTTGGACATTGGAATTGTTCTATGTGATTGTTCAATGATGGATACAGGCCATTATAGAATTTGTCAGAACCTATAAAAGGATATGGTACAAAAGGTAAAGTATAATGTAAACTGTTGACCATGGTTAGTAGTAATGTTTCGATATTTGTACATCAATTGTCACGTATGATGTTATTGGCAGGAGAGGATATGTGTGTTGGGGGGGAGGGATTGGATATATGGGAATCCTGTATATTTGTATGTGACACTTCTGTAACCTAAAGCTTTTTGGAAAATAAAGTGGAAAAAAAAAAGACATTGGGAAGCATACAGAAGAAATTGTCAATATACTAAAAGATAACAGATCTTATGGTGGTGAAAGACACTATGCAAGAACTTATTTTTATTTCTTAATTTAAATTTTTTTTAATTATTATTTTTGCTGTCTTTGTTTTGGGTGAAGTTTTAGAATGCAGAAGGGTTGCAACTGTGGCAGGAGAGGACACTGGTATGGGGTACTAGTCATGGGGATGTATAGGGAAGGGTGCAGGTGGGCCATTCTTCTGTGGAATATGAATGTGTTCATATGATCATAGGGTGTTGTCTCAGTGAGTGGAGACTCGCAGTATAACTGATGGAACATGAATTCCCCTCCTGGGGAGTCTTGCTACATTCTTTCATAGAGTGGCAAGAAACTCCAGAATACATGGACATTGCCTAGTGAAGGAGATCAGACCAATATACCAGATCCTTGATACTGATGTTAGTACTTACAAATCTTGTTCTTGTGAAATCAGAACTTATACTAGTAATATATATTGCCTAAGTGTTACCTCCTGAAAGCCTCCTTGTTGCTCAAATATGTCCTCTTTCTAAGCCAAATTCAGCATATGAATTCACTACCTTCACCCCTGACATGGGACATGACTCCTGGGGATGAACGTCCCTGACACCACAGGATTATTGCCAAATGCCAACTGGAGATGCGTTTGGAGAAAGAGCTAGACCAAAAGTGTGAGGAATTATGTAAAAATGAGTTTTTATGGGTAAGAGATTTCAAAGTGAGTCGGGAGGTATTCCAGTGGTTATGCTTATGCATGTCTCAGGAGGATTTCATTGACTATCACAGTAAACAATGCCTCAAGAAAGGGTGCTTCTAAGGGCTCTAGAGACATCTATATACTATAGCCAGGGCAGACAACCCCAGGAAATAGGCACCCCATCTCTGGGCTTTACCTTGGAATATATGACAAACTATCTCCCCAATGTATCATAGTTAGACTCAATTATAATTTTCCTACACATGGCTCTTCTGCTCCTTTTATTTGAATCTATAATTAGCACTATACCCATTAAATATACGTCCCAGATACTTAAGTGTTCTAGCTCTTCATATGCCAGTTAAGCCCTGAGTCTCAGGAAAGTTATAGCCAACACTGTTCTCCAGTTCATCTGACTCAACCAGGACAACTAACAAAAGGATGGTGATGGACAATGTCCGTCTCAAAAAAGCAGAGAGTGTCTACAACTGCAAGCAAGAGAGTTCCATCCATCTGCCCCATGGGATCTAAGTCCCTCTCAATTGGAAGGCTTTTATTTTTTAAATCTGACTTTACTTTTACTTGCTATCCCATCCTTCTCCCCTTTCTTCTCTTTTCACTTTCCACTAATATTTCTTCCTTGTTTAGTTAATGTTGTAATTAAATCCTGGCACGATCCTTTTAGAGTGACATTGCATGTTTGCTGGCAGGGTATATTTTGCTATGCCTCTTCAGCTTGAGTTCAGGTACAAAAATATTGGTATTTACAGAGCATCCTGTAAAAATCAATATTGTACCAGGCAGAGCAGAACAGCAACTGAGTTGTAATCCTAACGTGCTGGCCCAGCACTCAGATTTAAAGGCAGCAGGGCTAAAAGGAAACTTCATACCCTTGGATATGAATTTTAGGTATTACTGAATAAAAGAAAGTTTCTAAGGAAGGAAGTATCTGAACATAGAACTGAGTTCCTATCTTTTCTTCAAATCTCCATTTTTAGTTGTAATTTGCTAATCTCGAAAGCACCTATCTGAATATTGCACTTTTAAGTCCTACTTTCAAGTCCCTTTATCAGATAATAATAGGTGTAAGTGCCAAATTTGTTTTTATTCATACACTATTTAAATTGTAGTCCATTAGCAGCAATTATGTAAGCTTTGGAACATATAACATTTCCCATTTGATTTGTCCTTTACATTGATTTAGGGAAAGCATAAGAGATCTGTGGTAAAGTCTTTGGTGCAATTTGTAAAGAATAATTAATGAATTGCTGAATTGCATTTTGAAAGTTGGTATTGATTTACATTTAAGGCTAGACAATCCATCTGACCTTATTGATTAGCAACAGAAACATTAAAACTTTTATATCATTTCTGCAAGTTACATGGTTTCATTATACCAACAATATCCCACCCAATATTTTAATTTCCTATTGTATTTTTAGATTATAAGCTATATAATAAAATCCACATAACCATTATATTCTCTCGTTGCTATCTAATTATCATATCTATTACTTCCAAAGTCCATGGGTTCCTTGAGTCTTCTGATTCTACCACAATGCCAGTGTGGACCAAGGTTTCAACAACTCCTGTTAATTACTTTATATTAGACTTATCATTTAACTTTCCATAGTAACACTGTTAAACTTGTTCTCAACAGTCTGTGGATTGTTGGGGGAAACTACAGAAAATATGTAAGTGAAAAAAAATGCAATGGCTATCAAAATGCTTTATTTCAAATATTTTATTGTATACTTTTTATCTTTTTATGACAAATTTTCCCTATTTTTGCATGCAATTTTCATTCTAGAAAATAATATTACAAGTGATTCCATTACCAGACTCCCTACTTGCTTCCTGCTCCTATTTGCATTTTAGCACAACTTAATGACATGAAATAAAAGAGATTCTGTTTTCAGGTCCAAATTAATTTCATCCAGAGCAGTTTAAAATTTTTCAGATATCATAAAAGAGCCACTTATATTTTGCAGTGATGCTATAGCTTCTAATGGTACTATTGATACTGTTGATACTATTGATACTAATGATTCTAGTAAAGAAGAGATAGTAGAAGACTAGAATTTAATACCTCAAATTTCCAAAAGGGAAAGATTTAACTTTAGAAAACTACACATGTATGTGGCATATGGCAACTCCTAGGAAGAACTCTAGAAGTATCAAGCTAATATTTTGGGACACTCAGGAAAAAAAAAAATTGTATATACATTCTCTGTGTAACACAAGGGGATAGATGGAAAGGAACTCCTAAGTGTATCAACAGTACACTCATTTTAGAATAGCTCCCACTGAGACAGATTCCTCATATGCTTTATTGACAGTTCCCTTCCATTCTATTGAAACCCCCTGAAGTGCTAATCCACCACTAGCCTAGTTTTCTCTGGGTACTCTCCATAGAATTGCATGTGATATTTATAATGAATGCCCTTGCTAATTTCAAAGGACTTAACTAATACCCAGGTGCCTGTCTATCATTCTTCTTTGTTTTCTTCAGCTTTTCTTGGATGGTTTCTAATGTTAATACTTATGTGTTAATATTCCATGCTTGTTTCTTTGTGGGCAAGTCCAGAGCATTTGCTAGCAAATCTTGTGATTATAGGTCAAGTTTGTTCTCTAAAACAATGCTTCTCGATATTAATATGCTTACAAATTACCTGGGGAGCTTTTAAAATGAAACGTCTAATTCATGGAGTCAAGGGGAAGGCCTGAGATTCGGTATTTCAAATAAGCTCCCAGGTCATGCACATTTTGAGTAGCAAGACCCTAAGACTACAAAATGAATGTTAGGAATAATACAGTAGAATAAACAGCTAGTATTGCAAAACACTTTCACTTTGGGACTGCTTGATAAATTGCTCATCGATTCAATGGTAAATACTCTGAATAGAAGAATTTTGTAACATAGAGTATAGAAAAATTATAATAAGCAGTATTTAAGAAGATGAAACATAATGAAAATAATGGTGTTCTTTTCCTATGATAGAAGACGACAAAACATAAACAAAAAATTTAACCTACTATTAAATTCAAAAACTAACTATAGAGAAGAGGAAATTACATAAACTTTCAAATGATATTTTTGTCAGTGTGGTATTTATACTTCCGAATCTATTAAAACTTAAACTGCACCAAGAGTTTTTGCACATTTCGCCCAAACTCTGTTTCCTCATCTGTGAAATGGTTATTATGAGTATAAAATGTGGTGCTACGAGTAATGTGCTTAATACACATAAGTGTTCAAAAATAGTACTAATTTTTATTATAGCCATAATTATTTCCTTTGTCCAAGGTTCTAAAGTGAGAAGAAATTACAAGAAATTTATTAAGAAAATAACCATAAATGATTTTTCTCAGATACTTGTCAAATTTTCACATACTTTGTAATTATTTATTCATCATGGCATTCCAATTTTAAGAATAATTTAGAGATGTAAGAGTGTGGCTTTGAAATCTGGTTTTGAGTTTTCTACTTAGGATTTTTATTGTGTTTTTTAGCCTTCCTGAGACTTGGTTTTTGCATCAATCTCTTGATATTATTATGAGAACTAAGCAAGATAATTTACCTTCAATTCACAATACAGTAACTCATATAAAATAAAGACTTACTACTTTTGTATCATAAAAGTTTCTTCAGAGAAAGCAACCCAACTAGGCAAAAGGGAAACGGAAAGCAGATATATTGGTGTAAAACTGAGAAAGTACTTAACCTAACTAATCAACCTTAAAAAGCTCAGGACAGGTCATCAAAAGTGGGTAAGCAAAGTGAAAGGTAAATACTTTTAGTGACTAAAAGCAACTGCACTGAAAAGGTAAGTACCATCGGTCAGGGCAAGAATAAAATAAAATAATTAACATAGAATTACCTTGATCAAGATAAAAATAAACCAGCTTTGGAATTGGGAATAGTATATCTTAGACATTTTCAGAAGACAGAAACAACAAACCTGAGTGAAAATAGATGGTTGTAAATAGACGAAGAGCTTTATTTCTGAAGGCTAGACCCATCTGTCATAGTCCTTACTTATTCTGATATATTTAACTTAAGAAAAAAAAAACTTCTGGTGTTATGTCATCTTCTCAGATGGGAAAGAATGAAAGAAAAAAAAAGGTAAATGGTTCAATTACCTTGAAAAATAATCTCAAGGCTGGCTGTGGGAACTAATAATGGACATTATTAAACATGAAAGGGTTGAGTGAAAGGGGCAGGTTATGAAATCCTTTTCAAAGTTGCACTCTTTTAAAATAGAAGATATTTTCTCAAGTAATGATGGCCTCATTGAAGCCAGGAGTGGACAGTCTTGTATTCTTTTTCAGCCCTATGATTTTGTGATGTCAAAATAATTGAGATTCAGAAAGTGCTTTTTAGAAATTGAAATCTTTCAGTAAGGAAAAAATGAAACCAGAATAAAGTCAAGAATTTGTGCTTCATAGATGATGGAATAGAAGCCAACTCATTCAATCATATATCTACACATTTATGACAACAATATTGATCATTTAGTATGCCCCAGGTGCTCTGCTAAGGTTACATGTCTCACAGAGTTTATGACCCAGTAGAAAGGAAAGTTATACATTTGAATTATCATAATCCCAAGTGTGTATATGTGTGTGTGTATATTTGTGTGTGCCTGGGTGTGTGAGTGAGAGTGTATGTTTGGGTGTGTGTGTGTGTGAGTGTGTGTTTGTAGGTCTATGGGATTGTAGAAAATGAAAATGTTGTGGAAGACATGCATTTAACCAGTGTCTTGAGATATGAGTAAGAATCTATATGGGAAGAGAAGAGATGCGGGCAGGAAGAACATTGTAGACAGAAAAACAAAACAAAACAGAAGCTAAAGTGCATGAAATTTCTTCTATTTGGTCTTCGTATACTATGTGTGAGATAAATAATAGCATTATAATGCTAGAATGGTAGATTATACTCCTATCATGAAAAGTCTTGATTTCTATGCCAATGATTCTGGATTTTGTTTTGGGAGCAGTAGGAAGACATTTGAATTTTCTAAGCAGTAGGGAGTCATGATCAGGACTGTTTTAGAAAGATAATGGAAAGAAGCAGAATTAAAGTATTTAGAAAGTTATTTCAACAGGCCAGGGTAAAGGTGGTAGGAAGCTGTATGAATGTAGAGGCAATTGCAATAGAAAAATGAGCAATCAACTATTGAAAATCTCAGGAGTTTTCACAGAGATCTGTGTACTTTAAAAAAAAGACCTTTGTTAAACATAAGGGTTCACAAAATTATGCAAATCAGAAACAGATAGGATTCTGAAGGCTCTTTTACTTCTTACATGTTATAATGATGCCATATGGATATAGACACAAACATATATACATACATATATGTACACATATATATACGAGCATATATACATGTATATACATATATATGTATATGTTTGTGCATGGATGATAAAACCATAGAAATTGCATATATTATTCCAAAGTATTCTTTAAAATTTGTTATTTATAAACTGGCCTGTTATGTTGCTACATGGTAAAATTATTTCCATTTTACGTTGCTTAATGCCTAGAAAGAAGGGGGAAGATCAAAATTAATGAACAAAAACACACATTATTTATTGAATGTTTTATGGTCAAGAATCATATAATTCACTTTATATGCATAACTTTGTTTAATCTTTGCAAAATCTTTAAGATTGGTATTATGGTTATACCTATTTAATGAATGGATCTCCTGAAATTTGAAGAATTTCAGTAAATTGCAAATACAGATTGTTGATTTTAAAGTCTTAATATTTATCCCCTGTGTAGAACTTCTTAGCTTTATGATTCACAATTACAACTCTTGAGTTTCTCTTTTGATTTGGGAAAAATAGAACTCATTTCATAAGTGTTAAGTTTAAACAAATGAAGGATAAATTTTATTAATGTTATGATAATGTATATGCAAAGTTCAAATAAGTTAATTGTACCCGCTATTGACTACAAATAGGTGGTGCTAGTTTTTCAAATGACATGCTAAATTTTGAAGTTTATGACTGGCAAAAATTTTGGCAATTATTTAGACTAAAAGCCTGACTTAACTGATGGTAAAATGGTTTGTATCATTTAATATTGCCAATATATTAGACCAAAAGTAATCTGTACAAGAAGAAAGAAAAAAATGAAGCAGGTATTATCTGAATTACTATGATTTTCTGGTCCATGTAATCTTTAAGAAACAATACGTTCATATGGAAAAATATACCAAATGTATGCTTATAGACCATAGTTAATGGTAATAGTCTGAATATGCTCTCTCATAATCTGTAACAAATATTCTACAACAATGTAAGTTATTGGTAGAAGGGTGTTTTATGGGAATTCTGTACATTATGCATGATTGTTTCGTAACCTCACAATTTCTCTAATAAATAAATAAATAAATAAAATATGTATTGAGTTCTTTGTGCAAGGAACTCTAAGGGATTCTCAGGGAGAAACAAAAATCATGCATTTTTATCCTCCATAAGTTCACAGGAGAGAAAAACATTAGACCCACAGCAAAGAATTTCACTACAGAATAGAAATGAAAATGGTGTTATTAGATGATACTTCATGAGGAAAGGATATTTGAGTTTAAATGACAGATAAGATTTGTCCTTGGACTCTTGACGGGAAAGGGCATTTTGCTTTAGGAGACATGACTATAAACTAAATATTTACAGTCTGGCATACAGGAATTGATTATACTTTAGGAATAATAGGAAATTGTGTGTTTTAGACTTGAAAAGTTAAATTGTGTGTTTTAGACTTGAAAAGTGAGATCATGGAGAGACTTGAATGATATGCTAATGAGTTTAGATTTTTTTCCTTTGAGACTATGACTGTATCACCCCATAAACAGTATTTGAATTTGTAGTAACCTGGTTAGATGGTTTAAGATAATTAATCTATTAGTTGGTGTAGCAGTCATAATTCAGGAGTATGTATTAGAGGTAAAAATAAAATCAGATGGCAGAATTTTACATTATTCTAGTTTTGAGTGATAAGATCCTGAGATAGAAAAGAAAATTGAAAAATAAAACAAAAAAAGATGTGATATATAACTGGTTTGGAGAATGGAAATCACGGATTATTTTAAAGTTTCAAGAATGGATGATTAGAATAATTTTGTTGATGCTTAGAGACCTAGGGAGAACCAGAGAACAGTAGAATGTGAACTTTAATTTTAACCTTGTTGAATTTTAGACAATGTCAGGTTATCCAATAAATGATTTGAGATATAAAACTGAAGCTGAGAATAGAAATGAGGGCTCAAGATTTAGTTTTGAAAGACATAAGATAAAGGTGATATTTAATCCTATGCAATCATATTGTCTGGAAAGAAATTGAGAAAAAGACAGAAATGGAACACATTTCCCATTAGTGGGTTATAGTAAGGAGTTAGAGGGAGGAAGATGAGGAATTTTTGGAAAATGTAATATTATAGAAGCTAAAGGAGGAGCAAGTGTCAAAGAGAATCAGAGAAAACAGTCTGAGAAAAGGTCAATTCAGCGATTATTGTCAACTTTAGAAAGCACTTTACTCAGAATGCAAGGGTCAAGGATCAAGAGAGAAGCTGTGTGTGACATTGAAAGTGAGCTCTTTGAAAGCAAAGTTAATCTTGCTCATTGTTATATCTCCTGTTCCTTCTAAGGTACCTGTACCTGGGTAGGAATCAAAGATTAAAGATTTCCCTTTAGGTGGGGATTGATGGAATAAGGCAAGAAGGAATGGGATCAAATCATAACTTGAAGAAGTAGCCTTGGAAGTGAGGATACATCCTCTAATACCTCTGTTGGGAAAGCGAATAATCAAATACTTTTGAGAAGGTTAGAATGAAAGATTGTGACAGTCCCTACCCTAAAAACTCTGATCTTTCCCACTGAATAGAAAGAGAAGTCATCTATTAAAAGTGAAGGAATAGATTAAGGGTTTGAAGGATTTATAAAAGGGTTTAAGCCTCGCTGTGCAGAAGAAATTGATAGGCACAAAGGAATAAGCAGAAGAAATAGCAAGGGCACATGTGAAATCGGATAGTATAAATTGAACTTGACCCAATTAAGGTAATAGTTATATGAAATTTTATACTTTATATTTGGCTGCAAGTGGGTGAATGCATGCATGGGTAAAGAGATAAAATATTTTATTTTACAGGATAATGAACAATTTGCCTTGATTTTAAAATATACTCATATTTTCATAATATTGTCATTAGTACTATGTATTCATTATATACCCAAAGCTTAAAAAAAATCGTCGAGGGTCTATAATTAAAAGAGATAGTTATATCTCTAGAGTTTCCTGTGTAATGTGTATCATTTTGCTTTATTCCATCAAGGTAATGGTTATATTTGAGTTTTCTTGAAATTGCAAAGGCAACAGATAAATACATAGCTATTTCTTAGCTATGAAGGAAATTCATTCTCTAAACTAATGCCAAATCATTTAAAGCATCTTTAACAAAGCCAACTATGAGGAAAAGCAAAAGAGATTTTTCAAAATTTCATGAATGCCATTAAATATAAAACTTCAATTAATTTCATTTGGAAAATTGCTCTAGAATATCATGTTTGAGTTATAATTGGTGGCTGATGAAGTGATGAGAGCAAGAAAATGTTGATTACATGTGGCATTAAAAAATGAGTTTAGGTTTCTTGCCATAATTATTCACACACAGAAAGCGCTGTCTGTCTCTTTCAGCATTTCTTTGAAAATATTTGAGGCCTGAATGATAAAGTAGGGCAGAGGAAAGGAACCCAGATGCATTTAGGCCTAGCAGTCATATACTCTGCATAGATTAATTCCAGTTGACCCTTAAATACAGTGAACATGACAATGGACAATGGACAAATGACATTTTTTTCTAATCAGATTGAAAGCTGATGTATTTGTCTATGCACTGTGTATTAGTTTGTCAAAGGGCTGCTGATACAAAGTACCAGAAATCTGTTGACTTTTACAATGGGGATTTATTTGGGGGTAAAAGCTTACAGTTCCAAGGCGGTGAAATGTCCAAGTCAAGGCACCAGCAGAGAGGCTTTCTCACCGAAGTCAGTTACTGTTGGTCCTAGCCTGCTGCCTCATGGTGAAGCAAAATGGCCACTGGTCTCTCTCCAGGTTTCATGCTTCTCCTCTGGGCTCACCCTTTCTCCATGAGCCCAGTCTCTTGAGGCTTAAGTGATCCTGTAATCATCTCTCTCTCCCAGCACTGGGCTTGTTTCCTTCTGGGCCTCCTATATCAATCCCAGCTGTTCTGCTCTCTTCCAATTTCAGCTCTAAGCTATCAGGCAAATGGCACATCTCTCCCAGGGGCATCAGCTTCTTAAGCCTTTCCTTTCTGGCATATGCCAGGATCGAAAATGGCAGAGCTTGCTCTTTTCTTATGTCTCTCTGGCTGTGTGAGTCCATTTTTATCAGACCCAACAAAGGGCGGGGACTCATTCAGAGTCATACCTCACTGACTTAGTACAATAAAAAGCCCTACAGCAGTCTTAACAGGTAATCTAATCAAAGACCCTCAGCCAAGTTTAATGTAAAGGGTATCACACCCAGAGGAATAGATTAGTTTACAAACATAATATTTCTCTTTTGGGGATTCATAAAATAATCCAAAACTGCCACAACACTGTTTTTTTCCAAAAGCTTTTTCTCTGACAGTGGCTTCCTTAGAGGTATGTAAAATAGCAGTGTTATCCATGGTGTAAGCAAAATGCTTAGGATTTTTTTTCCCCAACAACCTTCATAAGCCATTCTTTGGGGACACTGGTCAAGGGGTTTTAGGTCATCAGTTTCCCTGATATAGGATTGAGCTGGACTACACAATGCAGGCTATCCAACTGAAGCCTTTAATATCTATGCTCCCCATTCCCAATTGAGTACAGATACCAACTGTGCCTTAGATACTACCAGGAAGGTTTTCTCTGTGAGTAAAGGCATTCCTGGGACTTGCCAATATTTTGAGGTCATCATTAAGTTTGAACTTGGGTAGTATTCTTGTAGAAAATATCTATGTTAAGAGGCTTTCTCAAGCAGGGAAACTGTTTCCTCTTGTTGTTTTGGTATGTTATGATCTCCCACATGCTTATACTGCTCTGACACATTTCCTGGCATCCTGATGCCTGGCAAGAAGGATTAGCTACTGATACCGCTCTAGAATTCAAGGTAAAGGTGAAAAAAAATGAGTCATGAGTTTTTCTGTCTTTGTGGCCCTGATGCTATCATATCAGGAAATTCACAGAGGAAAATCAAGATATGGGATAAGCATTCAGTTTAAAGTTGTGAAATGTGAGGACTTCAGTGTGTACCTTCTTTCTTTTCTTCTGTCATCTGGACAAAAACAGTCATCCCTGAACTTTCATAGAAGCAATATTCTTTTACTGCTCAACGTTTTGGCTCTGAACAAGTGAGAGAATGATGGATTTTTAATGAAAGACATAGGCATTTGGGTTTTTTAAATGGATTTTATTCATACTTTATGTCTTATGACATTTAGTTTCATATTTTAAATGAACTTGATGTTGTGTGCTACATTTGATCTTTCTTCACTAGCAAGCTGAATGCTACCATTTTGGAGATAATTGACAATAGATTAAATTGCAGGCATCATTCATTCACTTGTTCATCCATTCCTTTAACAACAAAGTTGTATTATATGTCATATTAGCTTTTGGTAACATAAATGCAGGCTCCCTTCTACTTACAGACTTGCTTATGGTGTAGCTGGTTAGAAGAATAGAGAAATGATCAAGGGTAGTCCTAGGAATGAGGTTGAACATGCCTGGATAGTAAAGAAAGACTCCTAAGAAATGGTTTGGTTTGGAAATGTTCTGTTTCCAAGGGTAGCTCTCTTAGGTAGAACTGTGCTAAAGGGAATGAAATTGGAGTTGGAGAGTTTAAATCACAGATCTGCCACTTGATAACTGCATGATTTAGAGAAAATCTTTTATTCTTTCTTGCACAGTTTATTCAGCAGTATAATGGAGATAATAATATTGCCTACATTATAGTGTGGGTGTGATGATTAAATGAAAGAATCCATTTAGCACATTTAGTGCCACATTGTAAGCACTCGACACATAGCTAACCATATTATTATTATTATATTATTTCTTAACTATTCTTCAACTTCCATTCTTATAAACAGATAATACTTTCATTCTTATAAACAGATAATATCCATACTGATTTTAACTAAAAAAAATCCATTCTCAGAGATTTTAAGTGTTACCATTTGTTTACATTATTTTTACAAGTCTAATATCTGTCAAGTAAGCAGGAAAGATATATTTTTCTCCAGTTTAGTCATGTGTAGAGTGAGGCACCAGAGACAGTAAATGGCTTGCCTACACTGCCAGTCAGTGGCCAACTCCAGCAAGAAGTTGGTCCACCTAACTCCCCTCTCCGATCTCTGTGCATTACATCATTTTCACTTTTTTAAAATAATTTTTTGTCTGCAAATTTCTTTTGCATATTTTGAGACAATTGTGAGGGATGTACATAGTATCCTAATAATTAAGAGATTGTCTCAGTCTCTGACCTTAGATTAGGGCATGGAGGGCTATGAATCCCCAGTGGAGAAGGTATGAACTGCCAAAAGTATCCTCAAAATATTTGAACGTAATGTCTGCAGAGCGATTTTTCACATTGAATAGATTTTATTCAGGTATTTTATTAGAAATTGCTGCAGGGAAGTTTTTGCAGATGAAGTTGGCCTTCTTTAATTTGCTTTGAAATTCACAATCATAGTATATTGCTCATTTGCTATAATGTGTATTGTGATAGAGAAACTCCAACTACCAGTTCCTCAGTCATGCTTATTTTATTTGGATAATAGTTCTTTGGTTTGTTTTTTTATCCAGTAATTCAAGCTTCAAGTTTTACTTTGTTTTTTTCTAAGTATTCAAAAAAGTCCAAAAAAAACCCACCAAAAACAACAAAAACTTGGTTTCCTGGTTGCAACTCAAATTTGGTTCTAAGGTGGAGTTTAACTGACTTATCATGCAGTGGGTTTGTCTTAACTGTCTTTGTGAACTTCTGAATATGGTAGTCAATAACCATATATGGCTATTGAGCATTTAAAGTGGGGTTATTGAAATGTACTTAACTGTAAAATTCATACCAGATCTTGAAGACTAAGTATAAAATATTTAATTGCTAAATGTTATTTGAATATATATTGATGTGATATTGGATAATTTCAGTTAAATAAAATATATTAAAATTAATTTCACTGATTTATTTTAATTTAACTTTAAGGTGGCTACTAGAAAGTTCAAATCTAGATATGTGGATCACATTGTATTTCTATTTGACAGTGCCGTTCTACACATCTAATTATGGACTCTAAAGAATATCATACATTAGTGAATCCTTCAGTTATTTAAGAAATACTTAGTGGTGCAAGATTTGGAATCTTGAAGTAATTTGAATTTTAAAGTCAAATTAATTTGTTTTTAATATTTATTTTTATATATTCCAGAAATATTACCAGTAATTTATTATTTATAGTTCATGATATTAATATTATTCTCTAAAATATATAAAAGATACATTTATTTATGTCTTCTATTTTAGTAATTAATAGACTATTAATTATATATTTGAAAAAATCATACATTTATTTGTTCTTTCATGGTCATTGTACAAAAACTTAGAATATATTTAGTGAGGAATATAGAGTTGAGCATTGCTTGGTTCTTGTCATCAAGTAATTTAGAATCTAGTAGATTAAATAGTCAAGCACATATTCAGGGGAAATATAGAGAAATGCATTTTGATAGATGTAGACACATGTTATGAGATTACAGAGTGTAGGGAATTCTTCCCAGAGGAGCTGAAGTTGAGTTTTAAAAGCTCACTAGACCAATTAATGTTCAACAGATTAAGAAGAGGAAACGGCATTCTGGGAGCAGCTTAGCCAAGGTACAGGGGCATAAAACACAACCTGTTTAAGAAATGAATGTGTTCTCTACGACATAAACAAAAGCATGTTTATTATTGGTGGGAGTGAATATGGGCTGATATAGGAGAAGTAGTGGCAGGAGCTTGCATGAGTCAGATGATGCTAAAACATGTGATTCTAAAAATATGAAAGTCTTTAAATAGCACTTAAATAACATCCAAGAGGAAAAATCTGTAACTTGAAAGATAACTCTGACAGGAGAATAGAGGGCGGGTTTTAGGGAGAGAAGAGTGGTGGTGAGGAATTCAGTTGAGAGGTCATTTCAGTCCAAGCAAAAATTTATAAGCATCTCATGTAAGGAATTGTAATTTTCAGAACTGTTTAGATAGGGTAAGGAATAAATAATATGAAGGCCCAGAGAAGTAGATTGAGAGAATTATTATTTAAGGAAGACTTCTATTAATGTGTTTGTGGGATGAGCTCTCCTAGAAAGAAAACACAGAGTGACACAGACTAACGAAGTCTTTTGATGAAAATTAGGATATATTAGAGTTGTATCCAGAGAGAATACATATTATACATTTTTCGAAATTACTAATATAATCCGTGGCTTTGGTGGATCAGGACTGTTCTAAAAGACAGATGTTTTATAATTTCACTAAATTATCATCATTTTACCAGTGATAAATGATGGGAATCCACATTATTATTCAAAATTATGTAAATCAAATACAAAATATATTTCTTGGCATGCATTTTATGACTATGATCCACAATTTCCCCAGCATACTGTAATTGATATGCACATCAGATATTAAGATGCCCTTTAAAGCTGACTTGGAAAAGAAAGTGGGATCACAGAAAGGTTATCAAAATATATAACCTTCAGTAGTTACTATCACTTATAAAAGTCCTTGAATAAAAATAGTGCATATAGTATAATACAATAAAAAAGAGGAGTGATTTGTATTACCCATATTAAATAACAATGTTCTTGAAGAAAACACAGTTATTGAGGTGTTTCAGCAAACTCAAAGCATTATAAGGAATCAGGGAGGTGTGACAGATGGGATTCAACTTTTTTATGTAAGATCAACGACTTTTGTAAAGCTGGCTTGCTCTTGGTAAACACAACTCCTGCAACTATTATATTGCACTATTTGGATTCTGTGAGAAAAACAATATTGCAGATTTTTTTTCTTTGTTCTTGTTACTGGAGATTTTGAAGACAAATTTCTACCATATCTCAGTAGTTAATAAAAATGTTCTGAGCACAAAAAGGAAAACCTTTAGTAGTAAAAATATAATCACTTCATGTCAATTGATGCATTCTTACTATACATGATCTAAGTGAGATTACTTCATTTTAAGATATATATCAGATATCAGAAAGGTTCAGAGAAAATGGACAGGATAACTAAAAATACATTAGGATTTACATTGATGAGTGATTGGAAAAACAACAATTGCAATGGGATATGAATTGAGAAATTCTAGATACGGAGCTTTGGTTGAGTCATAAATGTAAAAGCTATGATGGAAAATTATTCCAATGTCTTTTTCATTCTTTTTTATATTTTACAAAAGAAAAATAGAGGCTTTTGATTATGAAATTTGATAGAAATATACTGAGCAATAAACTTAAAAGAAATAATTAGTAGTGATTTCATTATTTCACTTGTGCAATTTACAGTCAACTATAGGCTTTATTTTCCTAAAATTTACAGAAAAATCATTGCAGTTGGATTTAAAAAAATGAATTTGGGTCATTTTAAAAGATAGATTAAAAGCATTAATAACATTTGCAGTTATGTAAGCTCAAGCCATAAAATGCCATTACTCATTTGTTCTACTTAGGCAGCACAAAATGTAGTGGCTGGATTGATCAGATCTGCAGCTGGATCACTTACTGGCTCATTAATTTTTATCATATATTGAGTATTCTGACCTGGTACATCAGCTTTCGAAATAGCCACTTGTCTTCTTTCCCTGGGCAAATAGCTACTGGATGCATTTTTTAAATGTTGAACTAATTTATTTTGTTCTCATTGAACATCTGTGGGAGAGGAAAAGCTGGCAAACATGTGTTTAGGTTTACACGTACTCTGGGACTCATATCACCTCTGTGTACATTCCTGCAGGATCAGCTTAGGCAAATTTGTTTAGGTGGCAGAACAGGTCTTCAGCATTTCACATCTTTTTATACCATTTACCCTTCTCTTTCAACATCCATCCCCCAAGCATTTAGGTTTTAGTCTTCCTGCCACTGGGATTTCACTGAGCTCCCAGTGATATAAAGTAACTTGGATGCTTGAGATGGAAAGACTTTATAGTAGTATTCATTTGTGTTCTTAGTCTTGTGTATTGCTCACAGATCTTCCCTAGTACATAAGAAACCATTGTTCTACCCAGCATGATAGAGCCCAGTGACTTGGCATCATTAATCGTCACCCCAGTTCACATAATCATTCCCTCCTCCATGAGAGACTGGATTAATAATTCCATGTCACAGAAGGCCTAATGTATTTTAAGGACCTCAATTCCCTTATACATCATTTTCTTCTGCTCTTCCATCTGCTTAGATCACATTTCTCTTTCTAATCCCAATATTCTATTCCTCTCTTCCAAATTAATTTACACCAAGTTATTGATATATATTTCAAGTCTCAGAAATAGTACCAAGAGGATGTCCAAAGAGGGCAATGTTTAAGGCAGTTCAATGATGAAATTCCAGGTATCATTGATAATCTGGAAGTATGACATGGATATGTGGATTTTCTTAGTATTCCAAACCATGTATGCTCAACCTTAAGTCAGGTTTTATTCTCTCTGATCTTTGTAGCTACATGATACTTCTTAATAAACCTTTTTTGTGCCATTGTAAAACCTATGCATGAAATAGTTATCCTGCCCCACTTCAAGTTAATTCTTCATTTTTTATACTTCCTTCCATTTTATATTTCCCTCACCTGAAAAAAAAGGTTCCATTTCACCTTTAATTTTTATATCATTCCCATGACACCATCTTACTCCTTCCTTTCTTATTCTATCTCTGATTCTAGGGGAGAAGCACAGTACCATTTCCCTTAGGGCAGCTTAATGACCAAATGGACAACTGGTAATGCTGACTAAAATGGCATGCCGGTGGTATCAGAATTTCCCTGTGCTGGTAACAGGGCAGTGGATCCACGAGTGGGGGGCCCTTTTCATCATGCTCACCTATTATCCTGCAGTGGTCTTTAGTGAACAGCAAACAGGACTTTTCATTAGAGACTTCAAGCTGGAAAAGAGTTTCCAAATGTTGGTTAAAATAGCCCCCAAAGCATTCTTTATGAAGGACTCCTCTTTCAAATTTCACTTGACAAAGTTGATTATTTTACACTCATCCTTCCAGTGAGCTAATAGTATAGAAAAGGAACAAAGAGGAGACTTGAAAAATATATTGCTATGATAGAGCAGATTTTATAAAAATCTCCTGTTTTTTTTTTTTTTGAATCATCATAAAATTCTGGGAAATTACCTTTGGATATAATTTTCCCTTTAGTGCCATAAACGTGGGTTTTTATTTTCTTGCTGCTCCAGGGCAGCTGAAATGACATGAAGAATGTGCTTCTGTGGGATCATCTCCAATATGGTCTATTACCATGCAGTCAAATAAATTGGAGTATTGAATATCACTAGGTACATTCATGTGCCAGCAGTAGTGAGAAGGTCAATGTCCTGCATTCTGCTTCTGCTTCTTTCTTTGCTCAGCATTGCACTATCTGGTTGGCTTTATTTTGTCTTATTTCTGCACTGTCTACCCCTTCACCTGTGCTTTCCATATATCACTACCATGTGAATGGTTTGTATTCTCCCTGGTAGCTTTTGCTTCCCACACTCTCTGCTGCCTGTCTCTTTATCTCTTTTGTGTGCCAGCCGTGAAGCTGACACAAGGTCTTGATTGAAACCCTCGAGTAGCTTTTTTCACTACTTGCTATGCCTATATCTTGTTTCTTTTATCTGGATTCAGTAAGTGAAGATTATAGAACATAAAGGATTAAGCAGGTCTGAGAGAGAATTGGGCATTAACTCTCCAGGAATTCTAGTGTGGTTTGATAAGGCCATCCTGTTGAAAACGCAGAGTATTTGCTTCCTAAGCAGCTTGCTTCCAGAGACAGCAAAAAAGTGTCCCTTCCTGGAAATCTCTTGCTCACAAAACACTCAAAATTCTGCTCTTAGAGCATGGAACCTCTGAGTTAAATGTTTCTATCTCAAAATATCGATATCAAGACAGGCCTTGCAACTTTTGACTTTTATAGATGATTATAATGACCTCCGGATTCTGCAACTCCCTGCTACAAATTTATCACTCCCTTTTTGCACTCAAGACATTGCACTGAGGAAAGGTCAAGGGACAGGAGGACTCTGAGTAATCTCTCAGAGATAAATTACTAGAAAGCATCACTTCAAAGACACGGGCTTTAAAAAGCTGCAAACTCGGGACATTCTAGAGAAACCACTCTGGCAGGTTAAGGTGTCAGGAGAGGGTCTTTCATATTACAGGTGGCCAAGGGAAAGCAGGCACATAGAAATTATTTTGAACTCCAGTCTTCCTCCTTGACTAGATTTATTCCTTTGTTCAACACTATGGGGCATTTCTACATGTGTCTGGAATTTGGAATCCCTTCAAGATATATGTTCATAGAGGAAAGAAAATAAAAGGTGGGAAACGGACTTGGCCCAGTGGTTAGGGCGTCCGTCTACCACATGGGAGGTCCACGGTTCAAACCCCGGGCCTCCTTGACCTGTGTGGAGCTGGCCCATGCGCAGTGCTGATGCATGCAAGGATTGTCGTGCCACGAAGCGGTGTCCCCCTGTAGGGGAGCCCCATGCGCAAGGAGTGCGTCCTGTAAGGAGAGCTGCCCAGCGCGAAAGAAAGTGCAGCCTGCCCAGGAATGGCGCCGCCCACACTTCCCGTGCTGCTGACGACAACAGAAGCGGACAAAGAAACAAGACGCAGCAAATAGACACAGAGAACAGACAATGGGGGAGGGGATTAAATAAATAAATAAATCTTTAAAAAATAAAATAAAAGGTGGGGTCAGGATGAAGTGGAAGCGCAGGACAATTCGAAAGGGGGCAGGTAAGAAGCATAGGATGAAGGTCAGTGCATAGGCCAGATCAGGCATGGTAGAGGGACATCTTTGTCTTATCAAGTAGTAGGGCCCAAAGAAGTGGAAGAGAAAACTTTTAAACCTTAAAGCAGTCAAGACAAATGTTTCTTTTAAAATCTCATAATGCAGTACTGTGTGGAACATATCTACTAGATTAATGGCCAGCTGTGGGGAAGGCCTGGAGCCCAATTTTAAGCTAGTGATAAATATCATGGATTTAAAGGATTAAATGTTTCTGTGGCTGAGACATATTTTATGAAATGATAAAAACAATTACTCTACCACATATAGACATCTCACACACTGAAACCAAACTTAATTAGCTATGTCTTTGTAGATGAAATTGGAGAACAAATAAATGTAAATAAATATGTATATATATGAGTATTTTCAGTCTTATGTGTACTAAAGATTTTCCCTTTTTTTTCTTTTACAGTGTTTCGTATGTATTTTCACAGCTTTAAGTGCTCTCCTTTCAAATTTCCTTCTCATGAGCAAAGTTTTCATTCCAAATATGAGAAAGCCTAGTGGCTGGAGAAAATCATTTCATTAAGTATAATGTGCTTCCACGTGTGGTGAAGGAATACAAGTTGTCTATCAATTAAAGAGAATGAATAAACAACCCTATCAAATACACAAATTTTCTGGGTAGTTTGGGGAAACACTGATGTAAAATAAATGAATTTCTTAATGAATTCAAAGAGAAAAAGTATTTTTGCTTCTTTTCTATGCATTATTCTGTGGCTACCATTTCTCAAAACCATAAAGTCATATACATATATAATTTAACATATTTGTACATACATTTTTAAGCTATTATATGATAAACTCAGGACATGAAAATACTTTTTCCCCTTCCCCCTAGAAACCATATTAAGTATAATATGTGGTCTGAGAACATGGATCCCAGTATTAAGCTGCTCGCATTCAAATCCCATTCTGGAATATATTTGTGGCATAACCTTGGGCAAATTATTTAACCATTCTACATCCCACTTTCCTCATAGGCAACAACTCTATGACAATTATATGAGCTATTACACATAAAATACTTGCCATAGTGCTTTGAACATGATTTTTATTACACAGAGTTGCAGGGAATTGTTTTCACGACTAAAAATGTAAGCTAAAAGAGAGGGCTTAGGAATATCCAATATGTCTTCTTATTTTTACAATATTCTAAATACCATAATCTATGTGATACTTCAGAAATTATTATTGTGTGCAGTTTTATGTTAATGATTGCAACTTTGTGAGGGAGAGATTATTGTTCATGTCGCATAAAAGAGGAGTTTTAAGTTTTATATGTGATATAGAATTTAAGAGCTCAGATCCTGGAAGTTCAAATATTGGCTTTCCCATTTATAAACTGGATGATCACAGATGATTAACCTCTCTGTGACTTAACTCCTCATCAGTAAAATGGGATAGTAATAGTACTTTTCACCCATGGTAGTTAGGAGGATTAATTGAGTTATAATATATGTAAAGGGCTTAAAATAGTGCTTGGCTCATGAGTGCTCGATACAATTTAACTATTATTTTTATATAATTATTGTTATTATTAAAGGTATACTTACGTTTACACAGCTAGAAAGCAGAAAAGGCAGAACTAGAATCTTAACCTTGTGATGGAAAATATTTATTCTGCTAATATAATAGGATAAATTTCTCTAAAAAATAATTATAGGACATTTATTAGACTCATGATGTCAGGCATTATTATATGCACTTTACATGGATTCTCTCAGTCATTCCTCATGGCAGCTACATGAGGTAAGACTCATTATCATACCCTCTTTATAGATGCGCCAGCAGAGGCTGAGAGAGATTAAATAACTTAACTAAGTCCACCAATATTTCTACACTAGTAGTCTAACTCAAGAGCCTGCATAACAGTATGCAAATTTTAATTGTATTATTTATCTCTTTTTTAAAGTTTTTCTAATTTGGACATATGTTAATTTTGCATGCAGAAAAAATGGATGTTTATATTTATTTCATCAGAATAACTGTTCTTTTAAATAGTTGGACCCCAAGGGAACTGGATGCAATAGATGATAATTAAGTTAGGAAATCAGCAGAAGTTAGGATCAGGTAACTGTGAGTGGAGAGGGACACTAAATGAGGAAGGAAGCGGAAGAGGGAATAGAGGGAACCAAAATGTAGCAGGGAATAGCAAAAATAGCAAATTCACTTCTCAAATGGGAAATACAGCTTGGTTAGTATTCTGCATTACATTATTAACCAAACAATTATTTATATCTTATATCAACATATAACAGTGAATTTAACTTATTTATTGTTTTCTATTGATTAACAGTTTTAATAATTTGCAGTTTAACTTTGAATTGGTATTTTTACTTAGCTTTTACAGATACTGCCCATACAATAGAAAGTCAAATAATTTAGCCTCCAGAGTGCTCTTAATGATTATCAAATGATTATGATTCATGCTGAATTTGGTAAGACTGAACTACTAAACAGAGTTTAAAAAGAAAAGTTATGAATTTAAACTTATCAAGCCCAGTTAGCATGTGCAGAGACTTTGCTTTACACGCAGAATTTGTAAGAGCTATGGCTGATACAAGGTCACATAAGCACTGGAGAAACTTCCTGCAGGAGAACTACTCTTTGGGAATTGTGCATATGTGAAGTTGAATGGACTTATCTTACCATCTGCACTGATATGAAGAAGCATACCATTTTATTGATTTTGTATGTTTAAGCCTTCAGGGATTTCTCCCTTTAGAACAGATTTTTGTTAATTATTCTTCATTTGTACATGTTTCTATCCTCTTTAATTAGCTTTTGTGGTAGGCACTGTATCTCCTTAATTCAATTAAATAATTTTTACTTTGTTATTGTTGTCACTTTATGTGAGTATCTGTATCCAGAAGAAGTTTAAATGTATCTAATCAGTGTGCAGCCTTCTTCAAGTTAATCTGTCAACATTTATTAAACTCCTGCTGTATGCACTGCAATGAAATAAGCATCCTGAGTTTTTTGAAGGAAATAATAGCTGCAGTTGCTAACTCTGCAACTGAGAAAGCAACAGGATAGCCAAGACAGACATTTTCAAAACCAATAAATATGTTATCTTTTTGGTGAAGAGAGATTTGAAATAAAATTAAAGATGCTTGATACTAGTGCCATCAAGATATTGCATTTCTGTGCTGGACAAATAATAATTAGGATAAAAGAATATTACTCCTTTGAGTATCTAGATGATGAGAATCAATGAAAGATTCTTTTGTGATATGCTGAAAGTTGCTTAGAAGAAAAATAGTAAGTGCACAAGGATTTATATTAAACTTGGAAATTTAAGGTTTCAAGATAAGTCCATTTTTATAGCTAGGCTTTAGTTTAATTATTAAAACCTGAAGAAATTTCTTGCATGAAAATTAGGTTTTTATTTATTATTGCATTTTTTAACTAAAATATCTTGAAACTCTTCTCTCCATAAATTGAAAGGACCGAATAGTAACAATGTCGCAAGTTACTTGTATATGAGGCATTACTTATTGGATGCAAAAAAGACATTAAATGATACTTTTATCATTTAATTATGTATACATAATATATGTGATTTATCATTCCCAGTGAAAGCTGAATGGTTCTAATCTTGATGTGTATTTAAAATCCTTAAATAGTTTATAACTTTAATATGAACTGCAGAGCAAGTTTCATTTTTCCACTGTGATGCTTGACACCTCTAACTTTATAAATCTCTCATATTTCATTAGTTCACCTCAGCTTTGAACATCAGCACAAAACTGTATTCCTTTTGAAGTGCTATATTTTTCAGACACTGATTTCAAAACTTTGGATATTTCACAACTTCTCAGAGCCTATTATCCAATAGGTCTTTCACAGCCTTTTCCTCTGTTTTCTACTCTACTACTTATGGCTTGGAACTTTAATCAGAGACAACTTTTCAGCAGTTTCCTCAAGTCTCTTTTCCATTGACCTTTCTAACCCTATCGAATGTGCACATGTCAACATACTTTTCCAAAAACCCAGCCTTGTCCATGATTTTCAAGTTTCTCTAAACTCTGGGGTCAAACCTTCTATCTAGCACATAAGTAAAACTGAACTACTCTTCCTCAGAAGAGGACTTCTGCTTTTTTGCTGGCATTTATTTAAGATCTTTTTGTATTCTCTACTAGGCATTTTATCTTCTGCTTTAATTATGTAATGAGCCTAACTAAAGCCTTCCTCACATAACAAACCCTCTGTAATAGCTTTGTTCTCCAAACTCTCAAGGAATTTTATATATTTCTGATAATTTTTTTCAAAGTCTGTTAGAATTACAGTTTCTCATGTAGAATTTTTATATTTACTATTAGATTCTAATTTCTTTATGGTAAAAACTGCCATTTTTATCCCCAGTAACTCTCAGGTTATAATGATGAATATGGCAGATGAGGACACATTAGTTATAGAAGCATAGATGAAGGGCATGTAACTCAACCTCAGAGTTTGGGAAAGCTTCTTGGAAGGGATCATACATAGAAGGGCTGGGTTATAAAGAATGAAGAAGAGGAAGCTAAATAAAGAAAGATGGGAAGGACATTTTAGGCAGATGGAACAATATGGGAGGGAATATACAAATACTGATGCATGATGCATTACAGTCTGTGTAGAGATTTGTATTTACAGAGCTAAGAATATAGGGTTGAAAGGGGCAAACAGCAGCCCTGAGAGCTGCAAAGAGGTTGAGTCTTGGATAATATTATGTGATATACTATGGGACTTGAACTTCATTTTGTAGATAAAGAGAAGCCACAATGTTTAAGGTGGGGACTGGTTGTGATAAACGTGCTTTTAAAGCTGTGCATGTTTATATCCCACTTTTACTACATGATGTATACCATTGTGGGGAGGGCGGGGATATAAGTCAGAGGGGTGTTCCTTATTTGTAAAATGTTTTCTATGATACTTAACTCATTATAGGAATAATTAAATTAAACAAGGTTAGTAAAGCATTCTTTGGAATACTACTTGGATATTGTCTTTCGTCTTATTGCCTAGAATGAATCCTAACACACTGAAAATCTATAGTAATGTTGAATGTAGTACCTAAGAACAAAGGTCCCATGATGCACTGTGTTGACCACTGATAACAGCTTAAAATTTTTCTTTATTGTGTATTTAGAATGAAGTTTTATTTTTATATTTTTATCGAAGTAATTCATATATATAGTTTAGAAATTCAGAGAGTAAAACAACGCTTATTAAAAACAAACAAGCAAAAACAAAAACTTCAGTTCTTTGCCTCAGTGACTTTCCACTACTGTATCCAGCTCTTCAGAGGCAATGGCATATAATTCTTGTAGCTGTTTCTTCTAGCACATATCACCATTTTTCTTAAGTATATGCATATTCTGTTATTTGTAGATTTTTCAATTTGAGACATTTCTATTGAGTTGCAAGTGGAAGATGAGATTTAAGCTCTGTTACCCTCTACACACTCCTCCCATTCCCAGCATGTGCTATGCATTTTCCCACTCTACTTCTCATATCCCCCCTTCTAAGTGTATCAAATTTGGGGGTTAAATTAATAATCATTGAGCACAATATCATGACTCTATAGATTGTTTACAGCAGAACTATTTATATATAATATACCATGATTACACTTGTTTCTTTTATAACTTTATAAAAATACTAGATTTAATAAATGTCCTTTTTCCACTTGCATATTTTCTGTATTATTCATATTTTGAGCTGTCTGAAGATTTTTCAATAGAAAGTTTTAAATGTTCTGTTTCTTTTTCTTAGGTATTAGTATTATCCAAGAGATCTTTCTTGTTCATTGTCTTCATGGCTGCATTATCTTTTTTCATTTCTGTGAGGGCTTTAATGAACTGTTTTTTTTGGGTTTTTTTACTATTTTATTTCTAGATGTCCTGCTTTTTGTATTGTGCTTACTTTCTTGTATCTTTGTTTTGTTAGATTCATTTGTTTTTGCAAATATTTGTTGATCCTTTCTGTCTATTTATATTAAGTAGGAGGCATTACAAAGAAGATGGGTAGAGCTGTGTGTAGGAGTTGTCTTCCATGTGGAAGGATTATGTATATAAAATATAGCAGCCATTTCTTTGGGACCCTCAGTTATCATTATCTCTTGATCATGTTTTAGAGATATGACCCAAAGTTTCCTTCAAAGATACACTTTCAGCCTCTTTTTAGGGTGGGATAGAACCTGCAAGAAATCTGCGAGGTTTCTCTGGTAGACACATGGAGAAAGGAGCTGTGCATTTTGTTATTTTAAAAGCAAATTACCAGCTACTTTCCCTGTTTTCACTGTCATGCCATACCCACTGTTGGGTATGGTTTCCCAAATTTTGGAGTCTCTGGTATAATTTCCCTGGTTGCATGAGGTATAGAAATTTCTAAGTTAGACAAAATTTTAAAAAATCATCCCTATTTTTAAGCCCACTTCTTACTCCTACTTTCTGAATTAGCTGGTGCCTATGATCTTCTATTTCTTGTAAGATTTTGTGGTTCCATTCTACTTGCTTTTTTGGAGCCACAGTTTCACCAGACACAATTTTCAGCCTTTTCTATGACTTCAATAACAATTTAACAAGTTCTCTATCAGATTTCCATGTTCCCAAAAGTTCCTTCTTACTTATTGTCATGTCAATTTCTATTCTCATTGACCTTGTGGGTTATTATTTTCCTTCTTATTGTCACTTTAGTTTAATTGTAGAAGTAATTGAAGATGTGAGAAAACTTAAGGTTTAACCCTCCACTTGAAATCCTCAAAAGGTTTTTATATAGATCATCTTACTTGATACTAACAACAATCTGAGCCATTTCACAGATGGAGTGGCTATTATTCCTGTTTTATAAATTGAGGAAACACCTTCTTGAGTTGGGTTGGGTAGCTATTAGGTAGCAGTTTCACGACCATAAGTTAATTTTACCTTCAGTGTTCATTATAGTGAATCCAAAACCCAGGTTAGAACTCCTAAGGACGTTATTGAAACCTCAGAATTAAATATGGGAATGGAGAAATAAACTTTAGTCACGGCACAGAGAAAAGGTCTTTTAAATATCAAGAGAACAGTACAAGTTATTTAATTTTTAGTTTGACTTTTGCTTACTCAAAAAGAGCAAAATACTTTTCATATTTAAACTAGGCTATGGTGTTGTTACATCTCAGATTTTTCAGCCCTTAGTTGAAGGATTTAGTACAATCTGCAACTTTCCTACCATCATGAAGTTCTTGATTGCTGAAAAAAAAAAAGACTCTTAGCATCTTAAATAACAGAGTCCATCTGAAAGACTCTAGGGAAAACCACTTCTGTCTTCAACACAGTTTTGAAAATGCAGCAATGGAAATTTGAGAGTCGGTCATGACCAGTAAGTATAGGCAAGGTACCTTGCCTGGACTACACTATTGGTAACTCATTCACAAAACCCCATCGTACCAAAACAGCAGCAGAGCAACTGAGGAGACACTCTTTGAAAATAAATTTATTCTAGGATAATTTAAGAATGCTATTTTCTTTCTTTTACATTTTCTTGCCTTTTTCTTTATTCTGTTCCTTGCGAGTCCTTTTTATGACTTCCACCATATTCCCTAGCACTGTTTCCCTTTTGGTTTTTAGAAAGTAAAATATCCATCTTGTAAAATTTTTAATAATGTCAAGATGTTAAAGATATGCATTTTCATATGCATACTGCATTATATATCTATGTTTTGGGAAAGAATACTTTTACACCTTTTCCTTACATTAAATAGAGGTAGCCAAAGTAAATGAAGGTCATCCAGATTCAATGCTTATGGAGCCTTTAAAGTTGTGAGCTTGATAATCGGCATGAAGGCACACTATCTGACCACTTTGAAAGTGCCTAAATTCCCATCAAGGCCACAAATTCATTCCAATAGTAATGAATAATGTCTTCACTATGTTAAAATATTTGAAATCCAGAGAAAACTAGGTGTACTCTAGTTTTGTTCCTTATACCCTGCAGTGTTGGGTATTATATAATCATTACATTAAAAATTCCAGATTATAAATTTTCCTTTAAAATGTAGTCTCCAAATAAATGAAAGATCAGGAGGCACAAATGCTCGGAATTAAATATTGTTTTTCTATTTTTAAACTATTTGTTTGGACTCTGCAATTAAATACATTGAAGAAAATAACTGAAAAAAAAATTTTTTTCTGCTGACATTCCACTCAAAATGTATCATTGCCTGTAGAGTCAGTAATATTAAAATGTTTGGAAAGGAAACATTTTTACTTAAAAAATCCTAATGCAAAGTCAAAGGAAGCTACAATGAGAATGATGCACAAAAAATTTTCTTTTTTTTACTTACAAACTCAACATTGTGTTAAAAAGTGACTTTTTAAAAAAGTATACTAAGTCCCAAATACTGAAAAGTTGATAATCCTCTATAGTTGAGATCACTCAAAAAATTCCACCAGCTTTTACAGCCACCAGTTGGTATACCTCAATCAGATTGACTTATCAGGTATTAAAAATAAATGGGAAGAGGATTATGGAAAGTAGGCCGAGTAGGAAGCTCCAGGAATCAGTCTCGTCATCAGAATAACCATTAAATAGGAAGCATTATTTGAATCAACTATTTTGAAACTCGGGGGTCCAGTAGAACACTATATTCAGGTAAGTGTGAGAGGAAGAGGATGGTAAATTATGGTAAACACCAGTAAATTGCCCTCTTCACTCAGGGATTACTAGAAGCCATCCTCTGCTCTCATAGCAGACAGCAGTGGGGTCTGGCCCCTGGCATAGTTTGCTGGTACCAGAAAGCAACATAAAAATCCAATTCTCCAATGTCTGTGGTAGACAAGGGCCAATCACTATTGATGGCTTTCAATTAACCAAATTGTGTCACTGGGGTCCCCGGTTCTGAAGGTGACCATTGTTCTAGCCCACCCCAGACAAAGGCTAGAGACATAAGAAGTGTAAGTAGCAAGTGAGATGGACAGCCTGAGGCAGCAGCTTACCTGTTTTAAGTCCAGCAGGGAACACCCCAGAGAGGGAAAAGGTCTGTCTCCTGGGATGTAGATGGGTCATTCAAACTCCTGTAAACATGGGAAATCCTAAAGCCACTAGCAAGCACAAGCTCAGGACATGACATAGCCCTAGAAAAGACAGTGAGACCGCTGCACTTTATGTTTGCCTGGGACAAGCCTTACTGAAGCTCAAGAAAATATCTGTCATATTACCAGCTGGTTACAAACTCAAGGAACAGACATCCCAAGGAACAAATCCAAGAGTTAACATTTTAAATATTAAAATGCACCATGAGCAACAATATATTATAAGACAAATAAAGAAAGAAGAAATGTTGGCCTATCAAAAAGAAGAGGATAAGCAAGATGGCAGCGGAGTAAGGAGCTCCTAGAGTCAGCTCCTGCTACAGGGCAGTTAGTAAACACCCAGAGCTATCTGAGCTAGCTGAAGCACCTGTTTGAGGACTTCGGGAGGCCAGAAGGGCATTCTGCAATATCCTTGAAGGAACGAAAGGAAGAGACTGCCCATCTGCCGAGAAGACTTGTAAGTAGATCAGTCCACATCACAGAGACCGATACCCATCCTCTACTGGAGGCACAAGCCGCCTCAGGAGCTGTTCTGCAGCTGGAATTGAAAGCTCCACTTTCCAAAAATGAGGGAGGAAGAGACGGTTGGGCAGCA